>NC_079198.1:131526090-132276090 GCF_029499605.1 Hyla sarda | reverse complement strand
CCAAATCCCCATTTTTCGTGGTGTACGGCCGTCACCCTCTTCCCCCCCTCCCTACCCCCTTGCCCTCTGGTCTGCCCGCTGTGGATGAAATTTCTCGTGACCTTTCCATTATATGGAGAGAGACCCAAAATTCTCTCTTACAGGCTTCTTCACGCATGAAGAGGTTCGCGGATAAGAAAAGAAGAGCTCCCCCCGTTTTTTCCCCTGGAGACAAGGTATGGCTCTCCGCTAAATATGTCCGCTTCCGTGTCCCTAGCTACAAGTTGGGACCACGCTATCTTGGTCCTTTCAAAATTCTGTGTCAAATTAATCCTGTCTCTTATAAACTTCTTCTTCCTCCTTCTCTTCGTATCCCTAATGCCTTTCACGTCTCTCTTCTCAAACCACTCATCCTCAACCGTTTTTCTCCCAAATCTGTTCCTCCCACTCCTGTTTCCGGCTCCTCGGACGTCTTCTCGGTCAAGGAGATTTTGGCTGCCAAAAAGGTCAGAGGAAAAAATTTTTTTTTAGTAGACTGGGAGGGTTGTGGTCCTGAAGAGAGATCCTGGGAACCTGAGGACAACATCCTTGACAAAAGTCTGCTCCTCAGGTTCTCAGGCTCCAAGAAGAGGGGGAGACCCAAGGGGGGGGGTACTGTTACGCCGAGCGCTCCGGGTTCCCGCTCCTCCCCGGAGCGCTCGCTTCACCTCCTCCGCTGCAGCGCCCCGGTCACGTCCTCTGACCCGGGGCGCTGCGATCCTGCTGCTAGCCGGGATGCGATTCGCGATGCGGGTGGCGCCCGCTCGCGATGCGCACCCCGGCTCTCCTACCTGACTCGCTCCCCGTCTGTTCTGTCCCGGCGCGCGCGGCCCCGCTCCCTAGGGCGCGCGCGCGCCGGGTCTCTGCGATTTAAAGGGCCACTGCGCCGCTGATTGGCGCAGTGGTTCCAATTAGAGTTATCACCTGTGCACTCCCTATATTACCTCACTTCCCTTGCACTCCCTTGCCGGATCTTGTTGCCTTAGTGCCAGTGAAAGCGTTCCTTGTGTGTCCCTTGCCAGTGTTTCCAGACCTTCTGCCGTTGCCCCTGACTACGATCCTTGCTGCCTGCCCCGACCTTCTGCTACGTCCGACCTTGCTTCTGCCTACTCCCTTGTACCGCGCCTATCTTCAGCAGCCAGAGAGGTGAGCCGTTGCTAGTGGATACGACCTGGTCACTACCGCCGCAGCAAGACCATCCCGCTTTGCGGCGGGCTCTGGTGAAAACCAGTAGTGGCTTAGAACCGGTCCACTAGCACGGTCCACGCCAATCCCTCTCTGGCACAGAGGGTCCACTACCTGCCAGCCGGCATCGTGACATCCGTTCTGACTAATGGCAGGGGATAGGAGGAGATCGCAGCTCTGCGACCTCACTCCTATCCCTTAGGCTGATCGGGGCTGTTGCTGACAACCACGATCAGCCCTATTTTCCGGATGATCGGGTCACCAGAGACCCGATCAGGCCGGAATTGGAGAAAATTGCATGTCTGAATTGACATGTGATTTTCTCCGATCGCTGACATGGGGGGTCTCAGGACCCCCCTCGGCGATGTGCCGGGATGCCTGCTGAATGATTTCAGCAGGCATCCGGCTCCGGTCCCCAACCGGCTAGCGGTGGGGACCGGATTTCCCACGGGCGTATGGATACGCCCTCGGTCCTTAAGGACTCGGAATGCAGGGCCTATCCATACGCCCTGTGTCCTGAAGAGGTTAAAGGGGTTATCCAGGAAACTTATATATATATATATATATATATATACATATATATATCAACTGGCTCCAGAAAGTTAAACAGATTTGTAAATTACTTCTATTAAAAAAAATCTTAATCCTTTCAGTACTTAAGAGCTGCTGAAGTTGAGATGTTCTTTTCTGTCTAAGTGCTCTCTGATAACACCTGTCTATGGAACTGTCCAGAGTAGAAGCAAATACCCATGGCAAACCTCTTCTACTCTGTGCAGTTCCCGACACAAGCAGAGATGTCAGCAGAGAGCACTGTTGCCACACAGAAAAAAACAACTCAACTTTAGCAGCTGATAATTATTGAAAGGATTAAGATTTTTTTAATAGAAGTAATTTACAAATCTGTTTAACTTTTTGAAGCCAGTTGATATAAAATGTTTTTTTTCCTTGAATACCCCATTAAACTTGAAGCCTTGCAGCCATACAGTACTGAGAGTCTATACGCTATCACTGAGAAGAAAAAAAACTGACTAAAACCATTTATTTAATTTCTTTAATACCTACAATACATTACACAATATTCTCAAATAAAGTTCTGACATGAACAATACAGAGCAGTTAGCTATCAGACTAGAGCCTAGTAACGTGACATGATCTGTGTGATGAGGTAATTATAATAGAACCTAGCATAGGGTGATAGAATGACATGATTATGTACTGACTGTATCCACAAATACTCTGTATGCACCCTTACCACTTTGACATTGATTTTGTTATGAATATGTCTCCTACTGACCATTTGTGATAATAGGAACGCATTAAGACAAGAGAGAGGGACATTACCAGTCCTGGTCTTCATTATGTAAAACAATAAATAATTAGATGAACTCCAAATAAAAAAACTAAAAAAAAACTTGCCTTTTCAGTGTCTTCTGACACACAACAAGAACAACTTTCTGTTTTTGGGTGGGAAACCCTGTAGCTGTTGACAATTGGCAGCAAACCAACTCTGTGAATGGAAGCCTTGGCTTGCTGCATAGTGTAAGGAAAGAGATTTTCAAGATCAAGCACAAGATGCCAAGCCCTGGGAATCTATTTTAGTAAGCAAAAGATGGGTGGGAAATTTTGACAGGCAGCTCAGTCACCCTTGATTTAGTTTTTTTTTTTTTTTTTTAATAATTATAAGGGCTCCTGACCTTTGTTGTTCTTGGGTACCTAACTTGACCTTCTGTGAGCCGACATCTTTGTGTGACCTGATCCTGTTTTGCCTTCTGACATTGTACTGTGTTGCCCTCCTGGTGTGATCCTGACTTGTAATCACTGTCCTGATTGTCCTGTTGTTCTTTCTGATTTGTACTACAATCCCCTCTAGGTTTTGACTCTCTGGCTTTGGAGTAACCCCTTATCTGCTGACCTTGTCTGGTAATTATTTTGCCCTTTAGGGTTGATTTTCCAAGTAGTTAGGGAGAGCGGTTGGGAACAAAATTCAGATCTGTTCTGATCCCTACCCCAGACATGACAATAAACATTTTTGTAAATATTGTTGCTATGTACAAATATTTGGGGACCATACAACTTTTGTAGACATTATTATATTTTCTGTATTTCCCTTTACATAAGTAACTTGTGCCGTCAGGTTTTGGTTTTTATGTCTCTGTGACATGTTAATGTTTTTATTTTTATTTTTGTAATAAAAGAGATACTTGAAACTATGGAAACCAAGGATGAAAGTTTGTATTCATAGCTCAAACTACCCAAAGCACTTGGACTGAATACACCCCATTAGGGTGATTCCACATGCAGAATTTTTTCATGCAGATCTTTCACAAATACACAGAAACAACTGTATTTCTTGCAGATTTACTGGGGATCTCACCTCTTAACTCTATGCGGTTAAAGGGGTACCCCGGTGGAAAATAATTAACCCTTTCAATACTTATCAGCTGATGTATGCTCTAGAGGAAGTTGTGTAGTTCTTTACTGTCTGACCACAGTGCTCTCTGCTGACACTCTTTTTTATTATAAAAGTACAAAACTTATACAAAAACCCAAAACAAGCTTAACCAGCTATAACATAAATAAGAAATATACTGGTACCAAAGAATAAAAACAAAACTCTGCCTAACCGGCCAGCCCAGCTTTACAAAAACCTAAAATATGCCAACCCACCTAACCGAACCAAACAACACACTCACACGCATACCAAAAATGAACATAAAAATAGCACTTGGCTTATCAAAATATGAAAATAAAATTTAGCACTACCTGGCTACAACTCAAAACCATCCAGATTAGGGAAACACAACAAGAAAAAGAAAAAAAAAAAAAGCACAACTTGGCTTAGCAAAATATAAACATAAACATAAAATTTAGCACTACCTGGCTACAAAAAAATAAATAAATAATAAATAAATAAATAAATAAAAACTCAAATAAACAACATAATAAACTCAAATAAACCACGTAACATAATAACTGGTCCGACTGCCATAACTACTGTAATGCTGTAAAAAAAAAAAAAAAAAAAAAAAATATATATATATATATATATATATATATATATACATATAAACAATATACATACAAAATCACATGAACATAATAATATAGTATTTAACTAAAAATAAATATATATACACTACAGAAAACCTACAAAAACAATAGAAAACCCTACCAAAATCCCTACACTAAAACTGTACCCTCTCCCTCACCACCCCTCCTGCACATGGGTCAGAGTCCATACCGTTCATACACAAAGTCCTGTCCCTAACTGACCCATGTCAGGTCCCCAAAAGAAAAGCAAAACACCACAACCCATAAATACACCCTCCCCACCTAGCACTCCTCCCAACCAACTTACACACAAACTTATACATACTAACATATACACACTGAACCAAAACTACCTTAGGCCCAAGTTTGGTCGCCTGTAAGCCCTTCATACTATATAAGCTTAAAACAAAACAAAAAGCTAGCGTGCACATGCATTAGCCCACCACCAGGAAGAAGGATGGCAGACTTGATACATGAAAATTTTTAACTATTTCCATAACTCCCCCCTACAATTTTCCCTAATTATATCCCTCCATTAAAACTGACCCTGCTCTCACCCTATCACTATCCCTATAACACTGCCCCTAACCAAAATAAAGGTACTCTACCTAAAAAGGTCTAGTACCTAGGGCACATCAAAAGAAAAACCTCTCCACAGGAGAGAAGCCCTACTGGTACCAAGACTGCCATACTCCAAAGACTTGATCTTCCCGAGGTCACCGGTGATGTTCCTACAGACCTCCACCTCAGAGAGGATTTTCTGTTGGGTCGACACTAAACACCGTGCATTCCACGTGTAGTACCTAACCACTAAACTAACTAAGAATAAAAAGCCCCGATCTCGGCCACCCGGGTTCCTGAATGCCCCATATAGGTAAGGCCGGCAAGTTGACTCCAGCCGATGGAAGCGCCCACCCGGTTGTAAACCCCTATATTAAAGGGACAATGAAGCAGGAAGTGGTCCATGCTTTCCAGCGTGTCCCCGCACTCTTCTCGGGGACATCCCCGGTCATCAGAGTTCCTGAACTTCAGGTTGTCCCTTACATATAGCTTCCCCTGAAAGCAGCGCCAGGCCAAGTCCCAAAACTTCTGGGGGATTCTTTTCATGTTTAAAAGGTACAACCCCACCCTCAGATCCCGACCTGGGCAGTCCCTGAGCGCCAGAGGCTTCTGGAAATGGGTCAACAGAACCCGTTTGTCAAGGAACTGCCTTGACTGGGTCCTGATCTCCCACACTCCCAGACCCCACCGACGTATCACCTTCAGAGTCGGGGTAGCGTAAGCCGGAAGATATCCATGGGGCGTATGGAGGTCCTTCACTTGCCCTCCTCTCTCCCATTCCTGGAAGAAAGGCCAAAACCATTCCCTGCAGGAGATTACCCACGGAGGAGCCCTCTCTTTCCAGAGGTTTGCAATGTTAGCTTTCAAGAAGGTGTTCGTAAAGAACACCACAGGGTTTACCATAGATGAACCCCCTAGTCTCCTCGTGTGGTACGTAACCTCCCTCTTGACTAGGTTCATCCTGTTCCCCCATAACAGTTGGAAAAACAGGCTGTAGATCCTAGTGTAGTAAGCCTCTGGCAACATACATACGCTGCCCAGATAGATAAACAAGGGGAGCAGGTACGATTTGATCAGGTGTACCCTTTCCCTGAGGGTCATAGACCAACCCTTCCACTGGTCTACCTTCTGAGCGGCATTCTGGAGCTTACCATCCCAGTTTTTGGTGGGATAATCATCCTGGCCGAATGTGATGCCTAAGACTTTTGCTGATTCTTGGGGCCCTGGAAGGGTGTCCGGGAGATCAAACGTGGGATCCCCCCCTCCCAGCCAGAGACTCTCACACTTGTCCCGGTTGATCTTAGACCCGGATGCCTCCGAGTAGCGGTCCACCTCCGACATCACCACATCGACCTCCTCGCTCGAGGAGACGAAAATAGTGACATCGTCAGCGTATGCCACCACTCTCTGGGTGACATCCAGCTCCGCCAGACTCATCCCGACTCCCGCCAACCGCCCACAATCTATCCTCCGGACAAAGGGATCGATTGCGAACACGTATAAAAGCGGGCTCAAAGGACAACCCTGACGGACTCCGGACCCCACCTGAAAAGAGCGGCCAGACCAACCGTTCACCAGCGGGAAACTCTCTGCCCCTGCATACAAGATCTTAAGCCAATTAACAAAAGTACACGGTAAGCCATATCTCAGGAGGACCGACCAGAGGTACTCGTGGTTCACCCGATCAAACGACTTGGTCTGATCCAGGGACAGCAAGTACCCCTTCCAGAAACCCGCACTACTCCGCTCCACTGCCTCCCTGACACTAAGGACCGCACTTAAGGTGCTTCGGCCTGGAACAGAGCAGTGCTGAGTCCCTGAAAGGAGCCGGGGTGCAAACTTCACCAGCCGATTAAACAGTATCTTGGCCAGAAGCTTTCTGTCCATATTGAGAAGAGCTATGGGCCTCCAATTCTCAATTCGGCTGGGATCTTTACCCTTTGAGAGAAGAATCAGGGCTGACCTCCTCATTGACTTTGGTAGAGTGCCCGAGGAGAGACACTCATTGAATACCTCAGTCAAGAGGGGAGCTAAAGACTCCTTAAAGGTCCTGTACCACTCAGATGTTAAGCCATCCGGACCTGGCGACTTCTTAGGGGCGAGCCCCTCGATCGCCAGTCTCACTTCCTCTTCCCTGATTTCTTCTGCCAAGACATCAAGAGAGGGGTCTACCCCTGGCTCAGGAATGGTTTCAGCCAGGAAAGCCGACATCCTGTCTCGATCTAGATCCTTCCTTCCCAAGAGGTGCGAGTAGAAGGATCTGACGACCTCCAAGATCCCTGATCTGGACCGATTCAGAGATCCCGTACTATCAATCAGTCCTGAAATGACTTTACTACTCACTGACATCTTACAGTTTCTGTAAGGGTCGGGCGAGCGGTACTTCCCGAAATCCCTCTCAAAAACCAAAGATTCGTGCCTATCGTACTGACACCCCATCAGCAAGGATTTCACTCTGGAGATATCCTCTCGGCTACCTCCAGTCGAGACGAGAAGCTCGAGTTACCTCCTCAGACCCTGATACAAGCGGTACCTGTTCAGAGACCTGAGGCTCGAGAGCTGGCGGAAGAACCCCGCAACCCGCTTCTTGAATATCTCCCACCACTCTGACTTACTACTACAAAGGCCCAGTAAAGGTACCTGACTCTGAAGAAAATCCTCAAAGGACTGTCTTATCTCCACTTCCTCCAGGAGGGACGAATTCAGCTTCCAATAACCTTTTCCCATCCGGGGGGTCTCTGAAACATTCAGGGAAAACAAAATCATACAGTGATCGGAGAACTCCACCTCAACCACGGACACTGCGGAAGAGACGGATTCCTCCTTTAAATAAAACCTATCTATCCTAGACCTGCGACTACCTTGATGATAGGTGAAACCTGTGTGGCCCGAGGGGCTCCGGATGTGGGCATCCTCCAGGCGAGCTTCTCTAGCTATGCTAATCAGTGCCACACTATCGCAAGTCAGCGGACCATTGGAGCCTCTCCTATCTTGGGACCTCGTGACATTATTGAAGTCCCCTCCAAAGATCACTTGCCGACTCATAAAAAGAAAGGGCTTAATCCTCATAAAGAGATCTTTACGGCCCCGCTTAGTTTGCGGGGCATAGATGTTAATGAGCCGGAGCTCCTGTCCCTTCATGAAGACATCTAAGATCAGGCACCTCCCCATTTCCAATTCAATAACCCGTCGGCATTCAACAGGAGCGGTAAAAAGGACCGCCACCCCACTATACGGCTCAGCCGCAAGAGACCAGTGGGAGGGACCGTGCCTCCACTCTCTCCTGGCTTTTACCAGAGAGGCTAGATCTGACAACCTGGTCTCCTGTAAAAAAAAAATGTCAGCTTCAACACGGCCGAGAAAATCAAAGGCTGCAAATCTAGCCGTATCCGACTTAATGCTGACACAGTTAATAGATGCCAGCGTCAATGGGGTGAGTGCCGCCATACAGGGTGATTGAATTAGATTGCCTCACCCTTTATTTCTTTTTACCCTTCTTTTTAGCCCCCTCATCCCCCGAAGACGGCGAGAGGGCAGGACCACTCTTACATCTTTTTTTCGACTCTGATTGGTCCATAAGGTCCCCGTCTCCGTCCGGCCCCGGTCTAGCCCTGCCCTCCGAGGAAGCTGCCTCGACAGGACAGGGCCCAGTTCCCCCCAGAGGCTCTTTCTCCCGAGGCACCCCGCCCTCACCTTCCCCCTCCAAGGAGGGGGAGGAGATGGTATCGAGGACGAGGTACCGGTTTGACAGGTCAATCAGAGGGGGGGCAGTCAGACTTCCGTTTTGGATCTGGCCCGCAGTACAAGGAACAGAGGGCTCTGACCTCTTCTTTTTCCCTTTCCTTTTGCCCTTGTCTTTCTTTTTGGGCCTCTTCCCACTATCCTCATCCACACTTTCATAGTGGCAGGAATCGGAAGGGTCGGCCATATTGCCTTCCTCTCTGTGAAGTCTCCCGATCTCCTCATCTAACACGTTCTCCTCCAGGGCTTCAACAGTTACAGGGCCAGCTTCAGGAGCACGGGCTGAAGCTACCCCCGCCACCTGGACACTCTCTAGCTCCCTACTCCTTCTACGATTTTCCTCCCGCCTTAGTTTGGCGGGGCCCTTTTTCCTCCTCACTAGCCCTGTTGCGCCCCCATCCCTGCCCGTACCCTCCCCAGCCGAGGCAACTTCACAGCTCTCCTCAGCCGGAGCGGCCGCTGCACGGGCGAAGGCGCTAGGACAACGGCTAAAAGGGTGCCCGAGGACACCACACAGGTGGCACCGGATCTGCCGACAGGATGCGGCCAAATGACCCACCCCACCACACAAAGCGCAGACCTGCACAGTACAGGCTGCGCTAAAGTGGGTGGGGCTGCCACACCTGTGACAGACCTTAGGTTGCCCCTGATAGAAGACCTGAATCCTATCACGTCTAAGGAAGGCGGCTGACGGAATGTGGGCAACCGTACTCCCTGAACGTTTGAGTTTGACGGAAAACGTCCAGGCCCTGGACCAGATCCCGTGCTCATCAAAGTTTTTCTTGGGCATGTCCGTCACATCCCCATACCGACCGAGCCAGGTCATGATATCATAACAAGAAAGCGACTCGTTACGGGTCAAAACGGTCACTTTCTTGACAGAGTTCTGACGGGAAATCACCTTTACGGAGAAATCCCGCCAGCCGGGCTCGTTCTTCGCCACTTCGTAGTTTGACCAGAAGAGTTCAAGACCCTCCGGCCGAACGAAACTAACGTCAAACTCAGACGAACCGTAGGGGTGAATCAGGGCAAAGATGTCACTCGCCCTGAATTCCATCTGAAGGAGGGGCTCAACCACTTTAGCGCAAGGTGGGCACGCATCCTCGCCCCTCCAAATCAGACGGACCACATTCCTACGGTTATTGTCCTGCCCGGGTGTTGGGAGGGACCAGACCACCTCCCCATTCTGCTCTCGGAAAGCCCCCAAACCGTGCCTCTCTATCCAGAAAGACAGAGCGACCACACCCCTTCCCTCTACCTGGATCGACCGGTCACCCCTGCGTAGAGCCTCCAGGAGGCGCTGTTGCAAGTGGCCTCCAGAGCCGGACGGAGACGGGGACCCCCTTGAACCCCCGGCAGTGACATTGGCATAGCTCCTAGGAGCAGTCACTACCGGGGGGGGCAGCCGGACCAGACACACACCTAGACCCAGAACCATTAATACCACCATTCACACCACTACTCTCATCATCTTTATTTCCTTTCATGCTAGACTTCCCATTCATACCTCTACTACTACTACCACCAACATTCATTCCACTGACACTCCCACATACACTCCTCTCATCCACAACACTACTACACCCATCATTCTCACATCTTGCACTCATAGCATCCTGCCTAACAAATTCTGGGCTGGCTGGGACTTGTAGTGTTGCTGGCTTTAAATAGATTTTCTGTTCTGGCTTAGCTGCTGGGGTCGACGCTAATGGCTCCTTCTCCATGGGTGATGTGAATTCCGAAGTCTGGGGCTGCCCCTCCGAGCGCACCCCAGCTCCTCCCACAGTGCCTGGGCTTAGTTTGCCCAGCTGTATGGGCTCTGCCGCTGATCCTTGCGCCCGGACAATCCCCCCCCTCACAGAGGAGTGCCCCGCAGTGCCCGCAGAACACACAGTACTCGGGGGACTGCCCACCGAGCACATGGACCCACCGCTCTCTGCCACCGGCGCCCGGACACTCCCCCCCCTCAGCCCATCCTGCCCCTCCCTACCGGCAGGATGGGTGGGCTTCACATCTATTGCGTCCACTGCCTTTCCTGACGCCATGCTGTATCCCCCATGCTGGCTCCGTTCCACCACAGAAACGGAGTCTGGCAGTCTGGGGGGCCCAGCAGCCTGAACCAGCTTTGCAGCTGGCCCAGACTGCTGGAAAGGAACAAACACATACTTCACTGATTCTTGTGTCTTTTGCTTTTTCCTCTTAACTGCCACATCATCACAGAGATCATCACCAAAGGTGAAATGCTGGAGGTGGGCTGGGGACTCCTGCATGACTATCGCCCTTAGCAATCCCCCATCCTCACTCTACACATCATCCTCCTCGCTCTCACTTGAAGGAAGAGCCACCTGGGCCGGTTCAATATAGCTGTCCTGAGTGGCCTGGGTGTCACAGGGAGCAGCCACAGGCACAGCGTCTTCCTCCACATTCTCATCCTTTTCCTCATCACCACCATCCTCACTTTCTTCACCGCCACTACTCTCCCCATCATCCACCTCCACCTTACCTGGGGATTTCGTGGCGGCAAACCGGTCTTCATTAATCAGCTTTTCCTGGAAAAGACCGCTTCCCTCCAGGATCTCGTCTCTCCTCTCCTCCAGCTTCACAATCTCGCTTTTCAGCGCTGTGATCCTCTTTCTTAGCTCTGGCCTGTTCTTTTTGGACCCCGTGCTCACCAGATTCTGAGCCACACGTAGATCCTCCCTGGCCATCCTCAGCTCCTTACCGCACTGGTCATATTCCGCAAAGTGTGCGGCCATGCGGGAGCAGTATGTATCGCTCGACTCCTTGGGCCCTTTCTCTGCCCACATCTCCACTCTTTTCCTCCTCGCCTTGCTTCCTCCAGATCTCTGGTTGACACCCGTCGCCGTGGAAGCAGAGCCTGCATTGCTGCAGACTCTGCCAGATTTTCTTCCTCCGGCCGGAACAATGGCTGTTGCAGTTTTCTCTCCACCCCCCGCCAGCCTGGAAGAACGGGGAGTGGAGACTCGAGATTTCCGGGGCTCCATGCAGGGGAGGCTCTCCCCAGGAGTCTGCCACCCTCCTGGGAAAAGCAGTTAGAACACCTGCCTCTGTAGTCCTCTTGGAAGTCCTGGAGAGCTCAAACAGGGACACAACCGCACGCTTCTCACACTGAACAGCTGTGTTTCACAGGATGTGCTCTCTGCTGACACCTCTGTCCATGTAAGGAACTGTCCAGAGCAGGACCACCTTCCCATAGCAAACCTCTGCTGCTCTGAACGTCCTTGTGCGGCATCTTTAAGGCAACGTCACTAGTCTGGGGCCGGCACGGAGAAGAGGGCCTCTTCCCCCCCCCCGTGAAAATGGAAAGCCCGGAACGACTAACCCTCCCCACTGGACGGACCCTGCAGCATAGATGGCCTGGACCAGCTCACCCTTCCTTCCCACCGAGGGGAGGTGAGTAGAAAACTAAAGGAGGGGGGGGGTCTGGACAAAGGCCGCAGTGGTCTTCAACCTGCGGACCTCCAGAGGTTTCAAAACTACAACTCTCAGCATGCCCGGACAGCCAATGGCTGTCCGGGCATGCTGGGAGTTGTAGTTTTGCAACATCTGGAGGTCCGCAGGTTGAAGACCACTGAGAAGGGATTGACAGGCGGAGAGTTCACTCGAGTATAAGTCGAGGGGGGCGTTTTCAGCACGAAAAATCGTGCTGAAAAACTCTGCTTATACTCGAGTATATACGGTACTATTATTTTAACTACTAACAAGAAAAAGTAAAACCATGTTTCACTATAATACGGATCTGTCAGTCTATCATGCTGTCTGTGCTGTATGGAAACTTGTGACTATAACTGTAGACTCTATGAGAAGTCATTGCAGACTAATGATCTTTCTTAGGATTCTTCTTTTTTTCCATTGTTGATATTACAGTAAAATGATTTGTTTATGTTAACACATGAATCTAATATGGACATTTTCCCATGACTGTTTCATGAACATAATAACTCATGATGTGATATGTAATTCTTATTATGATTTTATTTTATAATTGATACATACAGACCTGTAGCTCCGGCGTAGAGATCAGTCACCTGTCTGGGATAGAAGATTAGACGATGGATTCCAGCCCCCATAAGATCTATCATGTACACGGATTTGATTCCAGACAAGCCCTGGAGGATTATTTTTCAGATAAACCTGATATGGCCTTTGAAGAGGATGCCTTGATGTTTCCCATTGAAAATCTTAAGAAAACTTTCACAGAGGGTATGTATCTAGAATTTTCTATGTTTAATTGGTTTTAAGCAATTAACACCAAAATAGAATTGAACTAATTTATTGTTTGGGTGTGGAATATCAATGGGGATAACCACACTGCTCCAGTTATATCAACTAAGGAAAGAAATCCTTGGTCATGGGGAATGATAAAAGATATACAGTATTTATCGGCGTATAACACGCACCCCCATTTTAAATGGGAAATTTAAGTAAAGAAAAAATACATATAAGATAAATGACAGACTAAATGCCATATCATCCCTCTAACTTTGATTTTGCCTGAACTTCAATTTGGTCCCCCCTTCCAGTGCCACATCATTCCTCCCCTTTTATCAGCCCCTGTGCTACATTTACACCCAACCCCCCCCTTACCCTCTCATCATTCCCCCACTGTCTTATCATTCCCCAACCCGCTCTCATCATGTCCCCCTCTCATCATGCCCCCTCTCATCATGCCCCCCTCTCATCATACCCCCCTCTCATCATGTCTCCCTCTCATCATGCCCCCTCTCATCATGTCCCCCTCTCATCATGCCCCCTCTCATCATGCCCCCCTCTCATCATGCCCCCCTCTCATCATGCCCCCCTCTCATCATGCCCCCCTCTCATCATGCCCCCTCTCATCATTCCCCCTCTCATCATGCCCCCCTCTCATCATGCCCCCTCTCATCATACCCCCCTCTCACCATGCCCCCCTCTCATCATGCCCCTCTCATCATGCCCCCTCTCATCATGCCCCCCTCTCATCATGCCCCCTTCTCATCATGCCCCCTCTCATCATGCCCCCCTCTCATCATGGCCCCCTCTCATCATGCCCCCCTCTCATCATGCCCCCTCTCATCATGCCTCCTCTCATCATGCCCCCCTCACATCATTCCCCCTTTTTCTCATGCCCCCTTCTCATCTTGCCCCCTTCTCATCATGCCCCCTCTTATCATGCCCCCCTCTCATCATGCCCCCTTCTCATCATGCCCCCTTCTCATCATGCCCCCCTCTCATCATGCCCCCCTCTCATCATTCCCCCTCTCATCATGCCCCCCTCTCATCATGCCCCCCTCTCATCATTCCCCCTTTTCCTCATGCCCCCTTCTCCTCATGCCCCCTTCTCATCATGCCCCCTCTCATCTTGCCCCCTTCGCATCATGCCCCCTTTCAGAATCCCCTCCCCCCCCGTTTTTTATATATATATATTTTTTCCCATCTTACTTACCTAGCCGCACTCGGCAGGCCAGGTCCAGTGTCGGGTCTTGCGGGCTGCAGTCAGTGAAGCAGGATGAGTGACGTCCTCTGCCTGCTGCACAGCATCAGGGACGTCACTCATCATTCGCTGCAGCTGCCGCTGGTCAGTGTGGCCGCAGCGCCGGCTCTTTGTTTAACTTCAGCAGCTCAACCGCAGCCACCTTAGTATAGTCACAGCGGCAGCAGCATTGAATAATGAGTGACGTCCCTGATTCTGTGCAGCGGAGCTAGCAGAGAACGTCACTCATCCTGCTTCACTGACCGCAGCACACAAGACCCGACACCGGACCTGGCCTGCCGAGCGCGGCTAGGTAAGGAAGATTAAAAAAAACAATACAATAAAAAGCAGGGGGGAAAGGGAGGAAAATCAAATAAAAAGCAAAGCGGGTGCCCGGCGCTGGTCACTGATTTAAAGTGGCCGTGGCCAGGCTGCTATTCCTTAACAAGCAGCCGCTGCTGAGGCCACTTTAAATCAGTGACAAAAAGATTTATCGGTGTATAACACGCAGGCAGACTTTTTGCCTTGAATTTTAGTTTTAAAAGTGCGTGTTATACGCCGATAAATACGGTAGTTTCTGAGTTTTGTAAAGTCAATGATTTCCCCCCTATAATTATAAGAATTTTATAAATTTGTTAAGGAGAATAAAGAAAACTTAACAATTTGAGGTTTGCAAACACATTTAAAGGGGTATTCCAGGCAAAAACTTTTTTATATATATATAAACTGGCTCCAGAAAGTTAAACAGATTTGTAAATTACTTCTATTAAAAAATCTTAATCCTTTCAGTACTTATGAGCTTCTGAAGTTAAGGGTGTTCTTTTCTGTCTAAGTCCTCTCTGATGACCCCTGTCTTGGGAAATGCCCAGTTTAGAAGAGGTTTGCTATGGGGATTTGCTTCTAAACCGGGCGTTTCCCGAGACAGGTGTCATCAGAGAGGATTTAGACAGAAAAGAACAACCTTAACTTCAGAAGCTCATAAGTACTGAAAGAATTAAAACATTTTAATAGAAGTAATTTACAAATCTGTTTAACTTTCTGGAGCCAGTTGATATATATAAAAAAGTTTTTACCTGGATAACCCCTTAAAGCCTGTCCGTGCCAAGGCCATTTGCTGATGACTTTAAGCTCTGATAACCTAGAATTTAAAGGGTTATTCCCATCCTAGCCATTTATGGCATATTTTTTGATATTCTGAACATTCCTCATATTTATGGAATGCTCTCCTGTGACCCACTCCCTTCTCCAAAACAGGGGGGGGTGGGGGGGGGGGGGGGGGGGGGAAGACTGAACACATTGGCATTATGGAACCAGCCAACTTGTGTTTTGTTGTTTTTGAAACCCCTATGGAAATTAGATGAAGTAAAAGAACAGTGTAACTTCATGTGCTGTACTGTCTCCATAAGACTCATTAAAGGGGTACTCCGTTAGAAAACTTTTTTTTTTCTAATCAACTGGTGCCATAAAGATGAACATATTTTTTTTTATTATTTCTATTTAAAAATCTTAATCCTTCCAGTAGTTATAAGCTGTTGTATGCTCCACCGGATGTTCTTTTATTTTTAAATATCCTTTCTGTCTGACCACAGTGCTCTCTGCTGACACCTCTGTCAATTTTAGGAACGGTCCAGAGTAGGAGAAAATCCCCATAGCAAACCTATCCTGCTCTGGACAGTTCCTGACATGGACAGAGGTGTCAGCAGAGAGCACTGTGGTCAGACAGAAAGGAAATTAAAAAATAAGTGAACTTCCTGTGGAACATGCAGCAGCTGATGAATAATGGAAAGATTAAGATTTTTAAATAGAAGGGATTTACAAATCTGTTTAACTTTCTGGCATCAGTTGATTAAAAAAAAAGAAAAGTTTTAAAGTGGAGTACCCCTTTAAGACCTATGTAATTGCAAAACAGCAACATATAAGAAGATGGATTGTTTCCATTATCCTGGTTACCTCTCTGTTCAGTCTTTGCCTGGTAAACAGTGGCCAGCAGCAGCAGGAGTAACAGGAGGCAGATGACTTCCATTCTGGAGATAGTTATGGGTCTTACTTCAAAGCTAGTAGACATTCATGTAATATACTGTAAATTAGGCCATAATTATCTAATTAAATTACAGAGAGTTCTTAGAATCAAAATGGACCAATGATCGTCTTATTCTTAGGTTCCCACCAATGACAGAAGTATTAATGTAAATCATATACAATTCTAGAGAGTGTTTCCGTATTGCTGTATTGTTTGGGAGTCAAGTTTAATTGCCTTACAAGATTTTAATGAAAAAAAGCATATGATAGTCAGTATATGATAGATCAAGAAATATATATATATATATATATATATATATATATATATATATATACACATATATGCCAACTGTATAGGGAGAGGAGCACCGTGATAAGGATTTGAGATCCAGCTGGGTGCTCAGCTCCGGGAACAGACCAATTCCCAAATAATAGCAACTGAAGGTAGAAGCGGCACTCCAATCTTGATTGAATCAAACTGTGTTTTTATTCACACATCTGTGCAAAACAGCAACGTTTCGGCTTAGCAATAAATCATGCTTGAGAAAGGATTTATTGCTAAGCCGAAACGTTGCTGTTTTGCACAGATGTATGAATAAAAACACAGTTTGATTCAATCAAGATTGGAGTGCCGCTTCTACCTTCAGTTGCCATATATATATATATATATATATATATATATATATATATATATATATACACATATACATATATTTATATATATTTTTTTCAAAACAATAAATTACTTATTTATCCCCCCCCCCCCTCGCACCCATCCTACCTCTCCTCCCCTGGTGCAGATGGTTTATACTACAAACAAACTTAGTTGATCAACAATTAACATTCTATCATTTCCATAATTCTACTTAAAGGGGTACTCCGGTGCTTACGCATCTTATCCCCTATCCAAAGGGTCCCGCAGCTGGAAACGCCCGGGATCATGCACGCGACATCCCGTTTGTAATCAGTCCCGTAAGCTTGCATTGAGGGGCAGAGCGTGATGTCACATGGGGGCGGAGGCGTGACGTCACACGCCGCCGGCCCTGCGGTCGACCGTAATCAGACCAGGAGTGAACACGCTCCGGGGACTGATTACAAACGGGGTGCCCCGTGCATGATCCCGGGCGTCCCCAGCTGCGGGACTCCCGCAATCAGGCATCTTATCCCCTATGCTTTGGATAGGGGATAAGATGTGCAAGCACCGGAGTACCCCTTTAATCAGAAATGTTTCATAAAAGGAAGCCGTTTCCAACAAAGCCTTGATAGTAGGCAATTTTTGTGCAATCCAATCCAGTTGCTTTCAATCAGTAATCTAGCCTAAAGAACATCTAATAATTTCATGTTTAAAGGGGTACTCCGCTGCTCAGCATTTGGAACAAACTTTTCCAAACACTGGAGCCGGTACCGGGAGCTCGAGACGTCATAGCCCCGCCCCCTCATGTTGTCACACCACCTCCCATAGACTTGCATTGAGGGGGTGGGATGTGATGTCATGAGGGGGCGGGACTATGACGTCACAAGCTCCCGGCACCGGCTCCAGCGTTTGGAACAGTTTCCTCCAAACGCTGAGCAGCGGAGTACCCCTTTAAGGTGACTCTGGACCTCTATTTCCCCATCATCTCCCAGAATAGCTATCTTGGGACAGATTTGTATCTCTTTCCCCACAATCTTCCTAATTTCATTGAATATTTCCATCCAATATTTATTTTACCTCAACACAGCCCCACCACAAGTGAAATAGGTCTGCTTCTAATTGCCCACACCTTGGGCAACTAAAATTGGTTTGCCTTCCTAACCTACAAAGGAATTTTGGACAGTAATATGTTCTATGAATAATACAAAATTGTGTCAAACAATGATTATTATTAACCCCTTAAGGACCCGGGGTTTTTCAGTTTTGCATTTTTTGTTTTTTCCTCCTTACCTTTAAAAAATCATAACTCTTTCAATTTTGCATCTAAAAATCCATATGATGGCTTATTTTTTGCACCACCAATTCTACTTTATACTGACATCAGCCATTTTACCCAAAGATCTATGGCAAAATGGGGAAAAAAAATCATTGTGAGACAAAATTGAAAAAAAAAAGAAACATTTTGTAATTTTGATGGCTTCCGTTTCTACACAGTAGATTTTTTCGGTAAAAATGACACATTCTCTTTATTCTGTAAGTCCATGCGATTAAAATGATATCCTACTTATGTAGGTTTGATTTTGTCGTACTGCTGGAAAAAATCATAACTACATGCAGGAAAATTTATATGTTTAAAATTGTCATCTTCTGACCCCTGTGACTTTTTTTATTTTTTCGCGTATGGGGCGGTATGAGGGCTAATTTTTTGCGTAGTGATCTGAAGTTTTTAGTGGTACCATTTTTGTATTGATCAGACTTATTGATCGCTTTTTATTCATTTTTTCATGTTATAAAAAGTGACCAAAAATACACTATTTTGGACTTTGGAATTTTTTTGCGCGTACGCCATTGACCGTGAGGTTTATTTATTTTTATAATTCGGACATTTCCATACGCGGTGATACCACATATGTTTATTTTTATTTTTATGTACACAGCTTTTTTTTTTTTTAATGGGGAAAGGGGTGTGATTCAAACTTTTATTAGCGGAGGGGTTAAATGATCTTTATTCAATTTTTTTCCACTTTTTTTTGCAGTGTTATAGCTCCCATAGCGGGCTATAACACTGCACACACTGATCTTTTACATTGTTCAATGGTTTCTCATAGGAAACCATTGATCGATGATTCTACCGCTTGACTGCTGGATCTTAGGCACTGAGCAGTCATTCGGCGATCGGACAGCAAGGAGGCAGGTAGAGACCCTCCGCCTGTCTTGTAAGCTGTTCGTGATTCCGTGGCGATCCCGAACAGCTCCCTGAGCTAACCGGCAATGTTTTAGTTTCACTTTAGACGCGGCAATCAACTTTGAATGCCGTGGCCCCGCGTTATAGAACGGGAGCGGACTCATGACGTACATGTACGTCATGGGTCCTGTAGGGGTTAAATGAATTATACTTGACATTTCTGTATATCTTTCTACACTCCTCCTCTCCAATTTCCCCAATATCTCTAAACCAATTTTATTCACTTTTAAATGTTACCTTCCCTGTCTATAATGTATTTATATATATTTTCCACAATTTTCTTATTCTTGATCCTATTAAAAACAATTTTTTCAATAAACAAATATAGAAAAAAAAGCAAATAGAGTTTGCATCTATGTAGTAAGGCCAGTAAAGAATATTATATACAGAAGCCAAAGGTTTCCCAAAGTAGTTCACAGTTCCTTAAACGGGAACTCAGGTACTTAATGACTAATCCCCTATTAACAAAACTATCAGTTTACATAATATGTGTTACATGAATAAATAAATGAATAAATTAAATCTTAAAATAGATTGCCAGATTAAAAATTTTTCTTCTATCTATGTAGTGTGTGAGAGATTACTTTTTTCCTTTATTTATCTGTAGTTTTTACTTGTGGCACATTGGTGAGGATGAGACTTTTTGATCTCTTTTTCTTTTGTTTTTATTGGGATATGATGTGACCAATAAAACACAGTTTTGGCATTTGTTTACTTATTTTTCCCATTTACAGAACCCACTCTACAATAGCATTATGGTGATACTAAATATGTTTTTATTAGTTTGCATTAAAAAACAAAAACAAAGGAAAATAGTTTGATTTGAATTCTACTATGGGGATTCAAAAAAATATATATCTTTGTTAAAACTTTCCTTTTAACTTTTTTTTAATACCCTTATTAGTCTGACTAGTGAACTTGTTTATGCAGCAAATAATTGTAATCATTCAACTAAACAGAATAAATAAAAAAATGCATTGCATATATGGATTGTCCAAAGCAGAGAACCTCCGTGTAGCATTGATCATATAGGATTTTTTCTGTATTGGTAAAGTAATGTCTCCATATTTCTGAAGTGATCTAAACATATGTAATGGTTTAACGTTAAATTCTTTGAGGGTTATAATATGCTAGATGTTTTAGTATGGGTTTACTTTTATTTATTTTCTTGTAGAACATATTAAAGGAGATGTCCTGATAGACCTCAGCGCTGGTTCCTATGTCCATCATCTGTTTTCGGCCTGTGAGTTTTTCAATCACACCATAGTCCTGAAGGTCCAAGACAGATGCATCATGGAGCTGAAGAGATGGCTGGACACACGGACGGGAGCATTCAATTGGGGCCATGTCACAAAACTTCATGTAGAAAAAAGGTGAAGTATTTTGTCCAAATATAAGATGAAACCCAGTGTTATTGCTACTTTATCGGAAATTCAAAGGCAGATCTAGGACATGTTTAGACAGTTTTTCTTCTACCTACCTTATTTCTGCATTGCTAGTCTATTCAGGATCCGATTTCTCAGTTGGAAAATCCATATTTGTCCTTTCAGAACAACATTCTCCTCCATAGTGCCCTGTCCTGTAAAATAATGGGAACCACTGGGGGCACAATATAAAATTGGTACATGGCATAACAGCCTTGGCAGAACGAAGGTTTTGGTATTATTACAGGAAACCAATAATGGAAAAGTATCTACTGAGCCCTCATGCTGCCCTATTGATGCTGACTGTAGGACATTGGAGGAGATTTATCAGAACCTGTCTAGAGGAAAAGTTGCTGAGTTGCCCATAGCAACCAATCAGATCGCTTCTTTCATTTTTCAGAGGCCTTTACAAAAGTGAAAGAAGCGATCTGATTGGTTGCTATGGGCAACTCAGCAACTTTTCCTCTAGACAGGTTCTGATAAATTTCCCCACATAACCCTTTTCATTTTCCCTATTTCTTTTAGTGACCAGTTGCAGGACAAAGAAGAAAAAGTTAGATCGGCCATTCAACATGTGATGAGATGTAACCTTGAGAAAGAAAATATGACGGATCCGATAGTCTTACCACCAGCAGATTGTATCATCAGCGCTTGGCTCCTAGATCAGATCAGCAAAGACCAAGAGGATTATATAAGATATCTCAGGAAGTTCTCAGGGTTACTAAAACCGGGAGGACACCTGATATTAATTGGGATTTTAGATACAACATATTTTGAAGTTGGGAAAGACAAGTTCCATGCTCTCACATATGATGAGGATTTTGCCAGGAAAGCTCTAGTTGGAGAAGGATTTGTTATAGATAACTGTGTGGTTAAGAAGAGAACGGCTGTGAGTGACCTTATTGATTATAAAGAACTTGTATTTATTGATTCTCACAAGCAGAAGTAGAAATTAGAAGCATACAAATTATTATTATTATTATTATTATTAATAACATTTATGTATACAGCATCAACACTTTTTTGTTACACTTTTCTAAGTTTACAATTAGAATCTGTTTAGATTGTAATAGAGCTTATAATAACATTATATATAACCATGATGGAGGCCGAACCAACCCTCTTTTGGCCACTGTCTGGTAAGGTATGACATTAGATTTTTTAAGTAAATTTATACAAATATGATGTAATATTCTAACAGTTTCCTCTATAATCTTATTTACCTTGAGAATGTATAAAGAATGTATAAAGAATTGTGTTAATTTGCTTAAATAAATCCTAATGTACAAAATATTTTGTGTTATTTTATTACTGCTGTTCCTAAAGCCAGCACTATGGAAAACCTCTATTTGGATTTTGCTATAATGTTTTATGAGAAAACTGGGTTAATGTTAATATGGCTCCTATGGGGGAAATCATCCCATTTTCCTTTAAAGAATTCTATGAAGTGGCACATCTGTTTAGTTATGCTTTATTATAAAGATTTAAAGAGGTACTCCCTGCCCCCAGCGTTCTGAACTTCCTGTTCAGAAGCTCAGAGGGGGCGGCCGTGACGTCACAGTGACGCCCCTTCCTGATGTCATGCCACGACCCCTCCATTCATGTCTATGGGAGGGGGCGTGACGACCCTTCCTATAGACATGAATGAAGGGGGCATGGCGTGACGTCCTGAGTGAGCATGGCGTGACGTGTCCGCCCACTCCAAACGTTCTGAACAGGATGCATAGGAGTTCCCCTTTAATAGTGGTAAGAGAAGAGCCATCATAGTGGTGGTCACATACAGTACAGAAACTTTCAGGTACATAGATTAATAAAAGCTAAGTCGAAATAATTCAGGGGAGGTCAATGGAAATTTCCCCTTCAAAGAAAAATCCTTTATAAATACTTTTTGGACAGTCAGTGTAATAATTGGTGTAATGATGTATTTGGCAGATGTTGGGGTGTTGGCACATATGCATCTATTCCTGTCATGATCGGATGTGTATTAGTCCAAAAATCAGTCCAAAAATCAGTCAAAAATCACAAAATCTGTTGAGCTTATATATTGATATAATTAGAGATGAGCGAACTTTTCAAAAATTCGATTCGGCCGATTCGCCGAATTTTCCGAAAAAGTTTGTTTCGTTTCGAATTTTTTTGCGGTGAATCTATATTAAAAATGGCTATTTCTAGCCTACATACAGCCTCTATAGGGGTATAGAACACTTTGCTGTGTTCTAAAACGCATATGGAGTGTGCTGGGGTAGTGAAATAATACTGTTATTCAGAATAGCATGCAGATCACCGGCATCTCTCTTAGAATCACTGCCGCAAAGCAGCACAATGACAGAGCCTGGTGGTGGCATCAGTGTCAGGAGACCATATAGTGACTGAATGACACAGCGTGGAGGTGTTGGCAGCATGAGGAGACCATATAGTGGCTGAATGGCACAGTGTGGAGGTGTTGGCAGCATGAGGACACCATATAGTGGCTGAATGACACAGCGTGGATGTGTTGGCAGCATGAGGAGACCATATAGTGGCTGAATGACACAGCATGGAGGTGTTGGCAGCATGAGGAGACCATATAGTGGCTGAATGACACAGGATGGATGTGTTGGCAGCATGAGGACACCATATAGTGGCTGAATGACACAGCGTGGAGGTGTTGGCAGCATGAGGAGACCATATAGTGGCTGAATGACACTGCGTGGAGGTGTTGGCAGCATGAGGACACCATATAGTGGATGAATGGCACAGCCCGGAGATGCCAGCAGCATGAGTATGCACTAGGCCTTCACAATCCCTAAGTTTAAAAGATGAATTAAGAAATTTAAACCGAAGATTTTGGATAGCGGGTGCTACCTATGGGCAAATTTGAAATTCCCAGACCCAGGCCCAACAGCGGCATCGGTAACCCATATATTGCCTGAATGACACAGCCTGGAGTTGCCTGATGCACGAGTACACACCAGGGCTTCACAATCCCCCCCCCCCCCCAAAAAAAAAATACACCCCAATTTTACAAATTTTTGGAAAAGATTCTGGATAGCGGGTGCTACCTATGAGAAAATTTGAAATTACCAGACCCAGGCCCATCAGCACCATCATTTTTTTATTTGAAAATTAAAACAAACTTTGAGTGTCCCGGACCCCATTGTGTGGGTACGAAGGACCCATTCCAAAATGCCCCCACAGCAACATCAGTAAAGCATATATTGCCTGAATGACACAGCCTGGAGTTGGCTGATTCACGAGTACACAGCAGGGCTTCACAATTCCCCCCAAAAAACACCACAATATTATAAATTTTTGAAAAAGATATTGGATAGCAGGTGTTACCTATGAGAAAATTTTAAATTCCCAGACCCAGGCCCAACAGCGGCATCAGGAAACCATATATTGGCTGAATGACACAGCCTGGAGTTGGCTGATTCATGAGTACACAATAGGGCTTCACAATCCCACCCAAAAACACAACATTTTTCAAAATTTTTGAAAAAGATTTTGGATAGCGGGTGCTACCTAAGAGAAAATTTGAAATTACCAGACCCAGGCCCCACCACAGCGGCATCAGTAACCCATATATTGGCTGAATGACACAGCCTGGAGTTGCTTGATGCACGAGTACACACCAGGGCTTCACAATTCCCACCCAAAAAAACACCACAATTTTAGAAATTTTTGAAAAAGTTTTTGGATAGCAAGTGCTACCTATGAGAAAATTTGAAATTACCAGACCCAGGCCCCACCACAGCGGCATCAGTAACCCATATATTGCCTGAATGACACAGCCTGGAGTTGCTTGATGCACGAGTACACACCAGGGCTTCACAATCCCCCCAAAAAACACCACAATTTTAGAAATTTTTGAAAAAGATTTTGGATAGCGGGTGCTACCTATGAGAAAATTTTAAATTACCAGACCCAGGCCCCACCACAGCGGCATCAGTAACCCATAAATTGTCTCAAGGACACAGCCTGGAGTTGGCTGATGCACCAGTACACACAGGGCTTCACAATCCCCCCCCCCCCCCCCCCCAAATCAACAAAATTGTATAATTTTTTTTTTTAAATGTATACTTTTGTGTTAAAACAAGCACATATCCAACAGTTCAGAAGACTCTATAATGCAGGACGGTGTACAACCCAAAGACTTTCTTCTCAAAAATAATAAACCACACAATGTTTGAAATAAAAAAATAAAAAAATATGACATATGTGTGTAAGCGCATCTGTCTCCAAAAGATCAGATCACCAAAGGAGTTTTTTCGCCAAAAATGATGAAGCAGAGTTAATCCCTCTCCGTATTATTTTTTTTTTAAATTTTCATTAAAAAATCACATGCAACAAACGTTCCGTTGTGTAACGGTTAGCATTCTGCAAAATTCAATTTTATTACTGATAAAATTATCAGTAAATTGAAAAATAACACTACCCAAGAGTGCTTAATTACCCCTTACATTGCACCAGGAACAGTCAGGAGTAGGCCTCAGCAGTACCCAAGAGGCTTTAATAACTCCTTACATTGCACAATCAATTGCGAGATCAAGCAATAACAGGTGTGTTATGGCCTCAGATGTCTGGGCCGCACTAGAGCTCCACTGAATGGATTAGCGTGTCTCTATCTTTCACCGACAGGTGCGGGTAACCCACTACCTCTCTGAAAGGTAATACTCCTACAATTGTCACCATACAATAACCACCAATAATGCAAAATTCATGCAAAAATTGTATAAACTTTATTAATGTTCTAACCACAATTAACAATGACAAAAGGAAGGACAGACAACCCCACCCCTAAAAAACATATACCCCAGAAGGGCAATGGTACCCTGGTCCTGATTATCAAAAGATGGTTAGTAACAGGAACACTGCATAAGGTTATGTATCCCCCTTAACATTGGTACGGCAGTGTATACATCAATACAAGGTCAATTATAAGAATTATATATATCCATCATACACTACCTGTAGTAGGCATGTTCCCACAGGCCATCCAGGGACACCGTGCACCCTCAACGGACGTCGTTTCGTGGGTCTCCCCACTTCGTCAGGAGGTGCTGTCATCTCACCCCTTTGCTCCTTATATATGCCTCCATAATCGGCGCACGGATCGCGTTCCGGAAGCGGAATCCGGAACCCGCCGCGTCACTGGGTGTCCAACGTCATGTGACCATGATAGCTTCCACCCAAACGTGACACAAAGGGATCCGAACTTCCGCCCGGCATCGCGATGCGTGCGCACACAGAGGACACACACAGAAATCGGTAACCCAAATAATTAAGATATGATTCCCTGAATGGCCAGTAGGTGTCACTACATCTTAATAAGTAGTATAATAAGAAAGCCTAATGTGAGTAGACATATTATTATTACCAATTACCATTGGTCCAGAGGGGTTAGAAATAATATGCATATAAAATATATATATTTCATAAATGTACAAACCGATATACTAATTATTCTCAATAATAAACCAGGTTTATACCGTTCTCTGAAAGGTAAGCTGCCTCGAAGCAGGTGGTCTCCCCCGGGCACGTTTGTCTCCTGAATTTCCACTACTGCCACACCACTCTGACTGCCAACCGTGCTACCGCCTTGCTGACTCAAGGGCAACCTGCAACTCTCTTTTCCTGATGATGATTAAGCCCCTTCTGCACCCGGCTCCCGTTGGCGATAGGGATCATTTTTGCCAGGAAAGAAGAATCACAACTAAGTGCAGGTCATAAGCTAGGGTTCATTAAGTCCCTGCCCTTTGTACACACCGCATGTCTCTACTAACAATTGGATGGTTTAGTGAGGTAATCCGGTCGGCCCCGGCGGGTAGGAGAAGGCCCTGGAAGAGCGCCGAGAAATTAAGGATCATTGTTGAAATTTGCATTAAGCATGTATTTAACTACTGCTAAACTTCAAAAAATGATAGGCCCAAGGCCTGAGGCGCCAGGGAGGCAAGTAGTTCCTGAAAGACACAAAATGATTTTAGAGCAGTCATTCGCAGTACCCAAGAGGGTTTCATAACCCCTTACATTTAAAGATCAATGTTGACATTTGCATTAAGCATGTATTTAGCTACTGCTAAACTAAAAAAAATTATAGGCCCAAGGCCTGAGGCACCAGGGAGGCAAATAGTTCCTGAAAGACACAGAATGATTCTAGAGCAGTCATTCGCAGTACCCAAGAGGGTTTCATAACCCCTTACATTTAAAGATCAATGTTGACATTTGCATTAAGCATGTATTTAGCTACTGCTAAACTAAAAAAAATTATAGGCCCAAGGCCTGAGGCACCAGGGAGGCAAATAGTTCCTGAAAGACACAGAATGATTCTAGAGCAGTCATTCGCAGTACCCAAGAGGGTTTCATAACCCCTTACATATAAAGATCAATCTTGACATTTGCATTAAGCATGTATTTAGCTACTGCTAAACTTCAAAAAATTATAGGCCCAAGGCCAGAAGCATCAGTTTCCCCCATGTTAGGAGCATAGTTATCCCCCAGATTAGGCAGCATAAATGTCTCCCAGATTAGGAGCATAGTTGTCCCCCAGATTAGGAGCATACTTGTCCCCCAGATTAGGCAGCATAGATGTCCCCCAGATTAGGATCATACTTGTCCCCCAGATTAGGCAGCATAGTTGTCCCCCAGATTAGGAGCATAGTTGTCCCCCAGATTAGGCAGCATAGATGTCCCCCAGATTAGGAGCATAGTTGTCCCCCAGATTAGGAGCATAGTTGTCCCCCAGATTAGGCAGCATAGATGTCTCCCAGATTAGGAGCATAGTTGTCCCCCAGATTAGGAGCATACTTGTCCCCCAGATTAGGCAGCATAGATGTCCCCCAGATTAGGATCATACTTGTCGCCCAGATTAGGCAGCATAGATGTCCCACAGATTAGGCAGCATAGATGTCCCCCAGATTAGGCAACATAGATGTCCCCCAGATTAGGCAGCATAGATGTCCCCCAGATTAGGCAGCATAGATGTCTCCCAGATTAGGCAGCATAGATGTCCCCCAGATTAGGAGCATACTTGTCGCCCAGATTAGGCAGCATAGATGTCCCCCAGATTAGGAGCATAGTTGTCCCCCAGATTAGGCATCATAGATGTCCCCCAGATTAGGAGCATAGTTGTCCCCCAGATTAGGAGCATAGTTGTCCCCCAGATTAGGCAGCATAGATGTCCCCCAGATTAGGCAGCATAGATGTCTCCCAGATTAGGCAGCATAGATGTCCCCCAGATTAGGCAGCATAGATGTCCCCCATATTAGGCAGCATAGATGTCCCCAAGATTAGGCAGCATAGATGTCCCCAAAATTAGGCAGCATAGATGTCCCCCAGATTAGGAGCATACTTGTCCCCCAGATTAGGCAGCATAGATGTCCCCCAGATTAGGTAGCATAGATGTCTCCCAGATTAGGCAGCATAGATGTCCCCCAGAATAGGCAGAATAGATGTCCCCCAGATTAGGAGCATACTTGTCGCCCAGATTAGGCAGCATAGATGTCCCCCAGATTAGGCAGCATAGATGTCACCCAGATTAGGCAGCATAGATGTCCCCCAGATTAGGCAGCATAGATGTCCCCCAGATTAGGCAGCATAGATGTCCCCCAGATTAGGAGCATAGTTGTCCCCCAGATTAGGAGCATACTTGTCCTCCACATTAGGCAGCATAGATGTCCCCCAGATTAGGCAGCATAGATGTCCCCCAGATTAGGCAGCATAGATGTCCCCCAGATTAGGCAGCATAGATGTCCCCCAGATTAGGAGCATACTTGTCCCCCAGATTAGGCAGCATAGATGTCCCCCAGGTTAGGCAGCATAGATGTCCCCCAGATTAGGCAGCATAGATGTTCCCCAGATTAGGCAGCATACTTGTCCCCCAGATTAGGCAGCATAGATGTACACCAGGTTAGGCAGCATAGATGTCCCCCAGATTAGGCAGCATAGATGTTCCCCAGATTAGGCAGCATACTTGTCCCCCAGATTGGGCAGCATAGATGTCCCCCAGATTAGGCAGCATAGATGTCCCCTAGATTAGCCAGCATAGATGTCCCCCAGATTAGGAGCATACTTGTCGCCCAGATTAGGCAGCATAGATGTCCCACAGATTAGGCAGCATAGATGTCCCCCAGATTAGGCAGCATAGATGTCCCCCAGATTAGGCAGCATAGATGTCCCCCAGATTAGGCAGCATAGATGTCCTCCAGATTAGGCAGCATAGATGTACCCCAGATTAGGAGCATACTTGTCCCCCAGATTAGGCAGCATAGATGTCCCCCAGATTAGGCAGCATAGATGTCCCCCAGATTAGGCAGCATAGATGTCCCCCAGATTAGGCAGCATAGATGTCCCCCAGATTAGGCAGCATAGATGTCCCACAGATTAGGCAGCATAGATGTCCCCCAGATTAGGCAGCATAGATGTCCAACAGATTAGGCAGCATAGATGTCCCACAGAATAGGAGCATACTTGTCCCTCAGATTAGGCAGCATAGATGTCCCCCAGATTAGGCAGCATAGTTGTCCTCCAGTCAGCGTGGGCCGGTCAGAGCCAATCAAAGGACTGTATATGGCAAGTGGGCCATACAATGCCCAGGTCTGCCCCAGAGGGTTTCATAACCAACCATAATTGAGAAATTTTTGTTGTAGGAGCATGGTCAATCTACTCCGAGGCATCTGGCATTGGTGGCTGGAAATCCTGGCTGATCCATCCCTGATTCATCTCGACAAACGTCAGTCTCTCCACATTTTTAGTGGACAGAAAAGTTCGCCTTGGGGTTACTATGGCCCCAGCCACACTAAACACCCGCTCTGATAGCACACTGCTGGCTGGGCAGGACAGCTTTTCCTGGGCAAACTCTGCTAGTTGTGGCCATAAATCAAGTTTGGCTGCCCAGAAGTCCAGCGGATCTTCAATGGTTGTTGGCATGGCCATGTCAAGGTATGCCACCACCTGCTGGTTCAGGTCCTGCTCCATGTCTACCTGCTACTGATGAGTTGCTTCACTATGCGGGTGAAGAAAGCTACTCATCAGTGACTGTAGACTCAGGCTGCTGCTGATTGATCTGGTACTGCTCCTGCCACCCCTCCCCTCCCCAGCAGCCATGGAAATGGAAGGTGAGCGCAGAGGGCCCCCCCGAATCAGACCTGCAAGTGGATGGACCATGTGGCCAATAGGCATCAGCCAACTGAATACATAGTAGGTCAGTTTGTCCTCCCTCTCAGTTAGTGTAAAAAAGGCCCCCATTTTGGGACAGTAGCGAGGGTCTAATAAGGTGGAGATCCAGAAGTCATCCCGCTGACGAATTTTGACAATTCAGGGGTCAATACGCAAGCAACTGAGCATGCATCGTGCCATTTGTGCCAGTGACTCGGAGGGACTACCTGCCTCCATCTCCACTGCATACTGCCACGGTGTGTCTGGGTCCTCTGTCTCAACTTCCTCATAACCCTCCAGCTCCTCTGGCTGCTCCTGCTCCTCCTCTACTGTCCGAAGACTAGAAACACCGGCCATGTCATCCAACCTAAACTGTGCTCCGCTCTGCCCCTCATCATCCTCCTCCTCCAGTTCAGCCCCCACAGGGCCCATGTAGCCTTGAGATGTCGGCACAACGTCTCCATTTCCGTGACCAGCCATGGTTTCAATCATTTGTTGTAGGAAATGTAGGAGTGGAATTACGTCGTTCATGGCGTAATCCAGGCGACTCACAAATAATGTGGCTTCCTCAAAGGGCCTCAGCAAATGGCAGGTGTGACGTATGAGCTGCAACTGGTTCACATTGAAGATACACTGCTTGGATCATCAAGAAATCGGTGATGGCAATGTGTGGCAACGTCACAAATAAGACTATGTTGTGGGATACCGTTCTGACGCTGGAGCTCAGGGAAGGTGCGCTTATCGATGTATGAGTGGCTGAAGTGCATGCAGTTTCCTTGCCATTTTCAGGAAGTTTTGCAAATGGGGTGAAGACTTGAGGAAGCGCTTGACAACCAGATTCAACATGTATGCCATGCTGGGCACATGTTTCACACTTCCTTGTCGCAGCGTGGACCCGATGTTCTTCCCGTTGTCGGTTACCATGGTTCCCATTTCCAAATTTCGTGGAGTAAGCCATACTCGGATTTCTTTACGAATGAACTTTAGCAGTTCCTCCCCTGTGTGACTCTGTTCGCCAAGGCAAACCATGTGAAGAACAGCTTGACACTGCCGTGCCCTACACACATGGTACGATGAAGGGCCACCGAGATTTGGCCGTGCAGTGGAGGCCGAGCACACGGTGGAGGATGAGGAGGCGGCGTCGCACACTGTAACAGGACCAACTGCCTGGGAGTGAGAGCGTGGAGGAGGAAGCTGTGTGACCTGTCCAAGTTGCTGTTGTGGCTGTGCAGGAACCACATTTACCCAGTGAGTGGTAAAAGACAAGTATTGTCCCTGCCCGTTGTTACAGCTCCACACGTCGGTGCTGCTGTGCACTTTTGAACACACCAACAGGCTCAAGGATTGGCCCACCTTCTCTTGTACAAACTTATGCAGGGCTGGTACTGCCTTCTTCGCAAATAAATGATGGCTTGGGACTCTCCACCTCGACTCTGCACAAGCCATCAATTCTCTGAAGGGTGAAGAGTCCACCACTTGAAAAGGGAGGGACTGCAACACCAGCAACTTTGACAGGAGCACATTCAACTTCTGCACCGTTGGATGAGTGGGCGCATACTGTTGTCTCTTGGACATGGCTTCGCCGATGGATTGTTGGCGGAATGGCTGACTAAAAGCGGGAGAAGCAGGAGCGAAAGAAGGAAGGTTTGACACACAGCTCCCTTCGGCTGAGGTGGTGGAGCCTTGGCTGGATGAAGGAGGGAGTGGATGGCCACTGGGCAGCAGGCTGGACCTCTACATCAGAGCCACGGTTCGCCCAGGCCCCTTTATGGTGGCGAAGCATGTGTTGACGCAGGGCCGTGGGGCCGACATTGGGACCCTGGCCACGCTTCACCTTCTGCCGACAGATCTTGCATGTGGCTACGTGAACCTCCTCCGGATGCCTTATGAAAAGCTTCCACACGCCCGAGTAGCTGATTTTCCCACCCGCAGTCCGAACTAATGGACTGCTACTGGAGCCGTCTCCAGGAACCCCTGTTCCACTACCTCCCGTAAAGGTAGGCTGCCGCGAATCAGGTGGTCTCCCCCGGGCACGTTTGGCTCCTGAATTTCCACTACTGCCACCACGCTGACTGCCAACCGTGCTACCGCCTTGCTGCCTGAAGGGCAACCTGCAACTCTCTTCTCCTGATGATGATGAAGCCCCTTCTGCACCCAGCTCCCAATTGCGATCGGCTTCATCATCATCAACAGTTGTGTGCACGTCACTGATGTCCTCCTCAGGTTCCCCAACAGTGTCTGCTTCAGGACCCTGAACACTTGCAACACCGCCTCCCACGTCACTCTCAGCATCACTGCTTGGCCGCCTAGCGGAGCAAGCAGCGCATGTCTCCTCCCCTTCTTGGCTGTCCAGTAGCTGCTGACTGTGCTCTATTAGATCGTCCTTAGTAAATAGTGGAGCTGAACCCACAGCATAAGATACTTCTTTAGGAGAGGGAACAGCATAGGACAAAGGCAGTGGGAGGACAGGGACTGCTCCTGGGCCATGCCAACTGAGGGTTGTGTCTGAGGAACCCACCAACTGTTGACTGGGGGTGTCAGATGTCACTTGTGATGATGTGGATGAGCGTGTTAACCAATCCACGACAGCAGATGGGTTGCTGGTGGAGACACGACCGCTGTCTGATAAAGGGAGCTCAAGCCTCTCGCTGCGACTCCTGCTGCCACTCGCCCCAAGTCTGCTGCCAACTCTGCCTGAAGTATTTAGGCCTCTGCCACTCCTCTGTGCACATCCTGGCACTTCTCTGCCTGACATACTTAGTGCGTTTATGAGGTTATTACAATATGCTACACTACTCTTTAAACAGTATTTGTCTAGAACAGCAGCCGGTGATTACTTACGGCTGTCCTTGAACAGTATGTAGGCCCTTCACAGATTAACAGGTACTAAATGGTACAATACTTGGATGTACCTATGCGGTATGCACTGATGAGGGCAGTAATATGCCTAACTATACGCAGAAAAAACTCTGTATTTTTGTAAAACACCAGCCGGTGGATACTATGGTTTGGACTTTGACGGTATGGAGCAGCTTGACAGCTTAACAGGTACTAATGGTACAATACTTGGATGTATCTATGCACTATGCACTGATGAGGGCAGTAATATGCCTAACTATACGCAGAAAAAACTCTGTATTTTTGTAAAACACCAGCCGGTGGATACTATGGTTTGGACTTTGACGGTATGGAGCACCTTGACAGCATAACAGGTACTAAATGGTACAATATTTGGATGTACCTATGTGCTATGCACTGATGAGGGCAGTTATATATGCATAACTATATGCAGAAAAAACTATAAAAAATAATAAAAAAAAGACAGTGAATAGTATTGTTTGGACTTGCACAGTATGTAGCCCCTTGACAGATTAACAGGTACAAAGTGGTACAATACTTGGATGTACCTATGCAGTATGCACTGATGAGGGCAGTAATATGCCTAACTATTAGCAGAAAAAAACTCTGTATTTTTGAAAAACACCAGCCGGTGGATACTATGGTTTGGACTTTGACGGTATGAAGCACCTTGACAGCTTAACAGGTACTAAATGGTACAATACTTGCATGTACCTATGCGCTATGCACTGATAAGGGCAGATATATGTGCGTAACTATACGCAGAAAAAAACTATTAAAAAAAAAAAAAATCAGCCGGTGAATAGTATTGTTTGGACTTGCACAGTATGTAGCCCCTTGACAGATGAACAGGTACAAAATGGTACAAATGCACTACAGTCCACTGAACAATCACGTATTTCTGAACAGCAGCAGGACCCAACAGTGCAGCACCACAAAAAAGCAAAATTCAGGGATTAAACCCTAAATTGCACTCTGTCACACAATTCTGAGCAGCAGAAGATTTGTGGAGCAAATAAAAATAAACTCAATTGGGCTGAAAAATGAGGAGATAAGATGCTTCAGAAAGTTCAGGCAGCTTGGAGATCTGTATGAGGCAGCTGACAGCTATCTGCCCCTCTCTGCTGCAATGCTCAATAACATGAATAGGAGGTTTAGCAATCAATGATCCTTCTCAGTGTAACAGCACAGCACTCTGCACTCCTGGCTTTCCCTAATGCTGATGTGACTAGCAGTTGCAGTGTAACGCTGTGGTATGAGCTATTCACACACACACAGTCCCGTCCTCTCCATCTGAGTGCATAGATGAAATGAAGAGAGGCAAGATGGCCGCCAATTATATAGGGGCTGTGACATCACAGGGGTCAGTGAACACTGATAGGCTGCACTGATGTCGCATTGATGACGTCACTTGTGCGCGGCGCACAGTGACAGATAAGGACGCTGCAGGACCATAAAGAGCGCGGTCACCAGGATGGAATCGGGCATCGGCGGGACATGCAACCCGAGGACGGTGAGGGAATGGGGAATCGGCGGGACATGCAACCAGAGTACGGTAAGGGAATTGGGCAGCGGCGGGACAGTGACAGTGACATGTAACTATAAAACAGGGGATAGGGGACGGAATCAGGCGGCGGCAGGACTATGGCCCCACAGAAGTCACCTCAGTTCAATGATTTAAAGTGCCGGCTTTAAATCATTGAACTAAAGTGGCTTCTGTGGGGCCAGAAACTGTTTTATTGAGGTATACCCACTCATACATGCACCCTCATTTTAACAAGGATATTTGGGTAAAAAATAACATTTGTACCCAAATTTCCTTGGAAAAATGAGGGTGCATGTTAAAGGCCGGTGCGTGGTATACCCCTATAAATACAGTAATTTACAAAATCTGTTTAACTTTCTGGCACCAGTTGATTAGAAAAAAAAATGTTTTCCACCGGAGTACCCCTTTAAATTAAATGCAAATCCACAACATATTGAGCAAATTGCTTTCCCCCTAAACACTGCTGCCCTAGGCAAATGCCCAGAATGTCTAATGATAGATATGGCCCTACATGGAGAGAATCTGAATTTTACTCTCAATTTCCGAACAAAACATCAACTTCACAGCACGTTTCACCTTCACTATAACAATCTCTGAAGTTCCCACTGAGCTTTTGAAAACAAGCAGGCCTAGTACAGGTTCCACAGTTTCTAGTAGACATTCGTTCCCCTTCCTATCCTTTACATCCTTTTGTGTACTCTACCCTTCTTCTTTTACTTATTCTGTACCCCTCTTATACATTTTTATTCAATCTCCTAGAATTTCCCTTTAAACAATATACCTTACTTGATGTATTTCTATACGGTATGTTCCCTTATTATATGAAACCATTTATCAGATGTGTGAGCCTCCAGTTGTATAAATGTTTCTTTGTATTTACCGTATATACTCGAGTATAAGCCAACCCAAATATAAGCCGAGACCCCTAATTTCACCCCAAAAACCCAGGAAAAGTTATTGACTCCACTATAAGCCTAGGGTGGGAAATACATCATCCCCCCCCCCATGTCCTCATCCAGACCCCCCGTAATTAACACCCCCGTCATCATCCCCCCGTCATCATCACCCCCGTCATCATCACCCCCGTCATCATACCCCCCTTCATCATCACCGCCTGTCAATCCCTTCAGTGGTCTTCAACCTGCGGACCGCCGATGGCTGTCCGGGCATGCTGGGAGTTGCAGTTTTGAAACCTCTGGAGGTCCGCAGGTTGAAGACCACTGCGACCTTCGTCATCATCCAGACCCCCGTCATCATCCCCCCCCCCCCCCTTTCATCATCACCGCCTGTCAATCCCTTCATCAGTGGTCTTTAACCTGCGGATCTCCAGATGTTGCAAAACTACAACTCCCAGCAGGCTGCGAATGAATGTCCCTGTGCGTCGTCGTCAAGGCAAAGTCACTAGTCTGGGGCAGGTCCGGAACGTGGAGAAGAGGACCCCCCCCGGTAAAAATGGAAAGCCCGGGACGACTAACCCTCCCCACTGGACGGTCCCTGCAGCATAGATGGCCCGGACCAGATCACCCTTTCTTCCCACCGAGGGGAGGTGAGTAGAAAATTAAAGGGGGGTCTGGATGATGACGAAGGCCACAGTGGTCTTCAACCTGCGGACTACAACTCCCAGAATACCCGGACAGCCGATGGCTGTCCGGGCATGCTGGGAGTTGCAGTTTTGCAACATCTGGAGGTCCGCAGGTTGAAAACCAATGAGAAGGGATTGACAGGCGGAGAGTTCACTCGAGTATAAGCCGAGGGGGGCATTTTCAGCACAAAAAATCATGCTGAAAAACTCGGCTTATACTCAAGTACCGTATATACTCGAGTATAAGCCGAGTTTTTCAGCACGATTTTTCGTGCTGAAAACACCCCCCTCGGCTTATACTCGAGTGAACTCTCCACCCGCAGTGGTCTTCAACCTGCGGACCTCCAGAGGTTTCAAAACTACAACTCCCAGCAAGCCCGGGCAGCCATCGGCTGTCCGGGCTTGCTGGGAGTTGTAGTTTTGAAACCTCCGGAGGTCTGCAGGTTGAAGACCACTGCGGCCTTCGACATCATCCAGCCCCCTCTCACCCCCTTTAGTTCTGTACAGTACTCGCCTCCGCTCGGCGCTGGTCCGGTGCTGCAGGACTGTCCGGAGAGGAGGTCGTCCGGTGGTTCCGGGCTGCTATCTTCACCGGGGAGGCCTCTTCTAAGCGCTTCGGGCCCGGCCCCAGAATAGTCACGTTGCCTTGACGACGACGCAGAGGTACGTTCATTACCAACGTACTTCTGCGTCATCGTCAAGGCAACCCCTCTATTCTGGGCCCCAAGCGCGGAGAAGAGGCGCCCCCGGTGAAGATAGCAGCCCGGAACCACTATCCCACCGGACGACCTACTCACCGGACAGTCCTGCAGCACCCGACCAGCGCCGAGCGGAGGCGAGTACTGTACAGAACTAAAGGGGGTGAGAGGGGGCTGAATGATGTCGAAGGCCGCAGTGGTCTTCAACCTGCGGACCTCCGGAGGTTTCAAAACTACAACTCCCAGCAAGGGCTTGCTGGGAGTTGTAGTTTTGAAACCTCTGGAGGTCCGCAGGTTGAAGACCACTGAGGACGGATGATGACAAGAGGATGATGAAGGGGGGGTGTGGGATGATGACAAGAGGATGATGAAGGGGGGTGGGGATGATGACAAGGGGATGATGAAGGGGGGGTGTGGGATGATTACAAGGGGATGATGAAGGGGGTGGGGATGATGACAAGGGGATGATGAAGGGGGGGTGTGGGATGATGACAAGGGGATGATGACAGGTGATGATGATGAGGGTCTGGATGATGACAGGCGGTGATGATGATGAGGATGTTAATGACGGGGGTCTGGATGATGACAGGGGGGGATGATGTATTTCCCACCCTAGGCTTATACTCGAGTCAATAACTTTCCTGGGATTTTGGGTTGAAATTAGGGGCCTCGGCTTATACTCGGGTCGGCTTATACTCGAGTATATACGGTATATACTGTACTATTGTATTATTTTAACTACTAACAAGAAAAAGTAAAACCATGTTTCACTGTAATACGGATCTGTCAGTCTATCATGCTGTCTGTGCTGTATGGAAACGTGTGACTATAACTGTAGACTCTATGAGAAGTCATTGCAGACTGATGATCTTTCTTGGGATTCTTCTTTTTTTCCATTGTTGATATTACAGTAAAATGATTTGTTTATGTTAACACATGAATCTATTATGGACATTTTCCCATGACTGTTTCATGAACATAATAACTCATGATGTGATATGTAATTCTTATTATGATTTTATTTTATAATTGATACATACAGACCTGTAGCTCCGGTGTAGAGATAGTCACCTGTCTGTGATAGAAGATTAGACGATGGATTCCGGCTCCCATAAGATCTATCATGAACATGAATTTGATTCCAGACAAGCCCTGGAGGATTATTTTTCAGATAAACCTGATATGGCCTTTGAAGAGGATGCCTTGATGTTTCCCATTGAAAATCTTAAAAAAAACTTTCACAGAGGGTATGTATCTTGAATTTTCTATGTTTAATTGGTTTTAAGCAATTAACACCAAAATAGAATTGAGCTAATTTATTGTTCGGGTGTGGAATATCAATGGGGATAACCACACTGCTCCAGTTATATCAACTAAGGAAAGAAATCCTTGGTCATGGGGAATGATGAAAGATTGTATATCTTGTATATCTTTAATGTATTTATCAGCGTATAACACGCACTGGCGTATAACACGCACCCCCAATTTAATAGGGAAATTTAAGTTAAAAAAAAATATACATATAAGATAAATGACAGACTAAGTGCCATATCATCCCTCTAACTTTGATTTTGCCTGAAATTCAGTTTGGTCCCCCCTTCCAGTGCCACATCATTCCTCCCCTTTTATCAGCCCCTGTGCCACATTTACACCCATCCCCCCATTACCATCTCATCATTCCCCCACTGTCTTATCATTCCCCAACCCCCTCTCATCATGCCCCCTCTCATCATGCCCCCCTCTCATCATGCCCCCTCTCATCATGCCCCCTCTCATCATGCCCCCTTTTCATCATGCCCCCCTTCTCATCATGCCCCCTTCTCATCATGCCCCCCTCTCAGCATCCCCTCCCCCCCCTGTTTTTTATACATATATTTTTTCCCATCTTACTTACCTAGCCGCGCTCGGCAGGCCAGGTCTGGTGTCGGGTCTTGCGGGCTGCTGTCAGTGAAGCAGGATGAGTGACGTCCTCTGCCAGCTGCACAGCATCAGGGATGTCACTCATCATTCGCTGCAGCTGCCGCTGGTCAGTGTGGCCGCAGCGCCGGCGGTTTGTTTGACTTCAGCAGCCCAACCGCAGCCACCTTAGTATAGTCACAGCGGCAGCAGCATTGAATGATGAGTGACGTCCCTGATTCTGTGCAGCGGTGTAGTACTATATACTCCCAATGGAAGAGTCCTAATAAGAAAGTGAGATAAAAGTGGCTGTGTGTGTGGATCATACAGACGGTGAAGAGCAGGGCATGTAAGAAATGTCTGACCGCACACTTAGGGGACTCGTAAAAGCAAGGAAAGTTATACTCGTCGGCAGGCATAAGTTCAGGATGTCTGGACAGCATCAGTCAAGAAGAGGGAAGTGTGGCAGCACCTGCAAGGGGAGAAATAGAGGAGGGGAAAGATGGGAGGAAGAAAAGGAGGTGAGTTGTCAAAGGAGATGTCTCTTAGCTGCTGCGTGTGAACAGCAGTCTTGTTGGGGCACCAGGCAGGTGGGCTCTTACAGGAACCCGATAAGTGCACTCAACAGTGAACGCCACAGAAAACGGTGCATTAGGAAATAACCATTTCTCGAAACCATTTCTCCACAAACACTGCTGTGGCCTGCTCCTCCATCCTCTCAGGTAACCCTATAATGCGGAAATATTTTGCCACAGTCTGTTCTCCGGTTTGTCACATTTCTGGCGGCAATTGCGACTCCAGGGCAGAGACCATATTAGGCAAGGGTGAGACCGTGTCCTCCAGTGTAGATGCCCAGTCCTCAGCCTGAGTAAGCCTTCCCCTCAAGTTCTGGATATCCTGGCACAGCAGGCCCGCATCTATATTCACCTCCTCCAGCTTGCCCGTCAGAGCTGTCTGCCAGGAGGTTATGGTGTGCCAGGATGTTATGCGTGTTGAACCTGGCAATGTTGTAAAGTTTGGATTAACCTGGTAAGGACACAGGGTGTACATGTACGCCCTTTTGTCTGAGTCCTTAACCTGTTAAGTACATAGGGAATACAGGTACGCCCTAATGCCCCAATACTTAAGGACCGAGGACGTACATGTAGGTCCTGGTCCCGTTAACAGGGTTTACACTGTTCTCAACAGCGGAGAATGGGTTAAACCCCATGGGTCCCGTTTGCTATGGGAATCTAGGACCCACGGTTAATGCCGGGCACCGTCTATCAGGCCGATGACCAGCATTAACCCTTTAGACGCTGCAATCAAAGCTGATTGCAGCATCTAAAAAGAAAGTGAATGTTACGCCTAGCGCTCCGGGTCCCCGCTCCTCCCCGGAGCGCTCACGGCGTCTCTTTCCCTGCAGCTCCCCGGTCAGTCCCGCTGACCGGGAGCGCTGCTCTCTCATGGCCGTTGGGGATGCGATTCGCACAGCGGGACGCGCCCGCTCGCGAATCGCATCCCAGGTCACTTACCCGTTCCCGTCTCCTGCGGTCATGTGCTGGCGCGCGCGGCTCCGCTCTCTAGGGCGCGCGCGCGCCAGCTCCCTGAGACTTAAAGGGCCAGTGCACCAATGATTGGTGCCTGGCCCAATTAGCTTAATTGGTTCCCACCTGTTCCCTGCTTATATCTAGTCTCCTCCCTTGCACTCCCTTGCCGGATCTTGTTGCCTTGAGCCTAGTGAAAGCGTTTTTGTGTGTTTATACCCTGTGTACCAGACCTTCTGTTATCTCCCCTGACTACGAACCTTGCCGCCTGCCCCCGACCTTCTGCTACGTCCGACTTTGCTTCTGCCTACTCCCTTGTACCTCGCCTATCTTCAGCAGCCAGAGAGGTGAGCCGTTGCTAGTGGATACGACCTGGTCACTACCGCCGCAGCAAGACCATCCCGCTTTGCGGCGGGCTCTGGTGAAAACCTGTAGTGTCTTAGAACCGGTCCACTAGCACGGTCCTCGCTATCCCTCTCTGGCACAGAGGATCCACCTCCTGCCAGCCGGCATCGTGACAGTAGATCCGGCCATGGATCCCGCTGAAGTTCCTCTGCCAGGGGTCGCTGACCTCCCTACGCTGGTCGCCCAGCAAGCTCGTCAGATCGCCCAGCAGTCGCAACAGATAGCGCAACAAGATCACCAGCTGTCGTACTTGACTACCATGACACAGCAACTCCAGTCACAACTACAGCAAGTACAGTCGCAGCTACAGCAGCAACAATCATCTCCTCCGCCAGCTCCAGCACCCCTTCCGCGGCGAGTGGCCGCTCCTAGCCTCCGCCTGTCCTTGCCGGACAAATTTAATGGGGACTCTAAGTTTTGCCGTGGCTTTCTTTCGCAATGTTCCTTGCACTTAGAGATGATGTCGGATCAGTTTCCTACTGAAAGGTCTAAGGTGGCTTTCGTAGTCAGCCTTCTGTCTGGAAAAGCCCTCTCATGGGCCACACCGCTCTGGGACCGCGATGACCCCGTCACTGCCTCTGTACACTCCTTCTTCTCGGAAATTCGAAGTGTCTTTGAGGAACCTGCCCGAGCCTCTTCTGCTGAGACTGCCCTGCTGAACCTGGTCCAGGGTAATTCCTCTGTTGGCGAGTACGCCATACAATTCCGTACTCTTGCTTCTGAACTTTCCTGGAATAATGAGGCTCTCTGCGCGACCTTTAAAAAAGGCCTATCCAGCAACATTAAAGATGTTCTGGCCGCACGAGAGACTCCTGCTAGCCTGCATGAACTCATTCATCTAGCCACTCGCATTGACATGCGTTTTTCTGAGAGGCATCAAGAGCTCCGCCAGGAAAAAGACTTAGATCTCTGGCCACCTCTCCCACAGTCTCCACTGCAATCTGCGCCTAGGCCTCCCGCCGAGGAGGCCATGCAAGTGGATCGGTCTCGCCTGACCCTGGAAGAGAGGAATCGCCGTAAGGAAGAGAATCTTTGTTTGTACTGTGCCAGTACTGAACATTTTCTGGTGGATTGCCCAATCCGTCCTCCACGTCTGGGAAACGCACGCTCGCACTCAGCTCTCGTGGGTGTGGCGTCTCTTGATGCCAAGTCGGCTTCTCCACGTCTCACGGTACCTGTTCGGATTTCCACTTCAGCCAGCTCTCCCCTCTCAGCCGTGGCCTGCCTGGACTCTGGAGCTTCTGGGAATTTTATTCGGGAGTCCTTTGTGAATAAATTCCATATTCCGGTGACCCGTCTTGTCAAGCCACTCCGCATCTCCGCGGTCAACGGAGCCAGGTTGGACTGTACCATACGTTTCCGCACGGAGCCCCTTCTTATGAGCATCGGATCTCATCACGAGAGGATTGAACTTTTGGTCCTCCCCAATTGCACCTCGGAAATTCTCCTTGGACTTCCCTGGCTTCAACTTCATTCCCCAACCCTGGATTGGTCCACTGGGGAGATCAAGAGTTGGGGGTCCTCTTGTTCCAAGAACTGTCTAAAACCGGTTCCCAGTAACCCTTGCCGTAACTCTGTGGTTCCTCCTGTATCTGGTCCCCCTAAGGTCATTAAGGACTCTGCCTGCCACAGGAAATGCCCCTCCCCCCCTCCCAGTTCCATCAGGCAAGCTTCTGTGTCCCCTCATGGCCCTCGTCCTGGTGTCACACTGCCCCGTGCCAGGTCCCGCCCTCTGCCCTCTCTCCCCATTCCTACTCCTGCGGTTCTGCCTGCCGTTGAGGAATCCCTCCATCCTTTCCCGGTGTCCTCATCCCAGGGGAGGCAGTTACCCGATAAAGAGAAGGGGAGACCTAAGGGGGGGGGTACTGTTACGCCTAGCGCTCCGGGTCCCCGCTCCTCCCCGGAGCGCTCACGGCGTCTCTTTCCCTGCAGCTCCCCGGTCAGTCCCGCTGACCGGGAGCGCTGCTCTCTCATGGCCGTTGGGGATGCGATTCGCACAGCGGGACGCGCCCGCTCGCGAATCGCATCCCAGGTCACTTACCCGTTCCCGTCTCCTGCGGTCATGTGCTGGCGCGCGCGGCTCCGCTCTCTAGGGCGCGCGCGCGCCAGCTCCCTGAGACTTAAAGGGCCAGTGCACCAATGATTGGTGCCTGGCCCAATTAGCTTAATTGGTTCCCACCTGTTCCCTGCTTATATCTAGTCTCCTCCCTTGCACTCCCTTGCCGGATCTTGTTGCCTTGAGCCTAGTGAAAGCGTTTTTGTGTGTTTATACCCTGTGTACCAGACCTTCTGTTATCTCCCCTGACTACGAACCTTGCCGCCTGCCCCCGACCTTCTGCTACGTCCGACTTTGCTTCTGCCTACTCCCTTGTACCTCGCCTATCTTCAGCAGCCAGAGAGGTGAGCCGTTGCTAGTGGATACGACCTGGTCACTACCGCCGCAGCAAGACCATCCCGCTTTGCGGCGGGCTCTGGTGAAAACCTGTAGTGTCTTAGAACCGGTCCACTAGCACGGTCCTCGCTATCCCTCTCTGGCACAGAGGATCCACCTCCTGCCAGCCGGCATCGTGACAGTGAAATTGTCCCGGCAGCTCAGCGGAGCTGATTGGGACTACTGCGACATAATCATGATGTCCCGATCAGCTTACCGGACGATGAGAGGGTCCTCACCTGCCTCTCCATCGTCCGTTCGGCGATCTGCTGCTCACAGGCTAGAGCAGCAAATCGCCGGTTACACTAATCAGCAATGTATATGCAATCAGAAGATTGCATGTTTTAGCAAAAAAAATAAAAAAATTTATAAAAGTGAATTAACCCCTTCTCTAATAAAAGTTCAAATCACCCCTCTTTTCCCATTTTTAAAATAAAATAATTTAATAATCATATATGGTACCGCTGCGTGCATAAATGTACGAGCTATTAAAATATAAGGTTAGCGAAACCACACGGTGGATGGCGTACAAGTAAAAAAAATACTAGAGTCCAAAAATTTTGGTCACTTGGTATACCATCAAAATATTAATAAAAAGCGATCAAAAAGTCCCATCAAAATAAAAATGGTACCAATAAAAACTACAGACCACAACGCAAAAAATTAGCCCTCTTATAGCCTTGTATGCAGAAAAAATAAAAAAGTTATAGGGGTCAGAATATCACAATTTTAAACATAAAAATGTTGGTGCATGTAGTTAGGAAAATAAAATAAATCCTACATAAATTGGGTATCCTTGTGACCGTATAGACCTACAGATTAAAGATCAGGTGTCATTTTTACCGGAAATTGCACTGTGTAGAAACGGAAACCCCCAAAAGTTAGAAATTGGCTTTTTTTTTTACTTTCACGCCACAAATATATATATTTTTTTGGTTTTGCGGTAGACTTTGTTATTAAATGATTGATGTCTTACAAAGAACAATTGGTGGCGCATGTAAGACCAAGCCCTTATATGGGTCTGTAGGTGCAAAATTAAAAGCATTATGATTTTAAGAAGGTGAGGTGGAAAAAATGAAATAGCAAAAACAAAAAATGGCCTGGTCCTTAAGGTGAAAATGGGCTTAGTCCTTAAGGGGTTAAGGACGCACAGCACACATGTACGTCCTTGTCCCATTACCGACGTTTAACTCCTTAACGACGCAGGACGTATATTTATGTCCTCCGTCGGCTCCTGCGATATTCCGTGGGGTCACGCGGTGTCCCCGCGTCAAATTGGGTCGGTCCCAGCGGCTATCAACGGCCTGGACCAGCGGCTAATACAGGACATCACCAATCGCGGTGATGCCCTGTATTAACCCTTCAGATGCGGCGATCAAAGTTGACCACCGCGTCTGAAGAAAGTGAAAGTATCCCGGCTGCTCAGTAAGGCTGTTCGGGACCGCCGCGGTGAAATCGCGGCATCCCGAACAGCTTACAGGACACCGGGAGGGCCCTTACCTGCCTCCTCGGTGTCCGATCGCCGAATGACTGCTCCGTGCCTGAGATCCAGGCAGGAGCAGACAAGTGCCGATAACACTGATCACAGGCGTGTTTGCCAGTGATCAGCATGAGAGATCAGTGTGTGCAGTGTTATAGGTCCCTATGGGACCTATAACACTGCAAAAAAAAAAGTTAAAAAAAAGTGTTAATAAAGTTCATTTAACCCCTTCCCTAACAAAAGTTTGAATCACCCCCCTTTTCCCATAAAAAAAATAAAACAGTGTAAATAAAAAAAAATAAACATATGTGATATCCCGCATGCGTAAATATCCGAACTATAAAAATATATCATTAATTAAACCACACAGTCAATGGCGTACGCGCAAAAAAATTCCAAAGTCCAAAAAAGCTTATTTTTGGTTACTTTTTATACCATTATAAAATTAATAAAAAGTGATCAAAACGTCCAATAAAAACAAAAATCATACCGATAAAAACTTCAGATCACGGCACAAAAAATGAGTCCTCATACTTCCCTGTACGTGGAAAAATAAAAAAGTTATAGGGGTCAGAAAATGACATTTTTAAACGTATAAATTTTCCTGCATGTAGTTATGATTTTTTTCCAGAAGTACGACAAATTCAAACCTATATAAGTAGAGTATCATTTTAACCGTATGGACCTACAGAATAATGTTATGGTGTCATTTTTACCAAAATAGGCACTGCGGAGAAACGGAAGCCCCCAAAAGTTACAAAATGGCAATTTTTCTTCGATTTTGTCGCACAATGATTTTTTTTTTGTTTCGCCGTGAATTTTTGGGTAAAATGAATAATGTCACTGCAAAGAATTGGTGATGCAAAAAATAAGCCGTAATATGGATTTTTAGGTGGAAAATTGAAAGGATTATGATTTTTAAAAGGTAAGGAGAAAAAAACGAAAGTGCAAAAACTGAAAAACCCTGAGTCCTTAAGGGGTTAAAGCACACTCACGGGCTGAGCATGAGCTAAACCCAGTGGGTCCCGACTGCTATCAGCAGCCACGACCAATGGTTCATGCCGAGCATCACCGATCGGGCCGATGCCCGGCATAAACCTTTTAGACGCTGCGATTAAAGTTGAAATGAAAGGTAAACCTTAAAGGGGTACTACACCCCTAGACATCTTATCCCCTATCCAAAGAATAGGGGATAAGATGTCAGATGGCCGGGGTCCCGCTGCTGGGGACCCCGGGGATCGCTGCTGCAGCACCCCGCTATCACTACTGCGCAGAGCGAGATCGCTCTGCACGTAATGATGGGCAATACAGGGGCCGGAGCATCGTTATGTCACGGCTTCGCCCCTCGTGATGTCACGGCCCGCCCCGTCAATACAAGTCTATGGGAGGGGGCGTGGCGGTTGTAGACTTGCATTAAGGGGACGGGCCGTGATGTCATGAGGGGGGGAGCCATGATGTCACGCTGCTCCGGCCCCTGTATCGCCCGTCATTACGCACAGAGCGAACTCGCTCTGTGCTGTAATGATGGTGGGGTGCCGCAGCGGCGATCCCCGGGGTCCCCAGCAGCGGGACCGTGGCAATCTAACATCTTATCCCCTATCCTTTGGATAGGGGATAAGATGCCAGGGGCGGAGTACCCCTTTAAGGTGTAAAGAAAAATGAATACATTTGAATAAGCCCTTCCATTAATAAAAGTCTCAATCACCCGCATTTCCTTTGTTTTAAATAAAATAATGTCATAAAAAATAAAAATAGTCATATGTGGTACTGTTGTGTGTGTCAATGTCCAAAGGATTAAAATAGAAGGTTAGCTAAACCACACCAAAAGTCCAAAATTGTGCATTCTTGGTCACTTCATATACCATGAAAAAATTTATAAAAAGGGATCAAAAAGTCCCATCAAAACAAAAATGGTACTGATAAAATTAAAAATGAGCCCTAATATAGCCCCGTATGTGGAAAAGTAAAAAGTTATAGGGGTCAGAAGATGGCAATTTTAAACATTCATATTTTTGTGTATGTAGTTATAATTTATGTCTAAAATAAAACCTACATAAATTGGGTATCCCTGTAATGGGCCTACAGAATGAAGATAAGGTTTCATTTTTACCGAAAAATGCACTGCGTAGAAACGAAAGCCCCCAAAAGTTACAAAAATTGTGTTTTTTTTTTTTCATTTCACCCAACAAATATGTTTCTTTTTGTTTCGCCACAGATAATGTTATAAAATAAGTGATGTAATTACAAAGTATAATTGGTGACACAAAAACAAGCCCTTATATTGGTCTATATAGGTGCAACATTGAAAGCGTTATGAATTTTAGAAGGAGAGAAGGAAAAAACGAAAGTGCAAAAACGAGTGCTTAGCCACTTAAGGAGCACGGACATATGCATACGTCCTAGCTCCCTGGTACTTAAAGACCAAGGACGTACGTGTACGTCCGTGGGAATTTCGTTCCCTGCCGCGTGCTGGACGGGGAACGGACTGGGTTAACTGCTGATATCTATCAGCAGGCACCCTGTGCAAATGCCCAGGGGGGTCATCAGACCCCCCCATGTCAACGAATTTAAACCGGCGATCTGCGGCGATTCAGGTCATGCATGGTGATCAGGGGGTGATCGGGAGATACATGGTGATTGGGGGTGTAGGATATACCACCAATCACCTCCTGTATCTATGGGGAGGTGGCGATTTTGTCACCCCACCCCCCCCCCCAGGAGCGCTGATATTGGCCGGACGATCGTCTGTCCAATAACAGCCAGCAGGGGAGAGGTTCATGACCTCTTCTCGCAGCTCTGCCAGCTTACCGAGTTCAATCAGCAGGCAGAGCTGCAAGAAGGAGACAGGGACCCCTCCTCTGCTGAGATCGGAGTCCCTCAGGGAAGAAGACATCTGTGTAGTGCAGGGAGAGAATACAATAAAGGGACAGGTAGGTGTGAAAGAAAAAAAATAGTAAATATACCCCCTGACCCCCTAATAGGTCCTCAAGGGTCCGCCACAGTTTTTTGGGCCCTATTAGGGGTTCAGGGTGCAGCGATTTGCCACTTTTTTTTTTTTGGTCCGCAGCAGTTTACAATCTATAATTTATAATCTATAATTTATAATAACACACCGTTATATATAAAGTTACACCAAGCACACACTACATATTTCCCCGCCCCCCCCCCCCCCCCTCCCACACACACACAGGATAAGAGGGATGTCCTTATGCTGACCACAATTCAGGGTAACGGCAGCTCACCTGTCCCTGTGTGAGGTACCACAACAACGGTCCTCAAGCCCAATTGTATTCTGGACTACAATCGGTATATGGGGGGAATTGATCTCTCTGATCAAATCCTCAAGCCACATAACAACGTGTATTCCATATGGAAAAGGTACAAAAAGGTTGCGGTCAACATGGTCCAGGTTACCATGTACAACTCTTTTGTACTGTCTCAGAACGCTGGCAACACAGGGACATCCCTGTGACCGGGAAAGAGCAGGCTGGAGTTCCAAAGAAACTGAAGTTATAGGTGCCAGGATCGTCCCAGGCCAGCACTTTCCAGGTGAAGTCCCCCACACTGGAAAGAAGGGACAGTACCAGAAAAGATGCAGAGTGTGTTACAAGAGGGGGATACGGAAGGATGCCACCACTCAATGTAACACTTGCCCCGATCATCCAGGTCTCTGCATTAACAACTGCTTCAGGGAGTATCACACTTCCATGGAGAACTACATTTTTCCCTCTTCATTTTAATTTTCCATAATTTGACGCCAATGTACCAAGTCCAGAGTACATTCCAAATTTTAACTCCATAAAACCACTAAATTGCCCCAAAAACTCATTTATGAAAAAAAAAAAAAAAACCTGATAAGACCTCTGGGGGTATTTTTTCCAAAAATGGGTCATGGGTCACTATCATTGGGGACTTTTTATGTTGCCTCAAATGTGCAGCGCTCTCTTTCCACCTGAGCGGGGTGCGCATTTGAGGCAACAGGTTAGGGACGGCCACACACATCACATTCCGAGAAGGATGATTCAGAGCATAGGGTTTGGGGTGGGCATATTTTTTTTGTTTTGGCTATGCTCTGGGTCATTATTCTGGGAACATAACCTGTTTTATAATTTTATGTCCCACTGTACCCCTTGTTAGTAATTTACCTCCTGTAACACTCCTTGAGGGGGGTCCCACTGTTATGGCTCCACAGGCAGCTATGCAGACGCTCAAGGCCCCTGACTGTGCTCCTGCTCTTCCGAGACCAGTGTGCACCCGCAGAGCTGTTTACACCCAGATATGAGGTATGTCCTTACTCCAAAAAAATGCATTTACAAATTTACGGTGACATTTTCTAATACCACTTGTGAAAATGAAAAATTTGGGGTAACCCCAACATTTTAGTGTACAAAATCAAATTTTTCCTATTCACATCGAACTTTAATGAACATTTATTAAACACCTGTGGGGTGTTAAGGCTCACTGGACCCCTTGTTACTTTCCTTGAGGGGTGTAGTTTCCAAAATGGTATGCCATGTGTTTTTTTTTTTTTTTTTGCTGTTCTGGGACCATAGGGGCTTCCTAAATGCAACATGCCCCCCTATTTCAGCAAAATTTGCAACTGTGACTCCTTCTCTTCTGAGCATTGTAGTGCACCCGCAGTGCACTTGACATCCACACATGGGGTATTTCCATACTCAGAAGAGATGGGATTACAAATTTTGGGGGGCATTTTCTTCTATTACCCCTTGTTAAAAATTTTAATTTGGGGGAAAACCAGCATTTTAGTGAAAAAAAATTAATTTACACATCCAACTTTAACAAAAATTTGTCAAACACCAGTGGGGTGTTAAGGCTCACTGTACCCCTTGTCACGTTCCTTGAGGGGTGAAGTTTCCAAAATAGTATGCCATGTGTTTTATTTTTTGCTGTCCTGGCACCATAGGGGCTTTCTAAATGTGGCATGCCCCCAAAAAACATTTCAGCAAAATTTGCTTTCCAAAAGCCAAATGCGACTCTTTCTCTTCTGAGTCCTGTATTGCGCCCGCAGTGCACTTGACGTCCACACATGGGGTATTTCCATACTCAGAAGAGATGGGGTTACAGATTTTGGGGGGCATTTTGTCCGGTTACCCCTTGTTAAAAAAGTAAAATTTGGGGGAAAACCAGCATTTTAGTGGGAAAAAAAATGTACACATCCAAATTTAACAAAAAGTCGTCAAACACCTGTTGGGTGTTAAGGCTCACTGTACCCCTTGTCACGTTCCTTGAGGGGTGTAGTTTCTAAAATAGTATGCCATGTGCTTTTTTTTTTTTTTTTTCATGTCCTGGCACCATGGGGGCATCCTGAATGTGACATGCCCCCCAAAAACCATTTCAGCAAAATTTGCTTTCCAAAAGCCAAATGTGACTCCTTCTCTTCTGAGCTCTCTACTGTGCCCGACGAACACTTGACATACACATATGAGGTATTTCCTTACGCAAGAGAAATTGGGTTACAAATTTTGAGAGGATTTTTCTCCTTTTACCCCTTGTAAAAATTCAAAAACTGGGTCTACAAGAACATTCTAGTGTAAAAAATGAAAACTTTGAATTTTCTCCTTCACTTTGCTGCTATTCCTGTAAAACACTTAAAGGGTTAAAAGGTGCAGTTTTTATAATGGGGCCATTTGTGGGGCATTTGCCATGGGGATTTGCTCCTACTCAGGACAGGTCCCGAGACAGGTGTCATCAGAGAGCAGTTAGACAGAAAATAGCAACTCAACTTCAGCAGCTGATAAGTACTGGAAGGATCAGATTTTTTTTATTAATTTACAAATATGTTTAACTTTATGGAGCTAGTTGATATATAAAAAAGGTTTTTCCTGGAATACCCCTTTAAGGTGTTGAACCCCTCTAAAGTTCAGATCGGATCCGGGTTCAAGGTTCTTGGCTTGCTCAACTCTAATGCTGATGTTCCATGCTAGATTTTTTTCTGCCGAGCAATTATATAGGCCTAACAAAGGCTTCTGGCTGCCATAACAACATATCTGCTTCCTGTGATCACTTCATATGCAGTAGATCCCAACCACTGCACCACCAACGAAAGGAAAAAGGTAGTTAAAATTCCACTGTAAAAATTGATAGCAGCGTCTAAATTGTTAATAGCCCACAGTGGAGATTGCTCTGCCCCAGGTATTAAGAACAGCCCTCTGCTGTTCAAAACAGCCGGGTGCTACTGGGTACAGAGCGAACTTGAGTCCCAATCCCTCACCATACTCCTTCCATGGCCCCACAACATGTATTTACATCATGGGTCATTAATGGGTTAAAACAACATCTGCAACAAAAATAGAGGCGCAAATGCAAACGTGGAATATTGTGTGTAAATATATTGCCTAAATAATTGTTATGTAAGGAATTTCCTTACCTTTATCTTCTTTCTTTCTGTATCACAGGTGGGACATCAAGCTTTTAGGTGTTTACCACACTGAACCGGAGCCTTACCCACTGCCCTTTCGTGACACAGGAGTTTGTGTCACAGGGTTTGAACATCAGTGCTTCAATAAAAAAAAAAAATTATACATACGCATAGCATATCCCTGTTTACATTATAAGAGCAGGAGCTCCTGTCAAAATGATAGGAGTGTCTGCGCTTTAACGATTTCCTAAGTGTAGAAGGTGCGCCAGCTTCAGCTGCGCCTGTGGCTATACAGCATGTACTGAGCAATACACAAAAAAACTTCAAACAAAATAGTATGTGTTTGGGGAGACCGGCTTATAATAAACCCCTCAATGATACAGCCAATTTTTGCATTTTTATTTTTTACTTCTCGCCTTTTAATAGCTTTAACCTATTTTTCCACTACACCCCTATATGAAGGCTATTGTTTTGTATTTTTTACACCATTTACAGTGCAGTTAAACTGATGTTATCTCGATTATGATACCTAATTTACATAATTCTTTTTTGATTTACTAGATTTCATTGTTATGAGTATGCTTATAAGTGCCATGTTCTGACCCCTACAACTTAAATTTTTTAGTCTATGAAGTTTTGAGACTCACTTTTTGTGCTCTGTAGTTTTCATTGGCACCAACTTGACATAGATCAATCTTTTTAATCGCGTTTAATTCAATTTTTTGTGATGTTAAAAAACACGCAATTTAGGCGTTTGGTATTTTTCCTCTTTACACCTTTACCTTGAGGGATCACCAATGTTTTATTTTATTGGTTGGACAATTCAGCATGTGGTGACATTAAAAATGCTGATTCAATTTTAAATTTTTTTTTAACTTTTCTTTATTTGGAAAATGTGGGGTGATTTAAACTTTTATTATGAAATGGGTTCTTTTATATTTAGGAAAACATTTTTAATTCTTATTTTTTTACACATTATTAGTCCCTCTATGAGACATGTATGAGCAATAGCTTGATTGCTCATACAGGTCAACACAGTACATATCTGAGATCTGCGTTCTATTGGTAGGTGGAAGAGCCTCAGCAATGACAGTAATTTAGGTAAGCATACAGGCTGTCACGATGCCGGCTGGCAGGTAGTGGATCCCCTGTGCCAGAGAGGGATGGCGAGGACCGCGCTAGTGGACCGGTTCTAAGCCACTACAGGTTTTCACCAGAGCCCGCCGCAAAGCGGGATGGTCTTGCTGCGGCGGTAGTGACCAGGTCGTATCCACTAGCAACGGCTTACCTCTCTGGCTGCTGAAGATGCTGAAGATAGGCGCGGTACAATGGAGTAGGCAGAAGCAAGGTCGGACGTAGCAGAAGGTCGGGGGCAGGCGGCAAGGATCGTAGTCAGGGGCAACGGCAGGAGGTCAGGAACACGGACTAGGAACAGACTAGGGAACGCTTTCACTAGGCACTAAGGCAACAAGATCCGGCAAGGGAGTGCAGGGGAAGTGAGGTATAAGTAGGGAGTGCACAGGTGGAAACTAATAAGCTAATTGGGAAGATTGGGCCAGGCACCATCATTGGTGCACTGGCCCTTTAAATCGCAGAGACCCGGCGCGCGCGCGCCCTAGGGAGCGGGGCCGCGCGCGCCGGGACAGGACCGAGGGAGAGCGAGTCAGGTACGGGGACCGGGGTGCGCATCGCGAGCGGGCGCTACCCGCATCGCGAATCGCACCCCGGCTGAAGGCGGGACCGCAGCGCACCCGGTCAGTGGATCTGACCGGGGCGCTGCAACAACGAAGATGAGGCGAGCGCTCCGGGGAGGAACGGGGACCCGGAGCGCTCGGCGTAACAGTACCCCCCCCCTTGGGTCTCCCCCTCTTCTTGGGGCCAAAGAACCTGAGAAAAAAAAACTCAATTTTTCCGTGAAGAGGTCCGATGCAAATTAGGAGGGGTTCTGTGTGGAAACGTACGAGACAGTCCAATCTTTTATTGTAAAAACAATAGATGTAGAGGGGTCTGGCGAGACTGGTCACAGGAACGTAGAACCTGTTGATGAGAGAGGCCAAAAAAAATTTTCCTGCAGATCCGGAATCCAAGAAGAGCATAGTAGAGAAGGAGAAGGTAGAGGCAGATATCCGCACAGGCACAGTAAGGCGTGGAGAAGCAGAGTTGACATCAAGAACTGTGTCACCTTCGTGCGGAGTCAGCGTGCGTCTTTCCAGGCGGGGAGGACGGATAGGACAATCCTTCAGGAAGTGTTCGGTACCGGCATGGTACAGGCAAAGATTCTCCATGCGGCGTCGTGTCCTCTCTTGAGGTGTCAAGCAAGACCGGTCAACATGCATAGCCTCCGCGGCGGGAAGCACAGGAACAGATTGCAGAGGACCAGAGGAGAGAGGAGCCGGAGAGAAAAAACGCTTCGTGCGAACAAAGTCCATATCCAGGCGGAGCTCCAGACGCCATCCGGAAGAACGCATGTCAATGCGAGTGGCTAGATGAATGAGTTCATGTAGGTCAGCAGGAGTCTCTCGTGCGGCCAGAACATCTTTAATGTTGCTGGATAGGCCTTTTTTAAAGGTCGCGCAGAGAGTCTCACTATTCCAGGACAACTCGTAAGCAAGAGCACGGAACTGAATGGCGTACTCGCCAACGGAAGAAACACCCTGGGCCAGGTTCAGCAGGGCAATCTCGGCTGAAGAAGCTCGGGCAGGTTCCTCAAAGACACTTCGAATTTCCGAGAAGAAGGAGTGTACAGAGGCAGTGACGGGGTCATTGCGGTCCCAGAGCGGTGCGGCCCATGACAGGGCTTTTCCAGACAGAAGGCAGAACACGAAAGCCACCTTAGACCTTTCAGTAGGAAACTGGTCCGACATCATCTCCAAGTGCTGGGAACATTGCGAAAGAAAGCCACGGCAATACTTAGAGTCCCCATTAAATTTGTCCGGCAAGGACAGGCAGAGGCTAGGAGTGGCCACTCGCTGCGGAGGAGGTGCAGGAGCTGGCGGAGGAGATGATTGCTGAAGAAGTTGCGAATGTTGGCGCACCATGGTGGACACTTCCGACAGCTGGTGGGTTAGAAGGGCGACCTGTCGGGCGATATCAGAGGCAACTGGCAGGGGATGTTGGTGCAAAATGGTGGACACTTCCGACAGCTGGTGGGTTAGATGGGCGATCTGTCGGGCGATATCAGAGACAACTGGCAGGGGAACCTCAGCGGGATCCATGGCCGGATCTACTGTCACGATGCCGGCTGGCAGGTAGTGGATCCCCTGTGCCAGAGAGGGATGGCGAGGACCGCGCTAGTGGACCGGTTCTAAGCCACTACAGGTTTTCACCAGAGCCCGCCGCAAAGCGGGATGGTCTTGCTGCGGCGGTAGTGACCAGGTCGTATCCACTAGCAACGGCTTACCTCTCTGGCTGCTGAAGATGCTGAAGATAGGCGCGGTACAATGGAGTAGGCAGAAGCAAGGTCGGACGTAGCAGAAGGTCGGGGGCAGGCGGCAAGGATCGTAGTCAGGGGCAACGGCAGGAGGTCAGGAACACGGACTAGGAACAGACTAGGGAACGCTTTCACTAGGCACTAAGGCAACAAGATCCGGCAAGGGAGTGCAGGGGAAGTGAGGTATAAGTAGGGAGTGCACAGGTGGAAACTAATAAGCTAATTGGGAAGATTGGGCCAGGCACCATCATTGGTGCACTGGCCCTTTAAATCGCAGAGACCCGGCGCGCGCGCGCCCTAGGGAGCGGGGCCGCGCGCGCCGGGACAGGACCGAGGGAGAGCGAGTCAGGTACGGGGACCGGGGTGCGCATCGCGAGCGGGCGCTACCCGCATCGCGAATCGCACCCCGGCTGAAGGCGGGACCGCAGCGCACCCGGTCAGTGGATCTGACCGGGGCGCTGCAACAACGAAGATGAGGCGAGCGCTCCGGGGAGGAACGGGGACCCGGAGCGCTCGGCGTAACACAGGCTACCAGGACAATAGGTCAGATCCCCGCAATCATGTTACATGAAACTGTCTTGAACCACTGTACCACAAATGACCTGTAGATAAAGCTGTCAACCGTGACTGCGGCACCTAAAGGGTTAATAGTTGGCTATTGAAATCCACCAGGTATGGTCCAATTCTGTGTGCCCAAAAAAGGGTAAATATGAAAGAATTTTCACAGGTGTTGGGTGATAATACCTTGACCCTGCTGAGGCCAAGTTGGGACCCATGGCTGTACAGTCACTGGCCTAGCTCAGGAGGAGAATGTGCACCAAATATGACATACTGACAGGTGTTCTAGCCTCTATACAGTACAGAGTGGTGCACTAGCCACCTCTGTTTAATGTATGGCTCCCAGAGTTAAGTGGGGATACTATGCTTTGCTACTTAACCCTTCACATTCCATGGACCAGGTGCTGTCAGCAGGAGGGCGGAACCCTCAAGTGTGTTGCAAGTTGGAGGTGGATGGTTAGTTAGTGTGTAGGAAATCGCTAATCTGCTGCAGGAAATCCACTTACTTGCAACATGTGACCATATCAGCATTGAGGAGGGAAGTGACTGCAGGGGCTCTGTGGGGGAAGGGGGCAGGCTTTGCAGATTCATTCTTCAGCACTGTGGGGGAAAGGTTTTCTTTAAGAGTTATTCTTTGTGGGCCATAGAGGGGCTCTATATGAAGATAGGAAAGGAAATAATCCCCCTCCTTGGAATAAAAAAATAATATATAATATAATAATTCCATCAAAGTCATGTGCACACAGACACAATATGGGCCCGAGTGCAGCACTGTGGGCGGATATTATCTAAAGCTTCTATTGACTTCAACGGCAGCTTCAGCATATATCCACATGGAAAATATGTGTCACTTCATTTCTGTGCAATTCCCAGTTTCCCACTGTAGTTTTTAGGGGAAGCTGACACCACATGCATTTTAGCCTGCACCAAAAACCATGCGGTCTATGTGAACATGCATTTAAGCATTTTTTTCCCCCCATGATACTGAGTTATCTCCTATCCATAGTATATAGGATAGCAAGCAGGTAGGTGGGAGTCTGACTTCTGAGTCCCCTGCCTATCCTGAGAAATTGTTGTCCCTGGAGTGAATGGTGCGGGCCACACCTGTGCAGCCACCGCTCTAATCATTGTCTGTGGAATGGATGAAGCGGTAGACACGCAGGCACGGAATGCACCATCACTCTGGAAACAATTAGATTCTTATTCTGAGGAATGGTGGGGCCCCAGTGGTAGGACTCCCACCAATACTGTGGATAGGGGATAACTTAATGAGATTGGAATATAAACTGGTGTTTTAGCCTATAATGCAGGGGTTTCTAAACTATAGACCTCCAGATGTTGCAAAATAACAACTCCCAGCATGCGCTGGCAGGCAGGCTGGCTCCGACTGGCTGTCCTCCTCTCTTTCTGTCAGGATCTCACATATGCCACTCTCATCCTTAGCTCAGGCTAGGCCATCCTTCTGTTCCTCCTCAGAGGCGGTGCTGACAACAGTATCTGCTGGTCCCACCTCCGCTTCTTCCTCACATGCTGGCTCGAGGCACTGACTGAGACAAGGCACACCCCACGCACACACACTGATTCATGTCATATGACAACAGCGCAGCCGCTGGGGTGATGGTGAGTTTCCTGACCCAGTCTGCTACATAGTCATAGCAAGACAGGGGGGGCGGACACCCCACCTGGATGGGAAACAGTAATTCAGTTTAAATGGGGGCATATTTCAGTTGACAGGAGGCACATGTAGCAAAGTAGCAAAGCAACTGTTGGTATCTCCTGCACACATGACACCAAGGGCCTTCTGCTAACTTTCATCCAGAACATGGTTAGTTGGGAAGGGGATAAAGACTGACCCTCTACTCTGCAGCCCCTCATCTTACATTTCCAGTGACTTTTATGGGCACACTTGGGTTCTATCTGTCCACTTTAGCCACCCTTGAAATCTGTGACTTCCCCACTCCAGAACAAGTGGACTAAACGTGCCAACAAACCCTGCTCTACCACCATGTTCCCCCTAACCCCCCCCCCGGGGTTGACCAGACTCCTAGAATCCTCATTTTAAATTGCATACCTTATTTACACAATTTTTCGTGCTGAAAACGCCCCCATCAGCTGTCCGGGCATGCTGGTTGTTGTAGTTTTGAAACCTCTGGAGGTCTGCAGGTTGAAGACCACTGCAGCCTTTGTCATCATCCAGATCCCCCCCCCCCTTTTTTTTTTGTACTCACCTCCCTTCGGCGGGAAGGAAGAGTGAGCTGGTCCGGGCCATCTATGCTGCAGGGACAGTCCGGTGGGGATGGTTAGTCGTTGCAGGCTGTCCATTTTCACAGGGGGGGGCCTCTTATCCGCGCTCCGGGCCTGCCCAGGACTAGTGATGTTGCCTTGACGACGACGCACAGGGACGTTCATGCGCAATGTCCCTGTGCATCGTCGTTAAGGCAATGTCACTAGTCCGGGGCAAGCCCGAGGCACGGAGAAGAGGGCCCCTCGGTGAAGATGGACAGCCCGGGCATGCTGGGAATTATAGTTTTCAACATCTGGAGGTCCGCAGGTTGAAGACCACTGATGAAGGGATTGACAGGTGGTGATGATGAAGGGGGGGATGATGACAGGGGTCTGGATGATTACAGGGGGGATGATGACAGGGGTCTGGATGATTACAGGGGGGGGGGAATGATGTATTTCCAACCCTAGGCTTATAGTCGAGCCAATAACTTTTCCTGGGTTGAAATTAGGGGCCTCGGCTTATATTGGGGTCAGCTTATACTCGAGTATATACGGTACCTTACTTGATATATTGTTATATGTTCAATTATTAATATGAAGCCATTTTTTAATCAATATAATTTTTATAAAAGTAAAAAAAAAAACTTTAACATATTCATAATAATAATAATAATTATAAAAGTTATAATAAAAAGCCATTTGTCAGATGTACAAGCATCCAGTTAGATGACTGTTGTTCTGCATTTCTTATCATTTTGAATACTAAAAATAAAAGGAAAGTTGATTTAAAAAAAGTCATATATCACTGTAATAAGTTTCAGTCTGTCATGCTGTCTGTGGTGTAAGTAAACTTGTGACTTTAACCTCTATAAAAAGCCATCGTAGACTCATGAAGTTTTTCAGGATTCATTTTCCCATAGTTTCTATTACAATAAAACCGTTTTGTTTGTTTAAGCACATGAATCTATTATATCAATTTTCCCATGTCTGATTTGTGTACATTAAAGCTCCTGATATGATATGTAATTCTTTTGAACATGCTTTGTCAATTAATATATACAGACCTGTAGCTCCGGTGTAGAGATCAGTCACCTGTCTGTGATAGAAGATTACACGATGGATTCCGGCTCCCGTAAGCTCTATCATGTACATGGATTTGATTCCAGACAACTCCTAGAGCATTACCTGTCAGATAAGCCTGAAATGGTCTTTGAAGAGGATTCCTTAAAATTTCCGATTGAAAATCTTAAGAAAACCTTCACAGAGGGTATGTATCTTAAATTTTATATATTTATTGGGTTTTACAGCATCAATCAATTTTTTTTTTTTTTTTTTTTTGGGGGGGGGGGGGGTAAATTGCACTGCCCCAGTCAGCAAAAGGAAGCCTTGGTGTATAGTATGATAGAAAGATACAGTATAGTCAGTATGGTCTCAGGGTTAAGTAAAATCATTGTTTTCCCCTCTGTAATTACAAGTATGTTATATATCAGGGGTCTTAAACTGTGGCCCTCCGAATATTGCAAAACTTCAACTCCCAGCATGCCCAGAAAGCCAATGGCTGTTTTGCCGGCAGACACAGTCTGCAGAATGTCCAGAGATTTTGCGTGCAGACATTCTGCCGTATGAACATAGCCTTACACTGCCCCCCCCCCCCCCCCCATACACACTCACACATACACAATTAAAATGTAATATGACCCATAGGGCAGTGTGTACTAAAACAATGAGTCTCCAGCTGTTACAAAACTACAATTCCCAGCATAATAGGACAGTCTTTGATTGTCCAGTCATGCTGGGAGTTGTAGTTTTGCTACAGCTGGAGGTTCACTGTTTGGGAAACACTGGCGTAGGGTATTTTCGGTAGAGAAGGCATATGTCATTATTGCCTCCAACCGAGTCCACTAAATGAGGATATATTGGTGCCTAGTCAAAAGGCACTTTACCGTATGGTCATGAAAAGGGCATTGCCTAAATTTTGAAGTTTAGTGGCCACCCTTTCACCAACCACAGAAATATACACCATGTTACAGCCAGCGCTTTGGTCTCTCATTCTGACCGTGAGTGCTCCCCTCCTCCTGTCACCAGCGGCTCCGGGACTCACTGTGCGGGACGTGCCCGCATGCCAGCCCCGGGCATCTCCTTACCCCACGTCCTTTGGGCGTGCGTGCACTGGAGCTATGCAATTTAAAGGGCCAGTGCACCCTTAATTATCAGTTGCACCTGTATCACTGTTATAAGTATCTGCACCTCCCACCACTCCTTGCGGGATCTATGTTTGCCTAGTGCCTTAGAGATAGCATTATTGTGTTTGCCCTACTGTGTTCTGATCTTTTGCTCTGTGACCTGACCTTGCTCCTGTGCTGCCTGCCTATTGACCTCCTGCTACGTTCCTGACCACACACCTGTGCCGCCTGCCCTGACCTTCTTCTATCCTGACATCGAGTTGCCATATCCCTTCTGTGCTTCCTTACATCTCAGCAACCTGTGTGCATGAGTCGTACCTGGCACCTAAGACTCCGCTCCCTGGTACGGCCCATGTCATCTCCCACACAGGTACAGTGGATTCACTACTACCGTGAGTGTTACACACCACATGTAGAGGAGGTGTATATTTCAGCAAACTTTCATGTTGCAAGTTGGCCCTAAAGTTGCATGCGAGACTCCATGCAAGACTCCCTGAAACCCTGCACCTGTCTGCCACCCCTGTGCAAATCCCTAATTTGGACTTCAAATGCACAAGGCGCTCTCTTACTCTGGAGCCCTGTCTTATTTCAAGCAACAGTTTAGGGCCACATATGGGGTATTTCCGTACTCAGGAGAACTTGCATTACACATTTTGGGGGGCTTTTGCTCCTTTTATCCCTTTTTAAAAGTAAAATTTGGGAGCTTCACCAACATGTTAGTGTAAAAAAAATTTTTTTTTACACTTACATGCTGGTGTTGCCCCATATTTTCACAAGAGAAAAAAGTAGACTAACAAAATTTGTAACACAATTTCTCCTCAGGATATACCCCATATGTGGATATAAAGTGTTCTGCGGGCACACAACAGGGCTTAGGAGTGAGAGATCACCATGTACATTTGAGACCTAAATTGATGATTTGAATTGGAATGGCTGATAGTTGCAGTAGTTCCGATGTAGATGCTAAAAAAACACCCCCATTAGTGTTTGTTTTCTCCCCTACTTTGCTGCTATTCCTGTGAAACGGTAAACAAACTTTCTGAAAATAATTTTGAATACTTTGAGGGGTTCAGTTTTTATAATGGGGTCTTTTATGGGTAATTTCTAATCTCAAGACCCTCAAATTTATTTAAAACCTGAACTGGTCCCTGAAAAATTCTGATTTTTAAATATTCAGGAACATTCGGAAAATTGCTGCTATACTTTGAAGCTCTCTAATGTCTTCAAAAAGTGAAAACATGTCATATGTGAATCAATATATAATTTATTTGGCATGCCCATTTTCCTTGCAAGTAGAGAGTTTCACAGTTAGAAAAAAGCAAAATTTTCCAACTTTTCATTTTTAATTTTTTTTTTCACCAAAAAGTACCAATGAAAATGTACCACTTACACAAAGTAGAATATGTCACAAAAAAAATCTCAGAATCAATAGGATTAGTAAAATCAACTCAGATAATCAATGCATAAAGTGACACAGTGTTAGAGTGAAAGAAAAATGGCCTGGTCCTTAACCACTTGGGGAACGGAGGGTTTTTCCTCCTTACCTTTTAAAAATTATAGCCCTTTCAATTTTGCACCTAAAAATCCATATGATGGCTCATTTTTTGCACCACCAATTCTACTTTGCAATTACATCAGTCATTTTACCCAAAAATCTACGGCGAAACTGAAAAAAAAAAACATTGTGCGACAAAATTGAAGAAAAAACGCCATTTTGTAAATTTTGGGGGCTTCCGTTTCTATGCAGTACATTTTTGACACCTTATCTTTATTCAGTAGGTCCATATGATTAAAATGATACCCTACTTATATAGGTTTGATTTTGTTGTACTTTCTGGAAAAAATCATAACTACATGCAGGAAAGTTTATATGTTTAAAATTGTCATCTTCTGACTCCTATAACTTTTTTATTTTTCTGAGTACAAGGTGGTATGAGGACTCATTTTTTGCGCCATGAAGTGAAGTTTTTAGCGTTATCATTTTTATATTGATCGGACTTTTTGTTCGCTTTTATTCATTTTTTCATAATATAAAAAGGGACCAAAAATGCGACATTTTGGACTTTTAAATTTTTGCGCGTACGCCATTGACTGTGCGGTTTAATTAACAATATATTTTTACAAATTACAAATGGTGGATGTGCGGCTGTGTTTCTCTCTTTTTGTGTTGCACATTTGTAGTCTCTCCCTTCTCCCATAGCCAGCACTCCACTCCACCCATTTGGCCCAGGCATTTTTAATTTGCAGGAAACTGCATAAAGGTTTCCTCCTACCATTCTCCCAGCCCTCTGGCAGTGAGCACATGGTAGGTTTCATACTGGTGTGGTTCTCTGTGGCGGCCATTGTTTCTGTGATGCTTTGTCTGTGGGGTGGAGTGGCCCAGAGCCAGGGGCTTGGTCGGGCAGTAGTGGGGCTGCCCGGCCACTGGGTCGCTCCCCCCATTGGGCATGGGGGTCTAGGAGGCAGTGGTCGCCGCCGGGGGCTGTGCCAGTGTCAGGTTAGGGACCCACTCTAACGAGGTGGCCTTGACGTGGCGAGTGGGCTTGTACTTTTTGATCAAAATGTATACTAACAACCTGTTAGTTTTTGAAATTATGCTGAGAAGCAAGTAGATCAAATTACAAATGGTGGATGTGCGGCTGTGTTTCTCTCTTTTTGTGTAATATATTTTTAGAATTCAGACTTTTCCGCATGTGGCAATATCACATATCTTTATTTTTATTTATACAGGTTTTTTTTATTTATTTTTTAAATGGGAAAAGGGGGGGGGGGGGGTGATTCTTACTTTTATTAGGGAAGGGGTTAAATGATCTTTATTAACAATTTTTTTCACTTTTCTTTTGTAATGTAATAGCTCCCATAGGGGCCTATAACACTGCACACACTGATCTTTTACATTGATCATTGTTATCCCATAGGAAACCATTGATCAATGATTCTGCTGCTTGACTGCTCATGTCTGTATCTCAGGCACTGAGCAGTCATTCGGCAATCGGACAGCAAGAAGAATGGTAGGGGACCATCCTGCTGTCCTACAGCTGTTCGGGATGCTGCGATTTCACCACGGCGATCCCGAACAGCGCACTGAGCTTACTGGCTTTAGTTTACCTTCACTTTAGACGAGGTGTTTAATTTTGAACGCCGCATCTAAAGCGATAATAGCGCACGACACCGCGATCAGTGCCGCACGCTATTAGCCACGGGTCCCCACCCACTATGACGTGGGGCCATGGAGTTGCCCCGAGTTACAGAAAGGGAGTGGGCAAGGGGAGTACAGTTACGCCCTCCGTCCCCAACAGGTTAAAATGTGGTGCATAAAATTTTCACATCACTTAGGGAGAGGAGTGAGACCTCCGATAAGTAGGAATGGTCTTTAATGTGTTCCTCTGATGTTATATATACCGATCAAAGCTACAGACCACGATGCAGAAAATGAGGGGAAAAAAAAGTGTATGAGGAAAAATAAAAAAGTTATAGGGGTCAGAAGATGACAATTTTAAACATTCTGATTTTGGTATAAGTAGTTATAATTTTTTTTATGTAGTAAACTAAAATAAACCTACATAAATTGGGTGTCCTTGAAACTGTATAAACCTACAGAATAAAGATAAGGTTTCATTTTTACCGAGAAATGCACTGTGTAGAAACGAAAGCCCTAAATGGTGTTTTTTTTATTTTACCACACAAACACAGTAACATAGTTCATAAGGTTGAAAAAAGACCAGAGTCCATCAAGTTCAACCTATATCCCTAATGAATCCAGAGGAAGGCAAAAATCCATAATAAAAATTACTTCCCGACTCCAAATATGGCATCAGAATAAATCCCTGGATCAATGTTCTGTCCCTATAAATGTAATATACATTACCAGCAATGTTATTATTCTCCAAAAATGCATCCAGACCCCTTTTAAATTCTTTTACAGAGTTCACCATGACCACCTCCTCCGGGAGAGAATTCCACAGTCTCACTGCTCTTTCAGTAAAGAACCCCCGTCTGTGCTGGTGTAGAAACCTTCTTTCCTCTAAACGTATAGGATGCCCTCTTGGTATAGATACAGTCCTGGATATGAATAGATCATGGAGAGATCTCTGTACGGTCCCCTGATATATTTATACATAGTTATTAGGTCGCCCCTAAGCCTTCTTTTTTTTAACTAAATAACCCTAATTCTGATAATCTTTCTGGGTACTGTAGTCCTCCCCTTCCCCGTATTACTCTGGTTGCCCGTCTTTGAATCCTCTCCAGCTCCACTATATCTTTCTTGTACACTGGTGCCCAGTACTGTACACGGTATTCCATGTGTGGTCTGACCAGTACTGTACACAGTATTCTATGTGTGGTCTGACTAGTGATTTGTACAGCGGTAGAATTATTTCCTTGTCATGGGTATCCATGCCCCTATTGATGCCCCCCATGATTTTCTTTGCCTTGGCAGCAGCTGCCCCACACTGGTCACTACAGCTAAATTTACTGTTAACTAAGATTCCCAAGTCCTTTTCCACGTCAGTCGTCCCAAGTGTTCTCCCATTTTATACATAATCCCCACCCGGATTTTTCCTCCCCATTACCTTACATGTTTCAGTGTTTAACTTCATCTGCCACTTCCCAGCCCACACCTCCAACCTATACAGATCCATTTGTAACACTGCACTGTCCTCTATTGTGTTTACCGCTTTACAGAGTTTAGTATCATCTGCAAAGATTGCTACTTTACTATTCAACCCCTCTAGGTCATTAATAAATATATTAAATAGGACAGGACCCAAGACTGACCCCTGTGGTCCCAACTAGTAATAGTCATCCAATCAGAATTAGTACCATTTATAACCACCCTCTAGTTCCTATCACTGAGCCAGTTACTTACCCACTTGCACACATTCTCCCCCAGCCCCATCCTTCTCATTTTATGCACCAACCATTTATGTGGCACCTTATCAAATGCTTTTGAAAAATCCAGATAGACGACATCCAGTGATTCCCCCTGGTCCAGTCTGGAGCTTAGTTTGACAGGACCAATCCCTCATAAAGCCATGCTGATATGGAGTCATACATAGCATCTCTTAGAAAACCCTCAAACAATTTACATACAACAGAGGTTAAACTAACAGGTCTATCATTCCCTGGGTCACCTTTTGACCCCTTTTTAAATATTGGCACCACATTTGCCATGCGCCAGTCCTGGGAAACAGTCCCTGTTACTATAGAGTCCCTGAATGTAAAACATAGGGGTCTGTCTATTACATTACTTAATTCCTTTAGAACACGGAGGTGAATGTCATCCGGACCTGGTGATTTGCTTATTTTGATTTTTTGTAGTCGGCACTGTACTTCTTCCTGGGTTAGACAGGTGACCTGTACTGGGGAGTTTGCCTTATCTCGCTGTATTTCACCTGGCATTTCATTTTTCTCGGTGAATACAGTGGGGAAGAATTTGATTAATATATTTGCTTTTTCCTGATCCCCGTTTATAATTTCTTCTTTAATGTTTTTAAAAGGGCCTACACTTTCATTTTTGGCCTTTTTGCTATTTATATAGTTAAAGAACATTTTAGTGTTAGTTTTACTTTCTTTGGCAATTAGTCTTTCTGTCTCTATTTTTTGCAGCTTTTATCTGTTTTTTTACATATATTAAATTTTTTCTCCATAGCTTTTTAATGCTTCCTCACTGCCGTCCTCTTTTAGTAGTTTAAATGCTTTATTTTTGTCTTTTATTGCCCCCTTAACGGTTTATTCATCCATATTGGATTTCTTTTATTTCTGACCCTTTTATTCCCATAAGGTATATACATCTTACAGTGAGAATTTAAGATATTTTTAAAAGTCCATTTAGTGTCAATATTCTTGTTTTTAAAGGGGTACTCCGTTCCCTTGCTTTCGGAGCTCTGCTCCCCAGCGTCAGGAAGTTATTGTTCCAAACAATGTATGTGCTGGCTTCCGTGTTCAGGGCCGCCCCTCGTGACATCACGTCCGCCCCCTCGTGACGTCATACCCGCCCCCTCAACAAAAGTCTATGGGAAGGGGAGCATTTCCTCTGTAGTATTAAGCAGCTAATACGTACTGGAAGGATTAAGATTTTTTAATAGAAGTAATTTACTAATCTGTTTAACTTTCTGCCACCAGTTGATTTGAAAAAAAATAAATAAAAGTTTTCCACCGGAGTACCGCTCTAACCTCTCTAAAAAGCCATTGTAGACCCATGAAGTTTCTCAGGATTCATTTTCTCATAGTTTTTATTACAATAAAACTGATTTGTTTGTTTAAGGACATGAATCTATTATATAAATTTTCCCATGACTGTTTTGTGTACATTAAAACTCATGATATGATATTGTAATTCTTTTGAACATGCTTTGTATATGAAATATAAAGACCTGTAGCTCCGGTGTAGAGATCAGTCACCTGTCTGTGATAGAAGATTATACAATGGATTCCAGCCCCCGTAAGCTCTATCATGTACATGGATTTGATTCCAGACAAGGCCTAGAGGATTATTTTTCAGATAAACCTGATAAGGTCTTTGAAGAGGATTCCTTGAAATGTCCAATTGAAAATCTTAAGAAAACCTTCACAGAGGGTATGTATCTTAAATTTTCTATACTTAAAGGGTTTTACACCATCAATCAATTTTTTTTCCCAGGGGGGAGAGGAATTACACTGCCCCAGTCAGCAAAAGGAAGCCTTGGTGTATAGCATAGATAGACAGATACAGTAGCCTGGTCAGGGTTTAGTAAAGTCATTGTTTTCCCCTCTGTAATTACAAGAATCTTATATATCAGGGGTCTCAATTTGTGGTCCTCCCAAAAGTTGCAAAAAAGCTGGGAATTGCAAAACTTCAACTCCCAGCATGCCCCTACAGCCAATGGCTGTTTTGCTGGTGCACACAGTCTGTAGAATGTCCGTACAGAGAATTTCCGTGGGGACATTCTGCCATATGAACATATCTCCACCAGTGAGATGAGGACATATTGGGGCCTAGTCAAAAAACCAATGATTAGGCAATACTGGAGGGAGGATGTTCTGTACAACACTGTACTTTACTGTATGGTCATGAAAAGGGCATTGCCTAAATCTAGAAGTTTTGTGGCCACCATTTTGCCAATCACCAAATGTAAAGGAGGTGTATATTTTAGCGAATTTACATGTTGCAATTTGGCCCTAGAGTTGCATGTGAGACTCCATGCAAGACCCTCTGAAACCCTGCACCTGTCTGCCACCCCTGTGCAAATCCCAAATTTGGACTTCAAATGCACATGGCTTACTCTGGAGCTCTGTCATATTTCAAGGCAACAGTTTAGGGCCACATATGGGGTATTTCCGTACTCAGGAGAACATATGTTACACATTTTGGGGTCTTTTGTTCTTTTTACCCCTTTTGAAAAGCAAAAGTTGGGAGCTACACCAACATGTTAGTGTAAAAAAATATATATTTACACTAACATGCTGGTGTTCCCCCATATTTTCACAAGTGAAAAAAGTAGAAATAGACTACCAAAATTTGTAACACAATTTCTCCTGAGTACAGATATACCCCATATGTGGACATAAAGTGTTCTGCGGGCGCACAACAGCACTCAGAAGTGAGAGAGCAACATGTACATGTTACATCTAGCGCTCCGACCGGACATGCTGGCCGTGAGTGATCCCCTGCTCCATCCACTTATGCTGATGGGCCCAGGATTCGAATCGCAGGACGCGCCCGCATGCGAATCTCGGCCCGTCGCTCATCTTCACTATTTGATGTTCCTCCTGTAGTCTTGCATCGCCGACGTGCGTGTCCCTGCCTCCCCATGTCACTGCCTTCAAAAAGTAAAAACATGTCAACTTTATGATGCCAACATAAAGTAGACATATTGTATATCTGAATCAATATATATATATATTTTATCTGAAATGTCAGTTTTCCTTAGAAGTAGAGTTTGCTAAATTTTCCATTTTTATTTTTTCGATTTTTTCACCAAGAAATGATGCAAGTATCAAAGAAAATTTACCACTTACACAAAGTAGAATATGTCACACACAAAAAATCTCAGAATCAATATGATTAGTAAAAGCAACTCAGATTATTAATGCATAAAGTGACTCTGGTCAGATTTGAAGAAATATAGCCTGGTCCTTTATGACAAAATAGGCTTGGTCTTTAAGGGGTTAAAATCACTATTCTCATTCATTATTTATGGAAAAAAAACAACAATAGTGCACATAAAGTGCAAATAGATACAGCAGAAGCAAAATAGAGAAATACTCCTAAAAACATGGGGAAGGATACTCAGTAATAAAAATCTATACGCCCGTAATAGCAGTTTACAGCAGAGTCATACACTCTCAATGGACACAATGGCCCTGATTTACTAAGAGTGTTGGGTTATTTTCAGAGTGTTTTTTTTTTTTCCCCGTATTTTTTCTCACACGTATTTATCAATGTTTTGCATGTCGGGAAAATTTTGTTGCATAATATTAAATTCTGTTGCATGGGGGAAAAAAAGTGTTGTAAAGGAAAAATAAAAGCACATAACTAAAGCAGAGTAACTCTGCACCAGGATGTAACTTTACATTCATGGTCGTTAATGGGTTAACAAATGAAAAGTAAAATAAATAAATAAATAAATAAATAAAGGAAATGAAAACCAAGATTGAAAAAAAGAGAGAGAGAATTTCCCCCCAAAAAATAACAAAAATAAAAAATGTAATATAAAAAACTACTAAGGGGACAAAGTAACAGGATTAAAAAAAAAACTTACACTTTTTAACAGATTCCCCACACCTCAAGGCAGTCGGGTTTTCAATTTCAGTATTTCACTATTTTTCTGGGGGGGGGGGGGGGTTATATACAACTGTCGGGTTTTCAGGAAACACACCCCTAATTATGCAAACCACGCCCTTTAGTCAGGTTAAAATAATACTCTGAGTAATTAGAAAACCGTTGTTTTTTGTTTTTTTTTTACCAGTAAAATATGTCGCCCAAAGTGTCGCAGTGGACCTGCGATACAAATTGTGTCGCATAACGCATTAAAAAAGAGTTGGGATCATGTTAGTAGATCCGGGCCATTGTATAGAGTCATTTGAATGGCACTAGATGCACTGTGTGATTTATGGGAAACACCCTAACTCCTCTCTGTAGGTACCCTGCATCAGATTAGTGCTTATTCACAAGATCATAACAAAGTCACATAGTTTGAACTTACTCATTAGAATCCTGCCACCACCAGCCCCAACGCACCCTTCCTCAAGGGTCTTGTCAGAAGTTTTGCTTTTGCTGTATCTTTTGGCACTTTATTTGCACTATTGTTGTTTTTTATGAATAGTGAATAAAAATAGTAGGAAGACTAGGAAACAAAGAGATGAAAATACAACTTTTAAAAAGGAATAAAAAAATTTAACTCTTCCCTTGTTCTTAAATTTTTTTTTTATAAAAAAGCGTAAGAAAAAAAATGCGGTGCATAAAATTTTCGCATCACTCTGGGAGAGGAGTAAGTGAGACCTCCGATAAGTAGGAATTGTCCAAAAGTAGAGAACCTCTTTAAGGTGTTCCTCTGACGTAATATACAAATAATACTAAAGTTAGTACCATAGATTAAATCAGGATTTTTTTAGAATTGGAAAATCAATATTTCAATACTTTAAGTGATATAGACATATGAGGTAATTTCACTACAACATGTATTAGTAGAGATGAGCGAACCCGGCGATCCCGGATTTGACCCAAATTTCGGGTTTTTACGGCTCGCGTAACTTACTTAACGTAGTTTTTTCCGGTTCAGCTCAGATGAACTGGGAAAAAGTGTGAGATTACTTGAAAAGAATGGCATTTTGGCACCCAGAAGAAGCAGGAGCAGAGAGTGGTCACATGATGTCAGGGTGGCCAGCATATCACATGATAAGCCAGGTTATCATATGATTTGCTGGTTTATGCGTCAGTCATCTCCAAAGGCCAATAGGAGACAGCAAGGGGGCCGGGACTTTTAAATAGCTTTAAATGTGAGTCTGTGGAGCTGATTGCAGTCACGGAGAGACACTGAGAGAGGCAGAGAAAAAGAGAGACAGAGAAAGACAGAGAAAGTTAAAGACAGAGATATAGACAGACAGGGATACAGTTAGACAGTGGCCCTTATTTACTAAAAGTGTTGTGTAGGTTTCTTTGTGGGTTTTAATTCCCTACAATTAATTTTCCACGGTATTTACTAAGGTTTCCCTACATTTTCCACTTTCCCTACATTTCCCTGATCTGTCGGGTTTTTCTCAGCTCAAATCCACCACTTTTCATATGGAAACCGTAGTAAAAATGTTGGGTTTTTGTGAAAATGTCGGGAACACGCTCCTTTTCAGAGATCACATCCCCTTTCCCTGGCAGCCACACCATTTTTCAGGTTTTCTTAGCAAAATGGAGAGTTAGTCAGGTTTTTTTCAATTCTAGAGCAAATTATGGCACAGAATCTGGCACAGACAGAATTTCTGGCGCAATGCGACATAATCTGGCACACAACCCGACAAAACATGTCGGGTTTGCAATAGTAAATGAGGGCCAGTGTGTGTAAACAGTAGCCTTAATCCTGCACAGTTCTAAAAGCCTCATCCTATTATGAAGCTCCACAGCAGGCTTATCACAAATCCTATTGGGGCTGTCCAAAAATCCACAGCAAAGTGATTATTCACAGCCTTGATTTGTGGACTGTCCATTGCTACAGAACCCTCATCTTGTGCTAAACATCCCAGCAAGCCTTTTTGAAGGCTTATACAAAAACTTTACAACTACTGCGCAAAGCAAAGCTGTGGCTGACCTGCATGCTAGCAAAACATATTGAAAGCGCCATAAATCATGCACACAGTATACCTATCTGTTTGTGACATAGCAGCACAATTAAAGGAGTTATCCAATATTAAAAATGTATCCCCTATCGGTATGATGGTGAGCCAGCTGTCAGTGGATTTCTCCTCGTCTACAGTCACATTGCACAGTGGAAATGTCAGTCCTAGATCCTCTGTTTCCCCCTCTCAATGCTATGCAGAAGGATAGCACTAGCCAGGAGGAGGCGTTGTGTTACAGTTAGCCTTTGGAGCAGGTTGATGAGGTGGTGGAGGGGGGATGCAGTGTTTGAGCATAGCACTAGTGGGACTAGGGGTGGTGGGGATACTGTAAGGCATCATGGTGGATGTGCTGAGGGGGAACAATGAGGCCACAATCATACATCAGAAGTTCTTACTAAGGATGAGTGTTAGGGATAAAACAGAGGGGTTTAAGGATGAGGATGTCAGCAGGCCTGTTGGTCTGAGCAGATCAGGAACAGGTGATGGCAATGCTGTTGTAGGCTTGAGAATTTTTTTTCTAGAACAGGGGTACTATCAGGTGGTAGTGAACCTACTTCTTTACAGCCTCCTGCTGTGCAGAAATTTTCAACTATTTTACCAGGTGCAGAAAACAAGGCACAGTCAGGGTCTGCCTTTAAGAAATTAGCCTCTATGTCAGCACATGGAAGGTATCACAAGGCCTGGCTAAAAGTCCCTCAAGTCTGGCCTCACCCTTGCTGCTGCTACTTTCAGCAGCCAGGCTGGGCCTGGAAAAAAATAAATAAATAATTTTTAATGTTCCTGTGTTCGCTGTTTATTACAACTCTTACTGGTCTGCCTCCCCTTGCTGTATGCTGGCTACTACAAGACAGCCACCTCCTGCTGCACACTGGTTTCTACTAGACCACTAGTCTGCCATCACCCTTGCTGCTGCTAATTCAAACCAGGCATTGAAAATTTAAAATATCTACATTTGTATACCTCATGCTGTTTGCTGGCTACTACAACTCTTACCTGTCCTCTTCCCTCTGTACACTGGCCTGTGGCCAGTCCCGCTAATTCACCATCACCTTTGCTGCTGCTACCTTCAGCTAGGCCTTGAAAAATTTGAAAAACAGATTTTTTTTCACACCTAATGCTGTATGCTGCTATTATTAGCCCGCCTTCTCCTCCTGTACTCTAGATGCTACAAGTGTCTCTAGTTTGCTTTTACCATTGCTGTTACATCCAACCAGGCCTTGATAAATTTAAAAAACCTTATTTAAAAAAAGCATTAAACCCGCTGTTAATTACCATGGGTTACCTCATGTTGCCATAACTGAGTCTTAAAACCACTTTAAAATCACTTGAATACATTCCTAGCAGTATTATGCACATGTATAGGGGCTTACTTTATTGGCAGTTCCCTTCAAACCGAGCTGAATTGTATCGGAAATTTCAGAAAAGTTTGGCAAGCCCGGCTTATCAAATTTTTCAAAGGTTTGCTCATATCTATCTACTGGGGTTTGATACTTTTGATGTTTCAATGTGGAAGTTTATTTTTATTTTTTTCTGCAGGTCATATTAAAGGAGATGTCCTGATTGACTTCAGCCTTGGTCCCATGGTTCCCCACCTCTATGCAGCTAGTGAGTTTTTCAAACACGTCATTGTCCTGAAGGTCAGTGACAGATGCATCATGGAGCTGAAGAGATGGCTGGACACACGGACTGGAGCATTTTACTGGGGACATGCCACAAAACTTCATTTAGGAAACAGGTGAAGTTTTTGTCAAAATTGTCGCATTATTTAGCGGATAGTCATGACGTCATGTTACCTTGTGAATTGTTAAAAATAGAAACAATGCAACTTATGGTGGAGATTTATCAAAACCTGCCAGAGGAAGAGTTGCTGAGTTGCCCATAGCAACCAACCAGATCGCTTTTGAAAAGGCCTCTGAAAAATGAAAGCGGCGGGATCCCCGCAATCTAACATCTTATCCCCTATACTTTTGATAGGGGATAAGATGTTTTGCGCCGGAGTACCCCTTTAAGCATGCGTGGGATAAGCATAAGGCTATCCTTCATATAAGATAGGGATAGGCACAAGGCGTTGCCCGATTTTTCCTTTTTAATCCTTGTTTGGGAGGAAAATAAACAAAGGAGGAAGCTTTTGACTTCATATCCCGTCCTCATATATTGTTGTCATATCCCAACCCCATATCCTGTCCTCATATCCAGACCTTCTATCCCGTCATCATATCCCACCCTCATATCCCATCCTCACATCTCGTCCTCATATCCCAACCTCCTATCCCGAACTCTTATCCCAACCTCCTATCCCGTCCTCCTATCCCGACCTCCTATGCCATCCTCCTATCCCGACCTCCTATCCCGTCCTCCTATCCCGTCCTCCTATCCTGTCCTCCTATCTCGACCTCCTATCTCAACCTCCTATCCCTTCCTCCTATCCCATCCTCCTATCTCGACCTCCTATCCCGACCTCCTATCCTGACCTCCTATCCCGACCTCCTATCCCGACCTCCTATCCTTAACTCCTATCCTGTCCTCCTATCCCGTCCTCCTATCTCAACCTCCTATCCCGTCCTCCTATCTTGACCTCCTATCCCGTCCTCCTATCCCGACCTCCTATCCCGTCCTCCTATCTCAACCCCCTATCCCATCCTCCTATCTCCACCTCTTATCCCGACCTCCTATCCCGACCTCCTATCTTAACCTCCTATCCTATCTCGACCTCTTATCCTGTCCTCCTATCCCGTCCTCTTATGTTGATCTCCTATCTCGACCTCCTATCCCATCCTCCTATCCCGACCTCCTATCCCGACCTCCTATCCCGAACTCTTATCCCAACCTCCTATTCCGACCTCCTATCCCGTCCTCCTATCCCATCCTCCTATCTCGACCTCCTATCCCAACCTCCTATCCCGACCTCCTATCCCGACCTCCTATCCCGATCTCCTATCCTGACCTCCTATCCTGACCTCCTATCTCGTCCTCCTATCTCGACCTCCTATCCCGTCCTCCTATCTTGACCTCCTATCCCGTCCTCCTATCTCAACCCCCTATCCCATCCTCCTATATCCACCTCTTATCCCGACCTCCTATCCCGATCTCCTATCTCAACCTCCTATCCCGTCCTCCTATCTCGACCTCATATCTCGACCTCCTATCCCGACCTCCTATCCTGACCTCCTATCTCGACCTCTTATCCTGTCCTCCTATCCCGTCCTCCTATGTTGACCTCCTATCTCGACCTCCTATCCCATCCTCCTATCCCGACCTCCTATCCCGACCTCCTATCTCGACCTCCTATCCTTTCCTCCTATCCCGACCTCCTATCTCGACCTCCTATCCCGTCCTCCTATGTCAACCCCCTATCCCGTACTCCTATCTCCACCTCTTATCCTGACCTCCTATCCCGACCTTCTATCTCAACCTCCTATCCCGTCCTCCTATCTTGTCCTCCTATCCTGACCTCCTATCCCGACCTCCTATCCCGACCTCCAATCTCGACCTCTTATCCCGTCCTCCTATCCCGTCCTCCTATCTCCCCCTCATATCCCATCCTCATATCCCAAATATTATTTATATCAATTAGATGGTGAAGAATAAAAACATAGAAGGACATTAATAATTGTTGCTTTGATAAGCGACTTTTGTAGTCATTTTTTTGCTTTGGTTTTGCTTATGTGTGACATATTTATCATACTATCACAGGGGGTTGATAAATTTGGATCCTTAGGCCCCGTTCACACTACGGAATTCTCACAGCTGAATTCCGCGAGCGGAGATTCCGCCTGGTGCCCGCCGCTGAGAATACTTGGGCGCTAGGGCCGCGGGGCACTGAGCCGTCACCATTGACAGCTATGCAGTGCTCGCGGAATCCGCGCAAAGTAATGAACATGTTCTTTCTTTGCGCAGAACACTTTCAGCGGCGGAAATGTCCGCCGCTGAAATTCCGCAGTGTGAACGGGTCTCGCGGAGACCCGTTCACATTAATGTTAAAGTTCACAACGCGGAATTGCACCCCTGGAATTCCGCCCGGAAATTCTGCGGCAATTCCGTAGTGTGAACGGGGCCTTACAGTAAGGACATGCTTGGAGTTGTAGTCTTGCAGCGCAGGCAATTTATCAAGGGATTTAGAGGGTTTCTTTTGATTACAAAAGCATTTTTTTGTGCTACTTTTGTGGGTAAGCATAAAGTACCATTCAGCCCCACCCAAGCAATTTTCAGTTTTGACTTTGCAGTGGTCAGGAGTTTATTAAGTGAAAAAGTCACACGTCGCAAACACTCTTAAAAAGTCGCAAGCGTAAGTCAGGTCAGTCCTGGCTTACAAACTTGCCTTTGACAGCAAAACTGTGACTTTTGTGCGACTTTTTGAGTAGCACCACTCCACAACCACCAGCCCGAATCTACCACTTCCCCGCTAACTATTGCAGGGCTACAACTCCAAGCATGCCCTTACGGTGAGGAGCCAAATGTATTAACCCCCTGTGATAGTATGATAAATATGTCACACATAAGCAAAACCAAAGAAAAAAAAATGACTACAGAAGTTGCTTATCAAAGCAACAATGATTAATGTCCTTCTATGTTTTTATTCTTCACCATTTAATTGATATAAATAATATTTTCACAAGGAAATTTATAGAAGTATTCTTCCAAATCTAGTATAATAGATTATCTATCTTAGAAACATAGAATGTGTCGTACAGAGATGAGCAGCAGAGAATAATCATGTCCAGCGGTGCGCTGATTGCGCTAGGAGCAGGGCAGCAGCAAGGACATGTCGGCTTCATTCATTCATTAACCACCACTGATTGCTGACATGTCCCTGCTGCTGACCTGCTCCAAGAAGATGAGGAGCAGGCAGCGGGAGGGGAAATAAGAACATGGGGGGAGGGTGGGAAAAAAGGATAAGCACACTGGGGCCAATGAATTATTATAAACACACTGGGGCCAATGAATTATTAACACACTGGAGCCAATTAATTATTATAAATATGCATGGAGGGCATGTGTTTGGGGGTCAAATGAGGAGTTTAAAAACCCCTCCGGGAGCCCTGAATGGTGGGGAATTTAAAAGTGAAAGTAAAAATACACTGTTTATCGCAGGGGGAGTGGAGCATGCCGCCCGCCCCCCTGTTTAATAACTTCTGATCGCATCGGGTCTCAGAAGTGAGACCCGGTGCAATAAATCCTTCATCAGATGTACTACAACCCCCATCATGGAAACAAGTCTGTTCCATGATGGGAGTAGTAGTAATCCCAGCTGCGGGAGTCTGCAGGCAGAGGTGTTAAAACGGCCAGAAAATAATGGTACACGACGAATGTTATAATGTGTCTTAACGGATGAATATGCCGGTTATTTTTACAGACGTTATTCAGCCATTAGCACCCGTTATTTCATTAGTGATTATACATCAATTTTTTTTATTATACAATACAGAAAATGGATGTTTAACAACTGATGAATACTCATAGTGTGAAAGCAGCCTAAAATGTAGACTCCATTCTTGGGTGTATAAAAAATCATAAAGCCACCAAAAAAAAAAAAAAAAAAAAATATATATATATATATATATATATATATATATATATGTATATATATTCTATTTCCAAATGGCGGAGGACAGCACTACCACTGTAAGTCTCAAGATAATAGTCCGGGTGCAATAGGAAAGAAACGTGGTCCCAGTCGCAGACCACATCCATAAATTCCAGCAATAAATTCAACAGCACTCACGGGTTCAAGTGAAAAAACACAACGGTGTTTATTTAAACCATGTTCAGATGCAACGTTTCAGTGATATCCACCCATGGCTTGAAAAAGGTGGTGGATATCACTGAAACGTTGCATCTGAACATGGTTTAAATAAACACTGTTGTGTTTTTTCACTTGAACCCGTGAGTGCTGTTGGATTTATTGCTGGAATATATGTATATATATATATATATATATATATATATATATATATATATTAATGTAAATTTTTAAACAGGGATCAATTTATATAGGCGTGTTGGGAGCTAAAAATGTATCCGACAATAATAAAAATGTAGAAAGGGTCCATTTAAATGTAAAAATAATATATTTTTTATAATAAATTTTTTTTAATTTTTTCATAAGTAATGTATTTTAATATTGTGTTAAAAAGTGTGTGTGTGAGTATGTGTGCTTCACTTTGTTTCCCTATTTTTTACATTTCTTAGGTAGTAGTACTACTACTCCCAGCATTGAACAGACTGTTCCATGATGGGAGCTGTAGTGCCTGTACTAATAGACAGGGTGTCACTCCTGATACCCGATGCGATTGTCCTTTCAATTGCAGAGATGGAGCAGCTTTCTCCTACGCTTGCATTTCTGCACTATACCCCGACCGGCCACTTATGTGAATAGAATTCCCATCACTTATTCATATTTCCTGCAGAGAGCTGTGATCGGCCAGATAATTCCAGCCAATAACAGCTCTTTGCAGGAAATATGAATAATAGGTATATATGCGGCATATACTCATACTACAGTGGGACCAGAGAAGAGCGGCCGGCCACCCACATCTATAAATTATACAGGACGATCGCATCGGGTGTTAGAAGTAACACCCGCTGTGATCTGTCTATTAATGCAGGTACAACAGCTCCCAGCATGGAGCAGAGTGTGCTCCATTTTGGGAGCAGTAGTACCTGCAGTTGAGGACAGATCACAGCAGGTATCACTCCTGACACTCACTGAGATCGTCCTATCTATTGCAGAGATGTGAGCGTAGGAAAAAGCAGCGCTCATCTATACATTATACAGGACGATCGACGGGCTGTCGCTAATGAAGAAATGTGTTATTTTGAATCAAGTCGAAGTTTGGATCAAGTTGAATTTTTCATGAAATTTGGAACAAATTTCTGCTTCGTCAGATTCGATTCGCTCATCTCTAGTCATATACTTGCGGTACCGCTGAACGGGTCAAGACGAAGAGAAAATCCCAGGTTGGTTGCGGGGCGCACAACACTGATAGCAGAAAATCCATGGATCATAAAATGATTTGTTTTATTTTGCAATAGACAACACGTTTCGAGAGAGGGCACGTCCGCTCTCTTTTTCAAGTCTCTCCTCCACAAGAGACTTGAAAAAGAGAGGACGCTTTTGAAACACGTTGTCTATTGCAAATTAAAACAAATACTTTAATGATCCTTGGTGCCCCTAGTTTTCTGCTATCAGCGTTGTATGCCCCACAACCAACCTGGGATTTTCATTCCGTCTGGACCCGTTCAGCGTTACCGCAAGTATCTTCTAGCCACCCTACTGTAGGTGGATCCAGGTCTGGTGGCAGCCACACAAAGAAATCGCTAATATATGCTATAACAGGTGTTGAGCTCTGAGCCTAACACCCTCAGGTACGTGAGCATTTTGCATGATCACATGCACCTACTCTATCTTTGGTAATGGCACAAGGCAGCGCCATAGGTTGTCTAACTTTTGTTTCCACATATTCCATACAGTCATATGACATATAGGGCTGCATCTGAAAAAATCTCTCTCTGGCTTTTCATGGCCTTGCCCCTCAGATAGCTTCCAAGAGCGCAGAGGTCATCTCTTCTTTCATGACTCCTTTTAGAAGACTTGTTATCCCATTAGACCATCTCATGACTTCTGATCTTCCATGAAGCCCCCCTTTTCTGGCTTGGAGATAATATTATAACACTGGGCCTATCTGACTGCCCCTCCTCTCCCCCTGGAAAGTAGCTACCAGCTCCCTTAAAGGGGTAATCCGCTGCTCAGCATTTGGAACAAACTGTTTCAAATGCTGGAGCAGGCGCTGGGAGCTTGTGACGTCATAGCCCACCCCCTCATAATGTTGTCACGCCCCCTCCCATAGACTTGCATTGAGGGGGTGGGGTGTGACATCATGAGGGGGCGGGGTTATGGCATTACGAGCTCCCGAAGCCGGCTCCAGCGTTCGGAACAGTTTGTTCCAAACGCTGAGCAGCGGAGTACCCTTTAAGATGTCACTCTTAGTCCAGAAATCAGCTTTTAGGAGCTAATGGGTTACATGTTTCAATATCAAAAATGTATTGAAAAATAAAAAGAAATGAAGTCTCCATAGAAGGGTGTCAACATATTTTGTTTTGAGTTACTGTCTGACTACAAAGGACATTTCTAACTAGGAATTACATAAATAGGGCAACCATAATATGATTTGATGTTCTGGTAACATTGCTGTCAGCATCTTGTTGTTGTGAAGCAATATATGAGCAACATGTTATTGTGTTACAGTTACATTCACCTAACTATGTATAAGGAAATATTTAAAAAGATCCACTGAAGATTGATGCCCTTATACTTTCACAACCAAGACCTAAGAATATACAATGCTAGGCCTTAATATGTATAATGTGACTTATGTGCAATAAATATTTATAAAGAAAAATAGAATAACAACAATATCAAGCTATTCTGAAACTCTAAAGAATGTTCGATTAACATGTCTTATCACGAGTTTCTTGGCTGGGGCTGTGTGTAGCTAATTATATGAAAAGTGTGAATGTAAAATAGATGTCTAAGTGAGATGTCACTAACAATCACACTTGTTTATATGGACTATGTTCTATCCAATTAAATGTCATTTATGATTTTTTAAATGTAAAATTGAACTTTGCATGAACCTGCATAAAATGGCCAATGGGGCAAAATGAAGACTCAATAAAATATAAGTAAAAATCTAATATTACTGCTTCTTTATCATAAATTTTACCCCATTAAGGACTCAGCCCATTTTGGACCTAAGGACTCAAAAAAAAAAAAAAAAAAAAAAAAAAAAAAAAATATATATATATATATATATATATATATATATATATATATATATATATACATACATACATATATATATATATATATATATATATATATATATATATATATATATATATATATATTATTTGAGTGTGGAAATGTATAAGAAAACTGAACTTTTTACACATTGCACTTAATGGTAACACTATTCCAGTATCTTTATTCTGAAGATTAATGCAATTAAGATAATACCATATTTACAGTATAGGTTTTTTTCATATTTTTGTACTACTTTTAAAAAAAAATTACAAACGTTAACAAAATTGGTATGCATGAAATTGTCCTTTTTTATTTTTCTGTATACAAGGATGTGTGAGGGCTCAATTTTTGTGCCTTAATCTGTAATCAATACCATTTTTGTTTGATGGGACTTAAAATGGGAAAAAGGGGTCATTTTTTTTTTTGTTAGGGGAGGGGGTTCTATATAATTTTAAAGACTTTTTATTTTACACTTTTTAAGTCCTCATAGCGGACTTTAATATGCAATCATTATATTGCATTCACTGTATAATGCTATGTCTATAGCATAGCATTACACACTGTGATCGGTAATCTACTGATATAGCCTGGCTAAGCCAGGATACATCAGTGAATTGGCGATTTGCAGCAGAAGGAAGGTAAGGTGTAAGGAGAATCATTAGCTATCAAAGAGAGACCATCCAGGATCCATATTTGTAAGTAGGTTTATTCAGTGTCGACACTGGAGACAACTAGCACACCGCTCACACGCTTCAGCTATGGTGGATACAGTAGTCTACTGCCCCCAGCATAGAGTAGATTTTTGAAAGAAAGCATTGTCATTATCTTTTTTTGTATCATCTAAACTAAAGACAGGCATCCTGCACTTTGCAATAACTAAGCTAAAAACAGGTCTCTTGTTTTAGGCTGGGTTCACATATATCAGGCGTCTGGCATAGTTTCCCTCCGGCGTGCACCGGAACTGGAACTGATGCACCGGAACTGATGCTAGAACTGATCCCATTCATTTGAATGGGACAGTTCACAATCATCCAGCGTGTCCCTTTTGACGCCAGATGGTTGGACACGATGGAGGGCACCGGATAGGGGAACACAACTTGCAGAAACAGAAACAATGGATGCCAGATACCATACAACTGATGACAACTTGCCATCAGTTGTGGCATCAGTTGTGTTGAGATATAGACTGAGTTCACCTACGCCGGATGCCGAACATCCGTGAACCCAGCCTTACTCCTTATCTTTACCATACATAAGGCACTAGCTGGTTCTTTCATAAATTTAACTTCAAGCTAATACATGAACCATTGTGAATCTGGATATACATACCTACATACACAATATATATATATATATATATATATATATATATATATATATATATAGCGCAAATCTATTATATAAAATTAAGTATACACAATTTTCATATCTTAAGGGGACCCTCCTCCCCCGTTTTAGCATATCTTACCCCTACAATCACATCATGGGGGGTTGGTAAGCTTCTCTCAGCTACCACAGATGTTTAAGATGTTTACTCTTACTTTAGACACCACTGTGATCGTCATTGATCACAGCATCTAAAGGGCAGCTGTCATGACAAACTGGGGGGATGGGGAGAGTGAGCCCTAAGCTGTCCCTAATAACACTCTGCCTGCCTGCTTGCCCATCCACCCTAAATGGTGGATCGACAACAATGGTGCTGGTCCCTTCCTGCGCTAAAGTGCAGTGGGTGTAAAAACAAATATACATAGTCGGTCACAGGCCAACAACATAACAGGAAAGCTACCAAACAAGCAGATATACAAGACAGAATATATACAGGCAAACAGGGCAGAATATAGTGTACTAACAAACAGTTCAAAAACCGGAATCCAGATAAACAGCAGATATGAAAAAATTAACTAGACTAGGTATAGAATGAGTAAACAGCAGAAACCAGAAAATGCCGGGGATGAACAGAAGAAATGAATGCTAAGCACCAAACTAATCAGGAACATAGGACACTGTTCACATTGGACTCAGATAACTAACATTAGCATATTAAGTTCAGAGGACACAGATCAATGAATTATCACAGAGGAAACAAAAGATCAGTGATCATGTACTCTATGATCAGTGCATGTACAAGAAACCCTAAAGATCAGAAAACAAACTCTGGACACATACAAAGAACAAACCATACTCCCCACTTCAACATGGATGGACATAAATACTAACTCCAGATAGACTTGTAGCCAGCAGGCACACTCCACTGTGTGATCACAATACTGGCCTAAAAGGAAACAGAAATATAAAACACAGAACACTAGACTGAGAAATCGATGAGTTTGAACAGAATCCACAAAAATCTAACTCCACAACATGGAGGGACACAGGTCAGGATACTCACAGTGTGAACACAGACTAAGATACAAGGCGAAACCAGAACGGATATACGATAATCCTAAAACCCCACAAATGTACCACAGTCTAAAATGTATAATAAATAGGACTGTTAACCATGGTTAAAAACTTAGAAATATCACAATAAAAGTACAAGGTGCATGATTAAGCAGACAAGAACAGAGTAGCACTAAAGCTAAGGTGCAAAATAAAACATAGACAGAGAAGTTCAATCACCAGCAACCAGAGTGCAGCAGAGCTTGGGTATAAATAGCAACACCTAAGTTGCAATTGGCTCATTAACTATTTCCCACCTAGAAAGAAATCACACAGAAACTGCTCAGACATTAAAAAAAAACAATGTCTGAACAGAGCCAAAGACAGAAAAACACAAAACGGACATTACAGCAGCTCTTATCCATTCTTATCCAAAGCACCCTGTCCTCTATAATAATGGGAACCACTAAATTAAAGCTTTTGTATTACTACTGGAAACCAAAATTAATAAACTGATTATTCCCATGATGTCTTATTGATGCTGATTATAGGACAATCACATTCCTAATTTTTTTTAATCTCTTTTAGTGACCAGTTACAGGACAAAGAAGAGAATGTGAGATCCGCCGTTCAACATGTTATGAAATGTGACCTTGAGAAAGAAAATGTGACAGATCCGATAGTCTTACCACCAGCAGATTGTATCATCAGTGCTGGGCTTCTTGATGTTATCTGCAAAGACCAAGATGATTTCATCAGATATTTGAGGAAATTCTCAGCGTTAATGAAACCTGGAGGAAACATGATATTCATTGGGTGTTTAGAGATGACATATTACACAGTTGGGAAAGACAAGTTCCATGGTTTCCCATATGATGAGGAGTTTGTCAGGAAAGCTCTAGTTGGAGAAGGATTTGTTATAGATTACTGTAATGTTAAGAAGAGAACAAATGTGAGTGACATTATTGACTATAATGGTGTCATATTCATTGCAGCTCACAAGTAGAAGTAGAAAATATAAGCATACAAATAAGAATAACAACAATATCAAGCTATTCTGAAACTCTAAAGAATGTTTGATTAACATGTCTTATCACGAGTTTCATGGCTGGGGCTGTGTGTAGCTAATTATATGAAAAGTGTGAATATAAAATATATGTCTATGTGAGATGTCACTAACAATCACACTTGTTTATATGGACTGTTGTCTATCCAATTAAATGTAATTTATTATTTTTGAAATGTAATTTTTAAAATGTAATGTTGAACTTTGCATGAAAATGCATAAAATGGCCTTCGGGGCAAAATGAAGACTCATGTATCTCTGATAAATTTTCACCTGGAGAAAACCCTGACAAAATATAAGTAAAAATCAAATATTACTGCTTCTTTATCAGAAATTTTACAACTTAAGGACCATTTTGGCCCTAAGGACTTAAAACAAACAAAAAAAATATTATTTGTGAGTGGAAATGTATAAGAAAACTGAAATTTTACAACTTTTGGGGGGGTTGGTTTGCTACACATTGCACTTAATGGTAACACTATTAACGCATCTTTATTCTGTAGATTAATGCAAAACAGAATGCATTTTTCTGCCATCTCTTCCACGCAAAAAGCGTGTTGAAGTTACATGCATCTAGCCTGGGGTGTTATACGATTCCGGTGCATTTATTATTTTTCGGCAAACACCTTCAGTACTCATTGTGCTGTCATCCCTGCTACGCAAAAAGCGTGCTGAAGTTACACGTACCTAACCTGCAGTGTTATACCGTTCTGGTGCATTTAATATTGCTCCGAAAACACCTTTAGTACTTGTTGTGCTGTCATCTCTGCCACACAAAAAGGGTGTTGAAGTTGCACGTATTTAGCCTGTAGTGTCATACAGTTCTAGTGCATTTTATGTTGTTCCACAAACACCTTCAGTACTTATTGTGCTGTCATTTCTGCCACGCAAAATGCTTTCAAAGCATTAAAACTTCGATTTGACAAGTAGGTTGGTGAAAAATCACCCAAAAAGGATAAAAGTAACTAAAAAAACATGTCTGAAAAACGAGTTGGTTGACTGGGTAAAGGGCCGAAGACCCTCAACATGTTCTTTACCAGAGGAGTTGCGTTGGGACAGTCAAGCTGTGGAGTGTGTTAGCGAAGTGGTTGAGGTCGAATCAGTAGTCAAGCCAAGCACATGCGGGACTGGTGGTGGTAGGCATTATGGGGATACGGTAAGGCGTCAAGGTGGTTATGTTGAAGGGGAGCTAGAAGGCCAAGGAGTCCATGCAGAGAGGAGTGGCATGGATGATAAGGAGTTTGATGTTGACAATGATGTGGTGTTGGACAGGACGTGGGAACCACCTGGACATAGTTACATAGTTACATAGTTAGTATGGTTGAAAAAAGACATACGTCCATCAAGTCCAACCAGGGAATTGAAGTGAAGGGTGTAAGGGGATAAGGGAAAGGGATGTAGTTTTATAATTCTGCATAAGCATTAATGTTATTTTGTTCCAGGAATGTATCTAATCCTGTTTTAAAGCTGTTAATTGTTCCTGCTGTGACCAGTTCCTGAGGTAGATCGTTCCATAAATTCACAGTCCTCACGGTAAAGAAGGCGTGTCGCCCTTTTAGACTAAACCTTTTCTTCTCCAGACGGAGGGAGTGCTTTGGGGGGGTTTAACCTGGAACAGTTTTTCTCCATATTTTTTGTATGGGCCATTTATATACTTATATACGTTTATCATATCCCCCTTAAACGTCTCTTCTCAAGACTAAACAATTGTAACTCCTTTAATCGCTCCTCATAGCTAAGATGTTCCATGCCCCATATTAGTTTAGACGCGCGTCTCTGCACCCTTTCCAACTCCGCAGTGTCCCTTTTATGAACAGGCGACCAAAACTGAACAGCATATTCCAGGTGAGGCCGTACCAATGCTTTATAAAGGGGAAGTATTATGTCCCTGTCCCTCGAGTCCATGCCTCTTTTTATACATGACAATATCCTGCCGGCTTTGGAAGCAGCAGCCTGAACTTGCAAGCTATTCTGTAGTCTGTGATCTACAAGTACACCCAGATCCTTCTCTACCAGTGACTCTGCCAGTTTAATCCCCCCTAAGACATACGATGCATACAGGTTATTAGGACCCAGATGCATAACTTTACATTTATCCACATTGAACCTCATTTGCCAAGTGGATGCCCAGACACTTAGTCTATCCAAGTCATCTTGTAACTTATGCACATCCTCTATAGACTGTACTGTGCTACAAAGCTTGGTGTCATCTGCAAAGATAGAAACAGAGCTGTTAATACCGTCCTCTATATCATTGATAAATAAATTAAACAGCAGCAGGCCCAGTACTGAACCTTGGGGTACACCACTAATTACCGGGGACTAATCAGAGTACGAATCATTGACCACCACTCTCTGGGTACGATCCATGAGCCAGTGTTCAATCCAGTTACTAACTAAAGTTTCCAAGCCCAAGGACCTTAACTTACCTTACCTGTCAGACGTCTGTGAGGGACAGTATCAAACGCTTTGGCAAAATCCAGAAACACTATATCTACAGCCATTCCTCTGTCAAGGCTTCTACTCACCTCTTCATAAAAGCAAATTAGATTGGTTTGACAACTTCTATCCTTAGTAAACCCATGCTGGTTATCACTTTTAATACTATTATCCCCTATGTATCCCCTATGAGCTGACATGTTCAGAGCAGGAGGGTAGTGGCAATGCCAGCAAAGAAGAGCGTAGTCGAGGTAGGGGAAAAATACCTGGGAGACATAACAGGCATAGGGCTGATGGTCTGATGAGCTCAGGTGATGGCAACGCTGATGCATGTTTAGGTTCTGTTAAAAAAACATCTAGATGAGAGGCACAGTCAGGAAGTGCAGTCCTTGCCCGATATTTTCATGTGTGGAACTTATTTTCTACCTTGGCGTTGGTGTGCGGGCTCTGGTGTGTCCTTCATATAAGGATACACTGGCGAATGTCTCAATTTTAACATCAGTGTTGAGGGATTAGCCAATGTCATTGTATACATCTACCACAGTAGTGCACCTACATTTCTGTATTGTATTATTCCAATTGTTACACATCCACACCGTTTATCTGGTGTAGGATTCTATTGTGGCACTTGTAGTCCGCTGCAGGCATCCTCCATTGTATGCATTTTTATGCTGGGGATCGCCCCTAGCAACGGACTACAAGGGCAGGATCTGCTCCCCCAGTATATATGCACAACTGCATTTGGGGTTGAGCACCTCCAGCCATTTGAGACCACGTTTTTTGTTGTTGTTTGTAAATTTATACGTGGAGGTGTGTAAACTCCATATGTTAATGCGCCTTGAACATTTTCCAGGCAGCATTAGGGTTGCACCTGTGAGGCCATGCACCTATATCAGCCAACTTGGGTGGGGCTTGTAGCCTCTCTCCCCCCTTCCATTGTATGTGTGCTTAGTCACGCTGGAGGGAACTGGGAGCAGGCTACATGTCGACCTAGTGCTGCTGTAATTGCCCACTGGCCCCTGGTTTTTGCTTATTACGCACAGGTAGGTTAGCGTTAGGTCCCGTGCCATCTGAGAAACCTTGGCGTTGGTGTGCGGGCTCTGGTGTGTCCTTCATATAAGGATACACTGGCGAATGTCTCAATTTTAACATCAGTGTTGAGGGATTAGCCAATGTCATTGTATACATCTACCACAGTAGTGCACCTACATTTCTGTATTGTATTATTCCAATTGTTACACATCCACACCGTTTATCTGGTGTAGGATTCTATTGTGGCACTTGTAGTCCGCTGCAGGCATCCTTCTTTTCTACCTTACCTGATGCAGAGAAACTGGCAATATGTTGTTTCTGCAAACAGAAAGTAAGCCATGGCCAGGGTAGGAACTACGTCTCTACGTAGGCATATGGAGTATCACCACGAGGACGTGTGGGACAGTCAAGATGCCCCACAACGTGAGGAAAATGATGCTACTTCTTCTGATGATCCTCCCGATCTCTCTCAAATGTCTAACAGCCAGGCCTCTTCAACAAGCAGCACATTTTTGAGATTTGCCTCCTCCCCAATCCCATCAGTTATCCATTGGGGAATCCATATCCTCCAGACAACAGAATTCTCTCAGTCATCCTGTTGTAGTGTGCCTCAATTCATACCTGGCCAAGTTGTTGGGGGTGCAGGCCCTCCCATATCATCTTGTTGACTCCACGGCCTTCAGGCAACTAATGGGGTGTGCCCCTAGAGGGTTGGCCACTTCATGAAATTGTCTGTGTGCAGATGAGTGGATGCCACAGTTGATATGTAGAGTAGTAGCTATGGCTATGGCAATACATGTCTTTTATGGCCCAATGGGTCAACATCCTGCAGAACGAGGCTCCACCGCAGCAAGGCCAGGAAATTGTAGTGACACCTCCATGGTTGTGCCGATCAGGTTCACCTGTTGACACCCCCCGCCTATCCTCCTCCACAAACATCTTGCACCCCATGGGAAAAGCTTATTCTCCTCCTCCTCCCCCACTCTCCTTTCATTGCTGCAAAATCAAGTGCTGCTATACTGTGTTACACCTGCTGAGCCCGGGCGAGAAAAGCCACATGGCGGAGAAGCTGCTGCACTGTCTGTAACAAATGTTTTACACTGGTTCCCAAGTTGAGCTGACATTGGGAAACAATGTTGCCGATAACAGCACAAACATCGTCAAAGCGCTGCGTCTAGGTGGCATGATTCACTCTCCCTTTTTGGCACACGTGCTAAACCTTGTGGTAAAATGTTTCTTGCCAACTTGTCCAGGTGTCAAGCCAGTGGTGTCTCTGTGCAGGAAAATTTGTGTTCGGTTTAGAAGTTTGTTTGCTTTCTAAATGTGACTTGCTTCACCTACTGTGCCAAAACGCTCTTCCACAACACCTCCTTATTTGTGACATTACAACACGGCTGGACCACCTCTACAAGCAGCGCAAAGTGGTGACAAACTTTCTCATGCAATAGCAAGGCCATTTCTGGAAGCCAGTGTGACTTACAGCTCAGGGACTAGCAGCTACTCAGGCACACTTGTAGCATGCTTGTGCCTTTTGGGAGGCTACAAGATACATCAGCAAAGAAAACAGTGGCATTGGCGATGTAATGCCTCTGATATTCCTTTTGGAGCAGACGCTGACAGCGATGAGTGGAATAAGTAAAGGTTATATCCCACCCCCATCTCAAAGGAGGAAAATAAGAGTTTAGAGTCCCATTCCCCCCCCCCCTCCCATAGCCCATCTGCCAGAAATTTTTTATGGAATTAATACGCATGCGTAAATTTACTTTTTAAAAATAACACAAAACTAATATTGACAGCATGAAATGAAATACTGGCGATTGCCTCCCAGTATTTATAGTAACTATGTTGGCATTTTACGGACCAGGTGACGTCTCTATGCGTGTGGTGTCAACCAAAGTTGGCCTTTGAGATAGTCATTTTGGGTGAAAAAAGTCCTTTGGTGATCTGATCTTTTGGAGACAGATGCGCTTACACACATATTGAATTAGTTTTTGTAAAAAAAATTCAAACATTGTGTGGTTTATTATTTTTGAGAAGAATGTCTTTGGGTGGTTCACCGTTCTGCATTATAGAGTCTTGAGAACTGTTGGATATGCGCTTGTTCTTACACAAAGGTATTTCTTTAAAAAATTTCTAAAATGTTGTTGTTTTTTGGAGGGGATTGGGAAGCCCGGGTGTGTACTGGTGCATCAGCCAACTCCAGGCTGTGTCCTTCAGGCAATATATGGGTTCCTGATGCCGCAGAGGTGGGGCCTGGGTCTCGAAATTTCTAATTTTTGGATAGCGGGTGCTACCTATGAGAAATCTTTGTCAAAAATGTCATATATTGCGGTTTTTTTTTGGGGGGGGGAGGGATTGTGAAGCCCTGGTGTGTACTCTTGCATCAGCCAACTCCAGGCTGTGTCATGCAGGCAATATATGGGTTACTGATGCCGCAGGGGTGGGGCCTGGTTCTGGAAATTTCAAATTTTTGGATAGCGGGTGCTACCAATGAGAAATCTTTGACAAAAATCTCTCATTGTGTTGATTTTGAAGGGGGGATTGTGAAGCAATGGTGTGTACTGGTGCATCAGCCAACTCCAGGCTGTGTCCTTCAGGCAATATATGGGTTACTGATGCCGCAGAGGTGGGGTCTGGGTCAGTTAATTTCAAATTTTTGGATAGCGGGTGCTACCAATAAGAAATCTTTGTCAAAAATTTAATATATTGTGTTGTTTTTTTTGGGGGGATTGTGAAGCCCTGGTGTGTAGTGTACTAGTGCATCAGCCAACTCCACGCTGTGTCATTCAGCAACTAAATGGTCTTCTCTTTCTGCCAACATGTCCACGCTATGTCATTCAGTCACTATATGGTCTCCTGACACTGATGCCATCACCAGGCTCTGTCATTGTGCTGCTGTGCGGCAGTGATTCTAAGAGCGATGCCGGTAATCTGCATGCTATTCTGAATAACAGTATTATTTCACTACCCCAGCACACTCCATATTCGTTTTAGGACACAGCAAAGTGTTCTATACCCCTATAGAGGCTGTATGTAGGCTAGAAATAGCCTTTTTTAATATCGATTTGCCGCGAACAAATTCGTATCGAAACAAACTTTTCGGAAAAATTCGGCGAATCGGTCGATCAGAATTTTTGAAAAGTTCGCTCATCTCTAGTTGCAGTGTTACGCTGTGGTATAAGCTAGTCAGACACACGCAGTCCCATTCTCTCTATCTCTGAGTGCACAGACAAAATGAAGAGAGGCAAGATGGCTGTCGATTATATAGGGGCTTTGACATCCCAGGGGTCAATGAATGCTGATAGGCTGCATCTAACTTGTGATTCAGGGTCAGCCCGCCTACCTTCCTTCCCGCCGCTGTTTCCCGCCCTCCCATAATCCCCTGCCCCATGTACTCACATGTGGATCTGCCATTTTAGGTCTCCAATAGCCTGGAACGCTGTCAAATGAAGTTTAATGAAGCGATTTGCGCAATCGAATCACGGCGATATTCGCATTAGTTGGGAATCGAATATTTTATGAAATTCGCAATGAATTTGGGTTCGTCAGCTTCGATTCGCTCATCTTTAATCACAGCGGATGTCACTCCTGACACCCGCTGTGATCCTCCTGTATAATGTATAGATGCGACCGGTCACTCTTCTATGGTCCCCTGCACTGCTGTATATATACACAGATTCCTATTTCCCACAGAGAGCTGTGATTGGCTGGAACCATCTGACCAAACACAGTTGTTTGCGGGAAATATGAATAGGTGTATATATATGGCAGTGCAGGGGACCATAGAAGAGCGTCCGCCACATCTATAAATTATACAGAAGGATCAAAACAGGTGATCTGTCTATTAGTACATGTACTACTACTCCCATCATGGAACAGTGTGTTCTATGCTGGGAGTTGTAGTACTACTTAAAAAATGTTGGAAAAAAAAGTGAAAAACACACACACACACTACATTTTTAATATTGTTGGCTACATTTTTAGTGCTTTACCCGCCCACATAAATTGATCCCTGTTTAAAAATTTGTAAAAATGTTGTAATAAAAAAGAAATATGTTGTTAAATACAACTACCGTATTTATCGGGGTATACCACGCACCAGCCTATAACACGCACCCTCATTTTACCAAGGATATTTGGGTAAAAAAAGTTTTTTACCCACATATCCTTGGTAAAAATGAGGGTGTGTGTGTGTGCATGTGTATACTCCTATACACTGTTTCTGACACCGGATAAGCCCCCAGGAAAGGCAGGGGGAGAGAGGCCTGAAAAAACGCCAAACTAGGTTTTGTCGGGTGTTTTGAAAATCCAGCCTCTGAGCCCAAAATTGCTGAAAAATGCCAAAAGGATTAAAAAAAAAAACACCAAACTGAAAAACGCCAAGTAGATCTAGCATTTTGCAGTTTACTATTGACTTGCAGCTAACATCTGGATGCTGAAAAAATGCTGTGCGGGAAAATTCGCGTTTTTGACGACGTTTTTGAAAAAAAAAAAAAACCTCAGTGGAATTCTAGTGTTAGGGCTCATTAATGTCAAAATAGGCTCAGTTAAACTAAAGGTGCTCTGTCAGCTGTTTTTTCTATTAAGAACTGAAGATGCTATTGGATAGCTGTTAGGCAAAGTTTTTGCTTGTTTTTTTGGGGGGAAAACGCCAAGAAAAATGCCAATTCTGCCACATGGCGTTTTTGGGCCAAAAAATGCTGAGGCCAGATGTTAGCTGTAAATCAATGAGAAATCGCAAAAATCTTATTCCACTTGGTGTTTTTCACTTTTGTGTTTTTTGAATCCTTTTGGCGTTTTTTCACTCTTTTTGTGGTACTTTTCAGCTCCCTGGCGGTTTTCCAAAATCGCAGCATGTTGAGCCACTGGCGATTTTTTTGTCAAAATCGTGGCGTTTCTTTCCCATGGAAGTCCATGAGAGTGAAAAAACGCCAAGAAAAATTATATGTGGGTTTTAACTTTGGCGTTTTTGCAGGCAGTTTTTATTCTTTTTTGGACTTCCAAAAAAGTGATGGAGATACCGTTTTTAATAAAATTTCTTGGGGTGCCATTAAAAAAAAAAAAAGATACAGTAGTGAAGGAAAAAATTTTATCTAACGAAGTGTATCTTTTTTTATAACAACATTTTTATTAATTTTTAAAACAGCGATCAATTTATGTGGACGGGCGGGGACCTAAAAAGGTAGCCAACAATAATAAAAATGTAGTGTCTGTGTGTTTTTTCCCTTTTTTTCTTTATTTGAATTTTTTTTCTAGGTAGTACTATGGAACACACTGTTCCATGATGGAAGCAGTAGTACCTGCACTAACTGACAGATCGCCCATTGCGATCCTCCTGAATAATGTATAGATGCGGCGGCCGCTCTTCTATGGTCCCCTGCACTGCTGTATATATACGCCTATTCATATTTCCCGCAGAGAGCTGTGATTGGCCAGATGGTTCCAGCCAATCACAGTTCTCTGTGGGAAATATGAAGAGGTGTGTGTATATGCGTCAGTGCAGGGGACAATAGAAGAGCGGCCGCCCACATCTATACATTATACAGGAGGATCACAGCGGGTGTCAGGAGTGACATCCACTAGTGATATTTCCTTTAAGGAGAACTCCAGAATATAAAAATTGTCCCCCATACTGCCAGCAGTAAAAAAATAAAGATGTACATACCTTCCTTCGCTCCCCCGGGGCCTCCGGTAACTGGCTCTGGTCTCCGCCACGATCCTCTTCCTGGTTGCCGGTGGTCGGCGAGTCATACTGCGCTCAGCCAATCACCGGCCGCAGTGAAGTCCCGACTCAGCCGGCGATAGGCTGAGCGGCAGTGTGACGTTTTCGGCCCCGGCAGCAGGTGCCGGTGTAGTGAAGAATTTTGTGTCTTGAAGCGTTCTCACACTGCCGCTCAGCCTATCGCCGGCCGAGTCGGCCGGTGATTGGCTGAGCGTAGTATGACTCGCCGACCACCGGCAACCAGGAAGAGGGTCGCGGCGGAGACCGGAGCCAGTTACCGGAGGCCCCGGGGTAGCGAAAGAAGGTATGTACATCTTTATTTTTATACTGCCAGCAGTATGGGGGACAATTTTTATATTTTGGAGTTCTCCTTTAACTGCAAGTACTACAGTTCACAACATGGAGCACACTCTGCTCAATGCTGGGAGCTGCAATACCTGCATTAATAGACAGATTGCAGCAGGTGTCATAAGTTACACTCACTGCAATCTGTCTATTAATGCAGGTACTACAACTCCCAGCATGGAGCAGAGTGTGCTTCATGTTGGGAGTAGTATTACCTGCAGGTAAGAACAGATCACAGCGGGTATCACTACTGACACCCGATGCGACTTTCCTGTCTATTGCAGAGATGTGGAGCGGCTTTCTCCTGCGCTCGCATCTCTGCACTGTACTCCGGCCGGCCACTTACTCATTCATATTTCCCTCTGAGAGTGGGAATTGGCTCAACCATCTGGCGGAAAATATGAATGAGTGAGGTTCTATTCACATCACTGGCCGGTGTATAGTGCAGAGATGTGAGCGCTGTATAGAGCAACTCGCATCTCTGCTGTATTATGGACGATCACATCGAGTGTCACGACTGATACCCGGGGCGATATGTCTATTAGGACTGGTACTACTACTCCCATCATGGAACAGTCTGTTCCATGCTGGGAGTAGTAGTACCACCTAAAAAAATATAAAAAAAATAGAGAGAAAAAAGTGAAACACACACACTTTATTAAAAAAATATATTAAAATTTAGTTATAAATTTTTTTAATTTCGTTAAATATATATATATATATATATATATATATATATATATATATATATATATATGCAATTTACCCACAAATCAAAAAAACGCTAGAAAAAACTCCAGATGCAGGAAATTGCACTTGCATTTTTTCAAGTAGAAACTTAGCCTTAGGGTATACAAGCAAACTGTACCTTTTCTGGAGCTGATGGGGTTTGGCAAAATTCTAAAACATTTTTATTTCTCATTTAAGTTTAACCCCTTAACGACAATGTACGTAAATGTACGTCATGGTGCCGTGTTACTTAGCGTAACATGGTGAACATTCATGCTCTGTAATGACCGCGAGCACCGGACAGGTTCTCGCATCATGTGCGGCAGGTCCTGGCTGCTTTCATAAACCAGGGAACCGCCGGTAATAGCGGACATCAGCGATCATACTGATGTCCGCCATTAACCCCTCATATGCCGTGACCAATACAGATCATGGCATCTGCGGCTGTGCAGCACTTAAAATGGATGATCGGATCGCGGGGATCCGATCATCCAGCATGATGGCCGGAGGTCCCCTCACCTGTCTCTGGCCATCTCCTGGGGTCTTCTGCTCTGGTCTGAGATCGATCAGACCAGAGCAGAAGATCACCAAAAATACTGATCAGTGCTGTGTCCAATGCATAGCACGGAACAGTGTTAGCAATCAACTGATTGTTATAAATAATCTCCTATGGGGACATAAAAAGTGTAAAGAAAAGTAAAAAAAAAAAGTAAAAAAATTTAAAAATCCCCTCCCCCAATAAAAATGTCCCCTTTTCCCCAAATTGTCAATTTTTCCCATTTTGCCCCCAAAAAGCATAAAAAATAATTAATAAACATATTTGATATTGCCGCGTGTCTAAATGTCCGAACTATCAACATACAATGTAAAAGAAGTCCAAAATTGATGCATTTTTGTCACATTTTATTAAAAAAAAGTGATTAAAAAGTTAAATGTAAGCAAAAGTGGGATCAATAAAAACTACAGATCACAGCACAAAAAATGAGCCCTCATACTGCCCCGTATACAGAAATATGAGAAAGGTGGTCAAAATAGGGCATTGTTAAACATACTGATTTTGTTAAAATATTTTTTTTTTTTTTTTTTAAAGCAGTACAATAATAGAAAAGCATATAACATGGGTATCATTTTAATCGTATTTACACACAGAATAAAGAAAAGCTTTAATTTTTGCCTTATTGTGTACACCATGAAAACAAAATCTTCCAAAATTTCATAAATTGCGGCTTTCTTTTTAATTTCCCCACATATATAAATGTTTTTTTGGTTGCCGGGTACATTTTATGGTAAAATTGAAGGTGCAAAAAACAACCCCTCATATGGGTCTGTGAATGGAATTATAAAAGAGTTATGATTTTTAGAAGGTAAGGAGGAAAAAATGAAAATGCAAAAATAAAATTGGCGTGGTCCTTAAAGGGGTACTACCGTGGAAACTTTTTTTTTTTTAAATCAACTGGTGCCAGAAAGTTAAACAGATTTGTAAATCACTTCTATTAAAAAAATCTTAATCGTTCCAGTACTTTTTAGGGGCTGTATACTAAAGAGAAATCCAAAAAGAAATGCATTTCCTGTGATGACCTGACCACAGTGCTCTCTGCTGACATCTGCTGCCCATTTTAGGAACTGTCCAGAGAAGCATATGTTTGCTATGGGGATTTTCTCCAGTTCCTAAAATGGACAGCAGAGGTCAGCAGAGAGCACTGTGGTCAGGACATCACAGGAAATGCATTTCTTTTTTTGATTTCTCTTTAGTATACAGCCCCTAAAAAGTACTGGATGGATTAAGATTTTTTAATAGAAGTGATTTACAAATCTGTTTAACTTTCTGGCACCAGTTGATTTAAAAAAAAAAAAAAAAAGTTTTCCACCGTAGTACCCATTTAAGGGGTTAATGGAGAAGGGGTCACACTCCTCAGGTGCCACAGCCCGGCACAGCTGACACTTGGCTGAGAAATAAAAAGCTGATTTTATCATTTGGCCCCAAAAGCAGTTTTAAGTTTTTGTTACATTTACCATGCAGTAGAAGCCATGTAGTGTAAAACATAATAGACATAGAAGGAGCCGTGCAGATTTGTGGACCAGTATAAGCGGCAGCATGAGCGCAGTAAGAAAGATCGCAATAGGCCCATGGTAGCGGTAGCAGTCGCCCCTCCTCGTACTGTAACACAATATGCAACATACAGTGGTCCCTCAACATACGATGGTAATCCATTCCAAACGGACCATCGTTTGTTGAAACCATCATATGTTGATGAATCCGTGCAATGTAAAGTATAGGACAGTGGTCTACAACCTGCGGACCTCCAGATGTTGCAAGACTACAACACCCAGCATGCCCGGACAGCCGTTGGCATTTCGGGCATGCTGGGAGTTGTAGTTTTGCAACATCTGGAGGTCCGCAGGTTGAAGACCACTGGTATAGGAAGTTGTACTCACCTGTAACCGCCGCTCCGGACCGTCACCACTCGTCACCGCTGCCCCGGATGTCGCCTTCCATCGCTGTTGCCGCGTCCCCGATGCTACGGCAAGGCCTCTGCTTCCCCGGCATCCTCGCTCTCCGTCGCCGCTCTCCATCGCCGCCATCATGTCGCTACAAACGCCGCTCCAATTGGATGACTGGACGGCGTGCGCAGCAACGTGATGATGACGATGGAGAGTGCCGACGATGCAGAGGATCCCGAAGAGGACGCGCCGGAGCCCCGAGGACAGGTAAGTGATCGTCAGCGGACCACACGGGGCACCGTAAACAGCTATCCGGTGGCAGCTGAAGCAGTCTGCGCTGCCGGATAGCTGTTTATGCGATGGCCCCGACATACAAAAGCATCGTGTGTTGATGCTGCCTTCACCATGCGATGGACTCTGAGAGTGATCGTATGTTGAAATGATCATATGTCAGGGCCATCGTAGGTCGGGGGTCACTGTACTTGATAAAGGTGGAAATGTGTCTCTGCAAAAGGGCAATTTATAGCGCAATCAGCATCATGCACCTAGCCAGCATCACAAATAAAACAAAATTGGGCTTTAAAGTCCATGCATGTTTATTTAAAGTTTGTGTTCTTTTACCACAAAAAAATACACTTAAAAACATTTTTAATGATAACATTTTTTTTCCAAAGAATATAAACAATTGGTTTGTATCCATTCCCATAATTTTTTGAAATAAGAAGGTTGCCCCCCACCATGCTGTTGGTTGAACTTAAAAAAAGAAGGTTTCAAGATTTACTTAAGCTTAAAGGGGTACTCCAGTAGAAACCGTTTTTTTTGTTTTTTGTTTTTTTTTCATATCAACTGGCTCCAAAAAGTTAAACAGATTTGTAAATCACTTATATTTAAAAGTATTACTCCTTCCAGTACTTATCAGGTGCTTATACTACAGAGGAAGTTTAGCGGTTCTTTTATGTGTGACCACAGTGCTCTCTGCTGACACCTCTGTCCATGTCAGGAACTTTTTGAGAAAGACTAAAAATGACCTTGTAACCAGGCACTCGGATGCTGTTGTCAGCAATAATGCGTTACAAGGCAACATACCCCTTTTTCAGATTGACAGGATAACAGGGTGCCAATCTGAAGAAGGGGTATGTTATCCATAAAAGCGTTATTGCTGTATACAATAAAAAATAAACTTTATCTTCACATCTGCAACCTGGTTGTGCTATTTTCTAGATGTCCGAGCGCCTGGTTACAAGGTCATTTTTACTCTTGCTCACAAAGTATCGATACAGGATGTCCTTTGGATATCTCGTAAGACCACTGGGCTTGCACAGGACTGACATCTATCAGCTGTACCTCTACGAGAGGTTATATGCGTATATACTATACGCTCAAGATGAGCGGCCATTCTATAGAGTCTATGACTCCTCCCCACTTGTGTTTTTTTACATTTAAATTAGGGTAAAGCCGCAGGCGCCGACCTTGGGTCTTTTTTTTTCTACTTCTACACATGTCAGGAACTGTCCAGACTAGGAGCAAATGCCCATAGCAAACCTATTGTCACGATGCCGGCTGGCAGGTAGTGGACCCTCTGTGCCAGAGAGGGATTGGCGTGGACCGTGCTAGTGGACCGGTTCTAAGCCACTACTGGTTTTCACCAGAGCCCGCCGCAAAGCGGGATGGTCTTGCTGCGGCGGTAGTGACCAGGTCGTATCCACTAGCAACGGCTCACCTCTCTGGCTGCTGAAGATAGGCGCGGTACAAGGGAGTAGGCAGAAGCAAGGTCGGACGTAGCAGAAGGTCGGGGCAGGCAGCAAGGATCGTAGTCAGGGGCAACGGCAGAAGGTCTGGAAACACTGGCAAGGGACACACAGGGAACGCTTTCACTGGCACTAAGGCAACAAGATCCGGCAAGGGAGTGCAAGGGAAGTGAGGTAATATAGGGAGTGCACAGGTGATAACTCTAATTGGAACCACTGCGCCAATCAGCGGCGCAGTGGCCCTTTAAATCGCAGAGACCCGGCGCGCGCGCGCCCTAGGGAGCGGGGCCGCGCGCGCCGGGACAGAACAGACGGGGAGCGAGTCAGGTAGGAGAGCCGGGGTGCGCATCGCGAGCGGGCGCTACCCGCATCGCGAATCGCATCCCGGCTAGCAGCAGGATCGCAGCGCCCCGGGTCAGAGGACGTGACCGGGGCGCTGCAGCGGAGGAGGTGAAGCGAGCGCTCCGGGGAGGAGCGGGAACCCGGAGCGCTCGGCGTAACAGTACCCCCCCCCTTGGGTCTCCCCCTCTTCTTGGAGCCTGAGAACCTGAGGAGCAGACTTTTGTCAAGGATGTTGTCCTCAGGTTCCCAGGATCTCTCTTCAGGACCACAACCCTCCCAGTCTACTAAAAAAAAATTTTTTCCTCTGACCTTTTTGGCAGCCAAAATCTCCTTGACCGAGAAGACGTCCGAGGAGCCGGAAACAGGAGTGGGAGGAACAGATTTGGGAGAAAAACGGTTGAGGATGAGTGGTTTGAGAAGAGAGACGTGAAAGGCATTAGGGATACGAAGAGAAGGAGGAAGAAGAAGTTTATAAGAGACAGGATTAATTTGACACAGAATTTTGAAAGGACCAAGATAGCGTGGTCCCAACTTGTAGCTAGGGACACGGAAGCGGACATATTTAGCGGAGAGCCATACCTTGTCTCCAGGGGAAAAAACGGGGGGAGCTCTTCTTTTCTTATCCGCGAACCTCTTCATGCGTGAAGAAGCCTGTAAGAGAGAATTTTGGGTCTCTCTCCATATAATGGAAAGGTCACGAGAAATTTCATCCACAGCGGGCAGACCAGAGGGCAAGGGGGTAGGGAGGGGGGGAAGAGGGTGACGGCCGTACACCACGAAAAATGGGGATTTGGAGGAAGATTCAGAGACCCTGAAGTTATACGAGAATTCGGCCCATGGAAGGAGATCTGCCCAGTCATCCTGGCGGGAGGAAACAAAATGTCGCAAATAATCACCCAGGATCTGGTTAATTCTTTCTACTTGTCCATTGGACTGGGGATGATATGCAGAGGAAAAATTTAATTTAATCTTGAGTTGTTTACAGAGAGCTCTCCAGAATTTAGACACGAATTGGACCCCTCTATCCGAGACAATCTGCGTAGGCAACCCGTGAAGACGAAAAATGTGTACAAAAAAATGTTTAGCCAACTGAGGCGCAGAAGGAAGACCAGGAAGAGGAATGAAATGTGCCATTTTGGAGAATCGATCAACGACCACCCAAATAACGGTGTTGCCACGGGAAGGGGGTAAATCAGTAATAAAATCCATACCAATCAGAGACCAAGGCTGTTCGGGGACAGGCAGAGGATGAAGAAAACCAGCGGGCTTCTGGCGAGGAGTCTTATCCCGGGCACAGATAGTGCAGGCTCGCACAAAGTCCCCAACATCCGTCTCCAGAGTTGGCCACCAATAGAAGCGGGAGATGAGTTGCACAGATTTCTTGATGCCCGCATGACCTGCGAGATGGGAGGAGTGACCCCATTTGAGGATTCCGAGGCGTTGGCGTGGAGAAACAAAGGTCTTTCCTGGAGGAGTCTGTCTGATGGAGGCAGGAGAAGTGGAGATCAGGCAGTCAGGTGGAATGATGTGTTGCGGAGGGAGATCAACTTCTGAGGCATCCGAGGAACGAGAGAGAGCATCGGCTCTAATGTTCTTATCGGCAGGACGAAAGTGAATCTCAAAATTAAATCGGGCAAAGAACAGAGACCACCGGGCCTGGCGAGGATTCAGCCGTTGGGCCGACTGGAGGTAGGAGAGGTTCTTGTGGTCGGTGTAGATAATAACAGGAAATCTTGATCCCTCCAGCAGATGCCTCCATTCCTCAAGTGCTAATTTAATGGCTAGAAGTTCTCGATCCCCGATGGAGTAGTTCCTCTCCGCTGGAGAGAAGGTCCTAGAGAAAAAACCACAAGTGACAGCATGCCCGGAAGGATTTTTTTGTAGAAGAACAGCTCCAGCTCCTACTGAGGAGGCATCAACCTCCAATAGGAAGGGTTTGGAAGGGTCAGGTCTGGAGAGCACGGGAGCCGAAGAAAAGGCAGACTTGAGTTGTTTAAAGGAGTCTTCTGCTTGAGGAGGCCAGGACTTGGGATCAGCATTTTTCTTGGTTAAAGCCACGATAGGAGCCACAATGGTAGAAAAATGTGGAATAAATTGCCTGTAATAATTGGCGAACCCCAAAAAGCGTTGGATAGCACGGAGTCCGGAGGGGCGTGGCCAATTTAAGACGGCAGAGAGTTTGTCTGGATCCATCTGTAGTCCCTGGCCAGAGACCAAATATCCTAGAAAAGGAAGAGATTGGCATTCAAACAGACATTTCTCAATTTTGGCATAGAGTTGGTTGTCACGAAGTCTCTGAAGAACCATACGGACATGCCGGCGGTGTTCCTCTAGATTGGCAGAAAAAATTAGGATATCGTCCAGATATACCACAACACAGGAGTATAATAGATCACGAAAAATTTCATTGACAAAGTCTTGGAAGACGGCAGGGGCATTGCACAGTCCAAAGGGCATGACCAGATACTCAAAGTGTCCATCTCTGGTGTTAAATGCCGTTTTCCACTCGTCCCCCTCTCTGATGCGGATGAGGTTATAGGCGCCTCTTAAGTCCAATTTAGTGAAGATGTGGGCACCTTGGAGGCGATCAAAGAGTTCAGAGATGAGGGGTAAGGGGTAGCGGTTCTTAACCGTGATTTTATTAAGACCGCGGTAGTCAATGCAAGGACGTAGGGAGCCATCTTTTTTGGAGACAAAGAAAAATCCGGCTCCGGCAGGAGAGGAGGATTTACGGATAAAGCCCCTTTTTAGATTCTCCTGGACGTATTCGGACATGGCAAGAGTCTCTGGGGCAGAGAGAGGATAAATTCTGCCCCGGGGTGGAGTAGTACCCGGGAGGAGGTCGATAGGGCAATCATAAGGCCTGTGAGGAGGTAGAGTCTCAGCTTGTTTTTTGCAGAAAACATCCGCGAAGTCCATATAGGCCTTGGGGAGACCGGTTACTGGAGGAACCACAGAGTTACGGCAAGGGTTACTGGGAAGCGGTTTTAGACAGTTCTTGGAACAAGAGGACCCCCAACTCTTGATCTCCCCAGTGGACCAATCCAGGGTTGGGGAATGAAGTTGAAGCCAGGGAAGTCCAAGGAGAATCTCCGAGGTGCAATTGGGGAGGACCAAAAGTTCAATCCTCTCATGATGAGATCCGATGCTCATAAGAAGGGGCTCCGTGCGGAAACGTATGGTACAGTCCAATCTTTCATTATTTACACAATTGATGTAGAGGGGTCTGGCGAGACTGGTCACTGGGATGTTGAACTTGTTGACGAGAGAGGCCAAAATAAAATTTCCTGCAGAACCAGAGTCCAAGAAGGCCACTGTAGAGAAGGAGAAGGCAGAAGCAGACATCCGCACAGGCACAGTAAGACGTGGAGAAGCAGAGTAGACATCAAGGACTGTCTCACCTTTGTGCGGAGTCAGCGTACGTCTTTCCAGGCGGGGAGGACGGATAGGACAATCCCTCAGGAAGTGTTCGGTACTAGCACAGTACAGGCAGAGGTTCTCCATACGGCGTCGTGTCCTCTCTTGAGGTGTCAGGCGAGACCGGTCGACCTGCATAGCCTCCACGGCGGGAGGCACAGGAACAGATTGCAGGGGACCAGAGGAGAGAGGAGCCGAGGAGACGAAACGCCTCGTGCGAACAGAGTCCATATCTTGGCGGAGTTCCTGACGCCTTTCAGAAAAACGCATGTCAATGCGAGTGGCTAGGTGAATAAGTTCATGTAGATTAGCAGGAATTTCTCGTGCGGCCAGAACATCTTTAATGTTGCTGGATAGGCCTTTTTTGAAGGTCGCGCAGAGGGCCTCATTATTCCAGGACAATTCTGAAGCAAGTGTACGGAATTGTACGGCATACTCGCCAACGGAAGAATTACCCTGGACCAGGTTCAACAGGGCAGTCTCAGCAGAAGAGGCTCGGGCAGGTTCCTCAAAGACACTTCGGATTTCCGAGAAGAAGGAGTGTACTGAGGCAGTGACGGGGTCATTGCGGTCCCAGAGCGGTGTGGCCCATGACAGGGCTTTTCCGGACAGAAGACTGACTACGAAAGCCACCTTAGACCTTTCAGTGGGAAACAGGTCCGACATCATCTCCAGATGCAGGGAACATTGGGAAAGGAAGCCACGGCAAAACTTAGAGTCCCCATCAAACTTATCCGGCAAGGATAAGCGTATCCCAGGAGCGGCCACTCGCTGCGGAGGAGGTGCAGGAGCTGGCGGAGGAGATGACTGCTGAAGCTGTGGTAGCAACTGTTGTAGCATAACGGTCAGTTGAGACAGCTGTTGGCCTTGTTGCGCAATCTGTTGTGACTGCTGGGCGACCACCGTGGTGAGGTCAGCGACAACTGGCAGAGGAACTTCAGCGGGATCCATGGCCGGATCTACTGTCACGATGCCGGCTGGCAGGTAGTGGACCCTCTGTGCCAGAGAGGGATTGGCGTGGACCGTGCTAGTGGACCGGTTCTAAGCCACTACTGGTTTTCACCAGAGCCCGCCGCAAAGCGGGATGGTCTTGCTGCGGCGGTAGTGACCAGGTCGTATCCACTAGCAACGGCTCACCTCTCTGGCTGCTGAAGATAGGCGCGGTACAAGGGAGTAGGCAGAAGCAAGGTCGGACGTAGCAGAAGGTCGGGGCAGGCAGCAAGGATCGTAGTCAGGGGCAACGGCAGAAGGTCTGGAAACACTGGCAAGGGACACACAGGGAACGCTTTCACTGGCACTAAGGCAACAAGATCCGGCAAGGGAGTGCAAGGGAAGTGAGGTAATATAGGGAGTGCACAGGTGATAACTCTAATTGGAACCACTGCGCCAATCAGCGGCGCAGTGGCCCTTTAAATCGCAGAGACCCGGCGCGCGCGCGCCCTAGGGAGCGGGGCCGCGCGCGCCGGGACAGAACAGACGGGGAGCGAGTCAGGTAGGAGAGCCGGGGTGCGCATCGCGAGCGGGCGCTACCCGCATCGCGAATCGCATCCCGGCTAGCAGCAGGATCGCAGCGCCCCGGGTCAGAGGACGTGACCGGGGCGCTGCAGCGGAGGAGGTGAAGCGAGCGCTCCGGGGAGGAGCGGGAACCCGGAGCGCTCGGCGTAACACCTATCCTGCTCTGGACAGTTCCTGACATGGACAGAGGTGCCAGCAGAGAGTACTGTGGTCAGACAGAAAAGAAATTAAAAAAGAAAATAACTTCCTGTGGAACATACAGCAGCTGATAAGTACTGGAAATATTAAGATTTTTAATAGAAGTAGTTTACGAATCTGTTTAATTTTCTGGCACCAGATGATATTGGAAAACATTTTTTTTTCCACTGGAGTACCCCTTTAAGAAAACAATGGCCCTGATTTATTAAAATGTATGATAGATTTTGCCCATAGCAACCGATCACTCAAGTCTATAAATATATAAATGTTTCTGTCGTTGCTTCTGGTTTTCTACCAAAAATATTGTGACAGTGCAATTCATCAGACATGAACGATTACAAATGGAAAGAGAATACAGCCAAACAAGCTCGCAAGAAATCAGGTACAATATTTGGCGTCCTCTTGGATTTACCTAAACACCGCCCATAACCTTTAGTGGCATAATGTCATGTTAAAGAGGAATTCTGCTCAACATAACAAACATTAGAAATGTTATTTTATGTTACAAGTACACTTGACAAGAAATATAATGCACCCAGATAGAAATGTCAGATTGTAGAAAACTCGGCATGCAGTTATCAGATATGTAAGTAATTATGGGTGTCGCACCTTCATTACACCTCGCTTTATTGCTCCCCATTTCTCTTCAGTACACACCCCTGTTTCTTTCTTACACACTCCTGTCTCTTTAATGCACTCCCCTGTCTCGTCATTACACTCCTCTGTATCCTCATAACATTTCCCTGTCTCTTTAGTCTCATCTCTGAACTTATCAGAAGGAAATGTGATGTCTTGGCGCCCATTACATTTCCTGCCATTGAAAACCGGCAACTCTAACTTTCATCTGCAGTGGTGTCATAAACAAGAAACCTGTATTACTTCAGACTGAAACTGATTCACCTTAAAGGGGTATTCTGGCGCTTAGACATCTTATCCCCTATCCAAAGGATAGGGGATAAGATGCCTGATCACAGGAGTCCCGCCTCTGGGGACCCCCGTGATCTTGCACGCCGCACCCCATTAAAATCAGTCCCCGAAGCATGTTCACTCCGGGTCTGATTACTGACGATCACAGGATCGGAGCGTTGTGACGTCACGGCTCCGCCCCCGTGTCATGTCACGCTCCACCCCCTCAATGCAAGCCTATGGGAGGGGGCGTGACGGCCGTCACGCCCCCTCCCATAGACTTGTATTGAGGGGTGGGGCGTGACGTCACGTTGGAGCGGAGTCGTGACATCACGCTCTTTTGCTCGCGTGGTCGGGATCCGAAGCCTCCAGCGTTGCCGGAAGCCGTTGAGGTGGGTGCTGCAGCCGAGATTCCGGGGGTCCCCAGCAGCGGGACCCCCGCAATCTTACATCTTATCCCCTGTCCTATTCCAGGAATGTCTCTGCCAAATTACAACACTTCCTTGGCCTGCACTATAATTAGAGTTATCGCCAATTGATCATTTATGGCACAAGCTTTATCAACCTATGAGTGTGTAAGATCTACAGGCCCAGCTGCAACATCTGTGGCCAAAAGTACCACACAATGCCATAAGAAATCTGTATGCCACCATGTATCCCAACTGTATCACATCTTATATTTAGGCTAGAGGGTCCTTAACAGGGTACAGTTTTTCTTAATAAACTTATCTTTCAATCTAATATTGAAATGACTTACATATCCTTACATTCACACCTACAGTGAGAATATATTATTAAAATGTGCCCTATATGTTTAAATGTAATTTCCACCTATATGTGTGCTTGATTTCTCTGCCAGCTCAAAGCTACATTTGATGCCAGTCTCGATAAACACCCTCAATAAAGTTTAATTTGCACAAATGGAGAGAAAAGCTGGCACTATTAGTAATTATGGGCAATGTCCATTCATAGTGGTCCCTTTAACCTGTGGCGGTATGCATACAGTATATAGCACAAAGGCGGTGGTGCAAAGCCTACGGCAGTACAAATGCAATCAATCCAAAGGACAAATTGAAAAGGCTGCACTCACCGCTCTGTTTCTCCAGTGCTTTATTGTAGATACATTGTGGGGGTACACATAGTGGGTACTTTCAAAGGCTTCGTGACGATCAGCGCATCGTCTTGCTCCCCCAGATGATGCTCTGATTGGCGCTAAACATACTGTATTTTTCGCCACATAAGACGCTCCGGCACATAAGACGCACCTTATTTTAAAGGATGAAAATCTAGAAAAAAAAGATTCTGAACCAAATACAATGTAAAGTATAGGACAGTGATCTTCAACCTGCGGACCTCCAGATGTTGCAAAACTACAACTCCCAGCATGCCCGGACAGCCGTTGGCTGTCCGGGCATGCCAGGAATTGTAGTTTTGCAACATATGGAGGTCCGCAGGTTGAAGACTACTGGTACAGGAAGTAATACTCAGGTGTCCCCGCCGCTCCGGACCCGTCACCGCTCGTCACTGCTGCCCTGGATGTCCATCGCTGTCGCCGCGTCCCCGGGGTGTCCCCATCACTCCGGAACATCTCTGCGGCCCGGTATCCTCGTTCTCCATCGCTGCCATCACGTCGCTACACACACCGATACACACGCCTCTCCTATTGGATAATGGGATGGCGTGCGCGACAATGTGATGACGACGAAGGAAGGTGCAGGCAATGCGGGGGATCCCGGCACGATGCAGACACCGAGGAGGCAGGTAAGGTCCCTCCCAGTGTCCTGTAAGTTGATCGGGACGCCGCGATTTCACCGCGGCGGTCCCGAACAGCCCGACTGAGCAGCCGGGTTAGTGTCCCTTTCGCTTCAGACGCGGAGGTCAGCTTTGATTGCCGCGTCTGAAGGTTTAATACAGGGCATCACCGCGATCGGTGATGTCCTGTATTAGCCGAGGGTCCCGGACGTTGATGACCACAGGGACCACCGCTATATGACAGGGTTTTAATGTGTATTTGCAGTATAAGACACACAAACTCCCCCCCCCCCCCCCAGTTTTGAGGAAGAAAAAGTGCGTCTTATACGGCAAAAAATACGGTATGTCGCTCTAGCCTTTGAAAGCACACGCTATGTGTACCCCCACTATGTATCTACATTGAAAGCACTGAAGAAACGGAGCGGTGAGTGCAGCCTTTTCATTTCTTCCTTTGGAAAGTTTCATTTGATTCCACCAACTCCTTCTTGATGAGTTCTTTTTTGACCAATAAGTGTTGCAGGAATTTCCCTATTCTTTCCTCTTTTTCATGTCTGTTAGACTGTTGGAGGCAGAAGGCATTCAGTTACTTGTTCGAAAACAATGGTTCTAGTAAATATCATTATTCTGGTCTGGATAGTTTTGGATGGATTCATTTACCATTTACACAAGGCCAATAATGGTGATGGTTTGTCTTGTTTAGGGGTTAAATAAAATGATATTTTTATATGAATGTTTATTTAATAGGTATACTTTGCTGTTAGAGCTTGATGGGCTCTTCTAATCCACATGCTCAGTCATTGTTTGTTGAAGATGACTTTATTAAACAGTAAATGTTTCTTGTTCCTATTGACAAAGAAATCATAAGGAGTCAGATGTTCGCATGATATCAGTTTCTTCATGTTTAATGTTTACTTCTTGAGGTATTTTATTAACCTTGTAATAACTGATCTTGGTATATTGCCTAGTGAATTATATTTAAACTGTTAACAATGATATCCAAGTCTGTCTACAACCTGTCACCCCCATACATCTCTGACCTGATCTACTGCCCTTCCCGTAATCTTTGGTCCATCCAAGATCTACATCTCTGTTCTTCTCTTCTCCGCTTCTCACCCATCTCAAAGATTTCTCCTGTGTTTCCTATACTCCCATGCCTATACTCATTACCCCAACTAACCTGACTTTTGCCCACCATCATAACCTTCCAAAGCAACTCAAAGCCAATCTCTGCAGAACATCTCCTGCTTAACTAAGAGTAAAGAGGTTTGATTTACGTATGTGACTGGGGCAGGCACACAGCCATTGTAGATATATTAAGCATTTTGCAGTGTGAAATATTGCAGCTGAACAATCCAATTTCTAAATCAATCAATTAATTAATCAATACAATTTTTTGCAGTATTTTGGTCGCTGACTGATTGATTTTTTTGGCCACGGGTTCAGGCACACGTGGACACCGTAACCTTCTGCAGAAAATTGTATTGATGTGCTTATTCCAAGGGTGTTGTGTATTGCTCTGTGTATTGGGAATTTTTCTTTCTATTGCTTGTGAAACAAAATCTGTTGTTGGCCAGTGATATGCAAAATTTTACCACCACCATTTACCGTCTAAATGGTGTTAAAAAAAAATGTATGTATAACTACATTAGCTAATGTGTTAGTGAATTGCTAAGGTGCCAAATTCTGTTCTTGTTGAACGTCGAGTTTACAACACGCAGCTAAGTTCTCTGTCGATATGTTAGAGCATCCCTAGTTCTACAAAATATGATCCTGGCAGATTTGGGGTGCCCAGTAGACCTTGTGTCAATATTTAAAAAAAATTACTCACTCACTTTCAATGGTATATCTTGATTTGGGTTAAAGCATATGTTGTGCTTTAACCTAAATGGTAAAGACTCTTCACTCTCTTCAGAAGATTCCCCTTTGCTTTTTGACTTCTGTATTCATGCCACCAGGTCAACCATAGAATGTGTTAAAGTATTATTAAGAGTCTCGCGCATACTCAATATTACGGGGATATCCTATCCCAATGATCCTAAGGTTCTGCTGCTGTCGATTCTGCCGTCATCCCGCTGGACTCCGGCCAAAAAATTAGCACGCTTCCTGTTGGTAGCGGCCAGGTCGGTGATCCCCCGGCGCTGGAAAAATAGCACCCCCCCGACAGGGAAATTCTTTTTATTTTTTGCATGGAAGAGCTGATGTCGGACTCAAGGGGGACAACCGACAGTTATAGTGCAATATGGGGCCCCTGGCTGACCTTCCTAGAATCCCCTCTATACAGGATTGATTGAGTTGAGGTGATGGTGGGCTTCTCTTCTCCGGCTACAGCTCTTGGCTCATACACCCCTAGCTTTCATTCAGTTTCTGTTGGACGAGTGGTTTGGTCAGGATCAGGTCAGTGACATTGTTCCTGTTTTTTCTTTATTGTGATTTGTATTTGTTTTCTCTCCTTGTTTTCTCTCTTTCTGTTACCCCTTTCCTTCTGCCTTCTTTTTCTGTTCTCTCGGTATGGAGCTCCTCTGTCTGCCCGAATCCGGGCTCCTACTGACAATCAGAGCTTCACTCTCACTCTTTACTTTCACTCTCTTTGTGCTCACAACTTACTACGCACAACTGAGATCGCACATCCTGACCTTTCTGAAGTAACACTCCTGAATTTTGCATTTACGTGCCTGCTGTATATTACGGTTGGATTGTGTTCTCCTGACTGATTATGTTGCTGACTTTGTAATGCACAGCCCTGTTTTTCTGTCTTTTACAACCTTTAATAAAGTTGTGTTTCAATATTAAAAAAAAAAAAAAAAGTATTATTAAGAAAGTCTGCAATTCAGAATAATTGTACGACAAAATAGAAGAAAAAACACCTCCTTGTAAGTTTTGGGGGCTTCCGTTTCTACACAGTAAACTTTTTGGGAAAAATGACACCTCATCTTTATTCTGTAGGTCCATACGATTAAAATGATCCCCTACTTATATACGTTTGATTTTGTCGTACTTCTGGAAAAAATCATAACTACATGCAGGAAAATGTATACATTTAAAATTGTCATCTTCTGACCCCTATAACTTTAAAATTTTTCCACGTATGGGGTAATATGAGGGCTCATTCATTTTTGTGCTGTGAAGTTTTTATCAGTGCCTTTTTTGTATTGATTAGAGTTTTTGATGGTTTTTATTATTAATTAGATATTTTTATAATTTGGACATTTCTGCACACATATGTTTATTTTTATTTACATTGTTTTTTAAATGGGAAAAGGGGGGGGATTCAAACTTTTATTGGGGAAGGGGTTAAATGATCTTTATTAACTTTTTTCCCACTTTTTTTGTGCAATGTTATAGCTCCCATAGGGGGCTATAACACTGCACACACTGATCTTTAACATTGATCAATGGTTTCTCATAGGAAACAATTGATCAATGTTTCTGCCGCTTGACTGCTCATGCCTGGATCTCAGCCACTGAGCAGTCATTCGACGATTGGACACCAGGAGGCAAGGTCAAGGACTCTCCTGCTGTCCTACAGCTGTTTGGGATGCTGTGATTTCATCAAGGCGATTCCGAACAGCCCTCTGAACTAGCCGGGGGTACTTTACTTTAACTTTAGATGCGGCGATAGACTTGAACACCGTGTCTAAAGGGTTAATAGTATACGGCACTGCGATCCGTGCCATGCGCTATTAGCCACGGGTCCCGGCCGTTGTTAGAAGCCGAGTCCGACCCGCCGTGGCCCCATGTTATAGAACGGGAGTGGATTCAGTTCATACATTTACGCCCTTGGTCCTTAACAGGTTAAAGGGGTACTCCGGTGGGATTTTTTTTGTTAAATCAACTGGTGCCAGAAAGTTATACAAATATGTTACTCGTTTCTATTTAAAAATCTTAATCCTTCAAGCACATATAAGCTGCTGTATACTACAGAGGAAGTTCTATCCTTTTTTAATTTATTTTCTGTCTGACTACAGTGCTCTCTGCTGACCAAAACAGCAATTTTGAACTTTCTTTTTTTTTTTTTCTACGTTTACAGCGTTCACCATTAGGGATCATTTACATTCTATTTTGATAGTTTGGACATTTACGCACGCGAGGATTCCAAACATATTTATTAATTTTTATTATTTATTTTAAATTATCATTATATTTTAACTTAGCGCACCTCATTCCAGGCTGTGAGCTTCCTCTTGTGTAGCTCTGCCTCTGGTGATGTCATCTCTGGAGGCAGGGCTTCTCTGGACCAGCGAGAAGGGGTAAGTAACCCTTTCTTTACTGTATACACTGTACAGCCATCTCAATATATAGACCTCCTCAATGGGTTAATTAGTGCTCAGCAGTGCTAATTAACCTCTTCTTTACTGGGCTGAGCTTTACTCGCAGATGTCAGCTGTGGGCACAGCTCAGCCCTGACATTGCCGGTTTTAGCCTAATCCAGGTTCGAGGCACTTGGTTTGCTCAACTCTAGTCAAAACTGTTTAGCCATGCCACCTCTACAAAAGAGACTCTTACCCTCATCAAGACCCACTCCTTAAGCTGCCCCTGGTCACCATATACCATCAATCTACCATCTACACTCCACAGTGGTTAACTCCTTTAGTGCCATCTACCATATACTAATTCAGGTACTATTGTTATTGTTGGAACTGTTTAGTAAAAGTTACCCATTATGCTGCAACATCCTTACGTCCTGGTGTCTTTAATTCTACTGCATACATTACACCAAGGACCATGCAGCCACTCCGGTTATATTTATAGTGTCTCATAAGGGGACACTTGGGGACTATTTGTCCACTCCAGCCATCCATGACATCTCTGACTTCACCACTCTGGGACGAGTGGGACTAAAAGTTCCAGCAGACCCTACTCTACCACTGTGTTGTTCCCCAGGGTCACTGCACTTCCAAAATCCTCATTTCAAATCACATCACATACCTTACATGATGTATTATATTTTGTTCCTCTATTATATAAAGCCATCTATGTGATATACAAGCCTCCAGTTGTATGACTGTTGTTCTGCATTTCTTATAATTTTGATTACTTACAATAATAAGAAAGTTAATAAAAAAAATAATAATGTATCATTGTAATCAGATTATCTTGCTGTCTGTGCTGTATGTAAACTTGTGACTTAAAGGGGTATTCCGGCTTTATACATCTTATCTCCCATCCAAAGGATAGGGGATAAAATGTATGATCACAGGGGTCCCACCGTTGGGACCCCCGTGATCTCGGTGCAGCCCCCGTCATTCTGTGTCGGGCGCTGCCTTCGAGAAGAGGACGTGATGTCATAGCCATGCCTGTAGTGACGTCACGTCATGCCCCCTCCATTCATGTCTAAGGAGGGGGCATGACAGCCGTCACGCCCCCTCCCATAGACATGAATGGAGGGGGCATGGCGTGATGTCACTAGGGGGCATGGCCATGACTTCACATCCCTGTCTCGAATGCAGTACCTGGCTAAGAATGCCGGGGGCTGCACCGAGATTGCAGGGGTCTCCAGGGGCAGGACCCCTGCGATTATACATCTTATCCCCCATCCTTTGGATAGGGGATACAATGTATAAAGCCGGAATAACCCTTTAAACTGTAGTCTCCATGAGAGGCCATCTCAGGATTCATTTTTTTCTATTGTTGATATTACAATAAAACTCATTTGTTTATTTCAACACATGAATCCATTATAGACATTTTCCCATGACTGGTTTATGTAGATAATAACTCATGATTTGATACGTTATTCTTACTAACATGGTTTGTACATTGATATATATATAGACCTGTAGCTCCAGTGTAGAGATAGTCACCTGTCTGTGATAGAAGATTACACAATGGATTCAAGCACCCACAAGCATTATCTTGTACATGGTTATGATTCCAGACAAGCCCTGGAGCATTATTTTTCAGATAAACCTGATATGGCCTTTGCAGACGATACCTTGATATTTCCCATTGAAAATCTTAAGAAAACCTTCACAGAGGGTAAGTATCTTGAATACTCTATGTTTAATTAATTTTAAACCATGAAGCAACTCAATAGCATTGAGCAACATTCGTTTTTGGTGTGCGGGAAATCAATAGGGGCAACCACACTGCCCCAGTTTACTAAAGAAAACAAAGGAAGCCTTGGTCATGGAGGATGATAAAAAAATATAGGATCTTTGGATTTCTTATTGCCATAGTTTTTCCCTCTTTAATTACACAATGACCCCTATAGAACTTGGGGTGGATAGGTGGCGTGCACAACCAAAATGGAGGAAGCCATTTCCACCATATACAATACCAGCCACTCTTCCTAAATACATTTTCCCTGGTAGATAACTGGATCTCTCATGCCAATAATTTGTAGGCTTAGTGCTAGCCCAAGAGAGGCACATCAATAGTTTAGGGTCCATCCAATGAGATCACCTTAACGTGGTGGGCTTGCACACAATTTGATCAAACAGCATTCGAAGAACCTCAATTATTGTCTTGAGGGGTGAACTCAGTTGTGGGACATACTGTATATAATGTGAGGGGTGGACTCACCTATTGGAGATACTGTATATATAATGATAGGTGTGGACTCACTTATGGGAGATACTGTATGTATAATGTGAGGGGTGGACTCACTTATGGGAGATACTGTATATATAATGTGTGGGGTGGACTCACTTATGAGAGATACTGTATATATAATGATAGGTGTGGACTCACGTATGAGAGATACTGTATATAATGTGAGGGGTGGACTCACTTATGGGAGATACTGTATATAATGTGAGGGGTGGACTCACTTATGGTAGATACTGTATAAAATGTGATGGATGGACTCACTTATGGGAGATACTGTTTATAATGTGATGGATGGACTCACTTATGAGAGATACTGTATATAATGTGAGGGGTGGACTCACTTATGGGAGATACTGTATATATAATGTGAGGGGTGGAGTCACCTATGGGATATACTGTATATATAATGTGAGGGGTGGACTCACTTATGGGAGATACTGTATATAATGTGAGGGTGGAGTCACTTATGGGATATATTGTATATAATGTGAGGGGTGGACTCACTTATGAGAGATACTGTAAATAATGTGAGGGGTGGACTCACCTATTGGAGATACTGTATCTATAATGTGAGTAGAGATGAGCGAATTTGTGAAAAATTAAGATTCGGACAATTCGCTGAATTTTCCCCCAAAATTAGTTTAATTCCGAATTTATTTGCGGCAAATCGCTATTAAAAACGGCTATTTCTGGCCTAGAGAGATCCTCAATAGGGGTGAAGAATACTTTGCCTTGTCCTAACACGGATAGGGAGTGTCCTGTGTTAGTGAAATAATACTGTTATTCAGTATGACATGCAGATTACAGGCATCGCTATTAGAATCACTGCCGCAGAGCATCTGGATGCCGGGAGACCATATGGCGTCAAAATTGATGAGAATAAAGAGATTTTTGATGTCATTTAATTTGAATTTACTTAAATTTTTTGAGTACCCATTTTGGTGAGCATCGAGCTGGTGGTCCATTGCGAGGCGAGATACCACTTGTTCAAGCCCGTGCCTCTCAGCGCCCCCCCCCCCCCCCCCCCCACTGTCTTAATCTTTGTGGAACTCCAAATGTTTCATTTTATCAGTTATGGTTCATTGCTATCGGTCCAACATGTTCCATTGGATTCTTGTGGTAATTCCACAGCTAAAATATGACGTCGACGACCATAGGGCCTCAGTCTTGAAAAGATTACATCGATTTTTTTTTAATTTAAGATTTTGAAATTTAATATTACACTCCCACAAGTTTAATGTCCCGGGCCCCGGCATCAACTTTGAATAAATAGTGTGGTTGTAAAAGACCAAATCTAACAAGGAGTCACATGTCACATGGTGACACAATGACAGAGCCTGGAGGTGGCATCAGTATGAGGAGACCATATAGTGGCTGAATGACACAGCATGCAGGTGGCGGCAGCATGAGGAGATCATATAGTGGCTGAAAGACACAGCATGGAGGTAATGGCAGCATGAGGAGAACATATAGTGGCTGAATGACACAGCCTGAAGTTTGCGTAATGATGAGGAGAACATATAGTGGCTAAATGACAAAGCCTGGAGTTGGCGGCAGCATGAGGACACCATATAGTGGCTGAATGGCACAGCATAGAGGTGGCGGCAGCATGAGGAGAAAATATAGTGGCTGAATGACACAGTGTAGAGCTGGCGGCAGCATGAGGAGACCATATAGTGGCTAAAAGACACAGCCTGGAGTTTGCAGCAGCATGAGAACATATAGTGGCTGAAGGACACAGCCTGGACATGGCAGCAGCATGTGGAGAACATATAGTGGCTGAATGACACAGCCTGGAAGTGGCAGCAGCATGAGTAGAACATATGGTGGCAGAATGAGACAGCCTGGAGGTTGCAGCAGCGGCATCAGGAGTCCTGAAAGTGACCCGGTGACAGAGTGGTGCGGTGGGTGGCAATAAAAGTACCCGGTGACGAAAGTGGGTGAAAAAAGGAGAACTTGGCATCAGACATTTGGGCTTCAGGTGGGTGTCAGAATCAGAATAGTAGCTGAGGCAGGTAGGCAGAAGAAAACAGTCTATTTTGTAAAAGTGTTAGTGTGCACGCGTAAGTATTGAGGATATGCATGTAAAACTTAACTTGTAATAATTTGCTTAGGATAAAATATATAGCCCCATTTTTTTTTTTATCAAACCAAAGGAAAGGTGTGCAAAAAACATCATGTGCCACTTACACCACCAAGTATTGATGTGATGCAAAGATCTCTAAAAGGTGGAAGGGAACAACGTATGGTCCATTGTAACCGGTGGGGGTAAACAATTCCCTGTAGGGCCCTACTCTCGCATTATGTAGGGCTCTACAGGGGAAGTTTTTACCCCCACCGGTTACAATGGACTATACATTGCTCCCTTCCCCCTTTAGAGGTCTTTGCATCACATCAATAATTAGTGGTGTAGGTGGCACATGGTGTTTTTTGCACACCTTTCCTTTTGTTTGATTTTTAAAAAAAAAATGTGAGTACATATATTTTATCCTAAGAAAAGTTAAGTTTTAGCTAATGCATATCCTCAATACTTGTGGTCTGATGGCGAGGAATGTCTGTAACTGAGGAGCAGCACCTTAAACATGTTTTGCACTATCCATATTTGTGAAGTGTTGGTGTGGCACCATGGTCAATCTACTCTGATGCATCAGGCATTGGTGGGTGGAAATCCTGGCTGATACATGCCTGATTCATCTTCACAAAGGTCAGTCTCTCCACATTTTTTGGTGGACAGACAAGTTCTCCTTGGGGTGACTATGGCCCCGGCCGCACTAAACACCCGCTGTGATGGCACACTACTGGCCGGGCAGGACAGCTTTTCCAGGGCAAACTCTGCTAGTTGTGGTCACAAATCAAGTTTGGCTGCCCAGAAGTCCAGCGGATCTTCAAGATGTGTTGGCATGGTCATGTCAAGGTATGCCATTAGCTGCTGGTTCAGGTCTACCTGCTGCTGATGTGTTGCTCCACTATGTGGATGAAGAAAAGTACTCACAAGCCTGTAGACTCAGGCTGCTGCTGATGGAGCTGGTACTGCTCCTGCTGTTGTTGCGGCTGTGCAGGAACCACATTCACCCATTGGGCTGTAAAGGACATGTATTGTCCCTGACTGTAGTTACAGCTCCACACGTCGGAGCTGACATGCACTGTGGTAAACACCGACAGGCTAAAAGACTGGCCCACCTTTTGTTCAACAAAATTGTGCAGGGCTGGTACGGCCTTATTCGCAAAGAAATGGTGGCTTGGCACTCTCCACCTCGACTCAGAAAAAGCCATCAGTTCTCTGAGGTGCAGAGTCCACCACTTGAAAAGGGAGGGACTGCAGCAACAGCAATTTGGACAGAAGCACATTCAGCTTCTGCACCGTTGAATGAGTGGGCTCATACTGTTGTCTCTTGTACATGGCTTCGCCGATGGATTGCTGGTGGAATGACTCGAAGTAGCAGGAGCATCTAGAGCGACAGAAGATGGGTATGACACACAGCTCCCTTTGGCTGTGGTGGTGGAGCCTTGGCTGGCTTAAACAGGGTGTGGCGTGCCACTGGGTGATGCAGTAGGCTGGACCACTACATCGGAGTCACGGTTCTCCCAGGCCGCTTTATGGTGACACTGCATATGTTGACACAAGGCCGTGGTGCCAACATTGGGACCCGGGCAACGCTTCACCTTCAGCTGACACATCTTGCATGTGGCCAGATTAACCTGTAGTGTTGAGCGGCATAGGCCATATTCGAATTTGCGAATATTCGCGAATAAATGGACGAATATTCGTCATATATTCGCAAAATGTACATATTCGTAATATTCTCGTTTTATTTTTGCATATGCGAAAATTCACGTATGTGAAAATTAACATATGCAAAAATTAGCATATACAAAAATTAGCATAAGCAATAATTTGCATATGTGAAAATAAGCATAGGCAAATTTTCACATATGCGAAAATTCGCACACCAGTCTCACACAGTAGTATTAGAGCCTTCTTTACAGCACACAAGCTGGAAGCAGAGAGGGATGATCACTGTGATGTACTGTGAAAAAAAAATATATAAAATATTCCCTATTACAAATATATAGTGCTATATTCACGAATATTCGCAAATTCTGAGAATATGCGATATTCGCTAATAAAATTTGCATTGCGAATATTTGCGAGCAACACTATTAACCTCCTCCGGATGCTTGATGAAAAACTGCTAATATGACGTGTCTGCCTAATTTTTTCCCTCTTTTTAGGACTGAAGGGGACTGGACTGGGACTCTAGTTGGTATCCTATGATCGGGACCTACCTATCTTCTGCTAGTGATGGACTGATGGCCATATCCCCACTCTCTCATGTCCGTCCTGCTGTGGACTTAAGGACTGTGGGACTTTTCTTGTATCCTGTCCAAGGCCCACTCCCAAGTGCCTGATATTTTGTAGAGCCCCATGTTTGTTCTCTCTTTGCTCTTCTCCCTACTCCTCCTTCCCTCTCTTCTTCCTCTCATGTGCTAACTCTTACCTCTAGGCTCTCCCTCCCAGCTACTTCTTTCGACTTTCTCATTCCCATATTTTTCATTTTTCTCATTATGTGATGTTGCAGAGGTGACTCCTCTTTAGGACAGGTCAACTGACTTTGGAAGTGTACATTTGCATGGAATAGCTGACTAGCTTACTGGATGGAGCCATAACTGCACTTACTGTTGTGTATGCAGTGTTTTTCTTGGTTATGTTATGTTCTGTTTCCTCTTTCTTTCTGCATTGATGTGTGGTGATTGGGAGCACTCCTAGTTAGGTGCTACACAGTTATGTTCTCATGGCATTTTTAACAGTATTTTCTTGGAATGTTAGGGGTTTAGAGACCCCGAAAAAGAGAACACTAGTTTTGCTTACTTACATAGTATTAATCCCCACATACTTGCACTACAAGAGACTTACCTAGCCCCTGATACACTGGCTGTCACAACCCTGGGTGCAGTGGTAATGTCATACGTTCCACACTTTTCTTAGGGGAGTGTCTTTTCTGGTTCATAGATCGGAACCTGTTTGTATCCGTAAAGATGGGAGATACATTTTTATGTATGCTTTTATAAATAACTCTACATAAGTATTTTGTTTCTATATATTCCTCCAACTGCCTCTTTAGAGCTAGGCGGTGGCGTATACACCACTTCTGGTTGGAGTTGATAGGCCCTCAGGATAGAATCCCAGACCAGTTGTGGGTGTACCTCGAACATGATTTACAGGGGGATGTATCTGCACTTGTTTGGGAGACCCTGAAGGCATACCTCAGAGGTTGCCTGCAATCTAGAATCTCCTATATTAAGAAAGACACTCACATAGAGAGGTGGAGTTGGCCTCCAAATGTGCGGAGTTGGAGGAAATGTATAACCTAGATCCATCTGAGACTCGCAAAAATGAATGGTTGTCTATGGGTCGCCAATACATGTTATATCGTAATGAAAAGTTGAATAGAAAGTTGTTCTTCACTAAACAGATGTACTTTGAACACGGTAACCAATATAGTAAGCTTTCTGCAGACATAGTGTGGCAAAATTTTATCGACCCATTTTCTTAAATCTTGATTACAAAATTCTTAATAAGGTCCTTGCTAACAGAAATGCCTCAAAAATCCACTCCTGATAAGTTTCCAGGGGACGGTCCACAAATCTCCGATTATCCGCTTATTGGGATTTTCTGCTCACAGGGTCCAAGGGGGCTCGTATCCATCCTCTATACTCACCTTATACAGGCCAAAATTTCCAAGCTTCCACTGCCAGCTGAACGACACTGAAACGAGCACATCCCTGATATAACCGCTGAGATGTGGGAGGAGGTTTTATCCTCTTATATGTTTGTATCCCAAGCGGCCAATAATAAAATCATTCATTATTCATTATAGTTATATCATGCCCATCCGGTTACATAGGATGGGGAAGAAAAAGACCCCCAAAATTTGTAACACAATTTCTTCCCTGTACGGAAATACTCCAAATGTGGACATAAAGTGCTCTGATCAGGGGGCACACGGCAGGGCTCCATAGAAGACAACAGCATATACATTTGAGGCCTAAATTGGTGATTTGCACTACACTACTCAAGGAATGTAAATAGGGACACAACAGGTGTCTGACAGATTTTTGGAACTGTGGTCTGAGAAAAAGATAAATTTAGTTTTTCATATTCACAGCCCGTTGTTCCAAAAATCTGTCAAACACCTGTGGGGTGTCAATGGTCACTGTACCCCTTGTTATTTCTTTAGGGGTGTAGTTTTAAAAACGGGGTCACATGTAAGGGGTTTCCACTATTCTGACAACAAGTGGACTTTGTAAATGCGACATGGCCTCCAACATCCATTCCAGCCAAATACACTCTCCAAAAGCCCAATGGCACACCTTCACTTCTGAGCCCTGCTATGTTCCCACAGAGCACTTGCCAACCTATGGGGTATTTCTGTACTTGGGAGGAATTGCATTTCAAATTTTAAGGTTCTTTTTTCAAATTTTACCCCTTGTAAAATGAAAAGTTTGAGGCAACACCAGCATTTTAGTGTAAAAATGAGAATTTTTTATTTTTATGACCCTTTTTAAAGGGGTTTTCTGGGCAAAAACATTTTATCCCCTATCCAAAGGATAGGGGATAAGATGTCTGTTCGCGGGGGGGGGGGGAAGGGTACGCTGCTGAGACCCCCTGCAATCTCCCTGCAGCACCCGCATTCTATGCGGGTGCTGAATCTCCAGTTTCGGAAACCTCCGGATTTCCAGGACTGGGGACGTGATGTCACGCCAGGCCTCCTCCATTCATGTCTATGGAAGGGGGCGTCATAGAATGCGGGTGCTGCAGGTAAATTGTAGGGGGTCTCAGCATCGGACCCTCCGCAATCTATCCTTTGGATAGGGGATAAAATGTTTTTGCCTGGAATACCCCTTTAAGTCTTTCACAAAGAAGCACATCAAGTATCTACAAAGATTTACCACAATCAGAAACTAAAATATGTCATGAAAAAAGAAAACAATCTTAGAATCAATACAATAGGTAAAAGCAGGTCAGATTTGAACATTTTGGTTGTGTACTAAACTTTTTCAGGACCCAGAGCGTACGGGTATGTCCTGACAACCTGGTACTTAACCTCCTGAGCGGTATTCCCGAGCGTGACTCGGGGTTAATTTTTCCTGCCAGGATCGGTAACCCCGAGTCACGCTCTGGGTAGAATTACAGAGTTCCCGGCCGGGCTGCACGATATATCGCAAAAGCAATGCGATATAGTGATGCCCCCCCCGGGAAAACTTGCGATTATCTGCTCTGGTCGGCTCCCGTTGCGGGGGCCGGCCAGAGCAGGTAAAGAAAAATACTAAAAGTCAGTGTTTCCCTACCAGGGGGCCTCCAGTTGTTGCAAAACTACAACTCTCAGCATGCCCGAACAGCCAAAGGCTGTCCGGGCATGCTGGGAGTAGTAGTTTCACAACAGCTGGAGATACCCTGTCAGAAAAACACTGAGCTAAATGTAAAAGGAAAAAGTAGTAAAATAAAAAAAACTTTTGCTCACCTAGTCCCGGTCCCTGAAGATGTTGTTCCCCTCCGTGCGCTCTGGTCCCTGCTCTAGTCATCTTACAGGACCTTTCACTTTTCAGCCAATCACAGGCCACAGTGGTGTAAAGCCTGTGATTGGCTGAAGGGGAAAGGACTTGTTCTGCAGAAAATACACTAGGTTTGAAATCTGCGCGGCAAACCTAGTGTATTCTGCTGCAGGACAAGGTGAGAAGGGGGGAATGTGACAGAGGGGGGGGGATGTGACAAGGGGGGGAGGAATGTGACATGAAGGGGGGGGAATGTGACAGGGGGGAATGTGACAAGGGGGGGGAATGTAACAAGAGGGGGGAATGTGACAGGGGAGGGGGAATGTGACATGAAGGGGGGGAGATGTGACAAAGGGGGGATTTGACAGGGGGAGGGGAATGTAACATGAAGGGGGAGAATGTGACAAGGGGGGGAATGTGACAAGGGGGGGAATGTGACAGGGGGGGGAATGTGACAAGGGGGGAATGTGACAAGGGGGGAATGTGACAAGGGGGAATGTGACGGGGGGAAGAATGTGACAAGGAGGGGGGAGAATGTGACGGGGGGATGTGACAAGGGAGAGGGGGAATGTGACAAGGGAGGGGGAATGTGATGGGGGAGATGTGAAATGGGCGGGGGGGAGATGTGAGATTCAGTGCAAAAAATTGTACCGCTTTTGGTACAAATTTCCAGAAAGAATCATACCGCCACGGAGGTTAAGGACCCAGGATGTACCTGTACGTCCGTGGGAATTTCGGTCCCAGCCGCGCGCCGGGTGGGGACCAGACCGGGTTGACTGCTGATATCGATGAGCAGGCACCCCACGCAAATACCCAGGGGGGTCATCAGACCCCCCATGTTGGCGATCGCCGCAAATCGCAAGTGAATTCACACTTGCGATTTGCGGCTATTCCGGTGATACTGGTCACGGGTGACCCGCTGATCTGGAGATACATGGTGATCGGCGGTGTAGGATACACCCCCAATCACCTCCTGTATCTATGGGGAGGTGGCGATTTCGTCACCCCCCCAGGATCTCTGCTATTGGCCGGACAGCAATAGCAGCTGTCAGGGGAGGGATTAATGACCTCTTCTTGCCACTCTGACGGCTGGCTGAGTTCAGTCAGCGGTCAGAGCTGCAAGAGGAAGCCAGGGACCCCCTTCTGCAAGATTGTAGCCCCCTCAGGACTGAAGATCCCCCTTAGAGCAGGGACAGATTACATCCAAGGGACAGGTAAGAGTTAAAAATCAGTTAACGTTAAATAAAGTTTAAAAAAAATTCCCCCCCCCCTCCTGACTAATAGGTCCCCAAGGGTCCACCGCAGTTTTTTTTTTTTTAGCCTATTAGGGGTTCACGGTGCTGCATTTGCCCCCCCCCCCCATTTTTTTTTTTTTTGCTGCAGCATTTTTTCCCCATAAAACAGTGTGTGCTTTTTAATCACACACGGTTATATAATACAGTCACACCAAGCACACAACACTACATACTCCCCCCCCCACCCCACACATGTCCACCCCAAAGTGATCCCACCTATGACCGGCTTTACAAAGTGAGGCCAGTCATCGATCACTTTGGGGCCACATTTTTGGAGGCCTACGTACCGCTCAGGGAGCTCTCGGTAGATGAGTTTCTTATCAGATTTAAGGGGGGACTCATCTTCCGCCAGTATATTCTCTCGAAGCGGGTGCGGTATGTCGTGAAGCTCTATAAACTTTGTGAGAGTACCTCCTGATACACTTACAAGTTTAGAGTATATGAGGGACCAGATTCCCGTATTGAACCCCCAGATTGTTCCCCCACTCTGGGTGTTAGCAGGAAAATCGTTTGGGACCTTGTGCACCCATTGCTGGATAAGGGTTACCATGTGTACGTGGACAACTTTTATACTAGCATCCCTCTGTTCACATCCCTTGCCGCTAAATCCACGTCCGCTTGTGGGACCATGCGGAAGAACCAGAGAGGCCTCCCTCTAAATTTGATCCAGACACCTATTCCCAACGGTGAGTCCCGTGCCCTTACCCATGAAAACCTGTTGCTGGTTAGCTATAAGGATAAGAGGGATTTCCTTATGCTGACCACAATTCATGGTAACAGCAGCTCACCTGTCCCTATGCGAGGTACCACAACACCGGTCCTCAAGCCCGATTGTATTCTGGACTACAATCGGTATATGGGGGGGAGTTGACCTTTCTGATCAAGTCCTCAAGCCATACATGCAGAAAACATGGGTATGGTACAAAAAAAATGCAGTCTACATGGTACAGGTTGCCATGTACAAGTCTTTTGTACCGCCCCAGTAGGCTGGCAACACAGGGACATACCTTCAGTTTCAAGAAGAAGTCCTAAAGGTCCTGATCTTTGGTGACCGGGAAAAAGCAGGCCAGACTTCCCAAGGAACTGAAGTTATAGGTGCCAGGATAGTCCCAGACCAACACTTTCCAGGTGAGGTCCCCCACACTGGAAAGAAGGGCCAATCCCAGAAAAAATGCAGAGTGTGTTACAAGAGGGGGATTTGGAAGGACACCACCACTCAATATGACACTTGCCCCGATCATCTGGGCCTCTGCATTAAGGATTGCTTCAGGGAGTATCACACTTCCATGGAGTACTAAATTTTCCCTATTCATTTTAATTTTCCATAATTTGACCCCAATGTAACAAGTCCAGAGTACATTGCAAATTTCAACCCCATAAAACCACTACATTTCTCAAAAAACTCTTTTATAAAAAGAAAAAAAACTGATAAGACCTCTGGGGGTATTTTTTCCAAAAATAGGTCACTGAGTTACTCTCATCGGGGACTTTTTATGTTGCCTCAAATGCACAGCGCTCTCTCTCCACCTGAGCAGGGTGCGAATTTGAGGCAACAGGTTAGGGACAGCCACACACATCACATTCCCAGAATGATGATTCAGAGCATAGGGTTTGGGGTGGGCATATTTTTTAGTTTTGGCTATGCTCTGGGTCATCATTCTGGGAACATAACCTTTTTTATGATTTTCTGTCCCACTGTACCCCACTTTAGTTACTTAGTGTACCTCAGTTATTTTCCCCTTGTAATGCCCCTTGAGGGGGGGTCCCACGGTTCTGGCACCATAGGCAGCTATGCAGATGCTCAAGGACCCTGACTGTGCTCCTGCACCTCAGAGGACGGTGTGCTCCCTCAGAGCTCCTAACATCCAGACATGAGTTATGTCTTTACTCCAAAGAAATGTGTTTACAAATTTACAGTGACATTTTCTCCTTTTACCACTTGTGAAAATGAAAAATTTGGGGTAACCCCAGCATTTTAGTGTAATTTTTTTTTTTTTTTCACATACCACTTAATGAATATTTATCAATCACCTGTGGGGTGTTAGGGATCACTGTACCCCTTGTTATGTTCCTTGAGGGGTGTAGTTTTCAAAATAGTATGCAATGTGTTTTTTTTTTGCTGTTCTGGAACCATAGGGGCTTCCTAAATCCAACATGCCCCCCCCCCCCATTTCAGCAACATTTGCAAATATGACCCCTTCTCTTCTGAGCATTGTAGTGCGCCAGCATAGCATTTGACGTCCACACATGTGATATTTCCATACTCAGAAGAGATGGGGTTGCAAATTCTGGGGGGCATTTTCTCCTATTACCCCTTGTAAAAATGTAAAATTTGGGGGAAACCAGCATTTTACTGGAAAAAAAAATCATTTAAAAATCCAACTTTAACGAAAAGTCGTCAAACACCTGTGGGGTGTTAAGGCTCTCTGTACCACTTGTTACGTTATAGCAGGCCATGTGTATTTTTTCTTTTTTGCTGTTCTGGCACCATAGGGGCTTCCTAAATGTGACATGCCATGTGACATGCAAAATTTACTCATCCAACTTTAACGAAAAGTCGTCAAACCCATGTGGGGTGTTAAGGCTCACTGGACCCCTTTTTATGTGCCTTGAGGGGTGTAGTTTCCAAAAAAGTATGCGTTTTTATTTTATTTTTTATTTTTTTTGCTGTTCTGGCACCGTAGGGGCTTCCTATATGTGACATGCCCCCCAAAAACCATTTCAGAAAAACTCACTCTCCAAAATCCCACTGTCGCTCCTTCCCTTCTGAGCCCTCTACTGCGCCCGCCGAACACTTGACATACACATATGAGGTATTTCCTTACTTGAGAGAAATTGGGTTACATATTTTAGGAAGATTTCTCTCCTATTAAAAATGCAATAACTGGGTCTACAAGAACATGCCAGTGTAGAAAATAAAGATTTTGTATTTTCTCCTTCAATTTGCTGCTATTCCTGTGAAACACCTAAAGGGTTAACAAACCTTTTGAATGTCATTTTGAATACTTTGAGGGGTGCAGTTTTTATAATGGGGTCATTTGTGGGGAATTTCTAATAAGAAGGCCCTTCAAATTCACTTCAAAATAGAACTGGTCCCTGAAAAATTTCGATTTTGAAAATATTGTGAAAAATTGGAAAATTGCTGCTATACTTTGAAGCCCTCTGATGTCTTCCAAAAGTAAAAAAAAATTCAACTTTATGATGCCAACATAAAGTACACATATTGTTTATGTGAATCAATATATAATTAATTTGGAATTTTCATTTTCCTTATTAGCAGAGAGCTTCAAAGTAAAAAAAAAGCTAAATTATCTATTATTTCATCAATTTTTTTTAATTTTTCACCAAGAAATGATGCAAGTATCGACAAAATTTTACCACTAACATAAAGTAGAATATGTCACGAAAAAGCAATCTCGGAATCAGAATGAAAGGTAAAAGCATTCCAGAGTTATTAATGCTTAAAGTTACAGTGGTCAGATGTGCAAAAAATGGGCGGGTCCTACACTGAAAATTGGCTGGGTCCTTAAGAGGTTAAAGGAAATCTGTCATCAATGTCACCTGCACTAACCTATCGGTGATGTTTCTTGGCCAACCTGGAGCATGGGTAGAGCATCCTGATGTCAGGAAGCTACGCCCAAGCTCCAAGGCAGCCTCGGAATGAAAGATACAGAGAAGAGTTGGCAGGAGAACAGGAGCACGGAGACGGATCAGGTAAGTATGGTTGTCATCAGTGTCACCAGCATTACCTGTCTGTACTGACAGATTAGTGCAGGTGACACCGATGTAAGATTTAATTTAAGGAGTTAATGTGTTAGATGTTTTAGTATAGATTTTTTTTTCTTTGCAGGTCATATTAAAGGAGATGTTGTGATTGACCTCAGCATTAGTTCCCTGGTTCACCATCTATATGCTGCCTGTGAGTTTTTCAATCACATCATAGTGCTGAAGGTCAGTGACAGATGCATCATGGAGCTAAAGAGATGGCTGGACACACGGACAGGAGCATTTGAATGGGGGCATGCTGCAAAACTTCACGTAGAAAACAAGTAAAGTATTTGTCCAAATAGAAGTGAAAACCCAATGTTATTGTTATTTTTTTAGAAATTTAAAGGCAGATCTAGGAAATGTTTCCACAGTATTTCCTCTACCTACCTTATTTCTGTTTTGCTAGTTTATTCAGTTTATTCAAGATCATAAAACATATTTGCCCTTAAAGAACAACTAGTAAGATTTATCAAAACATGTGCAAAGGAAAAGTTGACCAGTTTTTGGTGTGTTCACTTTTTCCTTCTCACCTTTAAAAAAAAAAAAATTATTAAACTATATATATATATATATATATATATATATATATAAACATCATGCAACTTTTAGGGGTTTAGCTTCTATGCAGTGCACTGTGGTAAAATTATTAAGTTATCTTTATTCTTTAGGTGCATATTAGAGATGAGCGGATTTTTGAAAAATTTGATTCGGCCGATTCGCCAAATTTTCCCAAAAAATAGTTTCAGTCCCAATTTACTTGTGGCAAATCACTATTAAAAATGGCTATTTCTGGCCAACAGATGACACAGTGGCTGAATGACACAGCATGGAGGTGGTGGCAGCATGAGGAGACCATATAGTGGCTGAATGACACAACGTGGAGGTGGCGGCAGCATGAGGAGAACATATGGTGGCTTAATGACACCACTTGGAGTTGGCAGAAGCATATATTGACTGAATGACGCAGCCTGGAGTTTGCGGCAGCATGAGGAGAACATAAAGCGGATGAATGACACAGCCTGGAGGTGGAAGTAGCATGAGAAGACCATATAGTGCCCGAATGATACAGCGTGGAGGTGGCGGCAGCATGGGGAGACCATATAGTGCCTGAATGACACAGCCTGAAGGTGTCGGCAGCATGAGGAGAACATATAGTGGCTGAATGACACAGCATGGAGGTGGCGCCAGCATGAGGAGTACATATAGTGGCCTTAATAACATAGCGTGGAGGTGGCGGAAGCATGGGGAGAACATATAGTGGCTGAATGACACGGCCTGGAGGTGGTGGCAGCATGAGGAGACCATATAGTGGCTGAATGGCGCAGTCTGGAGTTGGCGGCAGCATGAGGAGACCATATAGTGGCTGAATTACACAGCGTGGAGGTGGCGGCAGCATGAGGAGACCATATAGTGGCTGAATAACACAGCGTGGAGGTGGTGGCAGCATGAGGAGACCACATAGTGGCTGAATGACTCAGCCTGGAGTCTGTGGCAGCATGAGGAAATCATATAATGGCTTAATGACACAGCGTGGAGGTGGCGGCAGCATGAGGAGACCATATATTGCCTGAATGACACAGCGTGGAGGTGGAGGCAGCATGAGGAGACCATATAGTGGCTGAATGGCACAGCCTGGAGTTGGCGGCAGCATGAGGAGATCATATAGTGGCCTTAATAACATAGCGTGGAGGTGGCGGCAGCATGAGGAGAACATATAGTGGCTGAGTGACACAGCGTGGATGTGGCGGCAGCATAAGGAGACTATATAGTGGCCTTAATAACATAGCGTGGAGGTGGCGGCAGCATGAGGAGAACATATAGTGGCTGAATGACACGAGCCTGGAGTTGGTGGCAGCATGAGGAGACCCCATAGTGGCTGTATGACACAGCCTGGAATCTGCGGCAGCATGAGGAAAACATATAATGGCTGAATGACACAGCCTGGAGTTGGCGGCAGCATGAGTAGACCATATAGTGGCTTAATGACACAGCCTGGAGGTGGCGGAAGCATGAGGAGACCATATAGTGGCTGAATGACACAGCGTGGAGGTGACATCAACACGAGGAGAGCATATGGTGATAGAATGAGACAGCCTGGACGTGGCAGCAGCACCATCAAGTCCTGACAGTGACCAATACCAGTACCCGATGGCGAAGGTGGGTGAAAAAAGGAGAACTTGGCATCCGATGTGTGGCATCAGGCGGGTGGCAGGATCAGAATAGTAGCAGGCAGGTAGGCAGAAGAAAACGGTCTCTTTTGTAAAAGTATTAGTGTGCTCAAATAAGTTTTACGTAATGCCTATCCTCAATACTTTTAATAATATGCTTATGATAAAATATATAGACCAATTTTTTTTTTTTATCAAATAAAAGGAAAGGTGTGCAAAAAACTCAATGTGCCACCTACACCACCAAGTATGGTCCATTGAAACCGGTGGAGGTAAAAACTTCCCCTGTAAGGCCCTAATCTCGCATTATTAATTCCCTTCTTGGCAAGTGTTTCTTGTCCTAAAAAGGGCAGCCCCACACATGACCTTCATGCTATTTCCACCTACAAACTCTACCATTTCCCAGGGTTTTCAGGTGGAAATAGGGATTGATTCCTGTGTGGGGCCGCCTTTTTAAGATGAGTAACACTTTCCTTGAAAAGGTGGAAGGAAACAATGTATTGTCCATTGTAAACTTCCCCTGTAATGCCCTACTCTTGCCCTATTAATTTCCTTCTTGGCAAGTGTCACTCACCCGAAATGTCAGTGTTTGTAGGGGGAAATAGGGAGAGGTTCGAGTAACACTTGCAAAGAAGGGAATTAATAATGCGAGAGTAGGGCCTCAGAGGGGAAGTTTTTACCCCCACCGGTTACAATGGACCATACATTGTTCCCTTCCACCTTTTAGTGTTTTTTTTGCTCACCTTTCCTTTTGTTTGATTTAAAAAAAAAAAAAAAAAAAATTGGGTATGTATATTTTATTTTCATCCTGAGAATATTATTAAAAGTTGAGTTTTATGTAATGCATATCCTCCACACTTGTGGTCTGATGCGGAGGAATGTCTGTAACTGGGGAGCAGTGCCTTAAATCTTTTAGCCACTATCCATACTTGTGAAGTGTTGGTGTGGCACCATGGTCAATCTACTCTGATGTATCAGGCATTGGTGGGTGGAAATCCTGGCTGATCCATGCCTGATTCATCTTCACAAAGGTCAGTCTCTCCCCATTTTTGGTGGACAGACGAGTTCTCCTTGGGGTGACTATGGCCCCCGCCGCACTAAACACCCGCTCTGATGGCACACTACTTGCCGGACAGGACAGCTTTTCCAGGGCAAACTTTGCTAGTTGCCTCCACAAATCAAGTTTGGCTACCTAGAAGTCCATCGGATCTTCAAGGTGTGTTGGCATGGTCATGTCAAGGTATGCCACCACCTGATGGTTCAGGTCCTGCTCCAGGTCTACCTGCTGCTGATGAGTTGCTTCACTATGCGGGTGAAGAAAGCTACTCTTCAGTGACTGTAGACTCAGGCTGCTGCTGATGGAGCTGGCACTGCTCAAGCCACCCCACCCCTCCCCAGTAGCCATGGCAGTGGAAGGTAAGCACAGAGGGCCCCCCACCCCCGAGTCAGACCTGCGAGAGGATGGACGATGGTTCAAATAGTCATTGGCCAACTGACTTCATACAATGTATCTGTAGTAGGCCACTTTGTCCTCCCTCTATGTGGGTGTAAAAAAGGCCCCAATTTTGTGGCAGCAGCGAGGGTCCAATAAGGTGGAGAGCCAGAAGTCATCCGGCGGTCACTGCACAAGCAAGTGAGCATGCATCGTGCCCTTTGTGCAAGTGACTCGGAGGGACTCCATGCCTCCATCTCCACTGCATACTGTCACGGTTTTTCTGGGTCCTCTGTCTCAACTCCCTCATAACCCTCCAGCTTCTCTGGCTGCTCCTGATCCTCCTCTCCTGTCAGATGACTAGAAAAACCACCCATCTCATGAAATCTAAGCTGTTCTCCAGTGTGCCCCTCCTCCTTTTCCAGTTCAGCCCCACAGGGCTCATGTGGCTTTGAGATGTAGGTGCTACGTCTACAGTGCCCTGAACAGCCATTGGTTCCAACACGTGTTGTAGTAGATGAGGCAGTGGAATGACGTTGTTCATCCCGTAATCCAGGTGACTCACTAATAATGTATGGCAGGTGTCACGTATGAGCTGTCAAGGAGTTCCCCTATCAGCTTGGATCATCAAGAAATTGGTGATGGCTTTTCTCTGTTCGTATAGTCGGTCCAACATATGGAGGGTGGAATTTCAATGTGTGGAAACGTCGCAAATCAGACTATGTTGGGGGATACCGTACTGACTCTGCAGCTCAAGGAGGGTGTGCTTTGCGGTGTACGAGTGGCTGAAGTGCATGCAAAGTTTCCTTCCCATTGTTAGGAAGTCTTGCAGATGGGGGGGGACACTTCAGGAACCGCTTGACAACCAGATTGAACAAGTGTGCCATGCAGGGGGCCTGTCTCAGGCTTCCTTGTCACAGCGCAGACAAGATGTTCTTCCCGTTGTCGGTCACCATGGTTCCCATTTCCAGTTTTCGTGGAGTAAGCCATGATTCAATTTCTTGATGAATGACTTTTAGCAGTTTCTCCCCTGTGTGACTCCGTTCGCCAAGACAAACCATGTGAAGAACAGCATGACACCACTTTGCCCTGCACACATTGTATGCTGAAGGGACTCTGAGACTTGTCCATGCAGTGGAGGCTGAGGACACGGTGGAGGATGAGGAGGCGGAGTCGCACACAGTCACAGGACAAACGACCTGAGAGCATGGAGGCAGAAGCGGCATTACCTGTCCAAGTTGCTGTTGTGGCTGTGCATGAACTACATTCACCCAGTGAGCTGTAAAGGACATGTATTGTCCCTGACCATAGTTACAGCTACACAAGTCGGCGCTGCTGTGCACACAGGTACACACCGACAGGCTCAAGGACTGGCCCACCTCCTTCAAAATTGTGCAGGGCTGGTACTGCCTACTTCGCAAAGAGATGACTGATTGGGACTCTCCACCTCTGCTCGGTACTAGCCATCAGTTCTCTGAATGGTGCAGAGTCCACCACTTGAAAAGGGAGGGACTGCAGTTCCAGCAACTTGGACAGAAGCACATTCAGCTTCTGCGTCGTTGGATGAGTGAGCACAATCTGTTGTTTCTTGGACATGGCTTTGCCGATGGATTGCTGGCGGAATGACTGACTCGAAGTAGGAGGAGCAGGAGCATCTGGAGCGGCAGAAGATGGGTATGACACACAGCTCCTTTTTGCTGAAGCATTGCAGCTTTGGCTGGCTAAAACAGGGAGCGGCGTGCCACTGGGTGATGCAGCAGGCTGGATGACCCCATTGGAGCCACAGTTCTCCCAGGCTGCTTTATGGTGACGCTGCATATGTTGATGCAGGGCAGTGGTGCCCTGGCCACGCTTCACCTTCTGCCGACACATCTTGCATGTGGCCAGGTTAATATCCTCCGGATTCTTGATGAAAAACTGCCACACCGAGTAGCTGATTTTCCCACCAACAGTCCGCGCAAATTGACTGCTACTGCTGCCGACTCCAGGAACCACCATTCCACTACCTCCCGTGAAGATAGGCTGCCGTGAAGCAGGTGGTCTACCCCGGGCAAGTTTGGCTCCAGACTTTCCACTTCTGCCACCTCACTGACTGCTAACCATGCTACCACCTTGCTGGCTCAGCTGCTGCCTCACGGGCAACCTGCAACCCTCTTGTCCTGATGATGATGAAGCCCCTTCTGCACCCGGCTCCCAAGTGCGATCGGCTTCATCGAGTTGTGCCTGCACGTCACTGATGTCCTCCTCAGGTTCCTCAACTGTGTCTGCTTCAGGAGCCTGAACCCTGGCAACACCGCCTCCCACGTCACTCTCCTCATCACTTCTTGCCCGCCTAGCGTGGGAAGTGGCGGATGTCTCCTCCACTTCTTCGCTGAGCAGTAGCTGCTGACTGTCCTCTATTAGATCATCCTTAGTGAATAGTGGAGCTGAACCCACAGCATAAGATACTTTGTGGGGGAGAGAACAGCATAGGACAGAGGCAATGGGAGGACAGGGACTGCTCTCGGGTCATGCCAACTGAGGGTTGCGTCTGAGGAACCCACTGACTGCTGACTGGGGGTGTCCAATGTCACTTGAGAATAAGTGGATGACCGTGTTAACCAATCGATGACGGCAGATGGGTTGCTGGTCGAGACACAACCGCTAGCTGATACTTGGAACTCAGGCCTCTAGCTGTGACTCCTGCTGCCACTCGCCTCTAGTCTTCTGCGACCTCTGCCTGAAAAATAAATAAGCCAGCATATGGATTTTTAAGGTGCAAAATTTAAAGGGTTATGATTTTTAAAAGGTGAGGAAGAAAAAACGAAAGTGCAAAAACCGAAAACCCCTCAGTCCTTAAAGGGGTACTCCGCCCCTGGCATCTTATACCCTATCCAAAGGATAGGGGATAAGATGTTAGATCGCCGCAGTCCCGCTGCTTGGGACCCCGGGGATCGCCACTGCGGCACCCCGCCATCATTACTGCGCAGAGCGAGTTCACTCTGTGCGTAATGACGGGCGATACAGGGGCCGGAGCAGCGTGATGTCATGGCTCCGCCCCTCATGACATCACGGCCCGTCCCCTTAATGCAAGTCTATGGCAGGGGGCGTGACGACTGCCACGCCCCCTCCCATAGACTTGTATTGACGGGGGCGTGCCGTGCCGTCACGAGGGGTGGAGCCGTGACGTAACGATGCTCCGGCCCCTGTATTGCCCATCATTACGTGCAGAGCGATCGCGCTCTGCGCAGTAATGATAGCGGGGTGCTGCAGCAGCGATCCCCGGGGTCCCCAGCAGCGGGACGCCGGCGATCTGACATCTTATCCCCTATCCTTTGGATAGGGGATAAGATGTCTAGGGGCGGAGTACCCCTTTAAGGGGTTAAACCAGTATTTGTCTACAACACCAGCAGGTGTGTACTTTTCGCTGGCCTTTCACAGTATCTAGGTCCTTAAGACTTTAACAGGAACAAAATGGTACACCACTGAGATGTACATTCGTGGTATGCACTTATGAGGGGAGGACAATGCGCTCCAGTACGCTTAAATCAGTATTTGTATACAACACCAGCAGGTGTGTACTTTTGGATGGCATTTCACAGTATCTGGACTTTTAATATTTTAACAGGAATAAAATAGTACACCACTAAGATGTATGTATGCATGTATGTTTCTTGGCCTTAAGACTTTAACAGGAACAAAATGGTACACCACTTAGATGTACGCACAAGTTACACTTGTGCACACAAGAGGGCTTCATGCTTTTAGTGCTCTGCTCACCCTAACTGGCTGGCTACTATTATCTTTTCAGTTGTTGTACACACCAGTGCTGCAGCACACAGTCGCTGTGTACAAAACCCAAAATTGCACTTTCTCTCTCAATCTCACTCCCTTCCCTATCAGTGCTTCTAGGCTGGATTTGGGCTTGAGGTGAATCGCTCCTGTAAAAATGATTTTCTGTGCAACACACACTGCTTTCTGTCCCTCTGTCTCTCTCTGCAATAAAAGGTGGAAGTGACTGGCCGCAAGATGGCTGCTGAATATATAGGGCTGTGACATCAAAGGAGTGGCTGGCTGCTGATTGGCTGCATGCTGCATGTGATTCAGGGTCATCCTGACAACCGTTGTTCCCGCCTTCGCAGGATTCCTTTCCCCATGCCCTCACATGTGGATCTGCCATTTTAGATGCCTGGATAGCACTAAATGGAGTTTAATGAATCAATGTGCGCAATAAAATCGCTGTGATATTCGCATTTGTTGTGAATCAAATTTTTCCTGAAATTTGTAACAAATTCAATTTCATCAGATTCAATTTGCTCATGCCTAGTCCATTTGATTACAATAATACCCAATTTAGAGTATATAGGTTTTGTTTATTTTGCCAGTTTAATGAAATTATGCCTTTTGCAAGAAAATGAGTATGCTTTGAAGGGTTCTTATCTGACCCCTACAACTCCTTTTTTTTTATGTGGCTGTATGAGGGTTCATCTTTTTTGTGCCATGATCTTTAGTTTTTATCGCTACTATTTTTGTTTTGATGGGACTTTTTGATCATGCTTTATTGTTTTTTTCTGGAATAGAAGTGAGCAAACATCTTCAATTTTTGACAAATTTTTAAATAATTTTTCACTATTTTTGTTTAGTCCCCATTTGGACCTAAAATCAAGCAATCATTAGATTGCTAACAGTGTGCACAGCATTGATCAGTGTTATCTGCACTCTGCTACTCTAGCCTGCCAAAGCAGTCTGAAGCAGCCCAGAAAGGATCAGACGGCACAGAGGCAGGTAGGGACCCACTAGTCATCATGTAAGCTGATCGGAACTCTGTGATTTCCTTGCAGTGGTCCCGATCAGCTTAGTCCACCAAACGCCCACACACAGTAACAAACTTTAGGTCTCACAATCTACTTTGATTGCGGGATCTAAAGGGTTAATAGCCTTGAAGCGGCTATTAGCTGCGGCCCCTAGCTGATGATTTAATCTGGGGGTCGCATGATAGAAAGATGATGTCACAATCCTGCTCCGATATTGTGCCCCCCCCCTCCCAGGATGTACCCCTATATCCTGTGGAGGGAAGGGGGTTAAAAAAAAGCTTCTAAAAGATAAAAGCAGAAATCTGATTGGTTGCTATGGGCAACTGCTTCACTTTTCCTCTGCACAGGTTTTGATAAATCTCCCCCAATATTCTCATCCATGGCACCCTGTGCTGTATAATAATGGGAACCACTGGAATGGCATAGAATAAACTACATGCATGGTATAACAGTATTGGTATTACTACTCCAAACCAATAATAGAAAACTAACTACTGAGCCTTCATGCTGCCGTACTGATATTGACTGTTGACAATCACTTTCTTAATTTTTCCCATTTCTTTTAGTGACCAGTTACAGGACAAAGAGGAGAAAGTGAGATCGGCCGTTCAACATGTGATGAGATGTGACCTTGAGAAAGGAAATGTGACGGATCCGATAGTCTTACCACCAGCAGATTGTATTATTAGTTTTGTGCTCCTAGATGTTATCTGCAAAGACCAAGATGATTATATAAGATATCTCAGGAAGTTCTCAGGGTTGCTGAAACCTGGAGGACACCTCATATTGATTGGGTGTTTAGATATGACATATTACACGGTCGGGAAAGACAAGTACCTTGCTTTTCCCCATGATGAGGATTTTACCAGGAAAGCTCTAGTTGGAGAAGGATTTGTTATAGATAACTGTAAGGTTAAGAAGAGAACGTCTGAGAGTGACCTTACTGACTATAAGGCTTTCATATATATTGCAGCTCACAAGGAGAAGTAAAAATTATAGGCAAATAAATTAGTAATTTATACAGCACCGATATATTCCACAGCCCTTTACAATTCTGCAGATACACAAACAATCAGACATTATGGAATTTCATACTAATTGTTCATAGGAGAGGAGTGAGGGCCCTGCTCACAAAAGTCTACAATGAGACTTGGTTAATATTGCAGTAGAGTTTATGATACTTTTGATATTGCAGTAGAGCTTATAATATTTTTTTATGTGTACGTCATCGAATGTGAAGTTTAACTAACCTTATGTTTTAATAGTTCGGACATTTACGCACGCGGCGGTACCACATATGATTATTTGTTATTTTATTTAAAAATTAAGAAAAGGGGGGGTTAAACTTTTAATATGGAAGGGGTTAATTCACTTTTATTAACTTTTTTTTAACTTTTTTTTTTAGCCGCCATAGGGGGCTATAACATGCAGTCTTCTGATTGCTTGCATCGATCAATGCTATGCCATAGCATAGCATTGATCAGTGTTCTTGGTGCTCTGCTGCTCCAGCCTGCATACCAGGCTAGGAGCAGCAGAACACAGATCGGACTTCATAGAGATAGGTGAGAACCCTCCTGGCGTTCACTCAGTTGATCGGGACCCGCAATGTAGCTGTGGATGTCCTGATCAGCTCCACTGGGCTAACCGGAACCGTTAACCCCACACTTTCAATCAAATTTGATCACGGTGTCTAAAGGGTTAATGTCGGGCATCTGCCCGATTGACTATGCCCGTAGCAACCAGGACCCACCGGGTTTAACCCGTTCTCTGCTCGTGAGAATGGTTTAAACTCAGTAAACGGGACTCAGGACGTACAGGTACGCCCTGTGTCCTGGACGAGTTAAAGGGGTATTCTGGGTTTATACATCTTATCCCCTATTCAAAGGATAGGGGATAAGATGTATGATCGCAGGGGTCTGGCTGCTGGGACTCCTATGATCTCGGTGCAGCCCCTGGCATTCTGTGCCGGGTGCTGCCTCCGAGACGGCAATGTGACGTCATGACCAAGCCCCCTATTGATGTCATGCCACACCCCCTCCATTCATGTCTATTGGAGGGGGCATGGCATCACTAAGGGGCGTGGCTGTGATGTCACGTCCCTGTCTTGGAGACAGCGTCCAGCACAGAATGTTGGGGGCTGCACCGAGATCGTCGAGGTCCACAGTGGCGGGACCCCTGTGATCATACATCTTATCCCCTATCCTTTGGGTAGGGGATAAGATGTATAAACCCCGAATACCCCTTTAATCATATGTCTTTAGCCTGTGAAGGTTTTTTTTTATCCCCTTCCTGCTATATGATGTGTATACACATCACAGAGGGAAGGTAATGAATACACTGTGACAGGTTTACCCATCACAGAGCATTTGAGGGCTCAGCCAAGCACCCGACGTTAACTGTCAGGAGTGGAGCTGGAATCCCGACAGTTTACCCTGTCTCACAAAGGACATTCTTCTGTTGCACAGAGGAAATACTGCAGAGGAAATTATTTTCTTTTTGGAATACAGAGCTCTCTGCTGACATCATGACCACTGTGCTCTCTGCTGACATCTCTGTCCATTTTAAGAACTGTCCAGAGTAGAAGAAAATCCCCATAGTAAACATTATAATGCTGCTCTGGACAGTTCCTAAAATGGACAGAGATGTCAGCAGAGAGCACTGTGCTCGTGATGTCAACAGAGAGCTGTGTTCCAAAAAGAAAATAATTTCTTCTGTAGTATTCAGCAGCTAATAAGTACTGGAAGGATTAATATTTTTTAATAGAAGTCATTTACCAATCTGTTTAACTTTCTGGCACCAAAAGTTTTCCACCGGAGTACCCCTTTAACCTTTATTACTATAGTTATAATGAAAATTGTGCTCAGTGGCCACTAGATGGCAGTGGTGCTTTAAAATTACAACTACTGTGTACTTATAGCGTTCCTCTAATCAATTTCTTTATGTCTGTTGCACAGACTATTAAAGGGGTTGTGTGCTGCCCTGCAGTTCGGAGCTCCGCTCACAGCGTGCGGAAGTTCATTACTCCGAACGCTGTGTGCGGGCTTCCGTGTTCGCGGCCGGCGGGCCCGGACCCTTTGTGACATCTCACCCGCCCCCTCGTGACGTCACGCCCACCCCCTCTATCAAAGTCTATGGGAAGGGGGCATGATAGCGGTCGCGCCCCCTTCCCATAGATTTTCGTTGAGGGGGCGGGCAAGACGTCACGAGGGGGCGGGCGAGACATCATGAAGGGGCCTGGCGTGACGTCACGTCCGCCGGCCGCAAACACGGAAGCCCGCACACAGCGTTTGGAGTAATGAACTTCTGGACGCTGTGAGCGGAGCTCAGAACTGCAGGGCAGTGCACAACCCCTTTAAATACTGTATACAGACTAATTTAACCAGAAGGCCATTTGTTCACGAAACAAAGACAGTTGTGCTAAAACTTTGTTCCCTCCTCTCCTAACGTTTCGCCAGCAAACCCGGCAATTTCAAAGGTATGAGGCATGTCAGAGATATTTCCTTCAGGCTATTTATAGACTTCTCATTAGCATGTTTAATTATTTGGTGTCTCAAACATCCAATTATCGATCGTAGTCACCTCATGACCTCACGTCCTTCAGGCTAATTCGTACATGTGACCTATTTCCCTACCTATCAGGGGACATAAAGAATAAGTAGATAGAAGTATCTAAATATATCCTGATATAAGTGAAGATATCGGAACATTGAACAGCAAAAATACTAAGATCCAAGACATGCATGATGTACAAAGAGATGCAAAGATAATAGTGCATCTATGAATAAAATAGTAAGTATAAAAACATGCGCAACAGATCTGGACATGCGCAGAGACAGAAGTAATATATAAAAATAATTCTAAGTCTAATGACATGTGCAAACATCAGAAACAGGTAAGCTCAATTACGTAAGAGGAGAAATATGCGCATAACACATTTGGATTTCATGAAAAAGGTAAAGATGGCTGACATGCGCTACATCGGATAAATGATAGGTAGGGAAATAGGTCACATGTACAAATTAGCCTGAAGGATGTGAGGTCATGAGGGGTAGTGTTGAGCGGCATAGGCCATATTCGAATTCGCGAATATTCGCGAATATATGGACGAATATTCGTCATATATTCGCGAATATTCGCATATTTCGCGTATGCGAAAATTAACATATGTGAATATTAGCATATACAAAATTATCATATGCTAAAATTCGCATATGTGAAAATTAGCATATGCGAATTTTCGCATATGCGAATTTTCACACGCCAGTCTCACACAGTAGTATTATAGCCTTCTTTACACCACACAAGCTGGAAGCAGAGAGGGGTGATCACTGTGATGTGTACTGTGAAAAAAAAAACAAAAAAAAACCGAATATTCGGAATTACGAATATATAGCGCTATATTCGCGAAATTCGCGAATTCGCGAATATGCGATATTCGCGAATAATATTCGAATTGCGAATATTCGTGAGCAACACTAATGAGGGGACTAAGATCGATGATTGGATGTTTGAGATGCCAAGTAATTAAACATGCTAATGAGAAGTCTATAAATAGTATCTCTGACATGCCTCATACCTTTGAAAAAGCCGGGTTTGCTGGCGAAACGTTAGGAGAGGAAAGTTTTAGCGCAACTCTGATTAGAGGAACGCTATAAGTACACAGTAGTTTAGTGGCCCCTGAGCACAATTTTAATTTTAACTATAGTAATAATGGTAACTTTTAAATATTATTTAGGGGGATCTTTAGTCAGGGTTATCCCTGAGCGGGTGATTCCCCAAGGAGTTGTATATGCAATAGTTGGCCCTAAGATCCTCTGGGGACTTTTTTTGGTTTTGTTGATAATGTATAAGTAGAAAGACATTTATTAAGGGATTCTAGCATAGAATAGGCATGTAAATTATTGTGGATTATTAGCTAATTATGTGGAATGACTATCTTTCCTAATTTTTTCACAAATGATAGCTGAAGGTAATGATAAAAAATTACCAATAACATAATGTACAATGTGTCAAGAAAAAAATTATTTCGGGTCCACAAGACAGGCTCAGAAAAAGCACATCAATGCATTCAGTGGCATTCCTTAAATAGTATTTTTCCATACTCAGTATATACATACATATATGCATACATTCCTCAGCATGGCTGGTTTGTGTGTAGAGCACTACTGTAGCGCAACCATAGACCAATGTGGAATCTAATTTTTCCTTTTTATTATTGGTAAGTTCACACAAAAAAACAGAACATGTTTCGACAACCAACCTAGTGCCTTCTTCAGGTCCAATATATATACTGTAAATACAAAATATAATATAAAAACTGTATAATGTCACATTTAAAAACATAACAAATAGTGTTTGGAAAGCTTTCTGAAAGTTCAGCTCGCAGGGCTCCCCAAACAGACCAACAAGCTAGAAGCATCAAAAATGGTGCTCCTTGGCCTAGGCGATACCAGGCTGGTGTTGTTTAGGCTGGAGAGGGCCATAAACAATGGTCCTATCCCTCCCTGGTAACATCAGGCTGTTGCTGTTTAGTTGGCATCTGGTTAAAAACTTAAATATGAGCAACAGTCTGTCGTAACCAGGGTGGGCGAGGACCAATGTTATTGGCCCTTCTCCGACCTAAATAACATCAACCTCTCAGCCACAATTTTGATGCCTCAGGCCTGTTGGACTTTGTCTATAAGAGGACTTCCACTATTATGCCTGAAAAGTAAACTTAAAAGCATAACTCTCCCCCACAAGCCCTTGTTAACAGTATTATTGAAAAAAAAAAAAAAAAAAAAAAAAACAGGTCATCAAAGTACTTCACAGAATCCGATGCAATCCTTTGCATACAGGGATCTGAAACAAAGAAAATAAAAACAGGAAAAATGGGTTAGTACCTTTATGGCGCTCTCCCCTGGGGAAGAGCACCTGTAAAGCAGTGTGTTCCCAAACAGGGAGCCAAAGGCTCGGTTCTCTCAACTCTAATCATAAATTATAAAAATGAAACCAAAAGCCATGATTTAGTTTATCATCCAACTGTAATATATAAATAGTGTTACTGGAAATATATAGGCAACAAGAGGTGCACAGTGGCAAATCTATGCATGCCCTGTACATAGTGATCCATTCTGTACTGCAAGTGAATTTGGACATCACATACCAAGCCTAGGGCGTCAAACAGTGTGTACACAAACAATCATAAGATACTGCGGTTAAGTAGTAGCAGAAATACCTTATCACTTCATGACGTTAGGGCACCTTTAGCCTATATATGGTCTGAGGTTGGAGACAGCTTCTCCTGGGCCAGACACGGGGAGTAAAGGAACACACCAACATCATGTTACGGATAACTGTCTTTACTGAGCTGGGTGCAGATGGCATTACACAGACAGTTGGCTTTGGGTGAGAGGATGCAGCGTAACCCCTTGGGAGCCCTGTTGCCTTTCTGGGACTTGTGGTGCTTTTACCAAACAGATTTATACTGACTTGTAAGACAGGTAGATGGATTCTGGTAGGTAGGGTTCTTTCAAAGTACTGAAGCCTTCTCCGCTGGGGCATAAACTTCCACTGTGCGACTGATCCTTAATCCTTGACCACTCGCTGGGCCTTCCCTTGAGGCTTCTACACACAGCACTTCTGAACCAAACTGTAGCTCAGCTTATACACTACTGGGGCAACTCCACCCACACTACCCTATAAGGGTGGGAATTTAGGAGTTCCCATTGGCAGACAGGGTCACATAGGGTTTACACAGCTCCTCTCTTAAGGGTACAGTAACACATTAATAACATATATTCAGATATCAATAGAATTAATCAGAAAAATATATATAACTTTTCAATAAAGTGTGAACATAATTGATATAACAGTAAGTTTCTGGTGGGCCCAACACCTTGTGCTGCAAAGCTGCCCTAAGCAGTCCAAAGCCACTGGACAGCCATTGGTGCTGGGACACCACAATTACAAGTCAAATGTTCAACTGCAGGTGTTTCATTGAGCTCACAACACCACTTCCTAATTTTAACACGGTACAGAGGAAGGCTAAAATGGTGGAACTGGAGGTGTATACCCTTTAGTGATGGGTTCTGATTTTGTTTTGAATGCAATGATAGGCAGAGATTGGTCTGCCGACCATGGGGGCAACACTGTAGAGAGGTCTTCACAAGACATTGCCACAACGATCCTACCCCTAGTACTATGATGGGGGTGGCATAATGTATCAGGAGGGGTTTTAAGATCCCTCTCATCTTTATTCTAGAAACATTATCAAATTGGCTTTACATTAATTTGGTTGGCGGTAGGACCATTACTCAGAAGTATCTCATGCAACATCTCCGGACTTGTTTCCTATCTAGCACATCTGGGACGTCATTGTTAAACAATTGCAAAGGGGGCTGTCAGCAGAGGATCTTGATGATTTGAAGAAATTCATTGTGGCAGAACATTCCTCAGACAACTATTAAAACCCCTATTCACAGCATGCCAAGAAGTGTTTTTGCCTATATTTTTGCTTGTGTTGTTCATACTGGCTTTTGAATAAATTGAGATGTTTTTAATATTTTGTAATTTTTTTTATAATTTGCATATCATTAAAATGTCTATTGATCCTGTGTATTCCTTAAAGGGGTACTCTGCCCCTTGACATCTTATCCCCTATCCAAAGGATAGTGGATAAGATGTCTGATTGCAAGGGGCGTGGCCTGGCAGCCGTGGTGTATGGTCGCACACTGAGTGAGCTCCGCTCCTGAGCCCAGCATAGCGACTCTACCATCCTAAAAACGACACCCTCCGGACCCTTACAGCTCCCTGACATGCCTACCAGGAGGAGAATGCAAGGGAGAGCTGACTCGCTGAAGAAATTCAGCTTTACTTCCCGCTCCGCAGCGAGGCAAGATGACGCCGGTGCTGTGCTTTCACCGCGATCTCCCGCCACGGGACTTCCACCCCTCTCAGAGAACGCACCTTCCATCTCTCCTGGGCTGAGGAGATTTTCCTCTGATCCAGCTCTGCATCGTGCGTCCTCCTCTCCACGATCCCGGGACTTGTCTCCACACGGCAGGCAGCAGCACTCACAGGCAGCGGGGACCCCCTCAGACGGAAGCAGCAGCTGCTCCAAAGGTGAGCCCTCTACCGCAGCTACTAGGCCCCATCTTACCACTCCAGGGGCGCGCTCTGCTGATTCATCCCCTGCCAGCTACCGTGAGGCTACAGCTCTAAGGAGCCTTCACAACCCCAGCATTGATACAGTGGATTGTTACGCCTAGCGCTCCGGGTCCCCGCTCCTCCCCGGAGCGCTCACGGCGTCTTTCTCCCTGCAGCGCCCCGGTCAGTCCCGCTGACCGGGAGCGCTGCACTGTTTTTGCCGTTGGGGATGCGGTTCGCACAGCGGGACGCGCCCGCTCGCGAATCGCATCCCAGGTCACTTACCCGTCCCGGTCCCCTGCTGTCATGTGCTGGCGCGCGCGGCTCCGCTCTCTAGGGCGCGCGCGCGCCAGCTCTCTGAGACTTAAAGGGCCAGTGCACCAATGATTGGTGCCTGGCCCAATTAGCTTAATTGGCTCCCACCTGCTCCCTGCCTTTATCTAGTCTCCTCCCTTGCACTCCCTTGCCGGATCTTGTTGCCTTGTGCCAGTGAAAGCGTTTAGTGTGTCCAAAGCCTGTGTACCTGAACTTCTGCTACCCATCCTGACTACGAACCTTGCCGCCTGCCCCCGACCTTCTGCTACGTCTGACCTTGCTTCTGCCTACTCCCTTGTACCGCGCCTATCTTCAGCAGCCAGAGAGGTGAGCCGTTGCTAGTGGATACGACCTGGTCACTACCGCCGCAGCAAGACCATCCCGCTTTGCGGCGGGCTCTGGTGAAAACCAGTAGTGGCTTAGAACCGGTCCACTAGCACGGTCCACGCCAATCCCTCTCTGGCACAGAGGATCCACTACCTGGAAGCCGAATCGTGACAGTAGATCCGGCCATGGATCCCGCTGAGGTGCCGCTGCCAAGTCTCGCTGATCTTCCCACGGTGGTCGCTCAGCAATCGCAGCAGATTGCCCAACAAGGACAGCAGCTGTCGCAGTTGACCGCCATGTTACAGCAAATTCTGCCTCTGCTACAGCAGCAACCATCTCCTCCGCCAGCTCCTGCACCTCCTCCGCAGCGAGTGGCCGCTCCTAACCTCCGCTTGTCCCTGCCGGACAAATTTGATGGGGACTCCAGACTCTGCCGTGGATTTTTGTCTCAGTGTTCCCTGCATATGGAGATGTTGTCAGACTTGTTTCCTACAGAACGGTCTAAGGTGGCATTCGTAGTAAGTCTTCTTTCAGGAAAGGCCTTGTCTTGGGCCACACCGCTCTGGGACCGCAATGATCCTGCCACAGCCACAGTCCAGTCCTTCTTTGCTGAAGTCCGAAGTGTCTTTGAGGAACCTGCCCGAGCCTCTTCTGCTGAGACTGCCTTGCTGAACCTGGTCCAGGGTAATTCTTCCGTTGGCGAGTACGCCATACAATTCCGTACTTTGGCTTCTGAACTATCCTGGAATAATGAGGCTCTCTGCGCGACCTTTAAAAAAGGCCTATCCAGTCGCATCAAGGATGTGCTGGCCGCACGAGAGATTCCTGCCAACCTCCAAGAACTCATCCATTTGGCTACCCGCATTGACATGCGTTTTTCTGAGCGACACCAAGAGCTCCGCCAGGAAAAAGACTTAGATCTCTGGGCACCTCTCCCACAGCATCCTTTGCAGTCTTCGCCTGGGCCTCCCGCCGAGGAGGCCATGCAAGTGGATCGGTCTCGCCTGACCCAGGAAGAGAGGAATCACCGTAGAGAAGAAAATCTCTGTCTGTACTGTGCCAGTACTGAGCATTTCTTGGTGGATTGCCCTATCCGTCCTCCACGCCTGGGAAACGCACGCACGCACCCAGCTCACGTGGGTGTGGCATCTTTTGCTTCTAAGTCTTCTTCTCCACGTCTCACGGTGCCCGTGCGGATTTCCTCTACAGCCAACTCCTCCATCTCAGCCGTGGCCTGCTTGGACTCTGGTGCCTCCGGGAATTTTATGTTGGAGTCCTTTGTTAATAGATTCAGCATCCCGGTGACCCGTCTCGTCAAACCGCTCTACATTTCCGCGGTCAACGGAGCCAGATTGGACTGCACCGTGCGTTACCGCACAGAACCCCTCCTGATGTCTATCGGACCCCACCACGAAAGGATTGAGTTCTTCATTCTCCCCAACTGTACCTCTGAGGTCCTCCTCGGTCTGCCTTGGCTCCGGCTTCATTCCCCCACCATTGATTGGACCACCGGGGAGATCAGGAACTGGGACTCTGCCTGCCACAGGAAGTGCCTCTCCCCCCCTCCCAGTCCCATCAGGCAAACCTCTGTGCCTCCCCATGGCCCCCGTCCTGGTGTCACACTGCCCCGTGCCAGGCCTCGCCCTCTGCCCTCCCTCCCCATTCCCGCTCCTGCTGTACTGCCTGCCGTTGAGGAAACCCTCCATTCTTTCCCGGTGTCCTCATCCCAGGGGAGGCAGTTACCGGACAAAGAGAAGGGGAGACCTAAGGGGGGGGGTACTGTTACGCCTAGCGCTCCGGGTCCCCGCTCCTCCCCGGAGCGCTCACGGCGTCTTTCTCCCTGCAGCGCCCCGGTCAGTCCCGCTGACCGGGAGCGCTGCACTGTTTTTGCCGTTGGGGATGCGGTTCGCACAGCGGGACGCGCCCGCTCGCGAATCGCATCCCAGGTCACTTACCCGTCCCGGTCCCCTGCTGTCATGTGCTGGCGCGCGCGGCTCCGCTCTCTAGGGCGCGCGCGCGCCAGCTCTCTGAGACTTAAAGGGCCAGTGCACCAATGATTGGTGCCTGGCCCAATTAGCTTAATTGGCTCCCACCTGCTCCCTGCCTTTATCTAGTCTCCTCCCTTGCACTCCCTTGCCGGATCTTGTTGCCTTGTGCCAGTGAAAGCGTTTAGTGTGTCCAAAGCCTGTGTACCTGAACTTCTGCTACCCATCCTGACTACGAACCTTGCCGCCTGCCCCCGACCTTCTGCTACGTCTGACCTTGCTTCTGCCTACTCCCTTGTACCGCGCCTATCTTCAGCAGCCAGAGAGGTGAGCCGTTGCTAGTGGATACGACCTGGTCACTACCGCCGCAGCAAGACCATCCCGCTTTGCGGCGGGCTCTGGTGAAAACCAGTAGTGGCTTAGAACCGGTCCACTAGCACGGTCCACGCCAATCCCTCTCTGGCACAGAGGATCCACTACCTGGAAGCCGAATCGTGACATGGATGACCCTTTTTCAGCTATACAAGTCAAGAATCAGTCCCTCACGGACATATCTATGAGACAAATGCTATCTATATTGTGCAAAACCTTTTTGGCTGACATGTACAAACTGGTTAACCCTATGCAGACTGCCATTGATTCACTAGGGGACCGCATAGACCATGTGGACACGAAGTTTGATGAATTTGCCGATTCACACAATAATTTAATAGAGTCTAATAATACCATGAAAGATGACATTCTTGCGCTTAAATCTAAAGTGGCAGACCTCGAAGATAGGAGCCGCCGCAATAACAAAAAATTGAGAGGGGTCCCTGAAACGGTAGCTCCTGCTGATATTTCTACCTATGTCCGTACATTGCTACAAACAGCTCTTCCAGATTGCTCCCCTCAAGAGCTTGAAGTGGACAGGGCCCATAGGGTCCCGAGACCCAAACATCTGGATGACACCATACCACGTGACATCTTAGCCCGTGTTCCCTTCTACACTGTCAAAGAGCGCTTTATGGTATTCCTGCGCCATTTCACCATGTATCAGTGTATGCCGACTTATCAGCAGCTACACTTCAAGCTAGACGTGCCTTGTACGCCTACTTATCAGGAAGGACGACTCTATGTATATCATACGTTCCCTTGAGGAGGGATTGGAACTGCTAAAACACTGGAACATTTCTCCTGCTCTTGACCCCAAGCCCCAAAGTGCTATGCGTCAGGCTCCAATAGCCAAAGATCGGTCCACTGCATGACGGTCCTGAGAATGGTTGCTTTCTTTATTTTTCTTTTGACAGGTTTAACCATGGGCTCCGGTGTTGTGCCCAATACCCATGGCTTCAGAATGGACTCTAACCCCCACTCACCCTTGGACGACCCCCCTGGTTGAGGGTCATCCTAATTCTAAGCATATTCAGATGATTTTTTTATGTTTATTGTTGTATTATGTTTTTTGGTTCATGTGGCTTTATTACATCACCTGTATCTTTTGTGCTAGGTACTCTCCTGAGGGACGGGCACACGCTGGCTGGGAGGTGTGTTCCGTCCAGATGTTTGCAAATTAAGCATATAATTTCTATCTTGATTTCTAATTATGTATTATGACAGTGAAATTCGCTAGCATGAACGTGAATGGGCTAAACGCCCCTCATAAACGATCTCATCTGTGGAGGGAGGCGCGGAAACTGGGTTGCAACATTTTTTGCGCTCAGGAAACGCATCTGATCTCCAGAGATGCTCACAGAATACATCATCCTTCCTATTCTAACATTTTCCATTCCCACTACAGTTCAAAGACCAGAGGTGTTATGGTAGCAGTGAAAAATACAGTCGCCTTCACTCTCCAGGAACTCGTGTCAGATGCCCAGGGGAGGAATGTAATCTTACATTGTACCATTAATGCTGCACGTCTCACCATTGTGGCCTTGTACGCACCTAATAGGGGACAGCTTTGTTTCTTTAAAAAATTACTTAACCTAACTCACAAACCTAATTGGGGCCCCTTGCTACTATGTGGTGACTACAATGTAGTGTCCGACCCGTTTATTGATTCTTCCTCACTTACTCATCATTCTTCTGCTTTTCTATCTACTTCACTTTGGGTGGAGGACCTTTATGACATATGGCGAGTGCAGCATGGCACAGACCGAGAATACACTTTCCTATCGGGTGTCCACAACACGTACTCTCGTCTTGACATGTTTCTAGTGGACAGGCAGTTACTTTCAAAAATACACACAACCACCATAGAGACTGTCACCTGGTCTGATCATACACTTGCAGGATGACATATCCTCCTCAATATGTTACTCATGGCGCAGCAATCCATACATCTGGTCCAACCCACAAACAGCAACCCCACTGAAACATGATATTTCCGAATATTTTAGGCACAATAAAGATTCAGTGACAGATCCAATGACCATATAGAATTGCCATAAGGCGGTTGCTCGTGGTAGCGGCATTAAGTACGGTGCATTTAAAAAAAAAACAAAAGGAAAAAATGCTTGACTCCATATTGTCTCAACTTCACTCCCCTGAGCTCACTAACCAAAAAACCCCATCTGCGGAGTCAGCGTTGGCGGTATCCACACTTAGAAGGGATCTGAGATGCTTATTATTGTCATCTTATGAGAAAGCATACCGTAAATTGCAAGCCCAGTACTACTCACAAAATGATAAGGCAGGCAAACTTTTAGCTCAAAGATTTAAAAAAACGAAAGTCGCAAACTTTATACCCCCAAAGAAATAGCAAATGGTTTTAAAGTTTTTTTTACCATGCCCTGTATACTATAGAAAAAACAGTGCCTACTCCACGCGATTTGACCACATCCATTTCTGCATACTTAGACAAATTATCCCTTCCTTCCCTTTCACCATCCCAATTACAACTACTAAATACCCCCATCTCTGTAGAGGAGGTTTCCCAGGTCATTCGCTCCCTACCTAAGGATAAAGCCCCTGGCCCAGACGGGTTCACTAATTCATATTATAAATCTTTCAGTGACATATTATCCCCTTTTCTTAGAGATTTCTGTCAAGCGGCTATGACTGCTGGGAGCCTCCCTAAGGAAAATCTAGAGGCCACCATAACAACCCTCCCTAAGCCTGATAAGCCAAACAATGTCCCACAAAATTTTCACCCCATTTCCTTATTAACCCCTTAAGGACTCAGCCCATTTTGGCCTTAAGGACTCAGACAATTTAATTTTTACGTTTATTAACTTTTATATTTTCATCCACAGACTAGTATGAGGGCTTGTTTTTTGCGCGACCAGTTGTCCTTTGTAATGACATCACTCATTATATCATAAAATGTATGGCGCAACCAAAAAACACTATTTTTGTTGGGAAATTAAAACGAAAAACGCAATTTTGCTAATTTTGGAAGGTTTTGTTTTCACGCCGTACAATTTATGGTAAAAATGACGTGTGTTCTTTATTCCGAGGGTCAATACGATTAAAATGATACCCATTATTACGTACTTTTATATTATTGTTGCGCTTAAAAAAAATCACAAACTTTTTAACCAAATTAGTACGTTTATAATCCCTTTATTTGATGACCTATAACTTTTTTATTTTTCCGTATAAGCGGCGGTATGGGGGCTCATTTTTTGTGCCATGATCTGTACTTTTTTTTGATACCACATTTGCATATAAAAAAACTTTTAATACATTTTTTATAAATTTTTTTAAATAAAATGTATTAAAAAAGTAGGAATTTTGGCCTTTTTTTTTTTTTTCGTTCACGCCGTTAACCGTACGGGATCATTAACATTTTATTTTAATAGTTCGGACATTTACGCACGCGGCGATACCAAATATGTCTATAAAAAAATTTTTTTACGCTTTTTGGGGGTAAAATAGGAAAAAACGGACGTTTTACTTTTTTATTGGGGGAGGGGATTTTTCACTTTTTTTTTACTTTTACATTTTTTTACATTTTTTTTTACACTTGAATAGTGCCCATAGGGGACTATTCATAGCAATACCATGATTGCTAATACTGATCTGTTCTATGTATAGGACATAGAACAGATCAGTATTATCGGTCATCTTCTGCTCTGGTCTGCTCGATCACAGACCAGAGCAGGAGACGCCGGGAGCCGCACGGAGGAAGGAGAGGGGACCTCCCTGCTGCGTTATGAATGATCGGATCCCCGCAGCAGCGCTGCGGGCGATCCGATCATTCATTCAAATCGCGCACTGCCGCAGATGCCGGGATCTGTATTGATCCCGGTACCTGAGGGGTTAATGGCGGACGCCCGCTAGATCGCGGGCGTCCGCCATTGCCGGCGGGTCCCTGGCTGCGATCAGCAGCCGGGATCAGCCGCGCATGACACGGGCATCGCTCCGATGCCCGCGGTTATGCTTAGGACGTAAATGTACGTCCTGGTGCGTTAAGTACCACCGCACCAGGACGTACATTTACGTCCTGCGTCCTTAAGGGGTTAAACCAGGACATTAAGATCTTTGCCAAATTATTAGCGACATAAATAGCGGGGGTTCTCCCATCCTTGGTCCACATGGATCAATGTGGCCTTGTAGCCGGCCGGCAGGCGTCGGATAACACGAGACGTTTGTTGAACGTCTTTTCACACCTAGAACATACCCTCACCCCGGCACTGATAATGGCATTGGACGCCGAGAAGGCGTTCGACCGCCTAAGGTGGTCGTATGCCTTCTCGGTATTATCCAGGTTGGGTTTCACATGCCCTATTTATTCTGCCTTGCACTCACTATACACACAGCCATCAGCTAGAGTTATGGCCAATGGGGCCATGTCGGAATCTTTTGACATAACCAATGGTTCTAGATAGGGTTGCTCCCTGTCCCCTCTCATTTACATTCTTGCAATGGAACCCTTGGCATATGCTATAAGGTCCAACCCTCTTATATCTGGGGTTGTTCTTGGAGATAAAACTCATACCATCACGTTATACGCTGATGATGTTATCATATTATTGACTAATCCGAGCATATCACTCCCAGCAGTAATAGAAGCTATCTCTTCTTTCGGTAACATCTCCTATTATCATCTTAATAGCACTAAAACACAAGCACTCCACATAAACCTTTCCCCATCCCTTCTACTTTCCCTGAAACATACTTACCAATTTGATTGGCAGCCCTGCTCTTTGCAGTATTTGGGGATTAGATTGGCATTCCCTCATAAAAAATAAGAGTCAGAAAATTACGAACCTTTGCTCACAACAATTGAGAATGACATGGCAAATCTCAACAAGGCGGATATCTCATGGGTGGGTAGGATCGCTACCTTTAAGATATTCCTCCTCCCGAAGTATCTATATCTATTTAGAACTCTCACAATCTCTCTCCCACCCTCTTCCTTAAAGCTCAATCTCTTCTTTCCACCTTCATATGGGCGGGTAAAAAATCTAGACTGAAAGCGAGCATATTGTGCAAGGCCAAGGGAGCTGGAGGTCTCGGAGCTCCAGACATCAAGGGATATTACATTGTTGCGGCAGTGGTGGTATCAATCTATAGACCTACCCTGGGTTCACATAGAAAACACGATGTTGCACACCTACACCACACTTACTGTACTTCCCATTCTGGAATGTGGACTCCCCAGGTTTATCAAACCCTATTATTCAGGCGTCTTATAGGGCCTGGTGTTATTACATCAAACATTCCCCACCCTCCATACACCTTAGTGTCCATAGCCTTCCAATATCAGCAATCCAAGCATTTATGTCAGATATGGACCTAAAGTTTTGGATACGGTTAGGGATAACCACAGTTGGGAACCTCTATGATGGCCCAATTTTGCACTCATTTTTTACGCTACAAACTAAGTTCCACTTTCCTAGAACTGACTTTTATAAATTCCTGAGAATCCGTCATCTACTCCAAGCCCTGAAGCCTACAGTACCGTTACTGGACGGCTCTGCTCTCATACGAATAGCTTCTCCTACTAAAGGACTTAAATCTTTATAATGCCATCTACTACAATCCAATGTTTTTGTCAAATCTTACCCTTTACGCTACTGGGAATGAGAGCTTGGATATATATACTCCATAGATTCTTGGCACAATGACTTTAAAACTGTACACGTATCATTCCAATGTACCTCCCATATTGAATCCGCTCTCAAAACTATCTTAAGGTGGTATTACACTCCAGATCGCCTCTCACGTATATATCCAGACACCTCTTCTTACTGTTGGCGCGGTTGCGGCTCAAAAGGTACCCTCCTACAAGTTCTCTGGACCTGCCCCCAGGTCCAGGAATATTGGTCCTCATGTGAAAAACTTGCTAAGGGAACTCTTTGGAGCTATATGCCTTGGTCTCCACAAGCCGTTTTGCTGTTCTTAGATTTGGATTCCATTCCTCGCGAATGTAGAGACCTGTATTGTCTCTTATGTATACTTGCGAAATTAGCTTTGGTGGCGAACTGGAAAACAAATGTGATCCCTTCTATAGACACAGTAATTGCCAAACTAAACACCACACTATCATACGAAAAAATCATAGCATCAGGGTCTACCACCTACAAACGCTTTGAAAAATTATGGAAGTTATGGTTACTCTCACCCCACTGTAAAAACATTTAACTAGATGATATGGTATTTTTCTTTTTCAAGGGACTTATTTAGATTGCAAATGTCTTACTACCCCAGAATGCTCCTCAATGCACTAAAAGAGGTTATATATTTGTATTATGCATGCTAATTCACCATCCTCATGTCTTCTTCCTCTTTTGCTTTAATCTATGCAACTAGTCAAACACATAAGTAAGAGTGCTTAGTACTACTGAATACCACTAGGATAGTAAACTTCAGGTCATATGATACTTTCTATTTTGATAACATCAAGCCATTTCTAATGTTGATTGTTGTTATCCGTACAAGAGGTACGATCAGTTTTGTTTTTGTTAATGATTGATTTAAGATGCTAGCTTTCATACACGGGTACGTAGATGTACGAGATATGTACAATATGTTTCTGCTCTGTTTACTTTTCTTTTATTGAAGTATCCAATGTATGTATCTTACTTGCATTTGAAAAACTCAATAAAAAATAATTTTGAAAAAAAAAAAAATATGTCTGATTGTGGGGGACCCGCCACTGTGTGTTCGTGTAGAGCGTTGGGTGCAGCGCCAGAGGCTCGTAATGTCACAACTGCACCACCCCACTCGTGACATTACGGTCATGCCCCCTCAATGCAAGTCTATGGGAGGGGGCATGATAAAATTAAATAAAAGTTAAAGGGGTACTCTGCTCCTAGACATCTTATCCCCTATCCAAAGGATAGAGGATAAGATGTCTGATCGGCTGCAGCACCCAAGACATCTGGTACACAGAGCGAACTTCCCTTTGTGCCAGATGATTGGCGATGAGGGCGGGGGCTCGTGACGTCATGGCCACACTCCCTCAGTGCAAGTCTATGGGAGGGGGCATGATGGGTTGCATTGAGGGGGCGTGGCCATGACATCACGAGCGGGGCCCGGCCGTGACGTTACAAGCCTCCGGGGCTGCCCCCGATGCTTTAAAAGAATGCTGAGTGCAGCAGGGACATCACGAAGGTCTCCAGTGGCGGGACCCCCACGATTAAACATCTTATCCCCTTTCCTTTGGATAGGGGACAAGATGTTTAGGGGCGGAGTATCCCTTTAAACTTCTTAAAGGGGTTGTCCCATCTACTAACTTTCAGCTTTTCTAGCTCCTCTGGCCTGTTTGCAGCTGCTGAAAGGGGTTGGGAACACAAAAGCAGTTGAAGCAGAGAAGATACACAATTTAACTTGTGGAAATTAAGGAAATCACAGGATAAATAGACATATTAATGAATCATAATATGTAAATGATAAAAAATAATATTGAAAAACATCTTGATTTGTTCAACAGTGAATATGATCAACATGTGCAGAAATAGAAAAAATTTAAGGGGTACTCTGGTGGAAAATATTTTTTTTTAAATCAACTGGTGCTGCTGTATGCTCCACAGGAAGTTGTGTAGTTCTGACCAGTCTGACCACATTGCTTTCTGCTGACACCTCTGTCCATGTCAGGAACTGTCCAGAGCACAAGCAAATCCCCATAGCAAACCTCTCCCGCTCTGGACAGTTCCTGTGGAGCATACAGCCGCTGGAAGGTTTAAAGGGGAACTCTGGAGGAAAACATTTTTAAAACCAACTGGTTCCACATAGTTAAACAGATTTGTAAATTAATTCTATTTAAAAATGTTTATCCTTCCAGTACTTATCAGCTGTTGTATACTACAGAGGAAGTTGAGTTTTTTCTGTCTGACCACAGTGCTCTCTGCTGACACCTTTGTCCGTTTCAGGAACTGTCGTGAGCAGGAGAGGTTCGCTATGGGGATTAGTTTCTACTCTGGACAGTTCCTCACATGGTCAGATGTGTCAGCAGAGAGCACTGTGGTCAGACTGAAAAGAATTCCATAAAGAAATACAAATTCCTCTGTAGTATACAGCAGTTGATAAATACTGGAAGGATTACAATTTTTAAATAGAAGTAATTTACAAATCTGTTTAATCTGGATTCTGGTTTATGAACTGTTTGTTAGTACACTATATTCTGCCCTGTTTGTGTATTTATATTCTGTCTGGTTGTTTGGTAGTTTTTTTGTTATATCTGTCTTTGGCTATGGTCATATCTATTTGTTTTACGCCCATTGCACTTTAGCCCAGGAAGGGACCGACACCTTGGTTGTCGGTCCACCGTTTAGGTCAGATGGGCAAGTAGGCAGAGAGAGTGTAAAAAGGGACAGCTTAGGGCTCACTCTCCCTGTCCAACCCTCTGTTTCATGACAAAGTAATTTACAAATATGTTTAACTTTGTGGCACCAGTTGATTTAAAAAAAAAAAAAAAGAAAATATAGTTTTTGACCGGAGTACTCCTTTAAGCAACCTTAGGAACTCACCTTGCTTCATTGACAGCAGGTTCCGGCTGCAATGAACAACCAGTACTCATTTTAAATACTAAATGACAGGTACTCCAAAATGATCATGGAGCATTGATTGGTTACTGTGGTAGCCAGCAGCCTTTACTAGGCCTTTTTGCCTGCCATTGTAATTCTGTTGATACAGTCTGCCTAGGAAAGGCTATACCAGCAGAACCAATGAAGTAAAGTAACGCTCACTCAACCTCTAAATTCTTTGATGCAGGTGTCCAGCAACTCACAAGGAGCGTGGACTCAAATGCAAAATAACAAAAAAGAAAAGAAAAGTGATCCTTGAATAGTTTCTTAAAATTGACATCTTTCATTTCATGATAATTAACCCCTTAAGGACACAGCTCATTTTCACCTTAAGGACGCAGGCCTTTTTTGCAAATCTGACCACTGTCATTTTAAACATTAATAACTCTGGAATGCTTTTACTTACCATTCTGATTCCGAGATTGTTTTTTTGTTACATATTCTACTTTAACATAGGGGTAACATTTTGTGGTAACTTGCATCCTTTCTTGGTGAAAAATCCCAAAATTTAATGAAAAAAAAATGAAAAATTAGCATTTTTCTAACTTTGAAGCTCTCTGCTTGTAAGGAAAATGGATATTCAAAAAAAAAAAAAATTTTTTGGTTCCCATATACAATATGTCTACTTTATGTTTGCATCATAAAATTTATGAGTTTTTACTTTTGGAAGACACCAGAGGGCTTCAAAGTTCAGCAGCAATTTTGAAATTTTTCACAAAATTTTCAAACTCGATATTTTTCAGGGACCAGTTCAGTTTTGAAGTGGATTTGAAGGGTCTTCATATTAGAAATACGCCATTAATGACCCATTATAAAAACTACACCCCCCAAAGTATTCAAAATGACATTCAGTCAGCATTTTAACCCTTTAGGTGTTTCACAGGAATAGCAGCAAAGTGAAGGAGAAAATTCAAAATCTTAATTTTTTAACACTCGCATGTTCTTGTATACCCAATTTTTGAATTTTTGCAAGTGGTAAAAGGAGACATTTTTTAGCTATATTTGTAGCCCAATTTCTCTCGAGTATGCACATACCTCATATGTCTATGTAAAGTGTTCGCAGTAGAGGGCTCAGAAGGGAAGGAGCGACAAGGGGATTTTGGAGAGAACATTTTTCAGAAATGGTTTTTGGGGGGCATGTCACCTTTAGGAAGCCCCTATGGTGTCAAAACAGCAAAAAAAAAAACACATGGCATACCATTTTGGAATCTAGACCCCTCGGGGAATGTAACATGGGATAAAGTGAGCCTTAATACCCCACAGGTGTTTCATGACTTTTGCAACTGTAAAAAAATGTTTTACCTAAAATGCTTGTTTTCCCAAAAATGTTACATTTTTAAAAAGGGAAATAGCAGAAAATACCCCGCAAAATTTGAAGCCCAATTTCTCCTGATTCAGAAAACACCCCATATGGGGGTGAAAACTGCTATTCTGGCGCACTACAGGTCTCAGAAGAGGAGTAGTCACATGCCACATTTAGGAAGCCCCTATGGTGCCATGACAGCACAAAAAAAAAACCACACAGCATCACATTTTGGAAACTAGACCCCTTGGTGAACATAACAAGGGGTAAAGTGAACCTTAATACCCCACAGGGGTTTCACGACTTTTGCATATGTAAAAAAATATATATATATAAATTACCTAAAATGCTTGGTTTCCCCAAATTTTTACATTTTTACAAAGGGTTAAAGCAGAAATTACCCCACCAAAATTTGAAGCCCAATTACTCCCGGTTCAGAAAACACACAATATGGGGGTGAAAAGTGCTCTGCTGGCGCACTACAGGTCTCAGAAGAGGAGTAGTCACATTTGGCTTTTTGGAAGCAAATTTTGCTCTGGGGGCATGCCGCATTTAGGAAGCCCCTATGGTGCCAGGACAGCAAAAAAAAAAAACACATGGCATACCATTTTGGAAACTAGACCCCTTGGGGAACGTAACAAGGGGTAAAATGAACCTTAATACCCCACAGGGGTTTCACGACTTTTGCATTTGAATAGGGGGACGCTGGTGTAGAAATTGTCCAGGTAGAGGTGGTATCCCTGGTCTAGTATGGGGTGCACAAAATCCCATATTATCTTGCCTGTAATTCCCAGGACAGGGGGACACTCTGGGGGTTCAATTGACGAGTCTTTCCCCTCATATACACGAAACCGGTACGTGTATCCTGATGCACTTTCACAGAGCTTGTACATCTTTACCCCATACCGTGCCCTTTTGCTGGGCAGGTACTGGCGGAATTGTAGCCTGCCCTTTAAGTGCACCAGGGACTCGTCAATTGATATTTCCCTTTCTGGGACATATGCCGCCTGGAACACGCCATTGAGGTGGTCTATAAGCGGACAAATTTTATATAGCCGGTCATAGCTAGGGTGGTCTCTAGGTGGACAAGTGGCATTATCATTTTAATGCAGAAACCTCATTATCTGCTCAAAACGTGTCCTGCTCATCGCCATGCGGTACATGGGGGTGTTATACAGCAGGATACTGCCCCATGCTGAGCATTATACCCCAAAATTTTGCCATCTCTGATGGGGTCACAGGGGTCCACCTATTCGGATGAGCGTAACTAGAGGTGGGGTGTGCAGTAATATATTGGTTGGCGTAGATTTTTGTTTGCGCAACCAAATGCTCTAGCAGCTCATCGGTGAAAAAGAACTTAAAAAAGTATTTTTCTGCCAACCCAGCAAATGGGAATTGCATCCCTGCATTCCCTGTAAACCCAGGAATTTGGGGTGTAAAATGGTCTGGGTCTACCCATGTGGAGTCAGAGGGCTCAAAGGGCTCAGAAAGCCTAGATGGGTCTGGTAACGCAGCGGCCACTACAGTGGCCTGCCTGCGTCACCTCCTTGGGGGTGGCACGTCCGAGTCGGATGAGGACGAAGATGAGGATGAGATTAGGAATGTAGGGTCCCCATCATCGCCCACAGACTCCGTCTCTGAGGCCAAAAATTCATAGGCCTCCTCCAGCGAATACATCCTCTGTGATGTGCCTGACATGTTGTGCACTTAGGTGTACACAACACAAAAAACAGGGGGTGACTACAAAGGGGTGACAGGAAAGGGTTGACTTTTTTTTTTTTTTAACTTTTTATAACAAGGGGATGACAATAGGATCAGTGACAAGGGGCGACGATCACAGGTGACACAGGGGCGACGATCACAGGTGACACAGGGGCGACGATCACAGGTGACACAGGGGCAACGGTCTCAGATGACAGCAGACAGAAAACTCAGGTGACACAGGGGCGACGGACGGTGATAGTGGACGGCTGATTTATATTGAAAAATACTAATCAGCACGCCACAGCTACCACCAGGGACAGGGGACGATGGTCTCAGGGGGTGATCACTGGAGGGTGATCAAAGGAGAGGTGAATGGGTGGTTTCAAGCTCTTTTTTTGACTATTTAATTTTTTTTACTTTTTGGAACAGTGGCAAGGGGCGACGATCACAGGTGACACAGGGGTGATGGTCTCAGATGACAGCAAACTCAGATGACACAGGGGTGACAGACGGTGATAGCGGACGGCTGATTTATATTGAAAAATACTAATCAGCATGCCACAGCTACCACAGGTGACAGGGGGCAATGATCACACTGGTGCACGTCGCAGCTATCACAGGGGGACAAGGGGCGAAGATCTCAGGGGGTGATGAGGGGCGAAGATCTCAGGGGGTGATGAGGGGCGATGAGGGGCTGATGAGGGGGGTGATCACAGGTGGGGGGGTACTATATGGTGATGGCAGGGGAGGTGGGGTGATGAAGGGGATAATGTGTGTGTGTTTTACTGTGAAAACGGCAGATCAGACCGCAGCACGTCCTGACTCCTCACTCTTCTCTGACAGACTGACTGTCAGAAGCGCGATCACGGAGCCAGAAACGTGATCTGCGCTCTGATTGGCCAGTCTGTCAAAGAACAGCCAATCAGAGTGATCACACAGCGGGACCGCTCTGATTGGTCCCTGTATATGTCATAGTGATCTCACCGGCGGCTTCACTATGCAGAGCCGCACAGTGAAGCCAGGCTCTGATCGCAGAGCCTGTCAGGGAAAAAGCCAGTCAGAGTGATCGCACAGCGGGATCGCTCTGACTGGTCCCTGAACATGTCACAGTGATCCCCTGCTGCCGATAGCAGTGGAGATCGCTGCGGCTTCACTGTGCAGAGCCTCACAGTGAAGCTATTAATACAGGACGCATGCATACGTCCAGTTGCACGAACCTGTCAGCAGCTGGGACGTATGCATACGTCCTGTAGCAGGAAGGGGTTAAAATGTGTACAGACAGCAATCCTTAGGTCCACAGACTGAAGCTTTTCTAGCAAGAAATGCTCTGAATCATAGCATAACAGCTTCTAAATCACACAGATATTAAAAACAAAAAGAAACTAACCAATGAGAGAACTACATTAAATAGCGAACCACCCTCTTAAAGAGATATGCACATCAAATCATTTATCTAATTAGGTTCCCAGAAGGAAATGCATGTCCTTATTTTTAATATCAGGAAGTTTAAGGAACTACACAAGGATTATTATTACTCTTATACCATTAGAGCACTGAGATAATTGATCCATATTAAAAGGGTATTCTGGAAAAACTATTTTTTTTTTCATATAAACTGGCTCCAGAAAGTTAAACAGATTTGCAAATTACTTCTATTATAAAATCTTTATCCTACCAGTATTTATCAGCTGCTGAAGTTGAGTTGTTCTTTTCTGTCTAACAACAGTGGTCTCTGCTGACACATCTGTCCAGAGTAGGAGCAGATCCCCATAGCAAACCTCTCCTGCTCTGGACAGTTCCTGAGACAGAGGTGTCAGCAGAGAGCACTTTTGTCAGACAGAAAAGATCAACTCAACTTCAGCTGCTGATAAGTATTAGTAGGATTAAGTAATAATTTTTTAACCTGTTGAGGTGAGGGCGTACCTGTACGCCCTCCGCCTACTCCCTTTCTATAACGTGGGGCCACGCCTCTAACAACAGCCAAGACCCGTGGCTAATAGCGCGCGGCACCGATCGCGGTGCTGCGCGCTGTTAACCCTTTAGACGCGGCGTTCAAAGTTGAATGATGCATCTAAAGTGGAAGTTAAAGTGGAAAGTTAAAGTGGAAGTTAAAGTGAGCCGGTTAGCTCAGGGGCTGTTCGGGATCGGCGTGGCAAAATCGTGGCATCCTGAACAGCTGTAGGACAGCAGGAGGGTCCCTACCTTCCTCCTCGCTGTCCGATTGCCAAATGACTGCTCAGTGCCTGAGATCCAGGCATGAGCAGTCAAGCGGCAGAATCATTGATCAATGGTTTCCTATGAGAAACCATTGATCAATGTAAAAGATCAGTATGTGCAGTGTTATAGCCCCCTATAGGAGCTATAACATTGCAAAAAAAAGTGAAAAAAAAAGCTAATAAAGATCATTAAACCCCTTTTCTAATAAAAGTTTCTCATAAAAAAAAAAAAAAACTGTGAATGAAATAAAAATAAACATATGTGGTATCACTGTGTGTGGAAATGTCCGAATTATAATAATATATTGTTAATTAAACCACACGGACAATGGCGTATGCAAAAAAAAAATCCAAAGTCCAAAATAGCGTATTTTTGGTAACTTTTTATATTATGAAAAATGAATAAAAAGCAATCAAAAAGTCTGCTCAATACAAAAATGGTACCGATAAAAACTTCAGATCACGGCACAAAAATTTAGTCCTCATACTGCCCCATATACAGAAAAATAAAAAAGATATAGGGGTCAGAAGATGACAATTTTAAACGTATACCTTTTCCTGCAAGTAGTTATGATTTTTTCCAGAAGTACAACAAAATCAAACCTATATAAGTAGGGTATCATTTTAACCATATGGACCAACAGAATAAAGAGAAGGTGTCATTTTTACCAAAAAATTTACTGCATAGAAACGGTAGCCCCCCAAATTTACAAAATGGCGTTTTTTCTTCAATTTTGTCGCACAATGATTTATTTTTTCGTTTTGCTGTAGATTTTTTTTTAGCAAAATGACTTATGTCATTACAAAGTAGAATTGGTGGCACAAAAAAAGCCATCATATGGATTTTTAGGTGCAAAACTGAAAGGGTTATGATTTTTAAAAGGTAAGGAGGAAAAAACGAAAGTGTAAAAACTGAAAAACGCTTGGTCCTTTAGGGGTTTGGCATATTTTTGGTCAAAAAAGTTTAGCTTCTTTGAAAGATGTACAATAATAGAAAAGCATGTAAACATGGATATTGTTTTAATCATTTATACCCACAGAATAAAGAGAACATGGCTGATTTACCATATAGCGCATTGCATAAAATTTGTAGTACAAAGTACAAGTGGTCGCACAGAAAACAAGCACCATGGGGGAGATCTATCAAAACCTGTCTAGAGGAAAAGTTGTCCAGTTGCCCATAGCAACCAATCAGATCGCTTCTTTCATTTTTAACAAGACCTCCGCAAAATGAAGAAGCGATTTGATTGGTTGCTATGGGCAACTGGACAACTTTTCCTTTGCACAGGTTTTGATAAATCTCCCCCCATATGTGTCAGTGGATGGAAAAATAAAAGAGCTATGTTTAAAGGGGTTATCCAGGAAAAAAACGTTTATATATATATATATATATATATATATATATATATATATATATATATATCAATCAACTGGCTCCAGAAAGTTAAAGGGGTTATCGAGGAAAAAACTTTTTTTATATATAACAACTGGCTCCAGAAAGTTAAAGGGGTTATCCAGGAAAAAACTTTATGTATATATATATATATATATATATATATATATATATATATATATATATCAACTGGCTCCAGAAAGTTAAACAGATTTGTAAATTACTTCTATTAAAAAATCTTAATCCTTTCAGTACTTAGGAGCTTCTGAAGTTAAGGTTGTTCTTTTCTAAGTGCTCTCTGAAGACACGTGTCTCGGGAACCGCCCAGTTTAGAAGAGGTTTGCTATGGAGATTTGCTTCTAAACTGGGCGGTTCCCGAGACACGTGTCATCAGAGAGCACTTAGACAGAAAAGAACAACCTTAACTTCAGAAGCTCAAAAGTACTGAAATGATTAAGATTTTTTAATAGAAGTAATTTACAAATCTGTTTAACTTTCTGAAGCCAGTTGATATATATATATATATATATATATATATATATATATATATATAAAAAAAAGTTTTTTCCTGGATGACCCCTTTAACGGTGAGGAAGAAAAAGCGAAAACACAAACATGAAAATTGACTACTTCCTCAAGGCCAAAATGGGCGGTTTCTCTAAGGGGTTAACAGTTTAAGTGGTTATAATGATTATTGCTGTGGTTTACATGCATGTTATGTCTATTACTTTATCATACTAAATGTATAGTATTTAATAACTGTGGGCTGACATATCTAGTTATAGTAAATGTTTCTTTATTCAGAGTTCAGTCGGCAATCCGGCAAGAGAGACGGGTGTTCAGCGGAGAAAAAAAATAGTGCAATAACTATTTTTCCTTCGCTAAATTCCTGTAAAAGTACTGTATCACTAATGGACCCCATGCAAGTGAATGGGGTCCGTCGAGACCCAGTAGTAGCCGTTTGCATCCGACACAATTTAGGGTCCGATCATCTAAAAAAAAAAAAAAAAAGAGCCGATCGGACCCTTAACGCGGTTGGATGCGAACGGCAATGTGAACCTAGCCTTATATCCCACTGACCAGTGGCCAAGTTAGTGCAGTTCACAATAAATTCTTCAATCCCAACTGCATGACTGGTCATACACTGTTTTTATCATTACACACTGCAATAGACAAGCTCTTTTTTGTTTCTTTTCCAATAAAACTGATTTTGTTATATCAACAAATTAAACTAAGACATAATCCCATGACTGGCTCAGGAGAATAATATCATATGATGTGAAAACTAAATATTATTGGCAGGTATTAAGAAAACACCTTGAGCTCCGGTGTAGAGATCAGTCACCTGTCCGTGATAGAAGATTACACGATGGATTCCGGCTCCCGTAAGATCTATCATGTACATGGATTTGATTCCAGACAACTCCTAGAGCATTATTTTTCAGGTAATACTGAAAATGGCTTTCTAGAGGATTCCCTGTTATTTCCCATTGAAAATCTTACAAAGATTTTTACAGACGGTATGTATTTTGAATGTTGATTTGGTTTTAAACTATCGTAAACTGAATTGAATACAATTGAGCAAATTTATTTTAGCGATACGGGATATTAACACTGCCCCAGTCATAGTAACTTTTGTTCCCAGTTTTTTAACCATTTTTGGGCCGTAAAATGACTATTTTACAGTTTAGAAAACAGGAAAAGAACTTTGTACTTTTTCCATTGAATTCTACCGAAAACAGCTTTTCGTTTAAACGCACATTCATTTTATGGCCGTCATTGTTACGGCTATAAAATTTAGTATTGAGCCCTCATTTTGTCCGTTTGAGCTCTATACAGCCCGAAATACATTACAATCGCAAATATATGTTTTTGGGCAAAAGCTTTTGCTAAATATATATGGCTAAAAAAACAGCTGGAAAAATAGTAAGGAAGGCAGGTTAAAATTTCCCAAAAGAAAAGGTTCCTGAGAGTCTAAAAAAGGGGAAACATATTGAGCTGTAAAATTGAGACATAAATTATGCTATTGCTTTTTCCTCTTTTAACACCTTAGTGAACAATCTTACTGCTCAAACCCTTTTTACATATTTTTCATTGTTGCATTCTAATATGTATATATATATATATTTTTTTTCTTTTATTTCTTTTTTTTTTCATTTTTTTTTTCGTTGTCCATATAGCCCAATAATGGAACCATTTTGAGGTTTATGTAACTTATTGATTGCATTTTATTAATAATTTTTTGGGGAGGAAAATTATAAAAAATTTGATTTTGGAAGTTATGTTAAAGGAACTAATGTTTAGAAGACAAACATGTCTATTTCTAGGATTTCTGAGCTTGCATTTTAAGTTTCTATTAAGATCCATACCTCTATCTTCATTTGGGACCCATTTGGGTACATGGTTGCTTTGTAATCAAAGATTTTACTAATGTGCTATATCTAATAATGTGTTATATTAAAGCCTATGGAAAACGTCCATCAGTGCACACATTGTTTTTTTTTTTTTTTTTTTTTGTTTGTTTGTTTTTTTAAGTCCATAATTCCAACCATCAATTTTTTTTAATGATTTTCCAAAGATTTTAAGTTTACATATTAAAAGATTTAAAAAGCTGCTAATTTTTATACATACAGCTACAATATTTTTCACAAAATTTTGCGCACATATATTCCTGACCACATATCAAATCCACGCTTAAAATGAAATTTGCTCAGACTGTTACCATACCATGTCTGAACCCAGATTTAGGATGGTGTTTTTTTAGGCATATTTCATTTGTAAAAAGTCTGCAAACTCGTAGACAAATTGCATCTTCATTAATGTGCTCTGTGGAAGTCTAAGGGAAAGTGGTTGTCTGAGCACAGATTATGGAAAAGTATATATATTTATATGAATTCAGGTAGAAGACAGACATGGTGCACATCTACAATCTTGCACAATGATCTGATTGCTTCTCAGCATAATTTCAAAAACGAACAGGTTGTTAGTATATACGTTTTGATCAAAAAGTACAAAGCCCACTCGCCACGTCAAGGCCACCTATTTAGAGTGGGTCCCTAACGTCCCTAGCATAAAATGGCGTAGCACTGGGCGGCGACCACCACTGCCGCGACACCAGTGCCCACAGGGGGAACGACCCACTGGCAGAGCGGCCCCAATGCCACTCAAACCAGTCTATGGGTCGCACCTCCCCGCAGACACTGCGCCACGGCAGCGACAGACGCCGCACAGCACCACACCAGTGTGAACAAGATACTACAGCTCACTTACCATGCTCTCCCAGTCAAACTGGGAGGCTGCCAGGAAAGAAAAGGCCCTTGTGTGGCTAACTACTACTTATATAGGGTATATAGGGTATAAGGGTATAATTCCAACCATCAATAGTTTTTTATGATTTTCCAAAGATTTTAAGATTACATATTAAAAGATTTAAAAAGCTGCTCATTTTTATACATACAGCCACAATATTTTTCACAGAATTTTGCGCACATATATTCCTGACCACATATCAAATCCACGCTTAACATGAAATATGCTCAGACTGTTAACATGTCTGAACCCAGATCTAGGCTGGTGTTTAGGCATATTTATATATATATAATAGCCGCAGAGATTAGTGACATGTAAAAATGTGGCTGTATTTTTAACATATTGGACCTGATTTACTAAGGCTAGGTTTCCACTTGGTTTTTTTGTACACCTAAAAAAACGCCAGCAAAAATGCCAGAAAAACTGCCACAGTTTTTTCCTGAGTTTTGGTAGTTTTTCTGGCGTTTTTGCTGGCGTTTTTTTAGGTGTACAAAAAAACCAAGTGGAAACCTAGCCTAAGAGTGGAGTGTAGGTTTCTTTGTGGGCTTTAATTCCCTACAACTGTCCATGTTAGGAACTGTCCAGAGCAGGAGAAAATCCCCATAGCAAACCTATCCTGCTCTGGACAGTTCCTGACATGGACAGAGGTGTCAGCAGAGAGCACTGTGGTCAGACAGAAAGGAAGTTCAAAAAGAAAACAACTCCCTGTGGAGCATACAGCAGCTAAGAAGTACTGAAAGGATTAAGATTTTTAAATAGAAGTAATTTACAAATCTGAATAACTTTCTGGCACCAGTTGATTTAAAATAAAAAAATATTTTCCACCAGAGTACCCTTTTAAGCTAAGTCTACATCAGCATTACTAAGCTGACCACCGGCCACCAATGGTTCCCAACAGATGGCCCTCATTTTGAATGGGGTCCATTGGGGTTTCATTAGATGTCTGTTAATTTTCATAATTTTAGTGGAGAAAAAAACCTGACATCCAGGATTTTTTTTTCCATTATAACAGAATTAGCGAACGGAGCTCCAAAATCTGATGTGAACATAGCCTCTCTATAGGAAGGCCGAAGACACCAGAGAGGTGAACTCGGGTGTTTCTGGTGCTCCCATAGAAAAGTGGTAGTACAACTTGGCTCAATACACTTTAACATAACTGAGTTGCAATACCACATACAAACTAAGTTAAAGAGTGGCACTGTTTTTTGGGAGAAAAAACAAACTGTTATATTATTCTAATTCTGGCTAGCTGCTAACTTTTTGAGAAAAATAGGTCACATTGACATACTCTATAGGCTAGGTTCACACACAGTATTTTTATTAGTATTATCAGCCAAGACCAGACATGGAAAAGAAAACTATAATGGAAAGTTTACACTTTTTTGGACCCACTCCTGGTTTTGTCATAAAAAAGTTAAATAACAAAAAGAAACAAAATCCTGACCATAAAGGGGTACTCCGGTGGAATTTTTTTTTTTTTTTTTTTTTTTCATGAACTGGTGCCAGAAAGTTAAACAGATTTGTAAATTACTTCTATAAAAAAAAAATGTTTATCCTTCCAGTACTTATTAGCAGCTGTATGCTACAGAGGAAATTCTAGTCTTTTTGAATTTATTTTAGTCTTGTCCACAGTGCTCTCTGCTGACACCTCTGTCCATGTCAGGAACTGTCTAGAGCAGCATAGGTTTCAGCAGAGAGCACTGTGGACAAGACAAAATGAAGAAATTCAAAAAGAATATAATTTCCTCTGTAGCATATAGCTGCTCATAAGTACTGGAAGGGTAAAGATTTTTTAAAAGAAGTAATTTACAAATATATTTGACTTTCTGGCACCAGTTGATTTAAAAAGAGAGTACCCCCTTTAAACTTTGCTGAGTCTGGGGTTGTCTACTTGATAAAACGCATTCCCATATACCTTATTACATTAACTTAGAATTAATATTGGGGGCTACTGTGTTTCATCTCTGGGCCAGAACAAGTAGGGATTGTCTGAAACTGAGAATCTCTCTTAAGTATATTTCTAAGATAATAGAATAATGCTAAATCATTTACCACTATATAAAATGTTAATCCACATTATCAATACCAACTCACTCGTCAAGGCCCATCAAAATTCTGGGTTTTTTAGTTACTCATTCAAATAAAACAGTGGCAATTCAAATCCTGGACTGTTGTGGGCCTTAAGGACTGGGTTGGGAACCTTTAATCTATGCAGACATATGCTAGATGTTTTACTTTGAAATTTTGGTGTTTATTTTTACAGGTCATATTAAAGGAGATGTCCTGATTGACCTCAGCACTGGTTCCTTTGTTCATCATCTCCATGCAGCCTGTGAGTTTTTCAAACACATCATAGTCCTGAAGGTCCAAGACAGATGCATCCTGGAGCTGAAGAGATGGCTGGACACACGGACAGGAGCATTCGATTGGGGACATGCCACAAAACTTCATGTAGAAATAGAAGGAAGCAGGTGAATGATTTATCCAAATGTTAGTGGAAATGTGCAAGTCTTTAGCAAAACCTTTTTACACAACGTACATAATACCGTTATATGTATATTTGTAATATATTGTCTCTGTGAGGAGACCAAATACAGGAAGTGTGGGCGGGACAAGCAGGACTCTGTGCAGGCTCCCGAGTTGTCAATCAGCCTGCTGTGTGAACCGAGGGTGAGTAACAGAGCCTCACTGCACAGAGCCCTGCTTGTCCTCAGTGTACAGAGCCCTGCTTGTCCTCAGTGTACAGAGCCATGCTTATCCTCAGTGTACAGAGCCCTGCTTGTCCTCAGTGTACAGAGTCTTGCTTGTCCTCAGTGTACAGAGCCCTGCTTGTCCTCAGTGTACAGAGCCCTGTTTGTCCTCAGTGTACAGAGCCCTGCTTGTCCTCAGTGTACAGAGCCCTGCTTGTCCTCAGTGTACAGAGCCCTGCTTGTCTTCAGTGTACAGAGCCCTGCTTGTCCTCAGTGTACAGAGCCCTGCTTGTCCTCAGTGTACAGAGCCCTGCTTGTCCTCAGTGTACAGAGCCCTGCTTGTCCTCAGTGTACAGAGCCATGCTTGTCCTCAGTGTACACAGCCCTACTTGTCCTCAGTGTACACAGCCCTGTTTGTCCTCAGTGTACAGAGCCCTGCTTGTCCTCAGTGTACAGAGCCTTGCTTGTTCTCAGTGCACAGAGCCCTGCTTGTCCTCAGTGTACAGAGCCCTCCTTGTCCCGCCCATGCTTCCTTTATTTGGTCTCAGTCTCCTCATAGAGATACACAGGCAATATCTCCAGTTGCAAAAATATACACATTTTTAAACCAATGTATATTGCAAATATACATATAATGTTATTTTATACATTATATAAAATGTTTTTGCTAAGGACAGGTATACATTTTCAATCCGCCAAATAAAGCTTGGTATGCAATGCGCCAGAATATGATAGGTGACATTTAAAAAAAATACCTTGGAGAAATACTTTTTGTTGGGGAATTGTGCTTTGAGCAAAGGGTAAAAAGTGATGCATATTTTGGCACATCAAGTACAGAAGAGCCCATATACAAAGCAAAATCTGTGCACCGGATGACTGCGGAGCCGCCGGAGAGATTGCGGGGCGGGGGGGTCCCAACGGCAACTCCCCAAAGATCAGACATCTTATCCTCTATTCTTTGGATAGGGGATAAGATGTCTAGGGGAGAAGTGCCCCTTTAAGGACACAGACCATTTGGGCCTTAAGGACACAGCCAGGCTTATTTTTGCATTTTCACTTTTTTCCGCCTAGCCTTCTAAAATCTATAACTTTTTTGGGCTTGTTTTTTGCATGGCCAATTGTATTTTGTAATTTCACCTTTCATTTTACCATAAAGTGTGCCGAAGAACAAGAAAAAAATATTATTTTGTGGAGAAATTGAAAAGACAACTGCAATTTTGCATCTTTTGGATGATTTTGTTTTTATGCAGAACACTTTACGGTAAAAAGTTTTAAAAACAAAATTAGTATATGAAATTGTCCTATTCTGACCCCTCTAAATCTCTCATTCTTCCGTATACCGAACTGTATGAAAGATAATTTTCCCCCCTTTTATTGATACCACTTTTGCCCATATGTGACTTTTTGATCACTCTATATGTCATTTTTCTTGTAATTGATGTGGCCCAAAAGCAGCCATTTCTGACACTCACAGTATGAAATCATTAACATTATATTTTGATAGCTCATACATTTACGCACACTGCAATACCAAATATGTTTATTAATTTTTTTTACGCTTTTTTGAGTAAAATGGGGAAAAGGGGAAATTTAAATTTTTATTCAGGGAGGGGCTTTTTCCCATTTTTTTAAAAACTTTTTTCAACATTTATTTGACACTTTTATGTCCCAATAGGGGACTATTTATAGCAATCTTTAGATTGCAGATAGGGATCAGTGCTATGCATAGGCATAGCACTGATCAGTATTAACGGTGATCTTCTTTTCTGGTCTGCCTTTCAGCAGACCAGAGAAGAAGACCTCATGATGACAGCCATCTTGGCTGATCTGATCCCCGCGACCGTGTCACAAGCAATCAGATCAGCCATTATAAGTGTCACAGTGCCACAGAAGGGGATGCTGGCTTAGAGTAGAGAGATTACGATGTGCTTCATTTTCAAACAGCCAGTTAAAAATCTGGTGCAATTTTAGACTGCCTGAAAATTTCCTCCTGCTTATCTAATTTTTTTCAATCTTAGCCTATATAATATTCTTATCCTTGGTTTCCTCTTGTATAAAAATGGGTATATACATCCTACTCAGTATGCCAGTCATTCTTTCATGGTGCCCTTTCTGATGATGACCCAGGGTTAATCACTCTTCACTGTTTCTATTATTTTTTCAGTGAACAGTTAGAGGACAAAGAAGGAAAAGTGAGATCGGCCGTTCAACATGTTATGAAATGTGACCTTGAGAAAGAAAATATGACAGATCCGATAGTCTTACCACCAGCAGATTGTATCATCAGCGCTTGGCTCCTAGATGATATCAGCAAAAACAAAGATGATTTCATCAGATATCTCAGGAAGATCTCAGGGTTGTTGAAACCTCAAGGACATCTTATTTTTATTGGGTCTTTAGATATGACATATTTCACAGTCGGGAAAGACAAGCTACATGTTCTCACATATGATGAGGATTTTGTCAGGAAAGCTCTAGTTGGAGAAGGTTTTGCTATTGACTACTGTAAGATTAAGAAGAGAACAGCCGTGAGTGACCTTACTGACCATAAGGCCCTCATTTTCATTGCAGCTCACAAGGAGCAGTAGAAATTAGAAACTTGAAAAGTTAGACTCTGGTTTAAATTGCATTTAAGCCTTGGATTTCCAATATATAGCTTCACTTGAAGGTTCTGACATATGCCACAGAAGCATATATCATCCTTAGGCTTCCATGTACAGTTTTAGCGAGTGCCAAATTAAAGGGTACCATCATAAAAAAAAAATTTGATATATTATAGATTAATGTATGCAGAATAACTTTCTAATTGCATGTTATTAGAAAATATGCTTCTTTCTATATAATTTTCCCCTTTGAAAATGACCACTAGAGGTCTCCCTACCAGTCTTGGCTGCAAGCCCTTTTTTTTTTTTTTATAGATTTCAGACTCATGCTTGAGTCCTAAATCTCAGACTGCATCCGGGACACAGACAAGCTCAGCACTGCTCCCTGCCTGTCAATCAGACAGGAAGGAGCCATCACTGTGCTCATAGCACAGCAGGGCATACTCCTGACTCATCCTCCGCTCATTCATTTTACTATCTGAGCTTCGATCTTTCTTCTCTCTGCACATGCAGTTGTAAACAGAGTGACGATTCAGAGTTGCCAGCTAAGCTTGTCTGTGTCCCGGCTGCAGTCTGAGATTTAGGACTCCAGCATGATTCTGAAATCTGTAAAAAGGGCTTACGGCCAGGACTTGTAGGGAGACCCCTACTGGTCATTTTTTCAAAGTAAGGACCATGCCGCTAGCTGGCGTAGGTGTGCAGCCCAGTAGTATTTTATCATGTCAGAAACCGCCAGATCCTCCTACTGGCCATCATGACAGACATTGGCAGATGATGTCTCTTACCGTCCCAGATGAAACGTAAAATTGCCAATTGAAAAGAGCGAAGGGCTAATAAAGGCACTCGGATGGGCAATGTCTCGAAAAAATAGAGTAGTTTTGGCAGATTGTCATTTTAACCGTCGCTATATGACTAATAATAGATATATTGTGACTGCCATTTCTCCAAAAGAGCCCGAAGTTCCCGGAAAAGGGGAAGGTAATTAGTAGAATAACTAGGAGTAGTGAGAGGTCATATAAACCCCTAGATACTTGATAGCAGAGGTAGACCATTTAAATGAATACAAAAGAGTAGACAAGGACAGAGGGAGATTCAGAGGGAGAGCTTCAGATTTAGAGAGATTGACCTTGTAGCCAGAATCCACACAATAGGCATGAAGAGCTTTATAGAGGCTAGGGAAAGAAAGCAAAGGATGAGAGAGCGTAGGGAGGACATATATTTTTCCCTGTCATGTAAGGGAATACCAGTGATCACCCCTTATCATAGCGGCCAAAGGCTCAACGTATAAGGCGAAAATCAGGGGGGGCATCCATGATGAGTCCCATTAAACAAAGGGAAGGTTGGGGAGGAAGCATGAGAAAGTTTGAGAGAGGCAGTAATAGAGACCCCGCAGTGCAGTCAAAAAGTTGCTTGTGATACCAAAATTTTGCAGGGTAGCGAAAAGAAAAGGCCATCCTAGTCTATCAAAGGCCTTTTCTGCATCCAAACTGAGAATCAATGCCTGTTTGGACCTCCGATTAATTAAGTCAACCAGATCTATCACCCTCCTGATGTTGTCACCCATCTGGCGACAGGGGATAAACCCAACCTGATCCTTGTGGATGAGAGAAGGGAGAAATGAGCAAAGTCTGACTGCTAAAACCTTGGACCAGAGCTTCAAGTCAGAGTTAAGGAGGGCAATAGGCCTTTAGCTAGAGCAATTGGGAGGATCCTTGCCAGGTTTAGGAATCAGGGTGATTAGGGAATGCAAGAAGGACTGTGGAGGAACAAGTTGAGGTACAAGGAGAGAAGAGTAAGTCTCACAATACAGGTACGTGAATCCGTCTTGGCCGGGGGAGCGACCAACAGGAAGGCATTTGAGAAGCTTCAAAAGTTCATCCCCAGTAATAGATGCATCGAGGACCTCACGATCGGCCCCCAACAGAGTAGGCAGGCCACATAGGAATAGATAGGAGTCAAGGGCAGCTGCACGCTCCACCGGATCAGACGGAAGCTGAGAGGAAAGGGAGTAGAGACCAGAGTAGTAATCAACAAAGAGGAAAGAAATATCAGCAGGATGATAGGGAAGAACACTAGAGGAGTCCATCAGGGCAGAGAAAGATTGATCAACAGCACGGTCTCATAGGTGCCTGGCTAACATGTGTAATTATGTGCTCTATTGCCTTCCTTATAAAAACGCTGTTTAGCATACATTAGCTGTCGCTCAACTCTATGGAGAGCCAGGTCACCCAACTGAGAACGGGCAGTCACTAAGCACCTCAAAGTCGATAAAGAGGGGGAAGACGGTAAGAGAGCTTTTAAGCATATAATCTGAGCATGAAGTTCCCTGGAGTGAGACAGAGCATCATGCTTAAGGGCAACACAATGTCCCCGTACAACCGACTTATGAGCTTCCCAGAGGACAGCCTGCGATGAGACTGAACCCTTGTTAGTAGCAAAGTAACCAGTAAGACATTTCTGTACGGACTCCTGCGAAGACAGTGATTTAAGAAGAGAATTATCAAGCTGCCAGTGACAGCTCCGAAGAGAAGAAGGAGAGGAGGAAAAAGAAAGGAGAAGGGGACAATGGTCAGACCAGGAGATTGTTTCCAAGGAGGCGGACGAGAGCATGCGCACCATGGGGAGGTTGTCTAAGAAATAGTCTATGCGAGTATGCAACTTATGGGGGTAGGAGTAAAAACTAAAAGAGCGGTCATCAGGTGATTTATCCGCCATAACTCGTACAAAGAGGAGGCCCGAATAAGCCGTCGGAAAATGGTAGCTAAACGTATCTGGGTAGGGGTAGTAGGAGCTGCAGTAAGAGAGTGGCTGTCCATACAGGGGGAGAAGAAAAGGTTAAAGTCCCCCCAAGCAGGCAGGCAGAGGAAGGGTATATATGGAGTTTAGCGAGTACTCTTTGCAGGAATGGTATTTGGGAAGATTTGGGGGCATAGATATTACAGAGTAGGAGTGGGACCCCCCCCCTAGAACCCCCTCCACCACTACAAAGAGTCTCTGCGGGTGTAAAAATGAGGAAGAAACTTGTAGTGGACAGGATCTAGAGACAAGGATAGCAACTCCAGCCGTCTTCCTGTCAGAAACAGCAGAGTAGGCCTGTGGAAATAGGTGCTGGAGGAATAGAAAGGATCCAGAACGGTCAAAGTGTGTCTCCTGAAGAAAAACTATGTCAGCACGCAGATCAACCAACTCCCATTGTAATAGGTACCTTTTAGAGGGAGAGTTCAGGCCCTTGACATTCAGGGAGACACACTTGACTATGGTGGATGGTGAGAGGAGGAATACAGGCTATTAAGAGACAAACTCACACATGAACCCAGAAGGACCGCTTCCCATTGAAGGAGAAACAACTGGGGAACCTGGGATCCAGTGCAGAAGGGCAGAGGGAGGAGACCTGGAAAGAAAAAAGAACGGGGAGGTGGGGGGAGAGAACAAAAGGGTACAGAAAGACCAACAGACAGACACCAAACAGACAGGACAACATAAGACAAAAAAAATGTGATACTGAGCAAAATAAAAGAACCATGGACCAGAGAGCCAATGAGGAGGCCAAGACCAACGGAGTAGACCAGGAGTCACAACAAAGGCAATCCATTGCTACAGCCTTGGGGGGAGAAATGGAAGGACACAAGCAAAGAACAACAACTAAAGAGGCCAACACCCCACCCCGAGGCCACAGCAAAAGAAAAACATGAAAAATAAACCACTGGTGACCAAAAATGCAATGTTACACAAAAAAGGTAAAGTTAGCAAAAGCAGTATAATGCAGTAAGGAAGGAATACTTCATAGTAATCAGAAAAAGGCCAAGAGTTTAGAAATGTCCCAAACCAGAGATATCATGTAGGGGACAAAGGACCATAGTCGACATCTCAAGGGGGAGCTCGAGATGGAGCCTCAGGGTCACGAGGGGAAGACTTCCTCTGAGCACCAGACTGGCGGGGCCAGACAGGTTGCCATACTGGAGGCAGAGGTGGAGGGGGAGATGTCAAGTCCCAGTCCACCATCTGGGGTACCGGCAGGTCCAGTGCAGGGTAGATGTCAGGGAAATCAGAGAAGGAGCATAGAACAGCAGAGCGTCCCTCTCTATGGAGGCATGGAGAGCAAATGGAAAGTTTCACGAGTAAGGCACTTGGTGTGAGTGTAGGACCGTCAGGAGTGGTTGGAGCATCCAACGTTTCCTGAGCGTCAACCAGGACAGGTCTTGCAATAGCTGAATAGGGGCCCCATCAAAATCAAAGTTCCTCAGGGACCGGGCTTTAGCCATGATAGCATGATCGTGCACACAGCAGACAACATGGAGTGTGAATTTGTTCTTAATATTGGATCTATGTTTAGACATATGGCAACGTACTGTTTGAATAGTGCGACCAATGTATTGTAAATTACAACTGCAAGATAGCAAATATATTGCATATTGAGTATAACAGTTTAAATATTGCTGAATTTTAAAAGATTTTTTGTGTAAGAAGAGAAAAAATTATCAATAAATGGGTCCATCATATTACAACATAAACAACGAATCCTATTGCACGGTGAACAACCGAAAGGAGAGGATGGAATGGACATATCTATAGATGAAATATTTTTTAATCTATTGTAATGCCCGGATTCGAGGGGACTATATCTTTGAGGATCGGATCACTCCGAATAATATGGCAATTTTTCTTCAAAATACTATGTATTAGGGGAGCCGCTCTGTTGTAATTAGTGATGAAGTTGTATTTGAAATGATTATTTTCTTTTTTATTATTTTTTTTGTTTATTTATGGTGGTCAAGTTTACCTGTGTTTTATTTTTCACACTGTGATATGCTTGGGATAAAATTGAACTTGGATAACCCTTAGATAAGAAACGTTGTTTTAATATTTGTGCCTGTAAGGAAAAATCATGATCAGTGGTGCAATTTTTACGTATTCTAAGGTATTGACCATAAGGGACGCCTTTAAGCCAACTAGGATAGTGAACACTGGTGTAATCTAGAAAACTATTAACATCAACGGATTTAAAAGGAGTTCTGGTCTGTATCTGTCCCATATTGTTGACTATTTCCAAATCTAAAAAATTAATACTGGTAGTTGAAAAATTTATTGTAAATTGTAGACCCCAGGAATTAGAATTTTAATAATTAACAAAATCATGAGCTTGTTTTTCTGTACCTGTCCAAAAATAATATGTGAGGTGAAAAAATCAGAGACTGTGCTATGTGGACGGCTAATGTGTTTATGGGGGCATTCGAGGCCGTCCACATTTCACAGTCTCTGATTTTTTTCACCTCACATATTATTTTTCAGGCGTTATATTAATGATTTATTCTTCCTTTGTACAGGTACAGAAAAACAAGCTCATGATTTTGTTAATTATTTAAATTCTAATTCCTGGGGTCTACAATTTACAATAAATTTTTCAACTACCAGTATTAATTTTTTAGATTTGGAAATAGTCAACAATATGGAACAGATACAGACCAGAACTCATTTTAAATCCGTTGATGTTAATAGTTTTCTAGATTACACCAAAAATTGCACCACTGATCATGATTTTTCTTTACAGGCACAAATATTAAAACAACGTTTCTTATCGAAGGGTTATCCAAGTTCAATTTTATCCCAAGCATATCACAGTGTGAAAAATAAAAACACAGGTAAGCTTGACCACCATAAATAATCAAAAAAATAATAAAAAAGAAAATAATCATTTCAAATACAACTTCATCACTAATTACAACAGAGCGGCTCCCCTAATACATAGTATTTTGAAGAAAAATTGGCATATTATTCGGAGTGATCCGACCCTTAAGGATATAGTCCCCTCGAATCCGGGCATTACTTATAGAAGATCTAAAAATCTTCAAAATGTACTGGCCCCCAATAGATTAAAAAATATTTCATCTATAGATATGTCCATTCCATCCTCTCCTTTCGGTTGTTCACCGTGCAATTGGATTCGTTGTTTATGTTGTAATATGATGGACCCATTTATTGATAATTTTTTCTCTTCTTACACAAAAAAATCTTTTAAAATTCAGCAATATTTAAACTGTAATACTTAATATGCAATATATTTGCTATCTTGCAGTTGTAATTTACAATACATTGGTCGCACTATTCAAACAGTACGTTGCCGTATGTCTAAACATAGATCCAATATTAAGAACAAATTCACACTCCATAGTGTGTCACGTCACTTCACTCAGGTTCACAAAAGCGACATATCATCTCTTCGTTTAATTATTTTAGAATCTGTTCCACCTTCTAAGCCTAATCGTTTTCAATATTTAATTAACCGCGAATCCTATTGGATATTTCCTTTGTCTACTTTAATACCGCATGGTCTGAATGAGACCATAGAGAATGCTCGCTGAAAATTTACGACCCTTCTCTATCCTCTCATTGATTATTTATTTGCATCATTTTATATATATTTTTATACATAATTTTTCCTTTTTATTATTGTTTTTTTATACTGTTTGTACAATTTATTGTAAATGCTGAGTTTGTCCGCTGGTCGAGAGGACTGTCTTTTTACCTGTCATTCCTCCCTCCCCTTCTCCACCCCTCCCACCCTCCTCTGACGTGTCCTCTCACCATCCTGATAAATTCACCATCCATGTGTCTCTTGTTATGCCTGATGAAGCTGCAGATGCAGTGAAACGTGTTGCATGCTGGGAGAATAAACTACCCTTGCTTTTACCTACCTTGATTGTCCTGTGACCTGCACCTCTCAAAGCTGACACCCCCGTTCAAGTCTCTCTCTGCATTACCTCCTGTTCTGCCGGCTTGGCTGCGGACACTTTATGCGCTCACCATTGTTGTGTATGGGGGTACACAACAACACCAGGTGAGCCTCCTTTTCAGTATACACCTCTCCACCTCACAGGTCTCCCATTTATCACACCATGGAGCGCAGTATCTTTTGTCTTTTCTAGTTCCCAGGCAGGAGAGACAGGGTAGGGCTGAGCAGTCAGGAGTAGCTGTGGACTGCAGTGAAATGGTGGGAGGCAAGGTCAAGCCTTTCTCTATGGAGGTCCAAGATGGTGGTTCCCTGTCCTGGGTTCGAGGGCAGTTGTGGATGGCTAAGGGGAGCAGGGCCTTCAGTGTGTAGGCAGGGAAAGTCACTCACCGCCAGACCCAGCAGGCTCCACAACTAGAGCGGCAACCGAGGCAGGGAGAGCCGGAGGTGGTGCCACAGCACCGTGCAGCAGACGCAGAGTGGCGTCCGGAAATTCGGGCAAAGCAGCGGTGGTCCGTGGAAGCTGTCGGGGAATTAACCCCACATCCTCTGGAGAAGGTAGGTGGAGAGCTGGAGGGTCTGACTTCCGAGCCACGGATGTCCTCTTGGAGCTGGAGCGCAGGCAGTGTGCAGGGCCTGCTATTGCGGGCATGCTTGCAGGTGCGGAGGCCGGGGTTGCCTGGAGGAAGCGTAAAATACTGCCAGGTGGGGTAGAGATCCCAAGAGGTCCTCCCCCAGACCCTTCAAGAGGTCCTCCCCATTGAATTGAGCTGGGTGACTGGGGAGTTTTGGGCAATTTCCCAGCCTCTAGAGCGGGAGCTGCCTTTACATGCGGCCATCATGGTCAGCGCCAAGCCCAACATATGATTTTTATTGTTAAACAATTGGTTAATAGATTAATACTTTTATTTGAATTGACAATAAGACCTAATGTGATCATATGGGACATCACACGGGATTGTAAAGCTGCTGGTTATTTGTAATATATAACATGGTAATAAAAGTAAACACAAAACGCTGAGTGCTGTACTTTTCTTGAGTGGATCAGAGATACAATGCATTTGGAAAATTTTCAGCGCTACAAATCCCAGCCAGCAGTGAAACAGCCCGTAAAAGCTATCACATTACAAGCAGAGCAAAGCATTGTTCTGTGGGCTGACCTCAAACAGAGTATTCCTGTCATCTGCTGCAATAAAGTTGGTGCGCTACAAATCCCAGCCAGTGGTGAACCAGCCCATAAAACTATCTCATTACAAATACCTAGCAAACTGACCTGAATTTTAGCAATATGTATTAGGAGTATTTTGAACGCAGCATAGCCATCTCAGGACCAGTTACGTAAATTTTCTAAGTTTCTTCATACAAAGTTTTTTTTTTTACCTGGTTTTAAAGGGTACCTCTCGTCAAATAAACTTTTGATATATTTTAGATTAATGAATGTTGAATAACTTTCCAATAGCATGTTAATGAAAAATATGCTTCTTTCTATTGTATTTTTCCCGATCAGTCCTGTCAGCAAGCATTTCTGACTCATGCTTGAGTCCTAAACATTCAGAGCTGCCAGCCTGCTTTGTTCGCAGCCAAACAGGCTGTGAACAAAGCAGACTTGCAGCTCTGAGTGTTCTCCTTTGTGAACAAAGCAGACTGGCAGCTCGTAGTGTTTAGGACTCCAGCATGAGTCTGAAATGCTTGCTGCCAGGACTGGTAGGGAGACCCCTAGTGGTCATTTCTTCAAAGTGGAAAATTAAATAGAAAGAAGCATATTTTTAATAACATGCAATTGTAAAGTTATTCTGCATACATTAATGTTTAATATATCAAACATTTTTTTGATGAGAGGTACCCTTTAAGATAACAATGCAGTTAAAAGCTTTGAAAGTGAAAGTTGACTAGTAGCTGAGTAATAAATCTCCTCAAAAAGATGAAAAATAATCTCAAAATCTATTAGAAAAAATTTATATATCTGGCAAAGGAATTGTTGGATGTGATAGAGGACAGAGCACCCCTGCCATGTCCTTTGCCAGTAAAAATGCTTGTGGCAGCACTGGCACCCGAAGAGGTGGCCACAGCCAGGTGCCTGGTGGTAGTAGCAGCCATGTCAGCAAGCAAAAGTTCTCACTGTCTGCCAGGTGTTGTGTGGTTTCACAGGATAGTTCAGCCCTTGTGGACTGGTTGACTTGTTTGGGGTCTTTTCGGGAGGAGGAAGAAAAGTGTACAGGTATGACAGTGAGCCAGCTGTCAGTAGATTCCACATTTTTTCACAGCAATATGTTTTGTTTGGCAGTCTACCAGCATTTTTTTCATTCTTAGCTGAGAAAGTAAATATATTTTGCATTAGATAATTGATAGCTTCTCTGGAGGGGTACATTTTTGTTTAAAGAGGTACTCCACCCCTAGACATCTTATCCCCTATCCAAAGGATAGGGGATAAAATGTCAGATCACCTTGGTCCCGCTGCTGGGGACCCCGGGGATCGCTGCTGCAGCACCCCGCTCGTCATGCCCCCTGCCATAGACTTGTATTAAGGGGACGGGCCGTGATGTCATGAGGGGCGGAGCCATGACGTCACGCTGCTCCGGCCCCTGTATCGCCCGTCATTACGCACAGAGCGAACTGGCTCTGTGCAGTAATGATGGCGGGGTGCCGCAACGGCGATCCCCGGGGTCCCCAGCAGCGGGACCGCGGCGATCTAACATCTTATCCCCTATACTTTGGATAGGGGATAAGATGCCAGGGGCAGAGTACCCCTTTAATATAGCATTGTATATTATATTAGATATTTTCTTCAGAGTTGCTACTTTCTTTATTTATGCAAAAGGGACAGTGGGACAAAGGGTGATTAATGATTGTCTCCTTTTTAAGTGTTTTTATTTGTATGTCCATGCCATTTTGTGATATTTATATGTTTACTAAAGATTAATGTATAATTGTCTACAGAACATTTGTTTATTCTTTTCATTTGTTTATGTATTTCTTACACCTCCATGAGCCTGCCCGTTTTTTCCATTTGTGTCAGTAGATTCCTTATTATCTACAGTGACACGGTGCGGTGAAAATGTCTGAGCTAGATAGTCTTTTCCATGATATCTGTCTTTCCTCCCCCTCTTGGTATGAAGCATAAGGATAGCATTAGCTAAGTGGAGAAGTTGCGTCACAGTAAGCCTTTGAAGTGTGTTTCAGGGGTGGTGGAGGGGAAGGCAATGGCTGAAAAAAGCTCCAGTGGGGCAGTGTGTGGTAGGCACTGTGGTGAGATTATAAGGCATCATGGAGATTATGCTGAGGGGTGCAAGGAGCCCATGATCACAAGTTCATACTGAAAGAAGTGGCAGGGATGATGAGGAGAAGTTTGATGATGAGGATGTCAGCAGGCCTGTTGGTCTGATCAGCTCAGCATCATATGCAGGCTTGAAAAAAAAAAAGCCTACCAGAGAAGGGACACAGTTGGGTGGTGGTGTACCTATCTCTTTACGGTATCCCGTAGTGTTGAAATTCTTTGCTATCGTATCCAATGCAGTATGTCAGGAACAGTGTCGTACCTGCAAAAAGAAAGTGAGACATAGCCAGGGTCCATCTTTAGAAATTACAGCTCTAAGTAAGTACATGGAGAGGCATCACAAGGCCTCACTACAAGTGTCAGTAGTTCAATGCCTGCAGTCCACCGGCTTCAGCTACCACTAGTCTAAGCTTTGCACAGTCATGTGGTGGAGAGGGTGGGCCACTCCATGCAGTTATCAGTGTCCAGCACAACAGATACTTGAAGTTGTAACTATAGCCAGGGCCAGCAATACATGATTGAAAGTTTAAAGGGGTTCTCCGGTGCTTAAACATCTTATCCCCTATCCAAAGGATAGGGGATAAGATGCCTGATCGCGGGAGTCCCGCCGCTGGGGACCCCCGGGATCATGCGCGCAGCACCCCATTTGTAATCAGTCCCAGGAGCGTGATAGCTACCATGCCCCCTCCCGTAGGCTTGCATTGCGGGGCGGAGCGTGACATCACACGCCGGCGCAGGCGTGAAGTCACACGCCGCCCACCCTGTAGTCGCCGGTAATCAGTCCCGGAGCGAACATGCTCCGGGGACTGATTACCAACGGGGTGCCACGTGCATGATCCCGGGGGTCCCGCGATCAGGCATCTTATCCCCTATCCTTTGGATAGGGGATAAGATGTTTAAGCACCGGAGAACCCCTTTAAAAAATTAGTTTCCTAGTGAATACAGATCTGTTGTAACTCCCCCAAATTGTCTAATTGTTAAAAAAAAAAAAAAAAATGAATGCAACTTCTTTACTGTCCACTAGTACTTCATGGTCCTGTTGCAACTCTCATTAAGGAAAAAATTTGTATAATTCTTTCGAATTTTTTTAATTGAAAAAATATTTTTTTTTTTTTACTGTTTACTGGTTAATGTTTCAACTCTCAAAAGGAGAATTTTGTATAATTTGTTTTACATTTTTTTAATTAACCAAGTCAATTTCTTCATTGTCATCATGTTCCTCACTATTTGAGACACTGCCACCAATCCTGTTGCAACTCAAACAAAGGGATATTTTTTTGGAACACTTGGAAAAAGCTTCCAGTACATTTGTGTGCACTTTAACACTGCAAGGAATCTGCCAAACACCAAAGATACCTTATCCACCCTACAGTGTAGCATCAGAGAGAGTGTTCAGCATGGTAGCCAGCGGTGTCACCCTAAGCGAACAAGATTATCTGTCAGTAATGTGGAAAAGTTCACATTTGTTAAAATTTATCAGGTGTGGAACAGGGTGAAATATAAACCTTCTGTGGCAGATAACATTGGTTAGACAGTACTACCACCACCTCTGCTGTCCGCTGCCTATTACAACTCTCACCAGTCCACCATTGCCTGCTGTTCTGTACACTGGATACAACAACTCCCACCAGTCCACCACCTCCTGATGTATGCTGGATAATACATTCCAGCCAGTCTGCAACCTCCTGCTGTTTGCTGGAAACTTCAACCCCTACCAGTCAACCACCCTTACACATACACAACCCATAAACCCTGCCAAAAAGGAATCATTTTCATAGAAAAGTTATTTCTTCTTCACTATGTTGGAACACTAAGAAAAATCCTTGGTGTCTTCACTTGCCAGACTACAAACCTGATGCTATTCCAAAAAGAGATAATTTTTTAAACACTTGAAAAAGCCATTGTATCCAATACCTTGGTGTGCATTTTAACTCTGGAAGGCATCTACCAACAACCAGGGAAACTGAATGCACCTTTATATTATTGTTATAAAGCATACAAAATATCCTAGCACACTGTGTTTCTGACAGACTGTTAGTTACCATGGATCCCCCCCCCCATGTCGCTTACCGCATGTCGCTTACCATGAGTTACCACACTTAGCCTTAAAACCACTTTAAAACTACTCAACTAGATTCCTAGGCGACCCTAGCAGTGTTATACTGGACTTGTTAGCTCTTAGGCAGTGTTGTACACATGTTTTCAGGCTTATTCAACAAGGCCAGCAAACTAAAATTTAAAAAAGTGTGATCATCTCTAGGTATGAATGTGCAGAGTTGCCATTTTTTCCACAAAAAGTTTTGGTGCAGGTTTATGGTGGTCGAATGAAACCAAGAGAAAAAACATGGTAGAGCAGGGACTGCAGTCACACAGTGCAGAACAACAGGAAAACCACTGCACATAGTGATGAACCCAGATTCGACCCGAACTTTAGTATTTTTCCAGCTCGCCTAAATCACAAGCTTTTACTGGTTCAGCTTGCTTGAGCTGGTAAATAGTGTTGCTCGCGAATATTCGCAATTCGAATATTATTCGCGAATATCGCATATTCGCGAATTCGCGAATTTCGCGAATTTCGCGCTATATATTCGTAATTACGAATATTCGTTTTTTTTTTTTTTTTTTTTGTTTTTTTTTCTTCACAGTACACATCACAGTGATCACCCCTCTCTGCTTCCAGCTTGTGTGGTGTAAAGAAGGCTCTAATACTACTGTGTGAGACTGGCGCGCGAAAATTCGCATATGCGAAAATTAGCATATGCGAATATTCGTATATGCGAATTTTACCTTATGCTAATTTTGTATATACTAATTTTAACATCTGTAAATTTTCGCATACGCGAATATTCGCATATGCGAAAATAAAACGAGGATATAACGAATATGCGAATATTTGCGAATATATGACGAATATTCGTCCATATATTCGCGAATATTCGCGAATTCGAATATGGCCTATGCCGCTCAACACTACTGGTAAATAGCGTACAAAATCATGAAAGCATGTTTTTTTGGCAGACAGAAGAAGCAGGGCCAACAGGGGGCTGTGAGGTGACATAGGGGAAGCAGAAGATCACATGATAATCCAGGTATATCATGTGATTGGCTGCTTTCATGTGTCAATCAGCACAAAGGCCAATAAGAAGCAGCACGGGACACAGATTAAACAGGATTTAATGCCCATACAAGAATCTTGTAGGGGATCCTATGCAACAAAAACAGCTTATAAGGGAACACATCCTCTGAAGGGCTCATCTTTTGATACCACAAATCCAAAGCCTTTTTCAATAATTAAGAGACACAAAAGCTCTCCTTTGTGCAGAACTAATTAATAAACAAGATGAAAAAAGTTGGTGCTCATATACGCTAACCTTCTCAGGTTGTGCTGAGTAAGAATTTGGCATCTGCACTGCCAGTGGAAGGATGATTGAAGACTTGACCATGAAGGTAAGATGAAGTATTTTTATTGTAAACACACAACGCGTTTCTGGACAGTTTCAGCCCTTTCATCAGGCGTACATACAAAACAATGAAATATTCCTGCCTGCTAACATAGAAAACATATATATAGATGCAAATAAAAAAATGTTGCAATATCTTGTAATATCTTTTATATTGGACTAACAGAATTTTGTAGAGACAAGCTTTCGGGATTCCTCCCTTTATCAAGTCCAAAGCAAATCTAAGCTCACAAGCAAAAGACACATATTCTGTTAGTCCAATAAAAAAGGTGTGACAAGATACTGCAACATTTTTTTATTTGCATCTGCATCACTGGATTAATACGGCTACTCAAATTTACTATATATATATATATATATATATATATATATATATATATATATTAGAGGTGCACCGAAATGGAAATGTCAGAACCGAAACGAAACCGAAACCGATACCGAAACCGAAAATGACTTCTCCCCGTCTTCTGGTAAAATGCAGCGCTCCGCTCTCCATCCTCCGGGAGGGGGGATGAGGGGGCGTTGCTTCAACTCAGGCTCTGCCCTCGCTCCTCCCCGCTCTCTCTTCGGCAATTTTCACCCATCACCGCCTCTACTATTTAACTAAGGTAAGATCGTACTGCAGTAATTGAAAACAATAGTAAACCTGCTATTGGCTATTTAAAAAAACAATAGCCAATCGCAGGTTGGCTATTGGACCTGCCCACTATCTGCAGAGGAGTGGACCTGAAGGAGAACTTACTCCTTCAGCAGGCAGAGGGTGGGTCCAAAAGCCAACCTGCAATTGGCTATTGCATTTTGAAATAGCCAATAGCAGGTTTTTCTATTTGGTAAATGGTATACGGGAAGCGGAGCTTGCAGTGGCCCCGGAGCGGCCCCGGAGTGGATCGGCCAGCGGGAGATGGTGAGTTGGGATGGTCTTGGGAATGGGGTGGTGTGGGGGAGCGGAGTTACCTCTGCAGTGCCTCAGACATCCAGGCTGGAATCAAGTCAAAAGACAGCTGCCGGCCGCAAGATTATGCCGCCGGGAGCTGATTGTAAGCACGGGAAATAAAGGGATTAGAGGTGCGGGGTGGGCCTGAAGGTATTTAGCTGTGCCTATCCCCCCCCCCCCCCCCACTCCCTCCTTCATTTTCAATATGGCCATCTATATCTGCACTGTACGGGAGAATTTTCACCGCTCGTACAGAAGGTCAGTCTGAGTGCGGTCTTGGCAGAGTGACAGCAAGTGGCGGGGGATTCAGATTGGTGAGCACTGGCAGTGTTTGTAACATGAGCTGTGGGCAGGCAGGGGAGGTGGGTCATTATCGGCAAATTTTTTGTTGTTTCGGCATTTCCCCAAAATAGCTATTTTCGGCCGATACATGTATCGGCCACCGATATATCGGTGCATCCCTAATATATATATATATATATATATATATATATATATATATATATATATATATGTAATTATTATTATTATTACGGGGTTGCTGGAATCATGTCATGTATTTAATGTGTCATTAAAACAATTTTGACATGTCACAGAGACATGTCAAAAGTTTTTATCAGTTGGTGGTCTCACTGCTGATCAGGAGAATGAATGGGAAAAAGAGTCTGATAGAGCACTCTAATCCCTGGTTCGCATCGATCTCCATTCTGTGGCCCATTATAAGTCTATGGCTACCACATGCTTCTCCCTGCTTGTTCTTCTAATCAGCAGTGAGACCATAACCAATCGAAATTTTCACATTTCTCTGTGACATGTCAATTTTTTTTTTTAAACTGATAGAAACACTAAGTCTCACTGTGTGAATAGAATAGCATGGATCTGATGAAGGGAGCAGTATGTTCCCAAAATGTGTTATCTGCTAAATAAAGCTTTGAGTACCTAAACGCTACTGGATTGTGCAGAGCTTTCTATCATATGATTTCTTTTCCCCTAACCCTGAAATGACGGCCACATATGGTCATAAAACGGAGGACGCACAATGCCGCAAAGGTAGCTATAACAGTACAGAAGTAATAGTCAGCTACTGTTCTGCCTAATAATACACAACTAGTAAACTAGGTAAATAGTGATGAGCAGCAGGGCCCATATTCGATTTTGTGATATTTCGTGAATATATTGACGATTATTTGTCCTATGTTTGCAAAATTAGCATATTCGCTGTGTTCACTCACTTTTTTTCCATGCAAAAATTTGCATGAAAAACTTGCATACAAATTTGCATAAAAATTGGCATGTGAAAAAAGAAAAAAAAAATGAAGATTTTTCATTACGAATATATAGCACTATATTCTAAATATTCGCAAAATCGCGAAGTGTGGATATTCACAATAAAAATTAGCATTACGAATATTACACTAATGGTAACTTTCTGACAATGATCATTCCATAGAGACAAGAAGAAAACTAGCACCACCATAACATAACGGGATCCATTGAATATTCATGTTTTAGGCATCTTACTGTTGTTGGCTGATAAAATATTTGTTTTTTGTTGACTTTTCTGACTTTAAGTCATAAGAAAACACATAGGGGGAGATGTATCAATGTTGTTGTTTTTTTGTTTTTTTATAGATCATTTTGGTTGGCAATTGCACCAAATTTACCATACTTATGCAAGGCACATGTTAAAAATCCTGCAAAGTTTTAAATTTCTACACAGTTCTATTTGTACACCTGATCTACACCTTACAAGAAAAGTGGACATAGGGATTTTTCTCTATTGCTTTGAGGCTCGGATTCCATTGAGGCTTTTTGTCCACCAGCAAAAATGCCAGAAATACTGTCACAGCTTTTTCCTGCGTTTTGGCAGTTTTTCTTGCGTTTTTTCTTACATTTTTGTGGTGTGCGGAAACAGTCATTTTTGTACCCGGTGGTGATTTTTTTCACTGCCTTCAGGTACCACTCTGTGGGTCAGACGCAGAGCGCCCGGCCCACAGAGTGTAAGGATGTAATGAATGATGCATAGTATATTAGATATACTGGTTGCAGAGCATCACTACTTACCTCCGCCGGCTGTATAGTATACAGTGGTGCATTGTGTACCCATGTATACTATACAGGAGCCCAGCAAGGAAAGCATTAACCCACGCTGCTGCTGAGCAGTTCTGGGTTATCCTGAATATACACCCATCTATAGATGAATGTATAGGGGAAACAGTAGGCAGATGTCAACAACTGGGGGCTCCCTGTTACACACTGCAGTATGGGTGCACTCGCCAGGGGAGAGCGACAGAAATGTAATAACCTTTTTTTTTCTTTTCTTCTGATTGCAGATAAGTGAATGTGGAGGACTACATCGGATTCGGTGGATTGCGACAATGACTAGCGTTTTTAATGTCAATAAAAGGGTTAAAGAGGGCTGTGGGGGAGTGTTTTTTGAATTTTTTTTTTCAATGTCTCATGTTTTTTATAATTGACTTTTCAGGCTTAGTAGTGGAAGCCGTCTTGTAGAGGCTTAGTGTTAGCCACAAACCAGCTAACGCCCAATTATTACCCCGGTACCCACCGTCTCAGGGGTGCCGAGAAGAGCTGGCACCAACAGGCCCGGAGCATCAACAATAGCGCTCCTAGGCCTAGGCAGTAACAGGCTGGTGTTCCTTAGGCTGGGGAGGGCTAATAACAATGGTCCTTGCCCACCCTGCTAACGTCAGGCTGTTGCTGCTTGGTTGGTATCTGGCTGACACTGAAAATATGGGGAACCACACACGTTTTTTTAAATGTATTTATTATAATTTTTTTATACCGCATAGGGTTCCGCATATTTTCAGTATCAGCCAGATACCAACCAAGCAGCAGGCAAATTTCCGCATATGCAAATTTCCGCATATGCTAATTTTTCTCATTTGCTAATTTTCGCTTATGCAAATTTTTGCATATGCGAAAATAAACACGAATATTACGAATATGCGAATTTAGTGAATATATGACAAATATTCGGCCATATATTCGCGAAATATCGCAAATTCGAATATGGCCTATGCCACTCATCACTATATATAAGCCTTATAGTACAATGATCAACTGTGATCACAGAATTATATGGGCACTGCCACTGTCTCATCACTACAACTGCTAGAACTATAGAAAAATATGATTCCAGAAGTTTTGATGCCTCAATTTAGCCTGAGAATAACTTCTATACAGAGTACTGTATATAATCGAGAATAAGCCGAGTAAACGCCCCCCCCCCCCCCCAGCTTGTACTCGAGTGAACTCTTCGCCTGTCAATCCCTTCTTAGTGGTCTTCAACCTGGGGACCTCCAGATATTGCAAAACTACAACTTCCAGCATGCCCGGACAGCCATCGGCTGGGTGTTGTAGTTTTGAAACCTCTGGAGGTCCGCAGGTTGAAGACCACTGCAGCCTTAGTCATCATCCAGCCCCCCCCCCCCCTTTTATTTTGTACTCACCTCCCCTCAGCGGGAAGTTAGGGTGAGCTGGTCCGGGACATCTCTGCTGCAGGGACTGTCCGGTGGGGATGGTTAGTCGTTGCGGGCTGTCCATTTTCACCGGGGGGGGGGGGGGGGCCCCAGACTAGTGACGTTGCCTTGACGACGACGCACAGGGACGTTGCGCATGAACGTCCCTGTGCATTGTCGTCAAGGCAACGTCACTAGTCCTGGGCAGGCCCGAAACGTGGAGAAGAGGGTCCCTCGGTGAAAATGGACAGCCCGGAATGACTAATCCTCCCCACCGGACAGTCCCTGCAGCATGGATGGCCTGGACCAGCTCACCCTAACTTCCTGCCGAGGAGAGATGAGTACAAAACAAAAGGGGGGGGGCTGGATGATGACTAAGGCCACAGTGGTCTTCAACCTGCGGACCTCCAGAGGTTTTAAAACTACAACTCCCAGCATGCCCAGACAGCTGATGGCTGTCCAGGCATGCTGGGAGTTGTAGTTTTGCAACATCTGGAGGTCCGCAGGTTGAAGACCACTGATAAAGAGATTGACAGGCGGGGTGATGATGAAGGGGGGGGGATGATGACGAAGGCCGCAGTGGTCTTCAACCTGCGGACCTCCAGAGGTTTCAAAACTACAACTCCCAGCATGCCTGGACAGCCGAAGGCTGTCCGGGCATGCTGGGAGTTGTAGTTTTGCAACATCTGGAGGTCCGCAGGTTGAAGACCACTGATGAAGGGATTGACAGGCGGTGATGATGAAGGGGGGGGGATGATGACGGGAGTCTGGATGATTATATGGGGGGGGGCTGATGTATTTCCCACCCTAGGCTTATAGTCGAGTCAATAACTTTTCCTTGTATTTTGGGGTGAAATTTGGGGCCTCGGCTTATATTCGGGTCGGCTTATACTCGAGTATATACGGTAAACTTCTTGAGATGATAACAAAAAAAACAAAAAAACACATTTGGTTATTTCAACAAGTTAGTCTTCAACACATTTTCCCATGACTGACTCATGAATATAATAACTCGTAATGTAATAAGAAAATATTTCTAACGTACTGAGTAGATGTATCCCTTGTAATAATATAAAGACCTGTAGCTCTGGTGTAGATACAGTCACCTGTCTGTGATAGAAGATTAGACGATGGATTCCGGCTCCCATAAGATCTATCATATACATGGATTTGATTCCAGACAATTACTGGAGGATTATTTTTCAGATAAACCTGATATGGTCTTTGAAGAGGATGCCTTGATGTTTCCCATTGAAAATCTTACAAAAACATTCACAGAAGGTATGTATCTTGAATATTCTATCTTTAATTGGTCATAAGCTACATTAGGCAGCTAAATACAATTGCAAATTAATTTTTGGGTTGTTTGAGATCGGAACTGGCAACCCCATTGCCCCAGTCATCACTATGCATTGTACAGAAATGTAGAATTGAGTGATGAACGGCTAGCCAAAAGTTTTAGAGCATAATTACTAATTTGTAGTTTACCAGTTTGTGCCAATGACATTTCCCAACCTATTTTAGGTTTTCACAACCCTAGAGTTTTTAAGGGCATATCCAAGGATAAGCATTAAAGAGGTTTTCCGGGAAACCCTAGTGCTTAGCCCTGTGTCTCCCAGTGGAATAAAACAACAAACGCCAATATACTTACATAATCCGCCCCAAGGAGCTGTCATATCTTCTGGGGGATATTGAAACAGCATAGTTGGCTTACCAGTAATTCCAAAATGATGGAAATAGGAAAGCTCGAGAGCTGGCTGTGCTATGTTGTTTTCAATTATTTTATTTTTTTTATATAATGATGAAAAAAAAGATTTATTCCATAGAAAAAAAAATGTTGTGTATATTTTAACCCTTTAAAAGGGTACTCCGGTAGAAAACTTTTTTCTCTTTTTTCTTTTTTAAATCAACTGGTGCCAGAAAGTTAAACAGATTTGTAAATTACTTCTATTAAAAAATCTTAATCCTTCCAGTATTTATTAGCTGCTGAATACTACAGAGGAAATTATTTTCTTTTTGGAACACAGAGCTCTCTGCTGACATCATGAGCACAGTGCTCTCTGCTGACATCTCTGTCCATTTTAGGAACTAAAGGAAGAGAAAAAAAAGAGAGGACAGCGCCTCGTGTAATCCTGCAAATATAGAGGAGGGGTGACAGTCTAAAAAATGGACTCTCACCTGTAACTCCTCTTGATTTAGTGCATATCACCCCAAATAACGGGGTACCAGGGAACTGCAGGCCGAAGGAGTAAATGCTGGATACCGAGTAACCGGGTCCAGAACTAGGAAAATTCAGGAAACAAAAGAAACTCCAAGATTGGCGCTGTCCCAGTGAAGGCAAAAGTTCAGTACTTATTCAAGTAAAACCATATTTATTGATTAAAAACTGTTTTACAGGCACATCAGAGGCAAGACGCGTTTCGGGTCAATGTGTACCATTTCTCAATTGCAGATGACCCGAAACCCGTCTTGCCTCTGATATGCCTGTAAAACTGTCTTTAATCAATAAATATGGTTTAACTTGAATAAGTACGGCACTTTTGCCTTCACTGGAACAGCGCCAATCTTGGAGTTTCTTTTGTTTCGTCATTTTAGGAACTGTCCAGAGCAGCATATGTTTGCTATGAGGATTTTCCCCTACTCTGGAAAGTTCTAAAAATGGACAGAGATGTCAGCAGAGAGCATTGTGCTCATGATTCAGCAGAGAGCTCTGTGTTCCAAAAAGAAAAACATTTCCTCTGTAGTATTCAGCAGCTAATAAGTACTGGAAGGATTAAGATTGGCACCAGTTGATAAAAAAAAAAAAAAAAAAAAAAAAAAATGTTTTCCACTTTAAGGACACATCCGATTTTTGCATTTTCATTATTTTCTCCTTGCGTTTTAAGAGGCATAACATTTTTTTTTCCATTTACAGACCCATAAGAGGGCTTGTTTTTTTCCACGACTAATTGTACTTTGTAATTACATTTTGTAATTTTACCATAAAATGTACAGCGCAACCAACAAAAATATATTATTTGTTGGGAGAAATTAAAAAGAAAACTGCAATTTTGCTAATTTTAGGGGCTTTCATTTTTATGTTGTACATCTTAAGGTAAAATTGTTATTTTATTTTTTTATTCTGTGGGTCAATACAATTAAAATGATACCCATGATTACGTGCATTACTGTTACTGTACTGCTTTTACAAAAACTCAAACTTTGTTTAAAATTGCCCTTTTCTGACCCCCTATAACTTTTTAATATTTCTGTACCCAGAGCTTTATGATGGCTAATTTTTTGCCGTTATCTATACTATTTTTGTTTTGATTGAACTCAATCACTTTTTAATATTTTTTTTTGACATGTGATGTAACAAAAAATCAGTAGTTCTGGTGTTTTTTTTTTTTTTTTTTTTTTGCATTTACGCAGTTCACCGTGTGGAATACATAACATTACATTTTACTAGATTGGACATGTAAAGGGGTACTCCGCCCCTAGACATCTTATCCCCTATCCTAAGGATAGGGGATAAGATGTCAGATCGCCGGGGATCTCGGCTGTGGCACCCCGCTATCATTACAGCACAGAGCAGACTAGCTCCGTGCGTAATGTCCAGCGATACAGAGGCCAGAGCATCATGACGTCACGGCTCCGCCCCTCATGATGTAACGGCCCGCCCCTTAATGCAAGTCTATGGGAGGGGGCATGATGGCTGCCACGCCCCCTCCCATAGACTTGTATTGAGGGACAGGCCATTACGTCACGAGGGGGTGGGACCGTGATGTAATGATGCTCTGGCCCCTGTATTGCCCATCATTATGCACGGAGCGAGTCTGCTCTGTGCAGTAATGATAGTGGGGTGCCGCAGCCGAGACCCCGGGGGTCCCCAGCAGCGGGACCCCAGCGATCTGACATCATATCCCCTATCCTTCGGATAGGGGATAAGATCTCAAGGGGCAGAGTACCCCTTTAAGCATTTTTAACCCCAGGACCACAGGTTTTTTTTTTTTCATGTTTGCACTCATATTTTCCACCTCACCTTCTAAAAATCATAACACTTTCAATTTTTCACTTACAGACCCATATGAGGGCTTGTTTTTTGCACCACCAATTGTACTTTGTAATGACATCACTCATTTGACCACAAAATCTCTGATAAAAAAAAAGATTTGTGGGTCAAAATTTTAAAAGATACCATTTTGTAATTTTGGGGGCTTCCGATTCTGCACAGTAAAGTTTTTGGTAAAAATGACCACTTATCTTTATTCTGTATGTCCATACGATTAAAATGATACCCACATTATATAGGTTTTATTTTGTTTTACTTCACTTTTTCTTTTAAAAATAAACACATATTAATTTTTGTTTACATATTTTTTTATCGTAAAAATGGGGTGATTCAAACATTTATGAGGAAAGAGGTCAAATCACATTTATTAACTTTTTTAATTTACTTTTTAATTTATTTATATTTTTAGTCCCCATAGGGGACTATTACATGCAATCCTTAGATTGCATGAACTGAACAATGCAGGACAGGAGCATCAAGGGACAGATAGGACGTTGAGGAGACAGGTTAGTGCCCTCTGTCATCTCAGCTGTTTGGGACGCAGTGATTTCATGTGGCGGTCCAGAACTCCCGCTGAGCTAACCAGGATGACTTTTCTTCCGTTTTAGATGTTGCAATCAACTATAATTGCTGCACCAAAGGTAAATACCGGACATCAGCCCGATCAGCAATGTCCGGCATTAGCCGCAGAGAGCAACTGGTGTCCATTGTCTTTAAGGAGTTGATGTTTATATAAAAAAAAAAAATATATTTTGCCAATTAGCAAAGAAGGTTATTTTTTATATTTATTTTGGACTTTTCAAGTCCCCATAGGGAACTCTCCAGGCTTTACAAGAACCTTGGCCATCCTGCAAGTTGGAGAGGTGAAGAGACCTCTGGCAGCCATTTACCATTATCAGACCCCCACAATTGCACACTTAGAGTGTGGTAAGCCCACCTGAGCCTCCTGTTTAGCTATAGATGCCGTGAAAAATCTGGGTAAATGGCGGACATAAGTGTGATCGCTGATGTCCACTACTATCAGTGAGTCTCAGGCTGCTGATAGCAGTCAGAGCTTACCTGCTATGTAACGAGCAGGTTCATAGCCATGCTGCAAAGTTACTCACTGCAGCACCATTCATTTATGGTGTCTAAGGGGTTAACACAGGGCCAGATTAAGAGCATCATGGGCCTGGTGCTGAAGATTTTGGTGGGCCTACAGTTGACATGACACAACAGCTGGGTTGCGGCTATTTGTGGGTTTTAGCACAATGCCATTTACTTACATTATGTGCAAACAACATGATACACTGAGTGTGACGTAGGTAGGTATTTAATTGGGTTGTTTGCTGGCTGGATAGGTAGCTGGGTCGGTTGTAAGCTTGCTGAGTAAGTAGTTAGGTAAGTAGCTAACTAGGTAGCCATGTAGGTAGCTATCCATGTATGTAGATAGGCAGGTAGGTAACTAGCAATAATCCCCATCAGAGCCGTTTTTATACATACGTGGGCCCAGTAAAAGACTGTAGAGGAATAGTGGTGCAGTTGCCCGTAACAACCAATCAGACCAATTCTTGCCTTTTGAGAAATGAAGGAAGCGATCTGATTGGTTGTTATGGGCAACTGCACCACTCTTCCTTTGCACAGGTAATCTGTTTATATGCTGTATGTTTATAATAGTTGATCTATTATAACCAGGGCCAGATTAAGGCTGCCTGGAAGATGGAGCATTTCATTATGTTGGCACAGTTCCCCACATTAGGTGCAGTATAGTTCCCCCACATTAGGCGCAGTATAGTTCCCCACATTAGGTCATTAGGTGCAGTACAGTTCCCCCACATTAGGTGCAGTATATTTCCCCCACATTAGGTGCAGTATTGTTTACCCCACATTAGGTGCAATATAGTTCCCCACATTAGGTGCAGTATAGTTCCCCCACATTAGGTGCAGTATTGTTCCCCACATTAGGTGCAGCATAGTTCCCCCAAATTAGGTGCAGTACAGTTCCCCCACATTAGGTGCAGTACAGTTCCCCCACATTGGGTGCAGTCTTGTTTCCCCCACATTAGGTGCAGTATAGTTCCCCACATTAGGTGCAGTATAGTTCCCCCACATTACGTGCAGTATAGTTCCCCACATTAGGTGTAGTATAGTTCCCCCACATTAGGTGCAGTACAGTTCCCCCACATTAGGTGCAGTATAGTTTCCCCCACAGACATACAGCCTCCAGCCATATACAGTGTATGTCTGGAGGCTGTATGCCTGTTTACTGCCCCAGTGTTCCGACCATCACTCCTCCGGTCTGGGGACCCTAGTGACCGGGGTCACGATCTACTGCTATGGCCTATGGGCCAGAGCAGTAGGTCCCGGGACTGGGGAGCGGAGGTCGGAACACTGAAGATGATGTGCCGCTGGTGACTTACCATGCACGTGTCCTCCTCGATGCTCCGCTCTGCTTTACTCCTATGGGCGCACGCACGGGACATCAGTGACATCCCTGCGTGTGCTACCTCCCAGCGGCCCCTGCATTTTTAAAGTTAACGTGGGGGCCGCCACAGAGAGGTAACCGCCGGGACATCCTTGTGTCCTGAAAAGATTTTTCGGGACACAGGGATGTCCCGAATGTGACGGGGGCCCCCTGCGGGCAAGGGACATCGCATGGCCGGCCCTCTTTTTCTGTAAATATAGCTGTCGTGGGCCGCCCATGCTATTCGCTGGGCCTATTTTAACTTAGGGGCCTGGAGCAGCAGCTCCATCCGCCCCTACATTAATCCGGCCCTGCAAAAATATGTCTAAATTAAATATTTAATCCATAGCAATTGATTAAAAAAATCTTCTCCTGTTGTTTTATATCAATATCAGTGGTATCGCCCCCTGCTGTTCCTTGTTCTTCTTAACATTGAAACATAGAATGTGTCGGCAGATAAGAACCATTTGGCCCATCTAGTCTGCCCAATAATCTGAAACCCATCAATGGTCCCTGGCCCTATCTTATATGAAGGTTAGCCTTATGCTCATCCCATGCATGCTTAAACTCCTTCACTGTATTTCCAGTGACCACTTCTGATTTCTAAGTTCACCTTCTCCAGCCTCTAATAGTAGACAGATAAATTCTATTGCTGGCATACTGGCCATGTGCATTACAACCTTTGTACAATTGTAAAGGACATACTTACTTATATACTTCCAAAATACTGTTTAAGTAAAAGGAGCGGAGCATATTTAAGAGAAGAAAAACTGCCACAAGAGGACATAGTTTTAAATTAGAGGGGCAAAGGTTTCTGCAGTAATATCAGGAAGTATTACTTTACTGAGAGAGTAGTGGATGCATGGAATAGCCTTCCTGCAGAAGTGGTCGCTGCAAATACAGTGAAGGAGTTTAAGCATGCATGGGATAAGCATAAGGCTATCCTTCATATAAGATAGGGCCAGAGACTATTGTTATGATTCAGATTATTGGGCAGACTAGATGGGCCAAATGGTTCTTATCTACTGACACATTCTATGTTAAACTGCCTCCCACCCTCATAGATTTTTTGCTTGAGGATGCTCCAAAGGTCCTCAGTAAGATTGAGGTCAGGGGAGGATGGAGGCCCCACCATGACTTTCTCTCCTTTTAACCCCAAAGCAGCCATTGATGCAGAGGTATTTTTTGCAGCATGAGATGGTGCATTGTCATGCATGAAGATGATTTTATTATGGAAAGCATAGTTCTTCCTTCTGTACCAGGGAAGAAAGTGGTCAGTCAGAAACTCCACATACTTTTCAGAGGTCATCTTTACATCTTCAGGGACCCTAAAGGGGCTGACAGCTCTCTTCCCATGATTCTGGGCCAAAACATTACTCCACCACTGCCTCGCTGACGTCGCAGCCATTTTAACCCCTTAAGGACCAGGCCATTTTACACCTTAGGACCAGAGCGTTTTTTGCACATCTGACCACTGTCCCTTTAAACATTAATAACTCTGGAATGCTTTTAGTTATCATTCTGATTCTGAGATTGTTTTTTCGTGACATATTCTACTTTAACATGGTGGTAAATTTTTGTGGTAACTTGCATCCTTTTTTGGTGAAAAATCCCAAAATTTGATGAAAAAATTGAAAATGTAGCTTTTTTCTAACTTTGAAGCTCTCTGCTTGTAAGGAAAATGGATATTCCAAATTAAATTTTTTTTTTCACATTTCCAATATGTCTACTTTATGTTTGCATCATAAAATTTATGAGTTTTTACTTTTGGAAGACACCAGAGGGCTTCAAAGTTCAGCAGCAATTTTTAAATTTTTCACAAAATTTTCAAACTCACTATTTTTCAGGGACCAGTTCAGGTTTGAAGTGGATCGGAAGGGTCTTCATATTAGAAATACCCCATAAATGACCCCATTATAAAAACTACACCCCCCAAAGTATTCAAAACGACATTCAGTAAGTGTGTTAACCCTTTAGGTGTTTCACAGGAATAGCAGCAAAGTGAAGAAGAAAATTCACAATCTTAATTTTTTACACTTGCATGTTCTTGTAGACCCAATTTTTGAATTTTTACAAGGGGTAAAAGGAGAAAATTTATACTTATATTTGTAGCCCAATTTCTCTCGAGTAAGCACATACCTCATATGTCTATGTAAATTGTTCGGCGGGCGCAGTAGAGGGCTCAGAAGGGAAGGAGCGACAAGGGGATTTTGGAGAGTAAGTTTTTCTGAAATGGTTTTTGGGGGGCATGTTGCATTTAGGAAGCCCCTATGGTGCCAGAACAGCAAAAAAAAAACACATGGCATACCATTTTGGAAACTAGACCCCTTGAGGAACGTAACAAGGAATAAAGTGAGCCTTAATACCCCACAGGGGTTTCACAACTTTTGCATATGTAAAAAAAAGATATAATTTTTTCACTAAAATGTGTGTTTCCCCCCAAATTTCACATTTTTGCAAGGGTTAATAGCAGAAAATCTCCCCCAAAATTTGTAACCCCATCTGTTCTGAGTATGGAGGTACCCCATAAGTTGACCTGAAGTGCACTACGGGTGAACTACAATGCTCAGAAGAGAAGGAGTCATATTTGGCTTTTTGAGAGCAAATTTTGCTCGGGGGGCATGTCACATTTAGGAAGCTCCTATGGTGCCAGGACAGCAAAAAAAAAAACACATGGCATACTATTTCGGAAACTACATCCCTCAAGAAACATAACAAGGGGTACAGTGAGTATTCACACCCCACAGGTGTTTGATAAATATTTATGAAGTGGGATGTGAAAATGAAAAATTGGATTTTTTTACACTAAAATGCTGGGGTTACACCAAATTTTTCATTTTCACAAGTGGTAAAAGGAGAAAATGTCACCGTAAGTTTGTAAATACATTTCTTTGGAGTAAGGACATACCTCAAGTCTAGGCGTAAACAGCTTGCACACTGGTCTGAGAGGAGCAGGTCGCATTCAGGGGCCTTGAGCTTCTGCGTTGCGGCCTAAGGAGCCAGAACAGTGGGACCCCCCCTCAAGGGGCATTACATGGGGTAAATAACTGGGGTACACTAAATAACTAAAATGGGGTACAGTGGGACATAAAATTATAAAACAGGTTTTGATCCCAGAATGATGACCCAGAGCATAGCCAAAACTAAAAAATATGCCCACCCCAAACCCTATGCTCTGAATCATCATTCTGGGAATGCGACGTGTGTGGCCGTCCCTAACCTGTTGCCTCAAATGCGCACCCCGCTCAGGTGGAGAGAGAGCGCTGCGCATTTGAGGCAACAAAAAAAGTCCCCGATGATAGTGACTCAGTAACCCATGACCCAGAGAAAAAAATACCCCCAGAGGTCTCATCAGTTTTTTTTTTTTTTTTAGATGAGGTTTTTTTGGGCAATTTAGTGATTTTATGGTGTTAAAATTTGGAATGTACTCTGGACATGGTACATTGGGGTCAAATTATGGAAAATTAAAATGAAAAGGGAAAATTTAGTACTCCATGGAAGTGTGATACTCCCTGAAGCAGTTTTTAATGCAGAGGCCCGGATGATCGGGGCAAGTGTCACACTGAGTGGTGGTGTCCTTCCATATCCCCCTCCTGTTACACACTCTGCATTTTTTCTGGGATCGTCCCTTCTTTCCAGTATGGGGGACTTCACCTGGAAAGTGTTGGCCTGGGACGATCCTGGCACCTATAACTCCAGTTCCTTGGGAAGTCCGGCCTGCTCTTTCCCGGTCGCCAAAGATCAGGACCTTTAGGACTTCTTCTTGGAACTGGAGGAATGTCCCTGTGTTGCCAGCGTACTGGGACAGTACAAAAGAGTTGTACATGGCAACCTGTAACATGTAGACCGCAACTTTTTTGTACCATACCCGTGTTTTGCGCATGGCCATGTATGGCTTGAGGACTTGATCAGAAAGATCAACTCCCCCCATATACCGATTGTAGTCCAGAATACAATCGGGCTTGAGGACCGGTGTTGTGGTACCTCGCACAGGGACAGGTGAGCTGCCGTTACCATGAATAGTGGTCAGCATAAGGACATCCTTCTTATCCTTATACCTGACCAACAACAGGTTTTCATGGGTAAGGGCACGGGACTAACCCTTGGGCATAGGTGTCTGCAGAAAATTTATAGGGAGGCCTCTCTGGTTCTTCCGCACGGTCCCACAAGCGGACGTGGATCTGGCGGCGAGGGATGTGAAGAGAGGGATGCTGGTATAAAAGTTGTCCACGTACACGTGGTAACCCTTATCCAGCAAAGGGTGCACAAGCTCCCAAACGATTTTCCTGCTAACACCCAGAGTGGGGGAACAATCTGGGGGTTCAATACGGGAATCTCGTCCCTCATACACTCTAAACTTGAGAGTGTACCCGGAGGTACTCTCACAAAGTTTATAGAGCTTCACGCCATACCGTGCCCGCTTCGAGGGAATATACTGGCGGAAGATGAGTCTCCCCTTAAAACTGATAAGAGACTCATCAACAGAGAGGTCCCTGAGCGGTACATAGGCCTCCAAAAATTTGGCCCCAAAGTGATCGATGACCGGCCTCACTTTGTAAAGCCGGTCATGGGCGGGATCACCTCGGCATAATGCAAGCATTTCTGAATCGCCTCGTACCGCCTCCGTGCCATGACCATACTGTAAAGCGGGGTCTGGTAGAAGATGTCCCCGCTCCAGTACTGTCTGACACTTGGTTTTTTGACCAGGCCCATATGCAGCAAGAGGCCCCAAAATGTCCTCATCTCTGCTGCATCAATGGCGTACCGTTCATTGGGCCTGGCCAAAACAGAATCAGGGTGGTGGGCGATGAACTGCCTGGCGTACAGATTCGTCTGCTCCACCATTAGATTGACAAAACTGTCACTGAAAAAATAACTTAAATAGTCAATTTCAGTGAATCCAGAATTGTCAATCCGGATTCCGGAGTCGCCAACAAACTCCGGAACCCGTGGCTGTTAAGCCTCTGGGTGTCTCCAGACAGGTTCACCGGAAGGGGGCTCTGGTAAACTTGTCTGGGGGGTCGGACTCCTAGTACGAGCAGCATCACCACTCGCACTAGGGCCGGCCACTGGGCCACTATCATGGGGGGTGCGTGGCCTCACCTGGCGGCGTCTCCGCCGCAGTATAGGTGACTCATCATCAGTACTAGATGATGAGGAGGACGATGAAGAACACAGGAATGTTGGATCTTCATCGTCCTCACTGACAGATTCGGAGTCGGAGGCAAGAAAAGCATATGCCTCCGCTGCCGAAAATGCCTGGCGAGCCATCGCCTTTTTTCTACGGTGGTGGTGGTGGGGGGGGGGGGGGGGTTGGTGGCGGGGGTGGCGGGTGTGTGTGGGGGGGGGGGAGGCGAGTATGTAGTGTGTGTGATTGGTGTAACTAACTGTATGGGGGGGAAAAAAGTGCTGCAGCAAAAAAAAAAAAAATGGCCAAATGCAGCGCCCTGAATCCCTAATAGGGCCCGGGTCACACTAAAAAAAATTGTTGCGGACCCTTTAGGTCCTATTAGGGGGTCAGGGGGGGGGGGGGGAAATTTTAACTTTTTTTTTACACTTTTTTTTACTTTACTTTTTACTTTTTGTTACTGGTTAACCCTACCTGTCCCTGGGGCTGTACTCTCTCCCTGCTCTAAGGGGGTCTTCCTCTGTGAGGGGCTCCGATCTTCACGGAGGGGGGGTCCCTGGCTCCTTCTCGCAGCTCTGGCCGCTGAATGAACTCAGGGAGCAAGCAGAGCCGCGAGAAGGGGCCGTTAACCCCTCCCCTGCCGGCTGCTATTGTCCGGCCAATAGCAGCGATCCTGGGGGGGTGACGACATCGCCACCTCCCCATAGATACAGAGGGTGATAGGGGGTGTATCCTACACCCCCGATCACCTTGTATCTCCGGGTACGCGGGTCACACGTGACCCGCATCACCGGAATCGCAAGTGTGAATTCACTTGCGATTTTCGGCGATCGCCTACATGGGGGGGTCTGATGACCCCCCTGGGCATTGGCGCGGGGTGCCTGCTGATTGATATCAGCAGTCACCCCGGTCCGGTCCCCGCCCGGCGCGCAGCAGGGACCGAAATTCCCACGGGCGTACAGGTACGCCCTTGGTCCTTAAGTACCAGGGAGCAAAGGTGTACCTGTACGCCCTTGGTCCTTAAGGGGTTAAAACAAGGGGGCCGTCCACCAACCATCCACTACTCCATCCATCTGGATCATCCAGGGTTTGCGAACAGGACTTTTTGAAAGTTAGTCTTCATGTACCGTATATACTCGAGTATAAGCCGACCCGAGTATAAGCCGAGACCCCTAATTTCAACCCAAAATCCCAGGAAAAGTTATTGACTCGAGTATAAGCCTAGGGTGGGAAATACCTCATCCCCCCCTGTCATCATCCAGACCCGTCATTAACATCCTCATCATCATCCCCTTGTCATCATCCCACACATCCCCCCTTCATCATCCCCTTATCATCCCACACATCCCCCCCTTCATCGTCCCCTTGTCATCATCCCACACATCCCCCCTTCATCATCCCCTTATCATCCCACACATCCCCCCTTCATCATCCCCTTGTCATCATCCCACACATCCCCCCTTCATCATCCCCTTATCATCCCACACATCCCCCCTTCATCATCCCCTTGTAATCATCCCACACCCCCCCTTCATCATCCCCTTGTCATCATCCCCACCCCCCTTCATCATCCCCACACCCCCCCCTTCATCATCCTCTTCTCATCATTCGCCCTCAGTGGTCTTCAACCTGCGGACCTCCAGAGGTTTCAAAACTACAACTCCCAGCAAGCCCGGGCAGCCATCGGCTGTCCGGGCTTGCTGGGAGTTGTAGTTTTGAAACCTCCGGAGGTCCGCAGGTTGAAGACCACTGCGGCCTTCAACATGCGGACCTCCAGAGGTTTCAAAACTACAACTCCCAGCAAGCCCGGGCAGCCATCGGCTGTCCGGGCTTGCTGGGAGTTGTAGTTTTGAAACCTCCGGAGGTCCGCAGGTTGAAGACCACTGCGGCCTTCAACATGCGGACCTCCAGAGGTTTCAAAACTACAACTCCCAGCAAGCCCGGGCAGCCATCGGCTGTCCGGGCTTGCTGGGAGTTGTAGTTTTGAAACCTCCGGAGGTCCGCAGGTTGAAGACCACTGCGGCCTTCAACATCATCCAGCCCCCTCTCACCCCCCTTTAGTTCTGAGTACTCACCTCCGCTCGGCGCAGGTCCGGTCCTGCAGGGCTGTCCGGTGAGGAGGTGGTCCGGTGGGATAGTGGTTCCGGGCTGCTATCTTCACCGGGGGCGCCTCTTCTCCGCGCTTCCGGCCCGGAATAGAGCCGTTGCCTTGACAACAACGCATCTGCGTCGTTGTCAAGGCAACGTGACTATTCTGAGGCCGGGCCCGAAGCGCTTAGAAGAGGCCTCCCCGGTGAAGATAGCAGCCCGGAACCACTATCCCACCGGACGACCTCCTCACCGGACAGCCCTGCAGGACCGGACCAGCGCCGAGCGGAGGTGAGTACTCAGAACTAAAGGGGGGTGAGAGGGGGCTGGATGATGTTGAAGGCCGCAGTGGTCTTCAACCTGCGGACCTCCGGAGGTTTCAAAACTACAACTCCCAGCAAGTCCGGACAGCCGATGGCTGCCCTGGCTTGCTGGGAGTTGTAGTTTTGAAACCTCTGGAAGTCCACAGGTTGAAGACCACTGCGGGTGGGGGAGTTCACTCGAGTATAAGCCGAGGGGGGTGTTTTCAGCACGAAAAATCGTGCTGAAAAACTCGGCTTATACTCGAGTATATACGGTATTTTTCTGCCCAATACAGCCATTTATGCTTGTGAGCATTGGTTAGTGGTCGCTGAATAGAAGGTTTATGCACAGTTGCAAGACACTGGAGGACTCTACACCTTGATGTCTGTGGGACACCAGAGGCACCAGCAGCTTCAAATATCTGTTTGCTGCTATATAATGACATTTTAGCAGCTGCTCTCTGTATCTGATGCATGGATCTGGCAGAAATCTTCATCAATGTTCCTTTATCTGCACAAACCCATCTGTGCTCTGAATCAGCCACAAATCTCTTAATAGTGCGATGATCACGCTTAAGTTTTTGTGAAATACCTAATGTTTTCATACCTTGTCCAAGGCATTGAACTACACTGCTAAAAAATAAATAAAAAATAAATAAAAGGAACACTTAAACAACACAATGTAACTCCAAGTCAATTACACTTCTGTGAAATCACACTGTCCACTCAGGAAGAACACTGATTGACAATCAATTTCACATTTTGTTGTGCAAATGGAACAGACAACAGGTGGAAATTATAGGCAATTAGCAAGACATCCCCAATAAAAGAGTTGTTCTGCAGGTAGTGACCACAGACCACTTCTCAGTTCCTATGCTTCCTGGCTGATGTTTTGGTCACTTTTGAATGCTGGCGGTACTTTCACTCTAGTGGTAGTATGAGACAGAGTCTACAACCCACACAAGTGGCTCAGGTAGCAGCTCATCCAGGATGAAACATCAATGCAAGCTGTGGCAAGAAAGCTGTGACTGTAAGCGTAGTGTCCAGAGCATGGAGGCAGTACCAGGAGACAGGCCAGTACATCAGGAGGAGGCCGTAGGAGGGCAACAACCCAGCAGCAGGACTGCTACCTTAGCCTTTGTGCAAGGAGGAGCAGGAAGAGAACTGCCAGAGCCCTGCAAAATTACCTCCAGCAGGCCACAAATGTGCATGTGTCAACTCAAACGGTCAGAAACAGACCCCATGAGGGTGGTATGAGGGCCCAGCGTCCACAGGTGGAGGTTGTGCTTACAGCCCAACACCGTGCAGGACGTTTGGCATTTGCCAGAGAACACCAAGATTGGTAAATTCGCCACAGGCGCCCTGTGCTCTTCACAGATGAAAGCAGGATCACACTGAGCAAATGTAACATACGTGACAGAGTCTGGAGACGCCATGGAGAACGTTCTGCTGCCTGCAACATCCTCCAGCATGACTGGTTTGGCTCTGGGTCAGTAATGGTTTGGGGTGGTATTTCTTTGGGGGTCCGCACAGCCTTCCATGTGCTTGCCAGAGGTAGCCTGACTGCCATTAGGTACCAAGATGAGATCCTCAGACCCCTTGTGAGACCATATGCTAGTGCAGTTGGCCCTGGGTTCCTCCTTATGCAAAACAATGCTAGACCTCATGTGGCTGGAGTGTGTCAGCAGTTCCTGCCTATGGACCGGCCCACCCGTTCCCCAGACCTGAATCTGATTGAGCACATCTGGGACATCATGTCTCGCTATATCCAGCAATGCCACGTTGCACCACAGACTTTCCAGGAGTTGGCGGACGCTTAAGTCCAGGTCTGGGAGGACATCCCTCAGGAGACCATCCGCCACCTCATCAGGAGCCTGCTCAGGGAAGTCATACGGGCAAGTGGAGGCCACACACACTACTGATCGTCATTTTGACTTGTTTTAACCCCTTAAGGACAATGGACGTAAATGAGCGTCATGGTGCCGTGGTACTTAACGCACCATGATGTACATTTACGCTCCGTCATAACCGCGAGCACCAGAACGGTGCTCGCGTCATGTGCGGCAGGTCCTGCTGTTATCTGCAGCCAGGGACCCGCCGGTAATGGCGGACATTCGCGATCCCACGGATGTCCGCCATTAACCCCTCATATGCAGCGTGGATCCGATCATTCAGCATGGCAGCCGGAGGTCCCCTCACCTGGCTCCGGCTGTCTCCCGGGGTCTTCTGCTCTGGTCTGAGATCGAGCAGACCAGAGCAGATCACTGATAATACTGATCAGTGATATGTCCTATAAATAGCACTGGACAGTATTAGCAATCAAATGATTGCTATAAATAGTCCCCTACGGGGACTATTAAAGTGTAAAAAAATTAAAAAATGTCAAATAAAAAAGTAAAAAAAAATGTGAAAAATCCCCTCCCCCAATAAAAAGATAAAACGTCCGTTTTCCCATTTTACTCCCAAAAAAGCATAAAAAATAATTAATGCATATATTTGGTATTACCGCATTTGTAAAAGTCTGAACTATTAAAATATATTATTAATTATCCCGGCATAAACGGCATAAACGTAAAAAAATTAAAATGTTCCAAATTGCTGCTTTTCTGTCACATTTTATTCCCCCCAAAAAATTATAAAACATTTATAAAAATTTAAACCTAGGCAGAAGTGGTACTGATAAAAACTACACATCATGACGCAACAAATGAGCCCTGAGCCCTCAAAATGCCCCATATACGGAAAAATTAGAAAGTTATAGGTGGTCAAAATAGGGCAATTTCAAACATACAAATTTAGTTAAAATGGTTTGAGATTTTTTTTAAGCGGTACAATTATAGAAAAGCATATAACATGGGTATCATTTTAACCCCTTAAGGACGCAGCCCTTTTTCACCTTAAGGACTGAGCCCTTTTTCGCAATTCTGACCACCGTCACTTTACGAATGAATAACGCGAAAACGCTTTTACCGAATATTCTGATTCTGAGATTGTTTTTTCGTGACATATTCTACTTTATTTTGGTGGTAAATTTTCGGCATTACTTGCATCCCTTTTTGGTGAAAAATCCAAAAATTTCATGAAAATTTAGCATTTTTCTAACTTTGAAGCTCTCTACTTGTAAGGAAAATGGATATTCACAATAAATTTTATTTTTATTCACAAACACAATATGTCCACTTTATGTTGGCATCATAAAACGGACATATTTTTGCTTTTTGAAAAAATTAGAGGGCTTCAAAGTAGAGCAGCAATTTCCAAAAAATCTTTGAAAATTGCTAAATCTGAAGGGACAGATGCTACAGAACTACAACTCCCAGCATGCCTGGGCAGTCCAGGCATGCTGAGAGTTGTCGTTTGGCAGCATCTGGAGGGCTACTGTTTGGGCACCACTGTAACAGTGGTCTCCAAAGTGTGACCCTACAGATGTTGCAAAACTACAACTCCCAGCATGCCCAGACAGCCTTTGGCTGTATGGGCATGCTGGGAGTTGCAGTTTGGCCTTCCTAGTGGTTGCCACAGTAAAGATCGTTTTACTTTCACTTTCAATTACCCCCCCCACCGTCGATTCCCTACCTGATCCAGTATCCAGCAGTCTTCAGCGAAGAGCCCGGGTCCCCCAGGCATCTTCTCATGCAAGTACGGCCTCCATCTTCTTCCCACGATCCCCTCGACATCCAGGGGCGGGCAGAACGGGGGGTTCCCCTGTCCTGCGCTGCCATTGGTCAGAACTCCGTTCTGACTAATGGCAGGGGATAGGAGGAGATTGCAGCTCTGCGACCTCACTCCTATCCCTTAGGCTGATCGGGGCTGTCGCTGACAACTCCGATCAGCCCTATTTTCCGGAGTGACCAGAGACCCGATCAGCCCGGAATTGGAGAAAATCGCATGTCTGAATTGACATGCGATTTTCTCCGATCGCCGACATAGGGGGGTCTCAGGACCCCCCTGGGCGATGTGCCGGGGTGCCTGCTGAATGATTTCAGCAGGCATCCCAATCCGTTCCCCAACCGGCTAGCGGCGGGGACCGGAATTCCCACGGGCGTATCCATATGCCCTGCGTCCTTAAGGACTCGGGATGCAGGGCGTATGGATACGCCCTGTGTCCTGTAGAGGTTAATTGCATTGACCCATAGAATAAAGAAAAGATGTAATTTTTATCGTAAAGTTTACAGCATGAAAACAAAACCTTCCAAAATTTGCTAAATTGCCGTTTTCTTTTCAATTTTCCCACATAAATAATATTTGTTTGGTTGCGCCGCACATTTTATGGTAAGTGATGTAATTACAAAGTACAATTAGTGTCTCAAAATACAAGCCCTCATATGGGTCTGTGGATTTAAATATAAAAGAGTTATGATTTTTAGAAGGCGAGGAGGAAAAAATTTAAATGCAAAAATAAAATTGGCATGGTCCTTAAAGCCAAAATGGGCCTGGTCCTTAAGGGGTTAAGGACATTTCTTAAAGTTGGATCAGGCTGTAGTGTGGTTTTCCACTTTAATGTTGAGTGTGACTTCATATCCAGACCTCCATGGGTTGACAAATTTTATTCCCATTGATAATTTTTGTGTGATTTTGTTGTCAGTGCATTCAACTGTGTAAAGACGAAAGTATTTCATACGATTAGTTCATTCCTTCAGATCTAGGATGTGTTACCTTAGTGTCCCCTTTATTTTTCTTGAGCAGTGTCTTTCAATCTTTTTGGCAGCAGAGAGATGCCTTTTCTTCCCCATATTGCCTGAAAATGGTGTCTGCTTAAAAATACGGAACACCCACCTTTAGTAGTTTTTCCTTAAATTGGGCTCATCTGGCAATCTAATTATCACAGGTGTCCAAGATTGTTTTCAGTGATCAAAAGACCCCTGAGACACCCTGAAAAACAAAATATTTAATCTTTGTGACACTTAAATAGAATTTGCATAATAATTTGGAACAGGTGTAGTTTAGTAAATATCATAACATGTAATTGTTCTTATATTGTACCTAAGATATATGTACCAAAATATGTACAAAAACATATCTTTATTTTACTTTCATACCCTATTCTTCTTGTACCTTGTCTTACTTTTACTTTTTTATTTTTACTTTGACATAAGTTTGTGACTCCACCTTCTACTAAGTTTGAACCTTTCTATACGGAGCTGGTAGCGCTCTTTACTATTAAAAACTTTGTGTATGTATTACTTCACATGCAAAAAAATCTACAATCGATCTAACAAAAGTCAGTTTCATTTTCTCACTTAGTAGTGGTAACAGATTCATTAAGTGCGAATGTCGCACAAAAAAGTCCAAATCCCTCCAAAACAAAGCACATCTAGGAAATCACATCAGAGGAAAAGTTGCTGAGTTGTCCATAGCAACCAATCAGATTGCTTCTTTCATTTTTCAGAGGCCTTTTCAGAAATGAAAGAAGCAATCTGAATGGTTGCTATGGGCAATTCAGCAACTTTTCCTCTGGACAGGTTTTGATAAATCTCCCCCTTTTTGTACAACTGTAATTTTTTTTTGTGTGCAAAAAGCATAAAAATCATAGAAAATGGTGATCTGAAGTATTGTTGTTTGCTTATGTGCACCAAATTTATCATCTCCCCCTGCGAAGGTATGATGAATATGCCACATATAAGCAAAACCAAAGCAAAAAAAGAGATGACTTCAAAATTCACTTTCTAAAGTCAACAATGATACATTTCCCTTAAGGCTTCACTTCATGACTGGGCTACCATAATATTGCAGGAGACAGGATTCATAGACATACTACAGTGACCCCCCGACCTATGATGTCCCTGACATACGATCATTTCAACATACGATGGCCTCTCAGAGGCCATCGCATGTTGAAGGCAGCATCAACATACAATGCTTTTGTATGTCGGAGCCATCGCATAAACGGCTATTCGGCAGCGCAGACTGCTTCAGCTGCCACCGGATAGCCATTTGCGGTGCCCCGTGTGGTCCGCTGACGATCACTTACCTGTCCTCGGGGCTCCGGTGCGTCCTCTTTGGGATCCCCTGCATCGTCGGCGCTCTCCATCATCGTCATCACGTCGCTGCGCACGCCGTCCCATCATCCAATAGAAGCGGCGTGCGCAGCGACGTGATGGCAGCGACGGAGAGCGAGGATGCCGGGGAAGCAGAGGCCTTGCCGGAGTGTCAGGAACACCACGGGGACACAGGGACGCGGCGACAGCGATGAAAGGCGACATCCAGGGCAGCAGTGACGAGCGGTGACGGTCCGGAGCGGCGGGGACAGGCGAGTACAACTTCCTATACCAGTGGTCTTCAACCAGGTTGTAAACCACTGTCCTATTCTTTTCATTGCACGGATCCCTCAACATATGATGGTTTCAACAAACTATGGTCCATTTGGAACGGATTACCATCGTATGTTGAGGGACCACTGTATAGCCCAATTCTATCTAGTGACTGATGGGGATGTAAACATCCAAACCTCGACTAATCAAAACTTCTTTAAATGTCTGTATGAAATATCATTAGTTTTTTTATTTTTTTTTTATAATGCTAGTAACTCCTGAATGTTTTTTTTTCTAACATAATAAATAAACTGGCAAGTACAAGTACACCTGGTAGAAAAGAATCTGGGTGTACTAGTAGATCATAGACCACAGAATCACATGTAGTGTCAGGCAGCAGCTTCTAAGGTCAGCAGGATACTGTCATATATCAGAAGAGGCATGGACATAATACTACCCCTTTATAAAGCATTGGTATGGCCTCACCTGGAATATGCTGGTCAGTTTTGGACACCAGTTCATAAATGGGACATTGTGGAGCTGGAAAGGGTGCAGAGACGCGCAACTAAACTAATAAGAGGCATGGAACATCTTAGGTATGAGGAAAGATTAGAAGAATTACATTTGTTTAGTCTTGAGAAGAGACACTTTGGGGGTGGGGATGTGATCATTGTACATAAGTATAAGAAAAAAATTTGGTCTAAAGGGGGGGGCACACCTTCTTTACCATAAGAACTGGGAAATTATGGAACAGTCTACCTCAGGAACTGGTCACAACAGAAATAGTTGAAAGCTTCAAAATAGGGTTTGATTCATTCCTAGAACAGTATAACATTAATGCTTATGCATAAATATAGTCACATCCCTTCCCCTTCATCTAACCATACCCCTTCCCTTCAATTCCTTGGTTGCTCTTGATGGACATATGTCTTTCAAACATACAAACTATGTAGCTATGTAATAGATTAATGCTACTAAAGAACTAACTAGCTAACTAACTAACTCTAAATAACAATTGAGAATTAGTTCATTTTATTTCTTCTTTTCCTTTGGAGGGGGAAGTAATTGAAGAGCAATGTCTCTATATTTTGCCTCAAGTGACATACATATAGTATATTATTGTATATCTGCAATATTTATGAGTTTTTCATATGTTAGAGTTTCCAGTATGACATTTTGGATTATTTTTTCTGCAGGCCACATTAAAGGAGATGTCCTGATTGACCTTAGCCTAGGTTCCTTGGTTCATCATCTGTATTCGGCCTGTGAGTTTTTCCGACACATCATAGTCCTGAAGGTCAGTGACAGATGCATAATGGAGCTGAAGAGATGGCTGGACTCACGGACAGGAGCATTCAATTGGGGACATGCTGCAAAACTTCATTTAGAGAAAGAGGGAAAGAGGTGAAAAATAGGTGGAAACACGCTGTTGTTGTCACTACTGTACAAGAAATAGAAATGCAGAGTTAGAAACATTTAGGCATGGCTTCTACCTACCTTATGTCTGAAATACTAGTCTTTTCCAGACCAAATGTTAGACATCAGTAGAATTATATTCAATTATCCAATAAGATCAATACTCTACTTCAGGATCCTGAATAAAAAACAGCACTGTATATATTTCAAACAAATAGAAAAAAATTAGGGATCGAAAATTAAGGGAATAGAAAAAAAGTTAAGGAATCCTTTATTAATAAGGCATACAGACAAAAACCTCCGTCAGAAGCCTGTATGCCTTATCAATAAAGGATTTCCGAACTCCATGTTATGGTTAGTGCCCGTCTTCATTTTTTTTTCTATTTGTTTGGACTGTTATACTTACCTATGTGACAGAGCACCAATGTTTGAAGAAAAACAGTGTGGGCTACTGACATAATGACTAACCCTCTCACCAGAGACTGTGATTTGGACTTGTGGTGAGTAGATTAACTCTCTATTTACATACTGGTTGAATGCAAGTCTTTCTCCTTCTACTGAAGATCAATAGTCCAGAGCTAACTATTTAGCTTTAATCCTGCCCTTCTGATTGACTGTTTTTGTTTTCCTATTTCTTTTAGCGACCAGTTAGAAGACACAGAAGGAAAAGTGAGATCAGCCGTTCTACATGTCCTAAAATGTGACCTTGAGAAGGAAAACATAACACATCCGATAGTCTTACCCCCAGCAGATTGTATCATCAGCGCTTGGCTCCTAGAGTATACCAGCAAAGACCAAGATGATTACAGGAGATATATCAGGAAGTTCTCAAGGATGCTAAAACCTAGAGGACACCTGATAATAACTGGGAGCTTGAATACAACATATGTAATAGTTGGGAAAGACAAGATCCATTGTTTAAGATATGATGAGGATTTTGCCAAGAAGGTTCTTTTCGAAGAGGACTTTATTGTTGACTACTGTAAGGTTAAGAAGAGAACGGCTGTGAGTGACCTTACTGACTACAAGGCCGTCATATTCATTGCAGCTCACAAGAAGAAGTAGGTCTTAGCAGAATTATCACATTAAAGCAGATATATCAGTAGGTTGCCAGGATATAAAGCTTATTGGTTAATTGACCTGTCCAGTACCAAGATACTAGACTTTGGAGCCAACTGGGTGTTCCCTTCGGCTTCTAAACCTCAACAAAATTTGTCTCCTTACCCAGACAGTCACTCTTCTCTTTGCATCGGTACCTGCTCTACATGATTGACAGGAGACTAACTGGTAAAGGGGCTAAACTTTGCGGCACTTTGGCAGCCAAGGCAAATACCCTGCTGGCTCCAAAGCCTAATTTGCAAATACTTTTTAATCTCTGTGCTGGAGGGGTCTTGTAACTGAAGGCAGAGTCCGTACTTTATTCCCTAAAAACCTGCTGAAAGGTCTGCTTTAAGCTCTGTTTTCTTGCATTGAAGCCTAGGTTTCCCCAACATATATAAACATTCAACATTTACCACTGTATCGAAAAAAAATAAAGTTATTTCAATCTTTTTTTTTTTTTTGCAGTTGCCTGCATTTTTCCATACAGTTAATAAACATTATTGCTACATTAAAACATGGCAACTTCAAACCTCGAAGTATTCAAAATGACATTCAGTTAGTGCGTTAACCCTTTAGGTTTTTCACAGGAACAGCAGCAAAGTGGAGGGAAAAAAAATCTAAATCTCAATTTTTTTACCCTAACATGTTCTTGTAGCCCATTTTGTTCAATTTTACAATGATTATAAGGAGAAAAATCCCCGCAAAATTTGTAACCCAATTTCTCTCGAGTAAGGAAATACCTCATATGTTGACGTAAAGTGCTTTGCGGGCTCACAACATGGCTCAGGAGGGAAAGAACAACTGTGGGATTTTGGAGGGTGAATTTTGCTGAAATGGTTTTTGGGGGGCATGTTGCATTTAGGAAGCCCCTATGGTGCCAGAACAGCAAAAAAAAAACAAAAAAAAAAACATATGGCACACTATTTGGGAAACTACGACCCTCAAGGAACGTAACAAGGGGTACAGTGAGCCTTAGCACCACCAAAGGTGTTTGATGGGTTTTGTGTTGAAGTTGGACGTGCAAATGAAGAATGTGATTTTTATCACTAAAATAATGGTGTTACTCCAAATTTTTCATTTTTACATGGGTTAATAGGCAAAAATTGACCCCAAAGTTTGAAGCCCAATTTCTCCTGAGTAAGGAAATACCCCATATGTGGACGTAAAGTGCTCTGCTTACGTACTACAGGTCTCAGAACAGAAGGAGCGCCATTGGGCTTTTGGAGAGAGAATTTGGTTGGAATAGAAGTTGGGGGCCATGTGCGTTTACCAAAACCCCATGGTGCCAGAACAGTGGGCCCCCTCCACATGTGACTCTTTTTCAGAAACTACACCCTTCACGGAATGTAAAAAAGGGGTGCAGTATTTACACCCCACTGCAGTGCAGAATTTACACCCCACTGCAGTGCAGAATTTACACCCCACTGGCGTTTGTAAGATCTTTGGAACAGTGGACCTTTGTTCAAAAAATCTGTCAGACACCTGTGGGACATAAATGCTCACTCTACTCTAGTTTTCAAATTGGGGTCACATGTGGGAGTCCTTTGTTTTGGCACTATGGGGGCTTTGTAAACGAACATGGCCTTCAATTCCAGCCAAATTCTCTCTCCAAAAACCCACATTTTTCATTTTCACATCCAAATTTAATGAAAATTTGTCAAACACTTGTGGGGTGTTGAGGCTCACTATACCCCTTGTTACATTCCGTGAGGGGTGTAAATTCAAAATAGGGTCACATGTGGGTGTTTTTTTTTTTGCTTTTATGTCAGAACCATTGCTATCAGCCACCTCTGTGCAAATAACCAATTTAGGCCTCAAATGTACATGGTGCGTGAGCCTTTTTGTGCGCCCGCAGAGTATTTTACGTCCACATATGGGGTATTTCCGTACTCAGGAGAAATTGCGTTACAAATTTTGGGGGTGGTTTGTTCCTTTTACCTCTTGTGAAAAAGAAAAGTATGGGACAACACCATGGTATTGTAAAAAAGCATATTAGTGTTATTTTTTACACCAAAATACTAGTGTAGACCCCAACTTTTCCATTTCATAAGGGGTAAAAGGAAAAAAAAGTCCCCAAAAATTTGTAACACAATTTCTCACGAGTAGGGAAATACCCCATATTTGGCCCTAAACTGTTGCCTTGAAATACGACAAGGCTCTGAAGTGAGAGAGCACAATGCTCATTTGAGGCCTAAATTAGGGATTTGCACAAGGGCGGACCCGGAAGCAAGCATTACAATTGCCTCTGCCACCACAATTACCCTACAGCAGTGTTTCCCAAACAGGGTGCAAAACTTCCAGCATGCCTGGACAGTCAGTGCAATGCTTGGAGTTGTTGTGTTGCATCAGCTGGAGGCTCCTTCTAGAAAACACTGCTGTACGAGACATATTTTTAGGTGGGGAGGCAGTTTAAGGGGGTGTATATGTAGTGTTTTACCCTTTATTTTGTGTAGTGTAGTGTTTTTATGGTGCAGTCACATGGGCGGGGGTTCACAGCGAATTTCCCGCTGGGAGTTTGAGCTGTGGTGGAAAATTTGCCGCAGCTCAAACTTGCAGCAGAAAATCACTGTAAGCCCCCGCCCGTTTGAAAGTACCCTATACATTCACATGGGTGGGGGCACAAACCTGTCCAGTTATTGCAAAACTACAACTGACAGACCATGCATACTGGGAGTTATAGTTTTGCCACAGCTGGAGGCACACTGGTGAAGGTTTAATAATATTTTCCTATTCAACTTCTGTTGTGGGACCTAATTTATTTTCCCAGTATGTTTGATTTAGCATATCATCATTGTTACTCCTTTGTCCCATAATGATTTCAGAAAGTTGATAGGCTTCCGTGTTTGCGGCCGCCGGGCGTGACGCCATGCCCGGCCCCTCGTGACGTCTCGCCCGCCCCCTCGTGATGTCACGCCCGCCTCCTCTACCAAAGTCTATGGGAAGGGGGCGTGACAGGGCACCCTTCCCATAGACTTTCATAGAGGGGGCGGGTGAGACATCACGAGGGGGCAGGTGAGACGTCACAAGGGGCCGGGCGTGATGTCACGTCCGGCGGCCGCGAACACGAAAACCCGCACACAGCGTTCGGAGTAATGAACTTCCGGACGCTGTGAGCGGACCTCCGAAAGTCAGGGCAGCGCACAACCCCTTTAAATTGCATTATGTGTATTAATAATAAATGCATCTTTTTTTATTTAATAAGTATCATATACCTGATACTTAAGTGCTCATATCATAATTACTTTGCAATTGCTCATAGGTAAGAATTTTACCATTAATAAATAATTGTTCAACTCTTGTTAACCCTCTTCTTTCCCAAAAAGAGTTTTAAATCTTTAATTTAAAAAAAATTCCTCAATGTGTGTATTATTTCAGTGGTGTGATAGGGATGTTACCCTTAAGTGAAAAAAGATGTTTAAACTTATTCCAAGCTTTGTTTAGGTGAGAAAATGTTTCAAACTTTTGTGACAAAACTCCCCTTTCAATCAATTCAATCAAATTACATTAATTAATCCCTAAATATCTATTCAATCCTACATTTAAATAAACTCCTTGTTAACCTGAAATAAACCACATCTGTATAATAATTTTGGAAATAATAAATTATAATTTTGGAAATTTGGAACTGAAAGGCCTTCTTCACCTTTAACCCCTTAAGGACCAGGCCATTTTATACCTTAAGGACCGGAGCGTTTTTTGCAATTCTGACCACTGTCACTTTAAACATTAATAACTCTGGAATGCTTTTAGTTATCATTCTGATTCCGAGATTGTTTTTTCGTGACATATTCTACTTTAACGTAGTGGTAAAATTTTATGGTAACTTGCATCCTTTCTTGGTGAAAAATCCCAAAATTTGATGAAAAAAATGAAAATTTTGCATTTTTCTAACTTTGAAGCTCTCTGCTTGTAAGGAAAATGGATATTCAAAATATATATTTTTTGGGTTCACATGTACAATATGTCTACTTTATGTTTGCATCATAAAATTTATGAGTTTTTACTTTTGGAAGACACCAGAGGGCTTCAAAGTTCAGCAGCAATTTTGAAATTTTTCACAAAATTTTAAAACTCACTATTTTTCAGGGACCAGTTCAGTTTTGAAGTGGATTTGAAGGGTCTTCATATTAGAAATACCCCATAAAAGACCCCATTATAAAAACTACACCCCCTAAAGTATTCAAAAAAACATTCAGTAAGTGTATTAACCCTTTAGGTGTTTCACAGGAATAGCAGCAAAGTGAAGGAGAAAATTCAAAATCTTCATTTTTTACACTCGCATGTTCTTGTAGACCCAATTTTTGAATTTTTGCAAGGGATAAAAAGGAGAAAATTTTTACTTGTATTTGAAACCCAATTTCTCTCGAGTAAGCACATACCTCATATGTCTATGTTAATTGTTCGGCGGGCGCAGTAGAGGGCTCAGAAGGGAAGGAGTGACAAATGGTTTTTGGGGGGCATGCCGCATTTAGGAAGCCCCTATGGTGCCAGGACAGCAAAAAAAAAAAACACATGGCATACCATTTTGGAAACTAGACCCCTCAGGGAACGTAACAAGGGGTAAAGTGAACCTTAATACCCTACAGGTGATTCACGACTTTTGCATATGTAAAAAAAATATATATTTTATTTACCTAAAATGCTTGGTTTCCCAAAAATTTTACATTTTTAAAAAGGGTAATAGCAGAAAATACCCCCCAAAATTTGAAGCCCAATTTCTCCCGATACAGAAAACACCTCGCATGGGGGTGAAAAGTGCTCTGCTGGTGCACTACAGGTCTCAGAAGAGAAGGAGTCACATTTGGCTTTTTGAAAGCAAATTTTGCTCTGGGGGCATGCCGCATTTAGGAAGCCCCTATGGTGCCAGAACAGCAAAAAAAAAAACACATGGCATACCATTTTGGAAACTAGACCCCTCGGGGAACGTAACAAGGGGTAACGTGAACCTTAATGCCCTACAGGTGTTTCACGACTTTTGCATATGTAAAAAAAAAAAAAATTTTTACCTAAAATGCTTGTTTTCCCAAAATGTTTACATTTTTAAAAAGGGTAATAGCGGAAAATACCCCCCAAAATTTGAAGCCCAATTTCTCCCGATTCAGAAAACACCCCATATGGGGGTGAAAAGTGCTCTGCTGGCGCACTACAGGTCTCAGAAGAGAAGGAGTAACATTTGGCTTTTTGAAAGCAAATTTTGCTCTGGGGGCATGCCGCATTTAGGAAGCCCCTATGGTGCAAGGACAGCAAAAAAAAAAAAAAACATGGCATACCATTTTGGAAACTAGACCCCTCGGGGAACGTAACAAGGGGTAATTTGAACCTTAATACCCTACAGGTGTTTCACGACTTTTGCATATGTAAAAAAATATATATTTTTTTTACCTAAAATGCTTGTTTTCCCAAAAAGTTTACATTTTTTAAAAGGGTAATAGCAGAAAATACCCCCCAAAATTTGAAGCCCAATTTCTCCCGAGTACGGCGATACCCCATATGTGGCCCTAAACTGTTGCCTTGAAATACGACAGGGCTCCAAAGTGAGAGCGCCATGCGCATTTGAGGCCTAAATTAGGGACTTGCATAGGGGTGGACATAGGGGAATTCTACGCCAGTGATTCCCAAACAGGGTGCCTCCAGCTGTTGTAAAACTCCCAGCATGCCTGGACAGTCAACGGCTATCTGGCAATACTGGGAGTAGTTGTTTTGCAACAGCTGGAGGCTCCGTTTTGGAAACAGTGGCGTACCAGATGTTTTTCATTTTTATTGGGCAGGGGAGGTGGGCTGTGTAGGGGTATGTGTATATGTAGTGTTTTTTACTTTTTATTTTATTTTGTGTTAGTGTAGTGTAGTGTTTTTAGGGTACAGTCACACGGGCGGGGGGTTCACAGTAGTTTCTCGCTGGCAGTTTGAGCTGCGGCAGAAATTTTGTCGCACCTCAAACTTGCAGCCGGATACTTACTGTAATCCTCCGCCCATGTGAGTGTACCCTGTACGTTACCATTGGGGGAGGAACATCCAGCTGTTGCAAAACTACAACTCCCAGCATGTACGGTCTATCAGTGCATGCTGGGAGTTGTAGTTTTGCAACAGCTGGAGGCACACTGGTTGTGAAACACCGAGTTTGGTAACAAACTCAGTGTTTTGCAACCAGTGTGCCTTCAGCTGTTGCAAAAGCTACAACCCCCAGCATGTACGGACAGCGGAAGGGCATGCTGGGTGTTGTAGTTATGCAACAGCTGGAGGCATACTACTTTGGCTGGGGATGCTGGGGATTGTAGTTATGCAACAGCTGGAGACACACTGGTTTGCTACTTAACTCAGTGTGCCTTCAGCTGTTGCAAAACTACAACTCTCAGCAGTCACCGACAGCCAACGGGCATGCTGGGAGTTGTAGTTATGCAACCACCAGATGCACCACTACAACTCCCAGCATGCACTTTAGCTGATTGTGCAAGCTGGGAGTTGTAGTTACACAACAGCTGAAGGTACACTTTTCCATAGAAAGAATGTGCCTCCAGCTGTTGCAAAACTACAAGTCCCAGCATGCCCATAAGGGCATGCTGGGAGTTGTGGTGGTCTGCCTCCTGCTGTTGCATAACTACAGCTCCCAGCATGCCCTTTTTGCATGCTGGGAGCTGTTGCTAAGCAACAGCAGGAGGCTGTCACTCACCTCCAACGATCCTCGCTGCACCAGGTCAGTCCCTCGTCGTCTCCGCCGCCGCCGCTGCTCCTGGGGCCCCGATCCCAACAGGGGCGCCGGGGATTGGGGTCCCCAGCACCCGGGGTGCACGTCCCACACCCGCTCACGTCCTCCGGAAGAGGGGCGGAGCGGGTTGCGGGAGTGACACCCGCAGCAGGCGCCCTGATTGGTCGGCCGGTAATCCGGCCGACGAATCAGGGCGATCGTGAGGTGGCACCAGTGCCACCTCACCCCTGCTGCCTCTGGCTGTTCGGGGCCGTCTCTGCCAATAATTCCGGGTCACCGGGTCACTGGAGACCCGATTGACCCGGAATCCGCCGCAGATCGCTGGACTGAATTGTCCAGCGATCTGCGGCCATCGCCGACATGGGGGGTCATAATGACCCCCCTGGGCGATATGCCCCGATGCCTGCTGAACGATTTCAGCAGGCATCGGGCATCGGCTCCGCTCCAGATGGTTGCGGGGGGCCGGTAAAACACATGACGTTCTCATACGTCATGTGTCCTTAAGGACTCGGAAATGGAGACGTATGAGAACGTCATGTGTCCTTAAGGGGTTAAGCAAGTTAAGAAATATATATATATATATATATATATATATATATATATATTTTTTTTTTTTTTTTTTTACATGTTTCCTACCCCAAAGAAATTTGTTCCAAATTATATCTAATCTCTTGAACCACTTATCGTGTATGTGAATCGGAGCTACATTTAGATAATATAGCACTGTAGAGAGGATAATCATTTTTACTAAGGCAATACAATATGCCATAGATAATGGTAGTTTTAACCATATCTTATTTCTCTTCTGAATATTACTAATAGCTGGGCTTGAATTCAAAAGAGTGTATTCCGATACTTAGGACAAAATTTTCACTCCTAAATATTCCAGATGTTAATTTTTAGAAATAATTTTTAATTTTTCCGTAGAGAGCTTTAACTCATTTGCTAATGAAAGTAAACTGGACTTTTTCCAATTAATTTTAAGTCCAGACACTTTTCCCAAATTCCTCAATGTTCTCTATAATATTATCAATATCCCTATTGGGTTCATTGATAAAGAGTAGAGCTTAAAGAAGAATTTTATTGGAAATACCTAAAGGGCCAAAACCCTCAAACTGGACATGATTTCTCATCCCCACTGACAGTGGTTCAATAAAAAGCAAAAAGGAAGTCAGGTAGAGGGGCCAACCCTGCCGGGTTCCTCTAGACAGGGGGAAAGTATTAGTAAGTAAACTATTGATTCCTACTCTTGCCCTTGATCCAGAGTATAAAGTCTGAACCAGTTTTATAAAAATTAATCATTCCACAGGAACTCCCACTCCACCCTGTCAAACGCTTTTTCGGTGTCTAAGGACGGGATTGAGTGGAAGCTCCCACTGGATTGCATAGAAGGCCTTGTGTATGTTTTCAAAGACACTTCTACCTGATAGAAATCCAATTTGAGCATCATGAATAACCTCTTTAAGAGAGCCCTGAAGGGCAAGAGTCTTAGCATATCACGTCAATAATGATATTGGTTGATATGATTCACATTCTGTAGGATCTTTATTTTTCTTATGAATTAAGATTATAATTGCCTCTCTCATCAAGGGAGGCAGGGTATCCTCCTGGAAGGATTCATTCATTACCTCGGTCAATTACGGAAGGAGCACAGTGCTCAGCATTCTATAGATTTCGAACAGAAGACCATCACTTCCATGTGAGGTGTTACCCGAAAAGGACCCAAGAGAAAATTCTAGATCCTTCTAGGTAACACCCTTCTCTTGGGATATAATTGATTCTACACTAAACCTAGGAACTTAACATGGTTTAAAAAAAGAGTCTATTTCTGCCCAAACATTTTCTAACTTAGCCCTGTAGAATGAAGAGAAAAAAGAAAAAAATGCATCCTGGATATCTTCCTTGTTATCAGATAACCTTCCCCTATTGTTTTTCATAGCGGTAATATTAGTGTTTGTTTTCTGGTTACTGATCATTCTCGCTAGTAATAGATTAGGTGTTAGGGACCGACCAGGGGACAGGGAGAGTGAGCCCTAATCTGACCCTAATACCACTCTCTCTGCCTACTTGCCCACTCACCCTAAACGGTGAGTCGACAACTGGGCGGCGATCCCTCCCTGAACTAAGGTGCTGAGGCCTAAATAAAAAACACATACTAATAAATAGTCGGTACCCAACCAGATACATAACAGGAACAACCAGATAAACCCAACAGGATACAGATAACTCTATAGTATATAAGTTCAGAGGATACCGATCAGAGAGTAGTACAGAGGACACCATCAGCGGACATGAACAAGGGACACTAGATCATGGACATGAACAGGGGGCGCCGTGGCCGTGAACAGAGGACTCTACAGATCTGTGGTCATGAACAGAGGTCACCTTAGATAAGCAGACATGTGACAACTCAAGAGATCTGAATACAAGAACCAATGGACATAGATGACAGAAAAAACGGATAAGTCAGCAGACTTTAGGAACAGACAGGAATTTAGCATAATCCCCCAGGGTGTCCAAGAGACTACAAGTCCCAGGACCAGAAACAGGGATATATCACTAACAGGCAGAATATAGTGAATTAGCAAACAGTTCATAAACTAGATATCAGATTAACGTCAGACATGATAAAATGAACAAGACTAGGCATGATATGAATATACAGCAGAATCCAGGAGATGAAGGGGATAGCACGAGAACTGAAAGCCTAAACACTAAAACTGAACAGGAAAACATAGAACACTGTTCACACAGAACCAGGATACCAAACAGGAATATACATACAGGACACTGTTCACACTGGAACACAGAACTTCACATGAAGGTATATAAAAGCAAACACAGTGCGAACAGCCACAAAACAGAAAGGATAATAAAATCCTAAAACCGACTATAAAAACACAGCTTTAAATCTACTAAAAGCTTTGCACAAATAACATATCTAAAAACAGAAATACAAAGTGCATGCAAGACAGATATAGTAGATTAAAAGCATAAGGAACAAAAGTGTTTAACCAGCCTCCATTAAAGGGGTTCTCCGGTGCTTAGACATCTTATCTCCTATCCAAAGGATAGGGGATAATATGCCTGATCGTGGGACTCCCGCCGCGGGGGACCCCCGCGATCTTGCACGCGGCACACCGTTTGCAATCAGTCCCCGGGTCTGATAACCGGCGACCACAGGGCCGGCGGCGTGTGACATCCCGCCTCCGCCCCTGTGTGATGTCACGCTCCGCCCCTCAATGCAAGCCTACAGGAGGGGGCGTGATAGCTGTCACGCCCCCTCCCATAGGCTTGCATTGAGGGGCGGAGCGTGATGTCACACGGGGGCGGAGGCGTGACGTCACACGCCGCCTGCCCTGTGGTCGCCGGTAATCTACACTATCTACAAATCTACAAATATATTTGCTATATATTCAAAATAGTGAATATTCAATTTTTCCACATATGCGCATATTCGCATATGTGAATATTCGCATATGTGCATATTCGTATATGCGAATATTCGCATTTGTGAATATTCGCATGTTCCTTCTTTTCTCTTGTGGGCCAATTATAATGATGCAAATACACTTGTCAGAGGTTATCAACAACATCCCTAGCAACCAATAGTAAAGTTGCCCACCCCCTCACTGTTTTCATCCTCGAATACGTAAATATGCAAATATTCCCTCTCTGCTGCTAATACCTCTCCCTATACACTCATGAGCACCTGCCCCTACTGCTAATAGCTCTCCCTATACACATGAGAACTTACATCTCTATTGCAAATACCTCTCCCATATACACTCATGAGAACTTACATCTCTACTGCAAATACCTCTCCCTATACACCCATGAGAACTTACATCTCTATTGCAAATACCTCTCCCTATACACCCATGAAAACTTACATCTCTATTGCAAATACCTCTCCCTATACACCCATGAGAATTTACATCTCTACTGAAAATACCTCTCCCTATACACCCATGAACACATCTCTCTCTACTGTTGATACCTCTACCTATACACCCAAGCATTCTGCTAGAATTTCCTTGCACTCTATTATTTTGTCTGCCTATCTTTAAGTCTTCTGAAATAATGACCTCTAAATACCTTTCCTCTGAGGTTAGGACTGTATCACATATTCTATATTCTGTCCTTGAGATTTTACTCCCCATGTGCATTATTTTGCACTTACCCACATTCAATTTTAGTTGCCAGATTTCTGACCATTGCTCTATTTTCCTAAATCCTTTTCCATTTGGCGTATTCCCTCAGGGAACATCAACCCTGTTACAAATCTTTGTGTCTTTAGCAAAAATACCAATACCTTACAATCAAGACCTTCTGCAATATCACTGATGAAGATATTATACATCTTCATCAGGGATATTGGTAATAAGACCTCGCTCTGAATATTCTCCATTGACTACAAACCCCGGTTGTCCCTCAGCCACTGCCTAATCCATTCAACAAAATGGCAGTTTATTGATAAGTCTTCTATGTAGGGCGGTGTCAGGAGCCTCACTAAAATCTAGATATGTGATGTCTGCCCCTCCGCCATCTATTATTTTAGTCACTCAATCAAACAAAAATTCAATAAGATGAGTGACATGATCTCCCTGAAATAAACATGTGTCGTTTCTAATCTTGCAATCCATGGGATTTTAGAAGTTTGAAAATCCTATCCTTTAGTAGGGTTTACATACTGTAAAAATACTGTAGGAATACTGTTGCCAAAATTAACTTATCCCCTATCTACAGGATAGGGGATAAGTAGTTGATCGCGGGGGGTCCGAATGTTTGGACCCTCCCGCGATCTCCTGAACAGGACCCCATCCTGCTCAGTCAGGAGCACGTGTGTTAGGATTCGGCAGGCTGGATGTGGATCCTCTGTGTCAGCGAGGGATTGGCGTGGACCGTGTCGGTGGACCGGTTCTAGGTTGCTACTGGTATTCACCAGAGCCCGCCGCAAAGCGGGATGGTCTTGCTGCGGCGGTAGAAACCAGGTCGTATCCACCGGCAACGGCTCAACCTAGCTGATTGCTGAGAAGGCGTGGGACAGAAGGACTAGACAGAGGCAAGGTCAGACGTAGCAGAAGGTCGGGGCAGGCGGCAAGGTTCGTAGTCAATGGCGATAGCAAGAGGTCAGAAACACTGGTAAGGCAAACACTGTAAACGCTTTCTCTGGCACAAGGCAACAAGATCCAGCAAGGAAGGGAAGGGGAAGTGAGGTATATAGACAGGTTCACAGGTGGAAGCTAATCAGACTGATTGGGCCAGGCACCAATCATTGGTGCACTGGCCCTTTAAATCTTAGAGAGGTGGCGCGCGCGCGCCCTAAGGAGTGGAGCCGCGCACGCCAGGACGTGACAGCCGGGGACCGGGACAGGTGAGTGACTTGGGATGCGATTCGCGAGCGGGCGCGTCCCGCTATGCGAATCGCATCCCCGCAGGCAGTGTCAGTGCAGCGCTCCCGGTCAGCGGGTCTGATCGGGGCGCTGCAGAGAGAGGAACGCCGCGAGTGCCCTGGGGAGGAGCAGGGACCCGGAGCGCTCAGCGTAACAACGTGTCATCTATCTCTAGACAGCACATGCTCCATTCATTTCAATGTATCCCATCAGACTCCTGTGACTTATTTGTCTTAACTTTAGACAGCAAATGTAGAACCTCTTCCTCTGTAAAGCCACATGTATCAAAAGTTTCATTAGTCTTCTTTCTTAACGGATGTCATGTTGGGCAGGGATAAGGTAAAACTTTAAAGTGGTATTCCAGCCAAAGACATCTTATCCCCTATTCGAAGGATAGGGGATAAATTGTCTGATCGTGGGGGGCCCGGGATCTCCGTGCAGCACCCGCATTCTATGTGGGGCTGCTGCTCCATTCTTGGAAACCTCTGTGTTTCCAGGACTGGAGACGTGACGTCAAGCCATGCCCCCTCCATTCATTTTAAGGTTTCTGAGACTGGAGCAGCAGCCCTGCATAAAATTCGGGTGCTGCATGGAGATAATGGGGGGGTCCCAGCAGAGAGCCCCCCACAATCAGACATCTTATCCACTATCCTTTGGATAGGGGATAAGATGTCTTTGGCCGGAATACCCCTTTAATGACAAAAAGAGGTGCACAGAAGCAAGAACAATTTTTAATTGTTAAACAATAGGTTAATACCTTTCTTTGAATTTATATTAAGACCTCATGTGATCATCTGGGACATCACAAGGTATTGTGAAGCTTCTGGTTATTTGCAATATACAACATGGTAATAAAATAAACACATAGCACTGAGCACCGTACTGTTCTTGAGCGGATCAAAGATACAATGAATTCAGAAAGTTTTCATATCTTTTCACAGTTTTCACATTTTGTTATGTTGTGAACTTCTGCTTAAAAAAAAAAATACACCGGCTGGAAGAAGCGCTGTGAGAGCTTAGTCCTGTAGGTGCCGGACCATCTGTCCCTCTTGTTGACTTTATAACCCCTTTGTATTATACAGAAGTCTACAAATGAATGATGAATGGCTGCCCAAAAATATGAAGGGGCAATTACTATTATTTGTGGTTTACCAGTTTGTGCCATTGGCATTTCCCAACCTATTTTAGGTTATTAAAATCCTAGACATTTAGGGCATATCCACTATTGCTCCCCTTGAAGCTATCATGTCTTGTGGTCTGCACTCTTGTGTTTACTTCCATCTTTCGGTGATGGACAGCTCCCTCACTCAGCCAATCACTGAGTAGCAACGTGTTTCACTGCAAAGGCAGCTTCATCAGTTGCCTGATGAAGCTGCCTTTGCAGTGAAACACGTTGCATTCTGGGAAAAACAAAATATCTTTGATTTTACTCACCTTCAGCTGTCTGTGTCCAGCGCCACCCTAAACTGGCATCTCTGCTGAAGCTACCTTCTTTCCACATTTGCTACAAGCTGGTGGTCTGCAGACACCCTTGTATTATGTGCTCACCATTGTTGTGTATGAGGCTACACAACTTATCCGGTTGAGCGGCTCTACAGCTTTTAAATACATTTCCTATCGACCTCTTTTATTACACCATGGAGCGCTGTTACTTCCTGTTTTACAAATCACAGAGCAGAGTAGAATATCACCGGAGAAAGGAAGAACAACCCTAGAGTGTGCACTGGAAGATATGACAGCTACAGTAGTGGGGGAGCAGGAGAGGTAAGTATGTGGGCATTTGTTATTTTATTCCAAAGGAAGGCAAAGGGCTAAGTATCAATATCTGATAGTTGTGGGTCATGCATCTATTTACAGACTCTTGATCTCATCCTGTAACCATTTGCTTCATCATCCAGATTACGGTAAAACCCATCAGAGAGGTAGTTGAGATTGTGAAAATAGATAGGCTTGCTGTATTCCTCTGTTTTTGTAATTTCCATAAAGGTGAGTGTGGGATATGGAAACAGCATAGTTGGCTGTCCAGAAATTCCAACATTATGGAAATAAGAGAGCTTGAGAGCTGGCTTGGCTATGTTGTTTAAAAATTTATTTGAATTTAAATGGGAATTAAAGGGGTTAGTCCTTGAAAAATGTTGTGTATATTTGAACAATATGACTAAAAATTTCATTTTCTGACCCTATAACTTTTTTATTTTTTTGTATACAGAGATGTATGCGGGCTAATTTTTTTTGCACCACGATCTGTAGTTTTTACCACCATTTTTGTTTTGATGGGACTTTTTGATCACTTTTTATAAAAAAAAAATTCTTCCAATATATGATGTGATTAAAATCTGAATTTTTAATGTTTGGTATATTTTTATGTTTACGCTGTTTACCGCGTGGGATCGTAAACATTATATTTTAATTGTTTGGACCAAATATGTTTTTTTTTTTCTTTCCTTTTTTGTGTAAAATGAGAAAATAAGGGGAGGGGGGTTTAATATAATTTTAGAAACTTTTTTTTATTTTACAGTGAGGAATAAAATATTTAGTTAGCCACCAATTGTGCAAGTTCTCCCACTTAAAAAGATGAGAGAGGCCTGTCATTTTCATCATAGGTATACCTCAACTATGAGAGACATAATGAGAAAAAAAAATCCATAAAATTACAATCACAAGTATTTGGTCAATAACAAAAGTTCATCTTAATACTTTGTTATATACCCTTTGTTGGCAATGACAGAGGTCAAACGTTTTCTGTAAGTCTTCTCAAGGTTTTCACACACTGTTGCTGGTATTTTGGCCCATTCCTCCATGCAGATCTCCTCTAGAGCAGTGATGTTTTGGGGCTGTCGCTGGGCAACACGGACTTTCAACTCCCTCCAAAGGTTTTCTATGGGGTTGAGATCTGGAGACTGGCTAGGTACTCCAGGACCTTGAAAGCCACTCCTTTGTTGCCCGGGGGGGGGGGGGGTGTTTGGGATCAATGTCATGCTGAAAGACCCAGCCACGTTTATCTTTAATGCCCTTGCTGAAGGAAGGAGGTTCTCACTCAAAATCTCACGATACATGGCCACATTCATTCTTTCCTTCACACAGATCCGTCGTCCTGCTCCCTTTGCAGAAAAACATCCCCAAAGCATGATGTTTCCACCCCCCATGCTTCACAGTAGGTATGGTGTTCTTTGGAAGCAATCAGCATTCTTTCTCCTCCAAGTCTAACTCCACGACCAGTTGAGTTTTTACCAAAAAGTTCTACTTTGGTTTCATCTGATTATATAACGTTCTCCCAATACTCTTCTGGATCCTCTAAATGCTCTCTATCAAACTTCAGACGGGCCCACACATGTACTGGCTTAACCCCTTAAGAACCAAGTGTTTTTCAGTTTTTGCAGGTTATTTTTTTCCTCCTTACATTTTAAAAATCATAACCCTTTCAATTTGGACCTAAAAATCTATGTAATGGCTTACACCATGCACCACCAATTCTACTTTGTAATGACATCAGTCATTTTACCGAAAAATCTACAACGACAAAAACCCTTGTGCGACTAAATTGAAGAAAAAAGGCCATTTTGTAACTTTTGGGGGCTTCAGTTTCTACACAGTACATTTTTTGGTTAAAAACACCTTCACTTTATTCTGTAGGTCCATATGATTAAAATGATACCCTACTTATATAGGTTTGATTTTGTCCTACTTCTGGAAAAAATCATAACTACATGCATGAAAATTAATATGTTTAAAATTGCCATCTTCTGACCCCTATAACTTTTTTATTTTTCCAAGAACGGTGCAGTATGAGGGCTTATTTTTTGCGCTGTGATCTTAGGTTTTTATTGGTACAATTTTTGTTTTAATCTGACTTTCTGATCGCTTTTTATTAATTTTTTTTGTATGAAAAGTGACCAAAAATCCGCTATTTTGGACGTTGGAATTTTTTTTATGCATACGACATTGACCGAACGGTTTACTTAACTTACTTAATATATTTTTATAGATTGGACATTTATACACGTGGCGATACCACATATGTTTGTTTTACACACTCTTTTTTTAAATGAGAAAAGAGGGATGATTCAGTTTTTTATTAGGGAAGGGGTTAAATCTTAAAACATTTATTTAACTTTTTTGTAACTTTTTTTATGCAGTGTTATAGCCCCCTCTAAGGGCTATAATACTGTGTACACTGATTGCAGGCACTGTTCAATGCATTGCCATAGGAATGCATTGATCAGTGTTTTCTGTGCTTGATTGCTGGGAAGAAGGTAAGACACCTTCCGCTGTCCTCTCAGCTGTTCTGGACGCCGCGATTTCATCACGGCAGTCCCGAACAGCTCCACTTAGCTAACCGGCAGCATATTCTCCCGTTTTAGATGCCGCAATCAACTTTGATCGCCGCGTCTAAGGGTTAATACCAGACATCAGCCCGATCGGCAATGTCTGGTATTAGCCGTGGGTCCTGGTTGCTGATAGCACCCGGGACCCCGCAGATACGAAGTGTGCTCAGCTTCTGAGCGCACGCCACAGATCAGGAGCCGGCCACAGATGTAATTGCACATCTGTGGTCGTTAAGTGGTTAAGCAAGGGGACACGTCTGGCACTCCATGATTTGAGTCCCTGGTGGTGTAGTGTGTTACTGATGGTAGCCTTTGTTACTTTGGTCCGAGCTCTCTACAGGTCATTCACTAGGTTCCCCCATGTGGAGTTTGGAGTGTAACTGTTTGAGGTTGTGGACAGGTGTTTTTTATACTGATAACAAGTTCAAACAGGAGTCATTAATACAGGTAACGAGTGAAGGAAAGAGGATGATCTTAAAGAAGAAGTTATAGGTCTGTGAGAGGCAGAAATCTTGCTTGTTTGTAGGTGACCAAATACTTATTTTACTGAGGAATTTATTAATTAATTCATTAGAAATCCTGCAATGTGATTTCCTGTATCCCCCCCCCCATTCTGTCTCTCATAGTTGAGGTATACCTATGATGGAAATTACAGGCCTCTCTCATCTTTTTTAAGTTGAGAACTTGCACAATTGGTGCTGACTAAATTCTCTTTTCCCCACTGTAACTCCCCATAGAGGAATTTTGTATGCAATCATTAGATTGCATTTACAGTATGACATAGCATTACACAGTAAGATCAGCAATCCACTGATATAACCGGGCTAAGCAAGGCTACATGATTGAATCGGCGATCAGGCAGCAGGAGGCATGTAAGGGTACCCTCATCCACCATTTTGGGTCACGGAACCCCTGCAATCATGTCGTAGCTTTACTACGCATATCATTTTTTTATCAATATTGTTAAAAATCTACAAAAAAATTATAATGATAAAAAAAGGAATCACAGACTTAATCAAGTTCAATGACTTCAGCTTTAGGCTGGGTTCACATCACGTTTTTCCCCAGACGGGAGCGCATATGGCAGGGGGGAGCTAAAAACTTGCGCTCCCGTATCCCTGCCGTATGCGGTCCCATATGTAATTCATTTCAATGAGCCAATCATAATGAACCTGTCAGTTCATTTTTCCCCTTATGCGATTTTCTACCGGACCTAAAACTGTGGTTGACTACGGTTTTAGGTACAGTAGAAAACCACATACGGAGAAAAATGAGCCGATCGGTTCACTCCGGTTGGCTCACTGAAATGAATTACATACGAGACCGCATGTGGCAGGAATACGGGAGTGCAAGTTTTTAGCTACTCCCTGCCATATGCGCTCCCATATGGGGAATAATGTGATGTGAACCCAGCCTTACTTTAACTTTTTTTTTTCTCTTTCAATTACATCAGGAAGAAAGGCTTTACAATTGCAGTGCTCAAATGAGGCATAAAATCTTACTAGTTACATACACACAATGAAAAATGAAGACCTTTCAAACATTGTCCCCCTGTCTTGGCAAATGATTGAATTCCAAATGTTTAACCCCTTAACGACGCAGGACGTATATTTACGTCCTGCGCCGGCTCCCGCGATATATAGCGGGGTCGTGCTGCGACTCGGCATCACATCGCGTCGGTCCCAGCGCTCATCAACGACCGGGACCCGCGGCTAATACCACACATCGCCGATCGCGGCAATGTGTGATATTAACCCTTTAGAAGCGGCGGTCAAAGCTGACCGCCGCTTCTAAAGTGAAAGTTAAAGTATCCCGGCTAGACAGTCGGGCTGTTCGGGACCGCCGCAGTGAAATCGCGGCGTCCCGAATAGCTTACAGGACACCGGGAGGGCCCTTACCTGCCTCATCGGTGTCCGATCGACGAATGACTGCTCCGTGCCTCAGATTCAGGCAGGAGCAGTCAAGCGCCGATAACACTGATCACAGGCATGTTAATACACGCCAGTGATCAGCATAGGAGATGAGTAAAAAAAAAGTGTTAATAAAGGTCATTTAACCCCTTCCCTAATAAAAGTTTGAATCCAATAAATACAATAAAATACAATAAAAATAAACATATGTGGTATCGCCGCGTGCATAAATGTCTGAACTATAAAAATATATCATTAATTAAACCGCATGGTCAATGGCGTCAACCAAAAAAATTCCAAAGTCCAAAAAATCGTATTTTGGTCATTTTTTTATACCATTAAAAAATGAATAAAAAGTGATCAAAAAGTCCGATCAATGCAAAAATCATACCGTTAAAAACTTCACATGACGGCGCAAAAAATGAGTCCTCATACCGCCCTGTATGTGGAAAAATAAAAAAGTTGAATTTTTGGGTAAAATGACTAATGTCACTGGAAAGTAGAATTGGTGACGCAAAAAATAAGCCATAATATGGATTTTTAGGTGGAAAATTGAGAGGGTTATGATTTTCAAAAAGGTAAGGAGGAAAAAACGAAAGTGCAAAAACGGAAAAACCCTGAGTCCTTAAGGGGTTAAACTGTGGTTTCATTGTTGTTAACCTACACAGTGAAGTACAGCAAAATCACACTTATGAATTATAGGTAGTAATGATATCTGTAAATAATACTGATTTGATCTGCACCATGTTTTTACTATGAATTGAAAAATAAAGTACAAGCGCTGAAAGTTACTAAGACTAGAATTTTACACAGCAGTTATCATTAAAATTCAGTGGCCATAGGTTTCGACCAACGTAGCTCATTCCTCTTAAAGAGGTACTCCGCTGCTGAGCATTTGGAACAAACTGTTTCAAACGCTGGAGCCGGCGCCGGGAGCTTGTGACATCATAGCCCCACCCCCTCATTATGTCACGCCCCGCCCCATCAAAATATATGGGAGGGGGCGTGACGGCTGTTCCAAAAGCTGAGCAGCAGAGTACCCCTTTAATGTACCGCATACTGCAATGGCACAAATCATGCTATGAAATCTACACCAGCACGGAGCAGGTGTAGATTTCAGCTACACTATATGGTAGCTCGCTAGGTGTGAGATTATTTTATGCTCAGTTTACATTAAGCCCCACCCACTTAAACTAAATACCACCCACTTGGTGAAAAAGGGAAAAAAAATGCTTGTTTTTCATCAAGCTGCTGCTTGAATCTTTTCTACACATAATCATGAGCACTAAAGCTTAAAGAGTACCTGTCACAATCTTTTTTAATTTTGTAATCTTCCCAATCATGATAATTCACACCCGGCATTTATTTTTGTTATTTTTTTAGTTTTCTACCTTGATATTGCTCTGTATTTTCTGCTCAGTCAGATTCACAGACAGGGAAGGGGCGTTCCCCAGCAGGCGTGACATCATCTGAAACTATACAGGGGAGAAATTCCTCCCTCACTCTGCTACACACAGACAAGAGCAGTTTATTGTGAGATGAGCTATGATCGGCTAAGGCTGCACTCACACTTCTCAGCACCCCAGACTGCATTTCCTGATTTTGAACTTCTGCTAGGCCAGCAGAAGTCCAAAGTTTGTGCAAGAGATGGGGGGGGGGGGGAGGAGGAATGTGCTCTGAACAAGTAGAGAGACACCTAGTAGCAGCTTTATTAAACACAAATAAAACATAGAAAACTTCATTTTTTAAAACAAAGTGCATTAGAAAGATTTTTTTTATTTACCATAAGGAGTGCAATAGCAAAATTTCGTATTAATGAAAGTGCCAATTTTATAAATTCTACTTTTGTTCAAGTGATTTCCGCTGGTGTGAGCCACCAACTATTTGGATTCTCATGGCTTAAGAGTACCTATCACCATCTAAATTTTCCCTAATCCCCCTCTCCATCTGTCCCTGACTCTAACTAAGTATATCCCTGCATTTATTTTGCTTTAAAACCCCCTAAAAATACCTTTTTTATATGCTCTTCAGTAGCACTTGCCGTGGAGAGCGAGTTAAGCAGTGCATATATAATTAGCCATGTGGAAAGTAGAAAGAGGGTAGAGGAACAGAGAAAAAGAGAAGAGGGAATGTATCCTCTCTGTTCGCTCCCTGCTTGTGTACAGCTCAGTGCTCTCTCCCTCCTGCCTGTCTGACTGTTCCTATGTGTCCTGGCTGCAGAGTGATTTCAGACTCCCTCACTGAGTCTGAAATGCTTGCTGACAGGATTGAAAGAGTTTTTAAAGTAAAAAAACATGAAAGGAGGGAAAATTTACAAACAAAAGCAATTGAAAAGTTGTTCAGTAGGGCTTTATCTTTAATATGTTTAAAAGTTTGTTTCATGAGAGGTACACTTTAAACAAGTCGGTTTATGGAAATAGGACATTAGCAGTGGTGAGCATCTTTACTTGTTTTTCCTTCTAATAAAATAGCACTATTGGATATTTTGGGGAAAAATACCTTTTGTACACTGAGCTCAATATGAGCAAATGAACAGGATTTTTTAAAAGATTTAGTATGCTTCTAATGTCTATTTCTCCTTGTGGGCTGCAATGAAAATGATGGCCTTATAGTCAACAAGGTCACTTACATTTGTTCTCTTCTGAACCTTGCAGTTATCTATAACAAATCCTTCTCCAACTAGAGCTTTCCTGACAAAATCCTCATCATATGGGAAAGCATGGAACTTGTCTTTCCCAACTGTGTAATATGTTATATCTAATCCCCCAATTAATATGAGGTGTCCTCCAGGTTTCAACAACCCTGAGAACTTCCTGAGATATCTCCTGTAGTCATTTTGGTCTTTACAGATGGAATCTAGGAGCCAAAAACTGATGATACAATCTGCTGGTGGTAAGACTATCGGATCCGTCATATTTTTCATCTCAGGGTAACATTTCACAACATGCTGAACGATCGATCTGACTTTCTCTTCTTTGTCCACTGAACGATCACTGAAAGAGATTAAAAAAAAGGAACAGTTATTGTCCTACAGTCAGCATCGATAGTGTGGCTTGAGAACTCAGCAGTTACTTTTCTATTATTGGTTCCTAGCAGTAATAGCAAAACTTTAATTCAAGCAAGGTTGGTGTGCCATGTATCAAGTTTTGTCTTTTTTTCTTTTTTTTTTTTTTCATAATCATTCTAACCCCTTAAAGGAGATATCTCATGTACAAGTTTTTTTTTAACTAAAATTCCAGAACTACCTGCACTCCCCATGTCCTGGTATCTCTCTCTTCTGCTGTCAGCAGCCGGGAAACCAGATCAGCTAAGATGGCAGCCGGAGGTCCCCTCACCTGCCTAGCTGCCTTCCCGGGGTCTTCTGCTCTGATCTGCCTTCCAGCAGACCAAAGCTGAAGATTGCTGATAATACTGATCAGTGCTATGCATATGCATAGCACTGAACAGTATTGCCAATCTAATGATTGCCATGAATAGTCCTCTATGGGGACATAATGGGCCTCATTTACTAAGAGTGTCGGTTTTTTACTAGTGGGAAATGTTGTTTCAGACTTGCAGGATTCCTCCTTATTTACTACAGGGAAAAGTCAGGAACATTTTCTGACCAGCTTTTTCTAGGTTAAAATTTCCAGCCATTTATCCACAGGATTTTCTGTGAATTCAATAGTAAATAGGTCAGGTTATGAAACCACGCCCCTTTGTGGGATGGCCACACCCCTCGGTGACAGACCACGCCCCTTTTGGATTTTTACAAGGCAATGTCGGGTTAGTTGGATTTTCCTGGTGCATACTGTCACACAGTGTCTGAGACATGTCTGAGACATGTCTCAGACACTATGCACCAAAATAACTTAGAAAACCCTGACAAAAACTTGTTGGTTTCAGCTTAGTAAATGAGGCCCAATGAGTTAAAAATTAAAGGAAAAAAAAGGAAAAAAAAAGGAAAAAAATGTGAAAAATCCCCCAATAAGAATTTAAATCACCCCTTTTACCTATTTTACTCAAAAAAGCAAAGGCATTATAATTATTTAACATATTTTTTATCGACGCTTGTGCAAATGTCCAATCTATCAAAATATAATGTTAATGATCCCATACGGTGAACGACGTAAACGTTAAAAAAAAAAGTACAAAGTTGCTGCTGATTAGTCACATGACATTCACAAAAATTGTTATAAAAAGCGATCAAAATGTCATCTATACACAATTGCGGTACACAAAAAAATCTACAGGTCATGGCGCAAAAAATGAGCCCTCATACAGCCCCGTATACGGAAAAATTAAAAAGTTATAGGTGGTCCAAATAGAGAGATTTTAAATATACTGATTTTGTTAAAAAAATTGATATTTTTTAAAAGAAGTACAATAATAGAAAAGTATCTAAACCTGATTATCATTTTAATCCTATTGACCCTGAGAATAAAGAAAACGTCATTTTTACCGTAAAGTGCGCAGTGTGAAAACAAAACCCTCTAAAATTAGCAAAATTTGGATTTCAATTTAAATTTCCTCACTAAAAAATTTTTTTTTTGGGTTCACGGTACATTGGATGGTAAATTGAGAGGTTTCATCACAAAGTACAATTAATCACACAGGTAACAAGCCCTCATATGGGTCTTTGGATGGAAATATAAAAGAGTTATGGATTCTAAAAGATGAGAAGGAAAAAACGAAAACGAAAAAATAAAATTGGCCTGGTCCTTAGGCTCAAAATGGGCTTAGACCTTAAGGAGTTAATTTTATTTTTAGCATTTTTTGTTTACTTTGATGTTGACGGTAACATGAATGGCTATGGGTAATTAGCGGTGGTAATTAGCAGGTTAAATAAAAACACACTGCGCTAGCAGATCTTTTATTTGTTTAAAATGAATGTCTAAAAATTATTTCTTTTTGAAAAGCAGAAACTGGTGTTTACATGTTCACAGAGGTATCAGAAGAAGCAATGGCTTTTTCCTAAGTGGTGCAAAAATTGTCCCTTGTTCAGAATAGAAACAGGTCTTGTTCTTGAAAAGTGAAGAAGCAATGGCTTTTGAGGTGAAAAAAGATTTCCATTTTGGGCTGCAGCAACAGGATTGGCATCCTAGAAAGTGCACAAAATTGACACAAAACCCTCTATGCTGCTTCTTTACAATTAGTGTAAAACTAAAAAAAAACTGTCAAACTTAACTTCTAATTAAAACTGATTTTGCACAGAACAGATACAGAACTCTCTCTCTGCTGCTTTAGCACAATTACTTTATATGTGGCTCCTACTCCTATCTGTGTTGTTCACTGCTCAGTGTCCCTCACAGAGATCTTCACCCAACACCTGCTATCTCTAAAAAGGCTGTTGAAGCTAAATGCATATGCATTTACAGTGATTTTGACATCACCTCTCCCCTGCCTCCTGATTGACTGGGAGGGGGAGCTGTTTGAAAGGCATAATGGGAATCCCTAAAGTCATGAGATTTGGCCTCCTTCTCCTTTTTACGATGGGGCTGATGTTTTTTTTTTTTGGTAGGTTCTGCTGAAACACCCAAAGTTAGAGCTGTAGCTAGAGCAAACTATTGGCAAAGTTCTGGCTGACTCAGCTTCTACAGGTTCGGTTCAGTCATCTATTCCTATGAATATTACTAAATATTTGAAACTTTCCTCTGTGCTTAAGATTTTAATTGAGTCTTAGATGGATTCAATGTTTTTTCCTATTTTTTTCCCTTAAGGGGGCAATATTATTGTTGACGAATGGATTCATAAGGCTGAATACTTTCTATATTCTTGTATTTTCCCCATCACATAGTTTAGGTCCTATCTATCCTATCCCTAAATAAAAGGCTGTCCTCTGCATGTAAAATTAGTTTGTCCTCCCAGCTCCACACTCTGTACACCGAGGACAGGCTGGGCTCTGTACACCGAGGATAGGCGGGGGTCTGTACACCGAGGACAGACGGGCTCTGTACACTGAGGCTCTGTACACCGAGGACAAGTGGGGCTCTGTACACCAAGGACAAGCGGGGCTCTGTACACCGAGAACAAGCGGGGCCCTATACACTGAGGACAAGCGGGGCCCTGTACACTGAGGACAAGCGGGGCCCTGTACACTGAGGACAAACAGGGCTATGTACACTGAGAAAGTCGGCAGAGAGATCAGGGCACTTCTTCGGCAGGGCTCTGTACACCGAGGACAGGCGGGGCTCTGTACACTGAGGACAAGTGGGGCTCTGTACACTGAGGACAAGTGGGGCTCTGTACACTGAGGACAAGCCGGGCTCTGTACACTGAGGACAAGCAGGGCTTCGTACACTAAGGAGAAGCGGGGCTCTGTACACTGATGACAAGCAGGGCACTGTACACTGAGGACAAGCAGGGCCCTGTACACTCAGGACAAGCGGGGCCCTGTACACTGAGGACAAGCGGGGCCCTGTACACTGAGGACAAGCGGGGCTCTGTACACTGAGGGCAAGCGGGGCTCTGTACACTGAGGACAAGCGGGGTCCTGTACACTGAGGACAAGCGGGGCCCTGTACACTGAGGACAAGTGGGGCCCTGTACACTGAGGACAAGCGGGGCCCTGTACACTGAGGACAAGTGGGGCCCTGTACACTGAGGACAAGCAGGGCTCTGTACACTGAGAAAGTCGGCAGAGAGATCAGGGCACTTCTTCGGCAGGGCTCTGTACACCGAGGACAGGCGGGGCTCTGTACACTGAGGACAAGGGGGGCTCTGTACACTGAGGACAAGTGGGGCTCTGTACACTGAGGACAAGCAGGGCTCTGTACACTAAGGAGAAGCTGGGCTCTGTACACTGAGGACAAGCAGGGCTCTGTACACTGAGGACAAGCAGGGCACTGTACACTGAGGACAAGCAGGGCTCTGTACACTGAGGACAAGCAGGGCTCTGTACACTGAGAACAAGCAGAGCTCTGTACACTGAGGACAAGCAGGGCTCTGTACACTGAGGACAAGCAGGGCTCTGTACACTGAGGACAAGCAGGGCTCTGTACACTGAGGACAAGCAGGGCACTGTACACTGAGGACAAGTGGGGCCCTGTACACTGAGGACAAGCGGGGCCCTGTACACTGAGGACAGTTGGGGCTCTGTACACTGAGGGCAAGCGGGGCTCTGTACACTGAGGACAAGCAGGGCCCTGTATACTGAGGACAAGCGGGGCTCTGTACACTGAGGACAAGCAGGGATCTGTGCACTGAGAAAGCCGGCAGAGGGATCAGGGCACTTCTTCGGCAGGGCTCTGTACACCGAGGACAGGCGGGGCTCTGTATACCGAGGACAGGCGGGGCTCTGTACACCGAGAACAGGCAGGGCTCTGTACATCGAGGACAGGCGGGGCTCTGTACACCGAGGACAGGCGGGGCTCTGTACACCGAGGACATGCGGGGCTCTGTAGACCAAGGACAGGCGGGGCTCTGTAAACCGAGGACAAGCGGGGCCCTGTACACTGAGGACAAGCAGAGCCCTGTACACTGAGGACCAGCGGGGCCCTGTACACCGAGGACAAGCGGGGCTCTGTACACTGAGGACAAGCGGGGCTAACTACACTGAGGACAAGCGGGGTCCTGTACACTGAGGACAAGCAGGGCCCTGTACACTGAGGACAAGCAGGGCCCTGTACACTGAGGACAAGCGTGGCCCTGTACACTGAGGACAAGCAGGGCCTTGTACACTGAGGACAAGCGGGGCTCTGTACACTGAGGGCAAGCGGGGTTCTGTACACTGAGGACAAGCGGCGCCCTGTACACTGAGGACAAGCGTTGCTCTGTACTCTGCAGACAAGCTGTGCTCTGTACACTGAGGACAAGTAGGGCTCCGTACACTGAGGACAAGCCGGGCTCTGTACACTGAGGACAAGCAGGGTTCTGTACACTGAGGACAAGCGGGGCTCTGTACACTGAGGACAAGCCGGGCTCCGTACACTGAGGACAGGCAGGGCTCTGTACACTGAGGGCAAGCGGGGCTCTGTACACTGAGGACAAGCGGGGCCCTGTATACTGAGGACAAGCGGGGCTCTGTACACTGAGGACAAGCAGGGATCTGTGCACTGAGAAAGCCGGCAGAGGGATCAGGGCACTTCTTCGGCAGGGCTCTGTACACCGAGGACAGGCGGGGCTCTGTATACCGAGGACAGGCGGGGCTCTGTACACCGAGAACAGGCAGGGCTCTGTACATCGAGGACAGGCGGGGCTCTGTACACCGAGGACAGGCGGGGCTCTGTACACCGAGGACATGCGGGGCTCTGTAGACCAAGGAAAGGCGGGGCTCTGTAAACCGAGGACAAGCGGGGCCCTGTACACTGAGGACAAGCAGAGCCCTGTACACTGAGGACCAGCGGGGCCCTGTACACCGAGGACAAGCGGGGCTCTGTACACTGAGGACAAGCGGGGCTAACTACACTGAGGACAAGCGGGGTCCTGTACACTGAGGACAAGCAGGGCCCTGTACACTGAGGACAAGCAGGGCCCTGTACACTGAGGACAAGCGGGGCCCTGTACACTGAGGACAAGCAGGGCCTTGTACACTGAGGACAAGCGGGGCTCTGTACACTGAGGGCAAGTGGGGTTCTGTACACTGAGGACAAGCGGCGCCCTGTACACTGAGGACAAGCCGGGCTCCATACACTGAGGACAGGCAGGGCTCTGTACACTGAGGACAAGCCGGGCTCTGTACACTGAGGACAAGCAGGGCCCTGTACACTGAGGACAAGCGGGGCCCTGTACACTGAGGACAAGCGGGGCCCTGTACACTGAGGACAAGTGGGGCTCTGTACACTGAGGGCAAGCGGGGCTCTGTACACTGAGGACAAGCGGGGCCCTGTATACTGAGGACAAGCGGGGCTCTGTACACTGAGGACAAGTGGGGCTCGGTACACCGAGAACAGGGAGGGCTCTGTACATCGAGAACAGGCAGGGCTCTGTACACCGAGGACATGCGAGGCTCTGTAGACCAAGGACAGGCGGGGCTCTGTAAACCGAGGACAAGCGGGGCCCTGTACACTGAGGACAAGCAGAGCCCTGTACACTGAGGACCAGCGGGGCCCTGTACACCGAGGACAAGCGGGGCTCTGTACACTGAGGACAAGCGGGGCTAACTACACTGAGGACAAGCAGGGCTCTGTACACTGAGGACAAGCAGGGCCCTGTACACTGAGGACAAGCGGGGCCCTGTACACTGAGGACAAGCAGGGCCTTGTACACTGAGGACAAGCGGGTCTCTGTACACTGAGGGCAAGCGGGGCTCTGTACACTGAGGACAAGCGGGGCCCTGTACACTGAGGACAAGCGGTGCTCTGTACGCTGAGGACAAGCCGTGCTCTGTACACTGAGGACAAGTAGGGCTCTGTACACTGAGGACAAGCCGGGCTCTGTACACTGAGGACAAACGGGGCTCTGTACACTGAGGACAAGCAGGGTTCTGTACACTGAGGACAAGCAGGGCTCTGTACACTGAGGACAAGCAGGGCCCTGTACACTGAGGACAAGCGGAGCTCTGTACACTGAGGACAAGCGGGGCCCTGTACACTGAGGACAAGCGGGGCCCTGTACACTGAGGAAAGCTGGGCTCTGTACACTGAGGACAAGCGGGGCTCTGTGCATTGAGGACAAGTGGGGCACTTTATACTGAGGACATGCGGGGCTCTGTACACTGAGGACAAGTAGGGCTCTGTACACTGAGGATAAGCAGGGCTCTGTGCACTGAGAAAGTCGGCAAAGTTATCAGGGCCCTTCTTTGGCAGGGCTCTGTACACCGAGGACAGGCGGGGCTCTGTATATCGAGGACAGGCGGGGCTCTGTACACCGAGAAAAGGCGGGGCTCTGTACATCGAGGACAGGCGTGGCTCTATACACCGAGGACAGGCGGGGATCTGTACACTGAGTACAGGCGGGGCTCTGTACACCAAGGACAGGCGGGGCTCTGTACACCGAGGACAAGCGGGGCCCTTTACACTGAGGAAAAGCAGGGCCCTGTACACTGAGGACAAGCGGGGTTCTGTACACTGAGGACAAGCGGGGCTCTGTACACTGAGGACAAGCCGGGCTCCGTACACTAAGGACAGGCAGGGCTCTGTACACTGTGGACAAGCAGGGCCCTGTACACTGAGGACAAGCGGGGCCCTGTATACTGAGGACAAGCGGGGCTCTGTACCCTGAGGACAAGCAGGGCTCCGTACACTAAGGACAAGCGGGGCTCTGTACACTGAGGACAAGCAGGGTTCCGTACACTGAGGACAAGCAGGGCTCTGTACACTGAGGAAGAGCAGGGCCCTGTACACTGAGGACAAGCAGGGCTTTGTACACTGAGGACAACCGGGGCCCTGTACACTGAGGACCAGCGGGGCCCTTTACACTGAGGACTAGCAGGGCTCTGTACACTGAGGACAAGCAGGGCTCTGTACACTGATGACAAGAGGGGCCCTGTACACTGAGGACAAGCGGGGCCCTGTACACTGAGAACAAGCAGGGCTCTGTGCACAGAGAAAGCCAGAAGAGGGATCAGGGCACTTCTTCAGCAGGGCTCTGTACACCGAGGACAGGCGGGGCTCTGCTGATCGAGGACAGGCTTGGCTCTGTACACCGAGGACAGGCTGGGCTCTGTACACCAAGGACAGGCGGGGCTCTGTACACTGAGGACAAGCGGGGCGCTGTACAATGAGGAAAAGCGTTGCTCTGTACGCTGAGGACAAGCCGTGCTCTGTACACTGAGGACAAGTGGGGCTCTGTACACTGAGGACAAATCGGGCTCTGTACACTGAGGACAAGCAGGGATCTGTACACTGAGGACAAGCAGGGCTCTGTACACTGTTGACAAGCAGGGCTCTGTACACTGAGGACAAACAGGGCCCTGTACACTGAGGACAAGTGGGGCCCTGCATACTGAGGAAAAGCGGGGCTCTGTACACTGAGGACAAGCGGGGCTCTGTTCACTGAGGACAAGCGGGGCTCTGTACACTGAGGACAAGCAGGGCTCTGTGCACTGAGGACAAGCAGGACTTTGTTTACTAAGGACAAGCAGGGCTCTGTACACTGAGGACAAGTGGGGCCCTGTACACTGAGGACAAGCAGGGCCCCGCATACTGAGGACAAGCAGGACTTTGTTTACTAAGGACAAGCAGGGCTCTGTACACTGAGGACAAGCGGGGCTCTGTACACCGAGGACAGGCGGGGCTCTGTACACCAAGGACAGGTGGGGCTCTGTACACCGAGGACAAGCGGGGCCCTGTACACAGAGGACAAGCGGGGCTCTGTACACTGTGGACAAGCAGGGCTCCGTACACTAAGGACAAGCGGGGCTCCGTACACTGAGGACAAGCAGGGCTCTGTACACTGAGGACAAGCAGGGCTCTGGACACTGAGGACAAGCAGGGCCCTGTACACTGAGGACAAGCGGGGCCCTGTACACTGAGTACAAGCGGGGTCCTGTACACTGAGGACAAGCGGAGCTCTGTACACTGAGGGTAATTGGGGCTCTGTACACTGAGGACAAGCGGGGCTCTGTATACTGAGGACAAGTGGGGCCCTGTATACTGAGGACAAGCGGGGCTCTGTACACTGAGGACAAGTGGGGCGCTGTACACTGAGGACAAGCGGGGCTCTGTACACTGAGGACAAGTGGGGCTCTGTACACTGAGGACGAACAGGGCTCTGTACACTGAGGACAAGCAGGGCTCTGTACACTGAGGACAAGCAGGGCTCTTTACACTGAGGACAAGCAGGGCTCTGTACACTAAGGACAAGCATGGCTCTGTACACTGAGGAAAAGCAGGATTCTGTACCTGAGGACAATCAGGGCTCTGTACACTGAGGACAAGCGGGGCTCTGCACACAGATGACAAGCAGGGCCCTGTACAAGATAGAGAGAGAGCAGGGCGGCGGGCGCACTGATTGGTGGCACAGTGAACTCTGACGTGGCGCTGCTGCGTTTAGACGTGAGGTCACGTCCCCGCCACGGTGACGTGATCTTACGTCTAATTGCAGCAGCGCCACGCCAGATTTCAAAGCGCCTCTCCCAGGCAGCCACTGCGATTCTCTTACAGGGCTGCCGTGGCTGTGTGGGAGATGCCAAACAGCAGCCAGCAACACCGTTCTCCGGGCCTGGGTGTGTGCCGGGCAATTAAATTTTAAAATTTTTTATTTAATGTGGCAGGCGGCGGACCGCGGGCGCTTTTCCTCGTCCGAAGGCTATTGGCTATTGCAAAGCCCCAGCTTAGTAACAGATGTTCTGCTCCACTGTATTCAGTGGTAATAAGGGATGCTAGGCACCAGTGGAGTATATTTTTTAAGCTCAGCAGGCCAGGTCTTTTTTTCTTGGCCTACTGTACAAATTGTGCATGATGCAAAAAAAAAACTCAACAAAACATAAACCCTAACTTCCCTGATCAACGTTGCACAACCCCTGCATGAACCCTCCAACTGATAAATCCCTAATCTGAGCATTCTTGCTTTTGCCACCCCTTCACTCCCTCAGCATCGGTATGCTAAGTATCTAGTCTATACTGTGCCCCTCCAATGGTTCCCATTATTATACAGGACAGGGCCATATCGATAAGAATAATGTTTTACAGACAAATGTAGATTTTTCTACTGACAAGTCCAAAATCTGTCCTTGAATAGGCAAGCAAAGCAGAAATAAGGTAAGTAGAAGAAATTCTGTCTGAAAATTAATTTTATATGCCTTTAAATTTCTTGTTTACTAGCAATAACATTGGGGTTTCACTTACAGTTGAACAAACTACCTGTTTTCTTGCATCTCTCCATGAAGTTTTGCAGCATGTCCCCAATCGAATGCTCCAGTACGTGTGTTCAGCCATCTCTTCAGCTCCATGATGCATCGGTCTTTGACCTTCAGGACTATGATGTGATTGAAAAACTCACTGGGTGCAATGAGATGATGAACCAGGGAACCAAGGCTAAAATCAATCAGGACATCTCCTTTAATATGACCTACAAAAAATTTTTAAAATTCCATACTGAAACATGAAATATATTGAATTCTCATAGATGTTGTGGTTAAACCATCACATATGACAATATAACTTCCAAAAACATATGAAAACATTGTATATATATATATATATATATATATCCATAAAGAAGAAGATGGCAGCACTCACCAGTACAGAGGATTAATATCTTCTTTATTAAAGTGCAGCCAACTAGCAGCATGTGCAGCCGGACACGGATGCCAACATCGATCAGCAGAATGGGTGACAGCTGTTGCGCATGCGCAACGCAAGCTTCATCAGACCCTGCCTCCTTCGTCCATGACACCCATTAAAACCTCAGCTGTGACATACATGAAGGTAAGCTTACAGATTAAAAATACACATGAAAACAATTAAAAACAATAATCTGTAATACAAAACTGACTCAAACGAATACACTATAATCTAGTCTGTCATTTAATCCTAGATTTCCTTGTGCATTGGTTCGTAATATCCAACGTGCTTCGGCCTGCAATAGGGCTTCATGTCTATCTTGACCTTCTTTTGCATTAACCCTTTCCAGGCCGTGAAAGACTAGACAATTAGGATCTCCTTAATGGGCCTCATTTACTAAGCTAAAACCAACCAGTTTTTGTCTGGTTATTTTGGCGCAGAGTGTCTGAGACATGTCTGAGACATGTCTGCGCCTGTCTGCGCCAGTGTGCGACAGTGTGCGCCTGGAAAATCTGACAAACAAGACATTGCACTGTGAAAAGCCGAAAAGGGGGCATGGTTTGTCGCAAAGGGGGCGTGGTCAGTCTGAAAAGGGGCGTTGGTTCACAACCCGACCGATTTACTATTGAATTCACAATAAATCCTGTGGGTAAATGGCTGGAATTTTCCACCTAGAAAAAGCTGGTCAGAAAATGTTCCCGACTTTTCCCAATAGTAAATAGAAAGGAATCCTGCAAGTCTGAAACAACTTTTCCCACTTGTAAAAGCCCGACACTCTTAGTAAATGAGGCCCTATGTGTTTTGTTTAAATGGCAAATAAAATGTGTAGCACCTATTTTGGAGCGGATAGAATAGATGTGTTCACGAAATCTAACATTCATGGGTCTTTTTGTGCTCCCTATATAAAAGCACCCACATTTACAGGAAATAGCATAAACTACCCATGGAGTATGACAAGTAATTAAATTGTGTATCACTATTCTAAATTCTCCAACTACAAAGGCTTTTCCAGGTAATAAATGTGGGCACCATGTACAGGTGTCACATTTAAAGTTACCTGTAGGACCCATTTTGCTTAATCAGTCTGTACCTTTTTTCTTCTTAGAATCAAAAGAACTGTAGGTGAGTGCATCCTTTAAGTTCTTACATCTTCTAAAGGCTTCGAGAGGTTTATCTTGGACCAGTTTACCTAGATCAGGATCATTTTTAATTATAAATCAGTTTTTGTTAATGACATTTTAAACGTCAGCAAGGGGACTAAATTTTGCTAGAGTTTTTCTTTTCTTCTTATTACTGCTTAACAAACTTCTTCTATCATGATTTAGGGCTCGTGTCCATGCTTCATCAAATATTTTTTAAGGATAGTTTCTCGCCATTAATCTCTTCTTCAGTTCATCGGCTTGGACCATGAAGCTAGCTTCAGAATTATTTATACGGCATAAATGTAAAAATTGGCCATAAGGCACTGCTCACTTCACATGGTCTGGATGATAGCTGACAAACTGAAGAAGGGAATTACACGCTGTGGGCTTTCTAAAACTAGAAGTGACCAACTGACTATTATCTATCTGAAGCAGAACATCTAAAAATTGGAGTTTCTCCTCATCTACTTTGGATATAAATTTGAGGTTCAAATTGTTAGCTGCATTAAGATGTTGCACATAATCATAAAAGTCCGATGAGGTGCCATCCCAGGCTATAAACACATCATATACAAACCTGAGATAGCACCTCATTGAACTTAAAAAGGAATTTCTGTCCACAAAAATAAAACACTTTTCAAAAGCTGCCACGTAAAGGTTGGCAAAAGTGCATGCCACGGGGAAGCCCATGACCCCCCCCCCCCCCTGATTTGTTTAAACCTTGCATTATCAAACTGAAATGTGTTGTTTTGAAGTACAAATAATAAGCCATCAATTAAATTCATATTTCTACTAGTCTTCACCAAAATGTCTCTAATCATATCCACTCCCATTTGTTGAGGAATACTTGTATATAGGGATTCAATATTTATTGATGATAAAATCCCTTTTTCCGGCCAATGTAAATCTTCTAAGCATCCCAAAAGCTGTTTTGTATCCCTTACCAGCGATGGCACCTCCTGCAGAAGGGGACGTATGAGCCAGTCCAAATATTTGGACAATGGCTCAGTGATCGATCCACACCCGAACGATAAGACGCCCCAGGGGGCAGACCAAGGTCTTATGTACCTTCGTCAGGAAATACCTTCGCGAGTGACTAGGGAAAGGAGGAATCAGTCTTTCAGCTTTATTTTTTGATAGACCACCTTTTACAGTATAGGAACGAAGGAAACTTTGCAAACAAGATTTTATTTTAGGAGTGGGATTTTCCACTAATCTAACATAGGTTTTTTCATTATATAACTGCCGCTTGGCTTCATTAATATAGTATTCAGTGGTCATGATCACTGTATTACCGCCCTTATTGGACTTTTTAATAACAATATCACTTCTTTTCTTCAAAGTGTCTAAAGCATGACGTTCTCCTAATGTAATGTTAGAGGGGTCCCTAAGAAATATAAGAGACTTGATATCTTCAAGTACTTTGCAGGGATGTGGAAATTGTATCACCGGGTAGGGGAATTCTTTGGGCACCCAGATCTAAACGCCCCATCGCTAAACTCCTAAAGACTGCAGCTGTATGCTGCAGCCTATATCGGGCCGCGCAGAACATCGGCGTCCCGGCGTAGGCGCGTATGATGACGTCACTCATCTAGCGCACCTCCATCAGGACCAAGGATGCGGTCCAGCAACATAACCGCCAACCCCCTGAGTCTGCCGGAGCGCACATGGGGATGGAGGACAGGTAAAAACAGGGGGAGGGGGTTTGGTGAATCAGTGAATGATGTGGCAAAGGAAGGGAAGGCGTAATATAATGGCACAGGGGGGGTGAAATATAATGGCACAGGGGGGCTGAAATATAATGGCACAGAGGGGGGCTGAAATATAATGGCACAGAGGGGGGCTGAAATATAATGGCACGGGGGGATGAAATATAATGGCACGGGGGGGCTGAAATATAATGGCACGGGGGGCTGAAATATAATGACACGGGGAGGCTGAAATATAATGGCACAGGGGGGTTTGAAACATGAATTATAATGGCACGGGGGGCTGAAATATAATGGCACAGGGGGGTTGAAACATAATGGCACAGGGTGGGGCTGAAGTATAATGGTACAGGAGGAAGGGGGGGCTGAAATATAATGGCACAGGGAGCATCAGAGAAGGGGGAATATAGTGGCACAGGGGAATGATATGGCACAGAGTGTGATAAAGGGGGGGGACAAACTGGCACAGAATGGTCATCAAACTATGTAAGGGTGTCACAATGAAAAGTTTGGAAAGCTCTTACTTAGGGAGTATAAGTGTTTAAATGTGAGCCCTACCTGACTACCTGAAAGGGGTCATATCTATCTGGTGCCTGTCTACCTACTGGGGGAGCTCTACCTAATAGAGGTCATTTCTATCTGGAGCTCTGTCTGGGAGCCCTACCTTTTTACCAACTGGGGGGACATGTATATCTGGGGCCCTATTTACATACTAGGGGAGCCCTTCATGCCTGCCTACATGATGAGGGGATGTGCCTACCTGATAAATAGACATATCTACCTGAAGGGGGGAATACCTATTTAATGGGGCAGACTTATCAGGGGCCCTATCCACCTAATGGGGTGGCATACTGGTCTGCCTATTCATTTTCTAATAATTAAGACCTTATTTACAAACTATTTTGTTTGAAATAATTTTGTGTACCAGGACAAGTATATGGTCAGTTAGATTTATAACCGTACAGCCTTCTATGTCACTGTTCACCTGTTCCATTACATTTTCTTGTGTGTTATGGATCTGTTTTCTTATTTTTGTAAAAAAAACGTATTTTCTTTTTCCTCCTATTGCCTCTTCTTGTCACCCTCCTAAAGGATGAATGGATTTTTGTGAGGAGACAGAAGGGGTTACTGATGAAGCAGTTTCCATGTCTGAAGGTGGATTTTAAGAGTTAGAGAAGTCCTCGTTCCCGCTTGACTCTGAATCTGTAGTTCCATAATCGGTGTAACGTTTCTTTTTTCCTTTTGTCCACCTTTGACGCTGTCATTTTGCATTACAAAAAGAAAATACTTTATTCATATCGTAATCGGTCTTATCACGTATGAATTTGTCTTTCTTCTGGTCTTTTATCATAGATTGTAAAGTCCCGATCCTTTTCTCTAGTTTCTTTATGAATAGTTGGAATTTTTCTTCTGTTAATCTAGTACGTAATTCGGTTTTAGTGCTCATCAATTCTTCTGCTATTTTATTATACTCTTGTTCATTTCTTTATAATAGCAGGTGCAGCATATATATAGAGTAAGCTTGGTGTATTTGTGTCCATTCACTAAAAAAAGCTGGGTCATCTGTTTATTGTGATGGCTCTTTAAAATTGCGGAGGCCTCTTGGTGCCTGTTCACACATGAATATTTGGACTGGCTCTTACGTCCCCTTCTGCAGGAGGTGCCATCGCTGGTAAGGGATACAAATCAGTTTTTGGGATGCTTAGAAGATTTACATTGGCCGGAAAAAGGGATTTTAGCATCAATAGATATTGAATCCCTATATACAAGTATTCCTCAACAATTGGGAGTGGATATGATTAGAGACAATTTGGTAGAGACTGTAGAAATGAGAACTTAATTGATTTAATCTGTGATGGCTTATTATTTGTACTTCAAAACAACGCATTTCAGTTTGATAATGAATGGTTTAAACAATTCGGGGGGGTGGCCATGGGCACCCCTGTTGCATGCACTTTTGCCAACCTTTACGTGGCAGCTTTTGAAAAACGTGTTATTTTTGTGGAGAGAAATGCCTTTTATAGTTTGATGAGGTGCTATAGATTATGTGTTTATAGCCTGGGATTTCAAACAAACAAATGCCCCAGGAGTTGTGCTAGGGTACTATAAACCACAATATTATCCAAACCCCACACCTAGATGCTACTCCAGGTGGGGGTGCAAAACCCTTTTCAAAGCACCCTCCCTAAAACTTCACTTTTATTTCCATTGCATGTTAAAATGTTGTTGGGGGTAAACAGAACAGTTTAAAAGCCCGGAGGGAGGCTTTGGTGTTAGGTTTTTAGATACAGCTGAGTGTCAACAATATAGATCCTGTAGCACTGCAGGCACAGGAGATACATTATTTGGAATACCAAATAGTAATACCTTATATCAGTTGGACGAGATCAGCTGGGCTTTTAAACTGTTCTGTTTACCCCCAACAACATTTTAACATGCAATGGAAATAAAAGTGAAGTTTTAGGGAGGGTGCTTTGAAAAGGGTTTTGCACCCCCACCTGGAGTAGCATCTAGGTGTGGTGTTTGGATAATATTGTGGTTTATAGTACCCTAGCACAACTCCTGGGGCATTTGTTTGTTTGAAATTACGTTAGGTGTTATCACCTTTGGAGCCCTTCTTTTTTGTTACATCCCCGCAGTATGGCGGGGTTCTTATCACAAAAATTGAGTTTGGAACAATTTAATGCAGAAGCTACGCATGTTTTTTCTACCCAAAATCTACCCTTAAACCAAATTGACATACAACAAGCTTTCCGTAACTTGACAAAAACATATAAAAATTGTGTTAGGTCCTGGTGGGGAGTTACCAGTTTTGAGACCTATCTACAACAAAAGATCATATATAGGGGGCTGAGAATACCCATAGTGCCCAATTCACATAAAGAGGACGCTACATTTATACAGGGGTGGGAGCAGTTATTAACTGATAACTCCCTGCGTATGATAAAATATTTATGTGATTACGAAAAAGATTATCTGGGTAAAATCAATAAACAACTTGAGACGGAGATTGGAGAGATACAAATTTTTGCTAACAATCCTGAGTTTATTGTCTTTGAAAATAAATTACAAAAAAATATAGAACTCTATAAGAACGAAATAAAAGAAAAGAAACATAGTAAATATATACGTGATTATACTGACTTTGCCAACGGCCAGGCATATACATATAGAGGCAAAAAAGGGGCAGTTTTACTACATATAATCATCCAAACAATAGACAGGTATCAGAATCTGAGACATCTGGTGCAGAGGATTACCATTCTGATAGTAGTAGTTCAAGAGGAGGTGCTAAAAGGAAATATCAAGGAGGTAGAAACAAACCTTATAATCAGCAGAATAAGAGACAACCTAATCCACAGAACAGACAGAGAGGAGCACAATCATGGGTCGAGAGTCCTCACAGAATTGCTTCCAGTGGTTCTGGACATTTGGGTTCCTATGGTCCATCTCAAGGACAGAATATGCCTACACAAATAGGACATCAGACCACTCTATTGGGACAAGGTGTAGCGCCCCATATGAATATAACAAGTGGTACATGTCAGCAGGGGAACCCTCCCTCTCAGCCAAATTTACAACTAATCCAACAGAGATCAGGTGGAAATGCAAATATGTCTCAGACTACTATGACCCGTTTTTTAGGTCAGGGCCTCCCCCCCGTGCCCCTACATCAACCTCCAGGCAACCAACAAACAGGCAACCCTCAGACGGCAATTCCGCAAGGGAATCAGTTCCCGTCTCTAGCATTCCAGCCACATTAAATGACGCAGATGAATTTGAGTATGGGCATCCTCTTGGGGAACAAGGTCCCCAAAATATGGAAATTGATTTTGATTTGGGTACAACTAATAGGGAACCAAATGAATTATGTATCTATAATTTTTCCAGGTACGGTCTGTCAGCTTCGGAAAAGTCACTGTTGGAAAAGGGGCTCTCTTTCACTCCGACACCCAGGTTTGACCTTTTCAACTGGGTGAAAGACATTAATCTGTATGCCAGAAAATTGGCGTTACACAAATGGCACAAACAACATAATGATCCCTCCCTATTATTTAGATCAAGGGAGTTGGAGGCTACAGAAGCCCTAGAGGATCTCCTATTGGAGAATGAAGAGGGTTAGAGTGGTTGTGTGGGACCGCTAACCACCCTTAAGCCTAAATCAAAAATATATCCATCAATATCACAGTATGGTAACAGTGAGACATTTGTCAACATGGTCACAAAGGAGCTAGGTAAAATTAGACCAAAACAAGATCTTGTCCATGCTAATTTAACACCAGATGAACAGGAGGCAGTGCGCCTTTGTCTGAGGGCGGATATTATTATCAAGCCCTCAGACAAGGGCGGGAATATTGTGATTATGGATAGAGATGAATATATAAAGATGACAATGACCCTCCTAGATGATACAGAGAAATATCAAAGATTGAGATCTGATCCAACAGTGCCCTTCCTAGCGGATTTGAGAACACTACTCACGGAAGCGAGAGAGAAGAATTTGATATCAATAGAAGAGTTCAAATTCATATTTAATGAACATCCAACTATAGCAACCTTCTACTCTCTTCCGAAAACCCACAAGAGTGTACGCCCTCTTAAAGGGCGTCCAATAGTTTCGGGGAATGACAATATGACACAGGGTGCCAGCATTTATGTTGATTCTTTTCTTGCCCCTCTAGTCACATCTTTACCGTCGTATCTTAAAGATACAAAAGATACAGTGAACAAACTTCAGGACATTACGGTCACTAACACCACCACTTTAATGAGTATAGATGTGGAGAGTCTATACTCTAATATTAGACACGATTTGGGGATCCAAGCCACCAAGAAATTTCTTGATACACGGAGTATTCACTTTAAAAATCACACGGAATTTGTAATCGATTTATTACGATTTGTTCTTACACACAATTATTTTTTATTTAATGACACTATTTATTTTCAGACACAAGGCACTGCAATGGGGTCCACTTGTGCACCAAATTATGCAAATCTTTTTTTAGGGTGGTGGGAGGACACGATTGTTTTTTCTGAAGAGTTTTCACAATATACTGAGCACATTTTATTTTGGGGACGTTTTATTGATGATGTGTTGATTTTGTGGGAGGGGGATAGCACTTTATTTACTTTATTTATGGAAGCTCTTAACCACAACAATATTGGCATGCATTTCACTCACGAAGTAGTTGGTAGGCACATCAATTTCCTTGATTTGTCAATTTATATTGATCAGGATAACAAGATTCAAACCCAGGTTTTCAGAAAACCGACATCTACAAACGGATTTTTGCATTGGCAGAGCTGGCACCCTGTCTCATTAAAAAAGAGCATCCCCGTAGGACAGTTCTTAAGAGCTAAGAGGAACTGTTCAGAGGATGGGGCCTTTAAGGCTGAATGTAGAGAATTGTCTAGGAGGTTTGAGGCTAGGGGCCATCCGAGGAACCATGTGAGAAGAGCGGAAAATAGAGCTACCCAGAGTGAGAGAAGGGCTCTTCTCGCATCGGGTAGACAAGCCCCCACACAAAATGCCATAAGATGCATAGGCACATATGATGGATATGCTACCAGAATCATGAACATTATGCGGAGGTTCTGGCCTCTACTTCAAGCAGATCATGATCTCCGAGAGGTGGTAGGAGTTAGGCCCATGTTAACTTGTAGACGTGGTCCTAACCTGAGGGACCTTCAGGTACGCAGCCACCTCAGTCCGGATGGCAATCCGAGAGAACGAGACCGGGGTGGCAGCACCAAAGTAGTGGGCTCATTTCCATGTGGTCGATGTGACTTTTGTAAATTTATACCTAAAGTGAAGGAATTCACTAATCCAACAGATGGACGAACATATCAAATAAGACAATTCCTTAACTGTTCCTCTAAAAATATTGTATATGTAGCACAGTGTCAATGTCCGAAGTTATATGTAGGAAAAACGACTCAAGAATTTAAAAGACGCATTTCCAAACATCTGAGTACAATTAGGACTAATAGTGAAACACCTTTATCTAGGCACATGAGGACAGTACATAGAGACAGCATGTTTAACATCAAATTTTGGGGAATTTGTCAGAAACATTTGGGCCAGAGGAAAGGCAATATTGATAAAGAGTTATTGAAAGAGGAATCCAGATGGATTTTTAGATTGGGTAGTAAGAGTCCATTTGGACTCAATGAAGATTTTTCGTTTTCTGCATTTTTGTAATTTATTCCAAGGTTGGATTTATAATAAGATGGATACATAATAGGGGGTTGAATGAATAAGACAGGCGGAGCCTTAAAATCTCGATATCAGATGGTTTCTGATTAGAAAGTAATCCCAATGGAGATATCAACAAGATAATCCGTTCCCTTAGTAATTTTTGGACTTAGCGTATATCCCCAACTAATAGAGTTAAAAAGTTCTCTGGAACCCATATATAGTGCCTATCATCCCTGTGGTCTGCACCCCTCTATAGATATTTTTTTCAGTTCAGTGGCTGACATTATTTAATTTCATCTTTTTCAATTTCTTTTTTCTTCCCCCTTTTTTTCTCTCTTTTTTCCCTTGTTCAGCATCATTTCTAATCTCTAATTATGTTGTAACATGCATATAGCCGTAAATAAAACTAATAATAAAACCAAAAATAAAACCATCAATAGAGGTAATAAATACATTTAGGAAAAAAGCTTCTTCAGAGTCTATATCATTTACCCAGGTTTAGGAATACATTAATTCTAAGTTCGCGCGCATGCCCGAGGAGTTGAAGGACCTAATGTGGTATGTTGCTGATTTTTTCTAAGTTTGCGCGCATGCGCGAGTAGTGGTTACATCCAAAACATCCACTATGTTGGTTTTGACAGATAATGAGCCAATCATGAGGCACTTGAACCACATGATCGGGCTATCCAATGATCAACAGAATCGTCACTGAAGACCTCACGTGACCGACAAACACCGGAAATAGCGGAACTTTAATAATAGGCAGGGGAAAGAGTTCATAGAGGGACAGGAAATACGGAGCATGGGGAAATTGGCGCACATATGAGGTAAGCAAATTATCCTTAGAAACTAAACTAGGATTGGTTGGATACCAGCACTTGGGGAGCATACTGGGAAGTGATTGGAGAACTCTTGGGATGGATGAAGGGACGGAAACTATATAAGGTGCAATTAAGGGCCGCCGCGTGTCTTATGCCTCATATACCCCTGATGACGTGACTGCTGTCACGAAACATGTAAAAGGGGAGGCTTTGGTGTTTGGTTTTTAGATACAGCTGAGTGTCAACAATATAGATCCTGTAGCACTGCAGGCACAGGAGATACATTATTTGGAATCATTATTTGGAATACCAAATAGTAATACCTTATATCAGTTGGACGAGATCAGCTGGGCTTTTAAACTGTTCTGTTTACCCCCAACAACATTTTAACATGCAATGGAAATAAAAGTGAAGTTTTAGGGAGGGTGCTTTGAAAAGGGTTTTGCACCCCCACCTGGAGTAGCATCTAGGTGTGGGGTTTGGATAATATTGTGTATTATAGCCTGGGATGGCACCTCATCGGACTTTTATGATTTTGTACAACATCTTAATGCATCTAACAATATGAACCTCAAATTTACATCCAAATTAGATTTGGAGAAACTCAATTTTTTATATATTCTGGTTCAGATAGATAGACAGATAATAGTCAGTTGGTCACTTCGAGTTTTAGAAAGCCCACAGCCTGTAATTCCCTTCTTCATTTCGTCAGCTATCATCCAGACCATGTAAAGTGAGCAGTGCCTTATGGCTAATTTTTATATCTTCGCCATATACATAATTCTGAAGCTAGCTTCATGGTCCAAGCTGACAAACTGAAGAAGAGATTAAAGGAGTACTCCTGTGGAAAACTATTTTTTTTAGATCAACTGGTGCCAGAAAGTTAAACAGATTTGTAAATTACTTCTATTAAAAAATATTAATCCTTCCAGTACTTTTTAGGGGCTGTATACTACAGAGTAAATATTTTTCTTTTTGGATTTCTCTTATGTCACGACCACGGTGCTCTCTGCTGACCTCTGCTGTCCATTTTAGGAACTGTCCAGAGCAGGAGAAAATCCCCATAGCAAACATAGGCTGCTCTGGACAGTTCCTAAAATGGACAGCAGAGGTCAGCAGAGAGCACCTAGGTCGTGACATAAGAGAAATCCAAAAAGAAAACATTTCCTGTGTAGTATACAGCCCCTAAAAAGTACTGGAAGAATTAAGATTTTCTAATAGAAGTAATTTACAAATCTGTTTAACTTTCTGGCACCAGTTGATAAAAAAAAAAAAGTTTTCCACAGGAGTACCCCTTTAATGGCGAGAATGTATTCTGAAAAAAATCCTTGATGAAGCATGAACACGAGCCCTAAATAAGGATAGAAGTTTGTTAAGCGGTCATAATAATAAGAAAAGAACTCTAGCAAAAGATGGGAAAAATCTTTTCTCATTTTCATAAAAATTTAGTCCCCTTGCTGACGTTAAAAATGCCATTAACAAAAACTTTTTTTTTAATAAAAAATGATCCTGATCTAGGTAAACTGGTCCAAGATAAACCTCCCGTAGCCTTTAGAAGATGTAAGAACTTAAAGGGGTACTACCGTGCTGACAACTTATCCCCTATCTAAAGGATAGAGGATAAGTTGCCTGATCGCGCGGGGTCCCGCTGCTGGGGACCCCTGCGATCTCGCATGCAGCACCCCGCTCTCATCAGGCCCTGGAGCGAACATCCGCTCCAGGTCTGATGACGGGGCCGGTGATCGTGACGTCACAGCTCCGCCCAGTGTGACATCACGCTCCGCCCCTCAATGCAAGTCCACGGATGTTCGCTCTCGGGCCTGATGAGAGCGGGGTGCTGTGTCCGAGATCGCGGGGATCCCCAGCGGCGGGACCCCGCGTGATCAGGCAACTTATCCCCTATCCTTTAGATAGGGGATAAGTTGTCAGCACGGTAGTACCCCTTTAAAGGATGCACTCACCTGCAATTCTTTTGATTCTAAGAAGAAAAAAGATACAGACTGGTTAAGCAAAATGGGTCCTACAGGTAACTTTAAATGTGACACCTGTACATGGTGCCCACATTTATTATCTGGAAAAGCCTATGTAGTTGGAGGATTTATAATAGTGATACACGATTGAATTACTTGTCGTACTCCATGGGTAGTTTATGCTATTTCCTGTAAATGTGGGTGCTTTTATATAGGGAGCACAAAAAGACAGATGAATAAAAGATTTTGTGAACACATCTATTCTATCCACTCCAAAAAAGGTGCTCCATGTTTTATTTGCCATTTAAACAAAACACATTAAGAAGATCCTAATAGTCTAATCTTTCATGGCCTGGAAAGGGTTAATGTACAAGAAGGTTAAGATAGACATAAAGCCCTATTGCAGGCAGAGAAGGCGAAGAAGGAAAACTTGACCCTTGTAAAGGTGCTGCTAATACCAAAATAACGTGGATGCCAACCAGAGGTATTGGTAAAAACACCGGAGTGGTTTATTAGAACATAAGAAAACAATAATGTACAAGGATGACACGTTTTGGGGGAGCCACCTTCCTTCCTTATGTTTTGGGGGAGCCACCTTCCTCAGATCAGTGTACATGGTGCAGATACAGGTAGGGTTTAAATACACTAAAGAATGTCGCCAAAATACAAAAGGGGCAGGGCCAAACAGTGACATCACATCAGGTATTGCAGGCAGAAGCACGTTGGATATTACAAACCAATGCACAAGGAAACCTAGGATTAAATGACAGACTAGATTTTAATGTATTCATGTGAGTCAGTTTTGTATTACAGATTTATTGTTTTTTATCATTTTCATGTGTATTTTTAATCTGTAAGCTTACCTTCATTTATGTCACAGCTGAGGTGTTCATGGGTGCGTGTCATGGACGAAGGAGGCAGGGTCTGATGAAGTGTGCGTTGATCACGTGCAACAGCTGTCACCCATTCTGCTGATCGATGTTGGCTTCTGTGTCTGGCTGCACATGCTGCACAGGCTGCTAGTTGACTGCACTTTAATTAAGAAGATATTGATCCACTGTACTGGTGAGTGCTGCCATCTTCTTTATGGACACATTTTATGGACTCTACTGCTCTTGATTGGTTCAGCACCCGTTACAGACAGTATCTTACTGGCCATCCTAAGGGAACTGTTCACATACTATTTTATTTGTGGGTTGCTCCATAAGTGTGTTGTCTCTACACTGGGGCTTGGTGCCGACCACTGTGTTTGCTATTCGTCATTGTTTTTTTAATGCTGATCTTTTTTCTCTAATAGGATCTATAAACTTAAAGTTTTTTTTAAATTATAAAAAAAAAATTACATTTAAATTAGATATCTTCATCTAAAAACCCAAAGGAGCCTTTGAGGAGGAATCCTTAGAACATTTTCTGTGAAAATTAAGTCAACCTTTTAAGAAATTATAAACTACTTTATGGTTTCTTTAGTTATACATAGAAAGTCATTTCAGGAATCTATGGCTTCTAATTTATACCCTTTACTGATTACACTACATAGAGGCAAGATATATTAGCTTTTTTTTTAATTTTTTTTTACATTTGATCTAACCTATGCTGACTTTAAAAAAAATATTTTTAGTGTTTGAATTCCTGTATCCCAACTCAATTAATACAGCAATATGGAAACACTCTCCAGAATTGTGTATGATATGCATTAATATTTCTGTCATAGGTTCCAGGTTATCAAATAAAAGGCTAATGGCACAAGTCTTCCTTTGCTTTCTTTAGCTGATATGACTAAGTCAGTGTGGTTACCCCCATTGATGTCCCACACCCCGACAATAAATTTGCTCAATTATATTTAGTTGCTTTATTGTTTCAAACAATTAAAATATAAAATTAGAGATCCATACCCTCTTTGAAGGCTTTCTTAAGGCTTTCAATGGGAAATGCCAAACAATCCTCTCCAAAGACCATATCAGGTTTATCGGACAGGTAAAACTCTAGATGTTGTCTGGAATCAAATCCGTGTACATGATAGATCTTATGAGAGCTGGAATCCATCGTCTAATCTTCTATCACAGACAAGTGACTATCTACATCAGAGCTCAAAGTCTTTATATATCAATGTACAAAGAATGTTGGTGAGAATTTATTATCACATCATGAGTTATTATGTACATAAACCAGTCATGCGAAGAGTAAAGTTTAGATTCCCACCATTCAGGACTGTATTTACCATTAGGCACCCTTGAGCCTGTGCCTAGGGTGACAGTGTTGATGGAGGCAGAACTTAAGTGAGAAAGAAAAATTAAATAAAACAATCAACACTTTTGATGCAGCTGCTGCTACTGCCATGCAAATGTACAGCCAAAACAGCTTTTTATGTTGTAGATTTTTTTAATGTTACTAGCTGAGTACCCGGCATTGCCTTTTTTTTTTCTTCCTAATCCTTGTTGGGGAGGAAACTCAACAAAGGAGGAAGCATTTGACTTCATATCCCATCCTCATATATGGTTGCCATATCCCAACACCTTATTCCATCCCCATATCCCAACCTCATATCCCGTCCTTATATCCTGTCCTCATAACTCGACCTCCGATCCCGACCTCCTATCCCGACCTCATGTCCCGTCCTCATATCTCAACCTCATCTCCCATCCTCATATCCCATCCTCATATCCTGTCCTCATATCCTGACCTCCTATCTCGACCTCATATCCCATCCTCATAACCCGTCCTCATATCCTGATATCATATCCCGTTCTCATATCCCGACCTCATATCCCGTCCTCATTGCCCAACCCCATATCCCATCCCCATATCATGACCTCATATTCCGTCCTCATATCTCAACCTCATATCTTGTCCTCACATCCCGTCCTCATATCCCATCCTCATATCCCGACCTTATATCCCGACCTCACATCCCATCCTCATATCCCGACCTCATATCCCGACCTCATATCCCGACCTCATGTCCTATCCTTATATCCCGACCTCATATCCCGACCTTATATCCCGTCCTCATATGCTGTCCTCATAGTTACATAGTTACATAGTATGGTTGAAAAAAGACATACGTCCATCAAGTTCAACCAGGGAATTGAAGGGAAGGGTGTGAGGGGATAAGGGGAAGGGATGCTGTTTTATAATTCTGCATAAGCATTAATGTTATTTTGTTACAGGAATGTATCTAACCCTGTTTTAAAGCTATTAATTGTTCCTGCTGTGACCAGTTCCTGTCCTCATGTCCTGACCTCATTTCCCTACCTCATTTGCTGTCCTCATATCCCGTCCTCATATCCTGACCTCATATGCCGTCCTTATGTCCCGTCCTCAGGTGGAACTGATTTGTGATGAAGATATTGAAAGCTGAAAATAGAAGAAAATAGAAGGTGACGTGGCTTTGTGGCACTGGGCGTGATTTGCAAGCCAGAGCGATGCACAAAAAGGGTAGATAATAAAAGGGGTGGGTCTTAAACGGTGAGTGTGTCTTTGTGAAATGGGGTGTGGCTTGCAAGCCGGACTGACACATTCACCAGGAGATGCAGAGCGGAGCTTGTGAAGTATGGTACTGGAAGTCCCATATACTTCATGGGACTTGAAACAAAAACCCATCTTTTATATAAGGGTGTAGGTAAGGTTTCATTTACCTATCATATATTTTTATTTGACATATAAGTAATATGAGTACCAGGTATTATTGAAATATCTCCAGCCGTATGGAAGTTATGTGGGAACATATATTTCCCATAGATTTGCATGAGACTTTAAACAAAAACTCTGACCCTCACAAATGGGGGTAGTTAAGGGTTAAAATAAGTATCCTATATTTTAAGTGGACATATAAGTAACATGTGACCAAGTATTATCGAAATATCTCCAGCCGTTTGGAAGTTATGCAGTAACACATATTTCCCATAGACTTGTATGGGACTTTAAACAAAAACCCTGACCCTGGCAAATGGGGGTGAGTAAGGGTTAAATCACCTCTCCTATGTTTGTTGTTGACATATTAGTAACATGTGTGCCAAGTTTCATGTTAAATCTTTAGCCGTTTGGACGTGTTGCTGGAACATACACACATACATATACACACACATACACACACACACACACATGTACACACACACATACACACATACACACATTGGGGGACATGTATCAAAGAATTTACACTGTTTTTGTGTGTAAATTCTTGCGCAAAATTTTGTGCAAGCTGTTTTTTGCGTCTTTTTTTCCCCGTACATTCTGATAGAGCATTTCCTCCTGATGTCGCGATATGGGGTACCTTGGGGTGACGTCTATAGTACGTAAGGATTTATTAACTGCGTACTTTTCCTTTATACCCAAAAATTTTCCACAAGTACCTTTTTTTGAACGCAAATATAAGCCATCTTAGACTTCACTTAGCGAGATGCTCTAAATCATTGATGTCATTTTTCAGAGCGGATTGCGGAGATTACTCTGCTTCTGCCACCAGTCAGATTGTCTCTGTGATACTTAAAATCTTTCCATGTACCTTTTAATAACAATGTAATGATTATGGACACTTGTGATCACCCGTTCACCTGCAGTCTAACCCAATACACCCGATAATACACCGGATTATAGTGCGGGTGAAATACTTCCCAACATAGATCACACTTCGTCACTGTGTAAAATTCAAACTTCACGCTGTTCTTGATGAGTGCAGGAGAATGCACCTGTGTAATGTAACCATGGTGACCGTACAGCTAAGAATATATCACTGTAATGTGCAGGGAGGGAGAAGGAAGTACAGCTGTTAGGTCTATGTATATGTGTGATTGTGTGTATGTAGCGGAGCTGAGTGTGATCAGGTGTAGCAGAGTTGAGTGTGTGCGTGGTCATGTTTACATATAATCACACATTCAGCTCTGCTGGATACCCATGTTGCACACTAATTTCTGCTACCAGGGTGCCTCCAGCTTTTGCAAAACTACAACTCCCAGCATGCCAAGTTTTGCAACACTTGGAGGCATTCTGGTTGGTAAACACAGATATAGAGGTAAGGGGACAGATTGTTTAGCAAACTTAAATATTTTTTAAACCCAGACATTCTGGGGGAGATTCTCAAAAACTTCTCACATTTCAAATGTCTCTTTTGCTGCTTTGAAAATATGTGAAAATACATTTTTGCACCACTTTTTTTTTCTTTTTGTGCCAAAATTGTCGATTTTTGCACCAACTTTTACATCCAAGAAAATTCAGGTGGCAACATCTCACAAAATATTCCATGGTTACTAATGCCCAGACAAGCGATAACTGTATAAATAAAACATTTCTGAGCTTAAATGTGAGTGCAGGTGCAGTGACCAAGAAAAAAAATAAAAGTGTATATATATATATATATATATATATATATATATATATATATATATATTTCATTTTTTTTATAACATTTTTAAATAATATTTTTTTTATAATTATATAACAACTTCCCCCCCCAAAAAAAACACCCATAAAACAATAAAACTACAACCATTTCTGTGATTTGTACACTACCAAAAAGCTTGTGTGAAATTTTTGATGTAAACTGGACTCTCACCCCAAGAACAAATATCATGTAAAGCAGAAAATATACGTGGACACGCCCACTTTTACAAAACTGACGTGAACAGTGAAAACAGCGGCACAAAGCTCTTTAAACATGTGGTGATACTTTTCGCAGAAACATTGATTTTTTTCTTTGAGAATCTCCCGCTCTGTGTACTTCATACAGATTAATGATTTTACTATTATGCAGAGTTTTGTTCGGCGCACACTGCTGCTTCAGCACTTCTAGATATGAGCAGTGCCGTGGAGGTAGAGAAGGAGTGCACGGTAGAGCGAGGGGGGGCATTTCTATATTTGCACAAAATGTATTAAAAGGACATGCACAACTTTAGTAAATCTTGAGCAAGAGTGTAAATTAGACAGCAGTGTAAAGGGGGTAGATCTGTGTCTACAATAGACACATAGGGGGAGATTTTTCAAAACCTGTGTAGAGGAAGAGTGGTGCAGTTGCCCAAAGCAACCAATCAGCTATCTTCTTTCATTTTTTAAAGAGGCCTTTGAAAAATGAAAGAAGCGATCTGATTGGTTGCTCTGGGCAACTGCCCCCCTCTTCCTCTACACAGGTTTTGATAAATCTCCCCCATCATGATACATGTCCCCCACTGAGTTTTATATATAGATTTTCTGTTTATAGGGATGAGATCCACAGTGAATGTGCTCACAATTCATGTGCAGCACATACAGTATTCGCTGCATTTTTGTGACAGATCTGCATGAAAAAATACTGACACACGTGGAATGACTCTAATGGGGCAGCACTAGCTGTAAATACGGCCCTGCCTCCATTTCCATAGCATTACCGGTACCAATAATGCAACAACTATCCTGCACTCACCACCAAAAACTGCAATTCAATGCTCCTACGTGGAGTAACCAACAGACTGGGCTTCCAGATCTGCATAGGGCGCTCAGAGGTGACTGATGGCAGTTTTGCGCAGATGCGCTTTTTCCAGCCTTGAAAAAAAGGGCCAAATGCAAAAAATGCAGATTTTTGGTCATTTCATATTTTAAGGGGAAAAAAATTAATTAAAAGTGAGCAAAATGTCACATCAAAACAAAAAAGGGTACCCATAAAAACAGGACACAAAGAGCAACTATATAAACAACAATATAAATTTTGTATCATTTCAATTGTAATGACCTACAGAATAAAAGGGACCTTCAATTTTTAGCATAAAGTGTACAGCATTAAAACAATTCCCCCCCAAACATAAAAAAAATAGCTGTGTTCATTTTAATTATCCCCAAAAATAATATTTTTTTTTGTTTTGCCTTACATTTCCTCATACGATGAATGCTGTCAAGCTGAGCACGCATCATAGCGGGTTGGTCCCAGGTGCTATCAGCAGCCAGGACCTGTGGCTTATGCTGGACATCACTAATCGGGACACCCATGGCAAAATTGTAGGGTCCCAATCAGTTTTTAGGGCGAAGGGAAGTCTCTTACCTGCTTCCCTGCTGTCATGGCGAGACAATGGAGCACCGATAACACTGATCAATGCTGTGCTATGGCATAGCATTAAACATCGTATACAATCGAAATATTGCATGTAATAGTTAACTATGTGAACTAAAAAATAGGGAAAGAATGTAAAAATAAAAAAGTTAATACCATATTTATCGGCGTATAACACGCACTTTTTAGGCTAAAATTTTTAGCCTAAAGTCTGTGTGCGTGTTATACGCCGATACACCCCCAGGAAAGGCAGGGGGAGAGAGGCCGTCGCTGCCCGCTTCTCTCCCCCTGCCTTTCCTGGGGTCTAGAGCGCTGCTGTTGGCCCTTCTCACCCCCTGGTTATCGCTGCCCGTTCTGTCCCCCTGACTATCGGTGCCAGCGCCGATAGCCAGGGGGAGAGAAGCGGCGCCAACAGCCAGGGGGAGAGAAGGGGCAGCGGCACCCATTGCCGGCGCCGCTGCCCCATTGCCTCCCCCCATCCCCGGTGGCATAATTACCTGAGTCGGGTCCGCGCTGCTGCAGGCCTCCGGCGTGCATACCCGGCGTCGTTGCTATGTGCTGAAAGGCGCGGCGCATGACGTCAGAGCGCCGTGCATAGCAACGACGCTGGGGACGCACGACGGAGGCCTGCAGCAGCGCGGACCCGACTCAGGTAATTATGCCACCGGGGATGGGGGGAGGCAACGGGGCAGCGGCGCCGGCAATGGGTGCCGCTGCCCCTTCTCTCCCCCTGGCTGTCGGCACCGCTTCTCTCCCCCTGGCTATCGGCGCCGGCACCGATAGTCAGGGGGACACAACGGGCAGCGGCGCCGATAACCAGGGGGTGAAAAGGGCCGACAGCAGCGCTCTAGACCCCAGGAAAGGCAAGGGGAGAGAAGCGGGCAGCGACGGCCTCTCTCCCTCTGCCTTTCCTGGGGGTATATCGGGGTGTACACGCGCACACACGCACCCTCATTTTACCATGGATATTTGGGTAAAAAACTTTTTTTACCCAAATATCCTTGGTAAAATGAGGGTGCGTGTTATAGGCCGGTGCGTGGTATACCCCGATAAATACGGTAAATTTGAATTAACCACTTCCCTAATAAAAGTTTGAATCACCCTCTTTTACCATTTAAAAAAAAATGTAGACAAAAAATTAAAAACATATGGGGTATCGACAATGCGTAAAGGCCCATATTATTAAAATATAATGTTAATTAAGAGATTAAAAAGTCCCATTAAAACAAAAATGCTACCGATAAATACTAAAGATCACTGCACAAAAAATGAGTGTGAGTGGACAGGGCTGGACTAGTCTAGCGGTATACTGGGAATTTTCCCAGTAGGTCGCCTTACCTGTGGGTCAGCTGGGGCCGGCCCAACATCCTAACCAGAGCCAGGCTGGCCATCAGGCACACCAGACATTTGCCCTGTGAGCTGGGCCGTTCAGTTCAGGACACATTAAACTAATAACACAACTTAATGACATGCTTATTGTTAAATGCGGAGCTCGAGTGTTTTGACAGATCGAAGAGTAATTGGCTCCTCGCTCTGTCCACATTATGCAGACAGCCACATAAGGCTCAAGTGTCCTTCCTCTGTGCTCTGTGCGTGAGTGCATATGTGACATCATCAATGTGCCAGAGCACAGAGTGAAGAAGAGGACAGGAAAAGAGAGGACATGCTGCGGACTATGCAGGAGCCAGGCAATTCATTTTTTTTTTTATTATTATTTAGCAATAGGGGTCACCACTACATCAAGCGGAAGGGGGCTGCTAATATTACTACTTATGGGGGCTTCTATTGGTATCTGTTGTATGCTGCTACAATTATTACCTATGGGGGGGCTGTTGCTGCTACTATTACTACCTTAACGAGGCTGCTACTGTTACTACCAATGGGAGGCTGCTGCTACAATTACTACCTGTGGGGACTGATTCTGCTATTTCTACTACCTAAAGAGGGTTGCTGCTGCTACTATTACTACCTTGAGGGGGCTGCTGCTACTATTACTACCTAAAGGGGGCTGCAACTATTGCTACCTAAAGGGGGCTAGTACTACCTAAAGGGGGCTGCTACTACTACTACCTAAATGGCAATACCCCCGGACGAAGGTCAGTGGACCGAAACACGTGTAGGGGTGGCGGCATCCTGGGACTTCTAGGACTATTCGTTACTATCTTTGGTATGTATACACTGTGGTTGTTGCTTTAAGTTTTTACTGATACTTATATGTGGCGTTAGCGTAGTCTGCACTTGCACTTTAAGGCTTTTTAGCCCAAGCTGTTTTCCGCATTGATATTGATTATATAAAGATGTTATTTCACCCTGTGTCTACAGTATAATTTTCATACACTGGTACTCAGTATTGAATTATTGTATGTCCCAGGTATTGCCGCCTTTTGCTGCCAATTTCTCCTTTTTTATCTGGTTTTATGTACTTGAATAATGTATTTCAATAAAGATTAATTATTTAATGACCTATGTTAATAGCTCCTGTGTTCTTTGTGTTACCTAAATGGTAATGTATTGGTCTTAGTATAAAGGGTTTGGTCAGTAACAGTATGATGGTAATATGTATGGTGATAATATTTCCTGCTTGTATACTGGTATTATTGGTAGTATTGGTCATGCTATGCTTCACTCTCGACATAGCCTTTTTCAAGCAATGACAGTTTGATATAGATATGTGTGTATGAATGTGTGTATATAAATATATATGTGCGTAAAGCGCCAAGCCTATGCGTGGCGTCCGTTGGCTGGCACAATGACACACTGCTGTGGGGCTAGTATGTAATTATTTACAGGGCTGTTTTTTATCCAATAGTTTAATATATTGGTCTGATAATAAGTTTCCACTGCATGTTATACTGTGTGTATCCAGCACACTACATAGGGGAACTTTTCTGTGTGACTCTCTACACCTGGTTGCTTTATAGCTGATTATTAGGGCACTATATGGTAATGATTATGTGATGCCATTTTACCTTGTCCAGCTTAGTTAGGACAGTTGCAAGGTCCCTTATTGCCCCGTTCACTAACCACGATAGTTTCCAAGATACATGGCCAGTAAAGACATTCTTACCATTTAGCTTCCCCTTTGTTTTGGGCCCGTGAAAGGATCTAACCCAATTTCCACTTTTAACCTTCTTTTCTTTTGTAAATACCATGTTTAAAAATACAAATAAAAAAAATAAATAAAAAAAACAACAACCATATTTGTGTTTATATTTTTGTATAATCAGATAAAATATGTACTTTTTATTTGATGCCTATAGACTTTGGTCATATGGAGAGTAAACCATCTCTAATCATTGTGCATTACTCCTGTGGTATCCACTTTCTATTTTATTAATTTTAGAAATATTTTATTACATGGTTTTGTTCCTGCAAACCATGCAAATGTAGCTTCTGTAGTCATGTCATGCATTTAAAGTGTCAGGAGAGTGACGAGGAGATGAGCGCAGTAGAGTACTTCAATCCCTCGTAAGAAACAATCTCTGTTCTGTGGCCCCATTATAAGTCTATGGCTACCACACGCTTTTCCCTGCTTGTTCTCCTGTTTAGCAGGGAGACCCCGACAGATCAGCACTGTGACGTGTCAAAGGTTTTTCAACTGAAAAGGACACTTTAAGTCTCATCGTGGGCATGGAATAGCATGGATCTGATAAGGGAGCAGTATGTCCCCAAAACACGTTACCTGATAATTAAATCTATGTGAACCTAAAGCCTACTGGATTGTGCGGAGCTTTCTATTATATCATCTCTTTTTACCTAATCCTGCAATGACAGGAGGACACACATGGCCATAAAGAGAAGACACACATGGCTACAAGAAATGTTACGGGGGGGGGGGGGGTGTAGGTAAAGCAGTGCATAGGTAAAAAACCCAAGCAAAGCATTAATAATACATCAGTAATAAACATTTAGTAAGTGGCTCAAGTACAGATTTTGTGAAGCTGTAAGTTACATCTCTCACAAAGTTCATTCCATAGAGACAAAAAATAATAATAATCTAACTCCAACATAACATGACAGGATCCATTGAATAGTCACGCTCTAAGCATCTTATTGTCGGTGGCTGATGAAATATTTGATTTTGTTGACTTTTCTCAGAGTCACGTAGTTACTTCTTATGATCATATGTCTATATTGTAGAAGTCACAAGATGTCAAGTGATGGCAGAATAATGTCCCTAAGATGAATAGTAAAATGATTGTTATTTCATTTCTATGAGGCTTCTAACAGGATTTTATGGAGGTTATAGTTGGAATAGTCCCTAAAAAAAATATGTCCCTTATGTTAGGCTCTGTTCACACGACCATCATGGCTACTGACTAACTTATTTTGGGACTCACCCCTTCAGCAGCAATCTGTGAACTTCTTACTTTTTGAAATCGCTTCATCTTGGTAGTTGGCCCCATTTCTGACACCATCCTCTCCTTCACGGAGAAGTGAAGATGCCGCCATTTTATCTGCAGCTGAATATGGACACTAGATCTTAGCAGTCCTCCACATCTTCACCCCTTATGCAGCCCCTATCACAAAAAGAGCAAAACAAATGGGTGTAGACAAAATAGGGTCTTTGCACTGGCGCCATGTGTTTGGTATTAATATATAAAAGGAACAATACACAAACATGTAGACTTTTGTCAAATGACTGAAATAAAGCTGGGGACTTCTCACAAGTCCTTTCGTTTAACAAATAAATATACAGAAAATAGATTCTTAATAAATTCATATAGTGCATCAAAATGCAAAGCAAGATATAAAGCAGTAAAAGACAATGTAGTGAGGAGAGAATCTTGTGCCATAAAACACTGGGATCACTACAGTAATTTTCTTCAAAGGTCTGTAGCCATGGAAATTCAATAAAAAAATAAAAAGGGAAAATGTTATTAGAAATTGTTAAAAAGCTGTATTTTTAAAAATGATCACAGGAGTAGAGAAAATAGGCACAAGAATTAGGGGAAATCACTATAGAGGATAGGGAGGTGGTAGTTAATGATATCTCAAAGGCTGCAGTTAAAGTAATCACAAAATCTTCTTTTTTAAGATAATTCACAGATGACATTATTCCCCATTGTCACCAGGTAAAATGGGTTTGAGGAGAGACACTAGATGCCCAAGGTGTCAGAAAGAGGAGGCGGGATTAGTTCATATGTTCCCTGAGTGTGAAAAGCCACAACATTTTTAGCAAAAAGTGCTTGAAAATAAATTTTTTTGGTTGAGTTTCTGTGGTCTGCAAGAGGGCTCATCTTAATTATTGGGCTGGAAGAGGTTGAGTATAGACAAATTATTGTAAAACTTTTGGGTTTGACCAAATTGATAATTGAGTATCACTAGTCACCGTCTGAGTATCACCAGACGTGACAGTAAACATATCATAGAACAAAATTTCAATACAAACATGCAAATTACAGGTAGCATTAGAACATTCCCCCCCCCCTCCCACCCTCTCCCCGTTCCCAACCATCGCATCACTAAAATTCAAGTACCTCAGGGAACGTCTAGTGTGGGGCCCCACACCAAACCAATATACTTCCTAGACCCGTACCTCCTGCATATATCTATTTACCGGCCCTTGAGAGTAATCATCAACTAATTAGAGTCTACACACGGTCCCCCTCAGCTCATGTGTACACAATGGTACAGTTCGGTTACCTATCCTCCAGAATATTTAATCTGCCTAACGTGCCTGCTATACTGTGCGACAAATACCATGTGGTATCACGAAACGGTGTGATCACATCTCGCATCTCAGCTTCTGACAAGAAATGTGTAACAAACAGTTTCCATTTTTTAAAGAACCCCTTTGCCGACTTTTCTTTCGTTTTCATGTTTCATGTTTATCATCAGTGTCATCCACACTGCACACCTGTACTAGTATGTTTGTGCAGGTAACATTGATGACAGTTTTCATTTAAGTAACTTGACCATTGAAATATCTTAGACTACGCAAGGGAGACCCCCCCCCCCAAAAACACCACCGCAATTTAGATTTTTCTCTTTAAATCCTATCACAAACAAGGGCACACCATACCAAGGCTGACTCTTGTAAAAGCAGTCTAGAATATACCTGTGGTTTACCTTAATATGTTATTGTGCATACTCAGTATTTTATATACAGGGATGTGCATGCATACACTCAAAAGGGGGCTTGAGCCCCTGCCCTTTTAAGGCACCTGCCCTATAATGTCCTCATTGATTGGGACTTCCATGGGATGATGTGTGTCTCATTCAGCTGACATAATTGCCGGAGATCACTTACCTCAGGAATTGTGTTGTGGTAACATATGTAAGGTTTTTACAAACATGTTTTTAATTACAAGTGCCCTTTTTTTCTACTTGAGCCCCTGCCCCCCAAAATGTCTGTGCACATCCCATATATATATATATATATATATATATATATATATATATATATATATATATATATATATATATATATGTGACAGGTAGTCAGGGTGATAGTCAAAGGTGTGCGCAGCCTATTGCATTAGGGAGTGCACCCTAAAGCACAAACTCACACCGTGTGTGTGTGTATATATATATATATATATATATATATACACACACATATATATATATATATATATATATATATATATACACATATACACACACAAAAATACCCTCTTGCTTGCATGCACACATACATAAACAGACCTGCGCTCATATGGGTGCAGTATAAGTCCCCGCACATTAGGTTTTTCATTATAATTCCCCCATTAGGTTGGCAGTATAGTTCACCCACATTAGGTAGGCAGTATAGTTCCCCCACATTAGGTTGGCAGTATAGTTCCCCCCACATTAGGTAGGCAGTATAGTTCCCCCACATTAGGTAGGCAGTATAGCTCCCCCACATTAGGTAGGCAGTATAGTTCCCCCACATTAGGTTGGCAGTATAGTTCCCCCACATTAGGTAGGCAGTATAGTTTCCCCACATTAGGTTGGCAGTACAGTTCCCCCACATTAGGTTGGCAGTACAGTTCCCCCACATTAGGTTAAAATACAAAAGGGGTAGAACTACAAGGTGTAGACGGGATAAAGGGCGCTGGACAACTAGGTAACTAGACCAAACATTTATTCACACATAAAGCAACGCGTTTCACAGCACAGCACGAGACGTCTGTGACGGGAAGTCAGTGACATCCCTGCGTGCGCTACCTCCCGGGGGCCCCTGCATTTTTAAAGTTAACGCAGGGGCCGCCACAGAAAGATAACAAGACATACTTGTGTCCTTAAAATATATTTTGGGACACACGGATGTCCAGAATGTGACGGGGGGCCCCTGTGGGCTGCTTAATGGCGACCGCGGATACCCCCCTGGGCTTGATTAGGGTGTGCCCAGGCACACCCGGCACACCCCGCACACATGCCTATGGTGATAGTTTTAGTAGTAGAAGAACTGAAAATGTTGGTGGTGTTAGCAAGGGCCTTGATAGCTGTGATCGTTGGTGGCACAGGTGGGTGTAATGATAATGGCACTGGAGGAAAATCTAGAGGCTGGTGAAGACGCCCCTTATGATGTATCTCAGTCTTGGGGAGCATAATGAAGATAATGAAGATTGAAGAATTTATAAGGGAAAAGAAGCGTCACTCCGGCAGTCAGATGTAAAATTTTAGTAACATATCAGTGTAACAAATCAGCAACATTTAAATGGTAACTCTCATTCAAACTAATTTTTGCTATTCTACTCCTTATTGTAAATAAAAAAGATTTCTAATATACTTCGGTAAAAAAATGAAGTTTTCCATGTTTTATTTGTGCTTAAAAAAGAAAAGCTCAAGAGCACATTTTCCCTCCATCTCATAACACTGACTTTGGACCAAAGCTCAAACACAGGAAGTGCAGCCTGGAGTGCTGTGTGTGGGGGGGGGGGGTGTCCAACCAACAGCATATGGCAATTAAGTGTGAGAGGAGCTATGATTGGATGAGGCTGGACACACACCCCTCAGCACCCCAGGCTGCCCTTTCTGTGTTTGGACTTCGGTCCTAAGACTGTGTATAAGATGGGGGAAAAAGTGCTCTTGAGCTTTTTTAAGCACACATAAAACATAGAAAACTTCGTATTTTTTAAACAAAGTATATTAGAAATATTTTTTATTTACCATAAGGAGTGCAATAGCAAAAATTTGTTTTAATGAGAGTTACCCTTTAAAACTTCAATGGTAGTGTGGTAGCCCTTGGGGGGTGTATGGTAGTGGTGGTATGGTATTGATATAGGAGGGGTTAATGTTAACCCTATAGTTCGTGACGCCAGGCTGAGGGCTGGTATGCTGAGTCAATGCTCCGGCCTATCGCCGCCCTTCCCAGTAACGATAGGTGCATGAAATGACTGAAGGTCCACAAAGAGATTGAACTTGAACAACTTTACTTAAGTGCTTGCAGTATCCAAGGCACAGTAACAGTCTCATATAAACAGTTCTTATCTTGCTTAGTGACTGGCAGTTGTTGCCGACCTTGAGCTAGTCATACAGTCTCTGAATTTAGGGTAGATATTTGCAGATCCGTCCAGATTTAGGGGTATTATTAGGTCTGGTGATGCTGCAGAGTGTCTGGGGATTGATACACTCTAGACTTAGAAATGTTAAGCTGTTGCCACAAGGCTCGTGCCTAACTCACTGCGTTAGTTGCTGCGCAGATCATTCTCTCATGACAGCCCACGAGGTAAGAGAGAGAAACATGGCCGCCGCTCCCTTATATGGGCAGGGGGTGGGGCGAATCCGATTGGTCCGAACATGTGCCATTCACCATTACAGAGAGTAATGGGATTGTTTACGTCACAGGGCCTCCAAAGGTCCTTAAGCTTAATACCATAGAGTTCACCTAGTCACATGACCCGCAGGTCCTGCAACGCTATGGCACAGGTAATTAACCATTTATTTACAGATATATCATTATATTTACATTAACCTTATATAGACCACTGGTCTATTAGTAGAGATAGAGGCGACAATGGGTTAATTAAGTGACAGGGATCCCTACGTCCTAGGGACTCTGGCTATGGGGACCCACACATACATAGGTACTGTATAGGATGCGGTTCCGGGAAACCACAAACCCCCTTACTAAAGATAAGTCAGCCTCGACGTCTGTCCCCTGAGACAGAGGGACTAGGACTAGAACAGGATGCTATAGAACAGGATGATCTGTACCTTTGCTATACATCCTAAGTAGGCTAAAAGCATTTACATTATTTTGATATCTTTCCTAGTATCTGGATTAGGCTATTAGAAATCTATCTAGACATATAATGCTATCTAGACATTTAATGCTATCTAGGCATGTAAAGCTATCTAGATATTTAAAGAAGCTATCTATACTATAGTTTCTAGCTTCCTATACAACTTTATTAAACTTATTATACATTTGAAGCTTACTAGACAATTAGGTAGCTATCTGACATGTAGTTGCTAGCTCCTAAGACACTTTATTAGCTCTCTTTTACATTTTTATGAGGCTAAACTGAACATTAGCCATACTTCTATACATAAGGCTAACTAGACATTAGTACAGCTTTCAATACAGTTAGCTTCAAGCTGACTAGGCATTTATATTATCTCACACATTCTATTTGCCAACAATAAGTTACCTGTTAGTTAGTACACGAAAGGTATACTGGCTAGCCAGAAGCTAGGTCACAGTAAGGGTGACTGCTTGGGTCTATCGACTACACGCTACTTACCCCTAGAGCACTTTCAAAACAACCTATCCAGGTTATTCTTAGGATTACGTGTTTAATTCTGTATTAGCAAGAGCACCTACTGGCCAGGCAGAGCATCTCACACATGCAATGAATAAAGAAAAGAAGAAGTGTACCTAACAGTGGCAGGAATTGGGTATCAATATGCTACAATTCCTAAGTGTTTTTTCTTTAAGTGAGATATTTTTATTTTATTTATGTACTAGAGAAATTTTTAGGTTGTATCATTTAAGTTAGTAATTTGGGGTACTATGAGTGCAAGTACTAGTTTAAAGGGGTTGTGCGCTGCCCTGCAGTTCGGAGCTCCGCTCACAGCGTCCGGAAGTTCATTACTCCGAACGCTGTGTGCGGGCTTCCGTGTTCGCAGCCACCTGGCGTGACGTCACGCCCGGCCCCTTCGTGACGTCTCGCCCGCCCCCTCGTGATGTCGCGCCCCCTTCACATAGACTTTCGTTGAGGGGGCGGGCGAGACATCACGAAGGGGCGGGCATGACGTCACGCCCGGCGGCTGCAAACACGGAAGCCCGCACACAGCGTTCGGAGTAATGAACTTCCGGACGCTGTGAGCGGAGCTCCGAACTGCAGGGCAGCGCACAACCCTTTAAGGGGACTTCTCCCTACTATTTCTGATTGAGAGAGGTACCAGCGATGGGCGACAACAATAATATTACCCTCGGAGGAGCCGAGGTGTCCCCTGCTGAGTTACCCACTAAATATTTTTAGTTTATTACACATTTGTATGTACAAGAAGTATACCTATACATTTATCAACCCTCCAACATGTTTCAGGTGCATTCACCCGATAAGTGCAACATTTATCATAAGAGTCCTTATGAAGCTGATGGTATATACATGAAGCAGGCGTGTAAGGATAAGCAGTCCACCTACACTAGGAGTTCATAGGAAGGGAAAGGTAAACGCGGCCTTACCACAAGTCAGCCGGGTACAGTCCTTGATGAATCTCCTACAGGCTAGGAGTCTCTTGACTTATTAGTCAGGCAAAAGCTTGGTGGTTACGTTGCTGAACTTTAAACTGGAACAACTTAGCACAGTCCTGCTAGGCACAATTCTCTAACTTGGTTGCTGTAAGACAAAATGGTTAGACAGAAAAACAATATGACATTACTTTAGAGTCTCTTTAGAAGATGTTCTTCTTTACTCTTGTAGTGCCTCTCTTGGTTCCTCTATATCTGCCAACATCAGGGGCAGGATTAGACTTAACATAGCTTTTCCACACCACATTGGTGAGGATGGAGTTGTGGAAGGCAGCTTGAGAAGGGGTTATAGGCTTACTAGCTGGGATCACAGTGGGGCAATAGGGCTTGAGCACCATCTCCAAATTAGGAGCAACCCATGACCCTTTCGTTGGTACCTCATAAACTGGCAAACTCTCACTGCTCCGAGAGGGCCTAGGTACATCTGTGGGTACCCCAGGGTTAGACAAACTCTCACTGCTCCGAGAGGGTCTAGGTACCGACTTGGGTGGCCGCAACTTTGGCCTGTTTTCTTCACCCTGTGCGGAACTTGACTCTCGACGGTATGAAGAAGATGATGAACTTGACTCTTTGTTGTACATAGAAGATGATGAACTTCACTCTTTACTGTATATAGAGGGTGATGAACGTGACTCTTTAGGCCCCTCCTCCTTGGATACGCTGGTGGAGGCATTAGGAGCAGACCATTTCGGCCTCAAGTTGAAGGGACCAGACTCCCAACCCGTTGACGGGAAATATTTGAAAGGAAGCTGTGTTGGGGCTGTTGGTCTGGTGACCGCTGCAGCCCATTCTCCACGAAGGCTCTGGACGGGGGTGAACTCCACAATTTCATCCACCTCCAAGATGTAGAACTTCTTATGGAGATATGGCCCAGTGTGGCAGTCAAGGAGTGTCCCATAACCTCTGATCTTGTCGAACTTGGCCACAGTTGCTCTTCTTCTTTCTAGAGGCTCCTCCCCTTCTTGGGGGTGATCCCATTTACGGATGTATAATGCCTCCATTTCTTTGGTATATTCTTGATACCGCACTCTTTCTTCATAAGGCAAATGTACGTGCTTTGGAGCATAGAGTTCTTTGTATCAGGCCTTTAGCTTTTCCATCAATTCAGCCAGCTCGGCTTCTTGACGGGCCCTTTCCCTTTCTGCAGTTGGGATTGGTGGGGGTGTCTTCCCAGGTAATGGTTGAAGTACTCTGTGCATGTACTCGATCAGCTCCGGCTCATCTCCGAACACCCATTGCGGCAATTTTGGTCAGCACGGTCGTGCACTTGGCAAACTTGATCAAGGAATGACCTCAGGGCTGGAGGAGGAAGAATAGGCCGCCTCTGGCGGGGTACTAACAGCAGACTCCTCCGACGGGATCTCGGCCCACGAGCCCCAGGTCCTGTGGTGAGGGGACAATCTCACCGGTGACGCACCTCCAGGTGTCCCTACACTGTTCACTGGAGGTGTCTCTGGCCAAGTGTCGTCATCATCAAGCAGTGGGGGAAGATTGCAGGCCCCCTCTTTGTCTAATGACAACTGCTGCAGATGGCCAGCAAGCTCTTGGAAAAGTTGGGCTGCGACTGCCACAACTTTCCGTGTTTCCGGCACCATTTTGCCAACTTGACCACGTGGAATACTGCTCTCCGCCATGTCTGTACTCTCCACCTCTCTCTGCAGACTGAAGAGGTTGTTCTGCGTGGCGTCTTTAATAGTAGGCTTCTCCAAAATGGCGCTGGGCAGGAAGGACGCTATCGGTGCAGCCCCGACTTCCGATCCCTCCAGAAATGGCTCCTTCATCTCTGAGTTCCCTTTCAGCTGGGATACAGCAACTTGGCATCCACGCCCAGGGGCGGGGCGTGGCGCAGCGCCGGCTTTCTTCGCGCGCTTTTCCGGCAGCAGTTCGGCTCCGCCTGTGCTGACCAGACCAGAGGATCGCAGCATGAACTCATTGCGCAGTTTACACATTTCAACTGTAGACTAATCTTCGCTTCCCCCCTTACTTTTCTCTTGGCCCCCTTGTATGGTGCACCACAAGCACCGTTCTTGTACACAGCAACACATGAATAAAGTTTGCTTTCTGGGGGGAGTACACTTTCACTAGTGGCAATAGTAGGCACACACCCGAATCCTGTTCGTGATGCCAAAAAGGCTTTGTGGTAGCCCTTGGGGGGTGTATGGTAGTGGTGGTATGGTATCGGTATAGGAGGGGTTAATGTTAACCATATAGTTTGTGACGCCAGGCTGAGGGCTGGTATGCTGAGTCAATGCTCCGGCCTATCGCTGCCCTTCCCAGTAACGATAGGTGCATGAAATGACTGAAGGTCCACAAAGAGATTGAACTTGAACAACTTTACTTAAGTGCTTGCAGTATCCAAGGCACAGTAACAGTCTCATATAAACAGTCCTTATCTTGCTTAGTGACTGGCAGTTGTTGCCGACCTTGAGCTAGTCATACAGTCTCTGAATTTAGGGTAGATATTTGCAGATTCGTCCGGATTTAGGGGTATTATTAGGTCCGGTGATGCTGCAGAGTGTCTGGGGATTGATACACTCTAGACTTAGAATTGTTCAGCCGTTGCTGCAGGGCTCGGGCCTAACTAACAGCGTTAGTTGCTGTGCAGATCCTTCTCTCATGACAGCCCACGAGGTAAGAGAGAAAAACATGGCCGCCGCTCCCTTATATGGGCAGGGGGCGGGGCGAATCCGATTGGTTCGAACATGTGCCATTCACCATTACAGAGAGTAATGGGATTGCTTACGTCACAGGGCCTCCAAAGGTCCTTAAGCTTTAAACCATAGAGTTCACCTAGTCATATGACCCGCATGTCCTGCAACGATATGGCACAGGTAATTAACCATTTATTTACAGATATATCATTATATTTACAATAACCTTATATAGACCACTGGTCTATTAGTAGAGATAGAGGCGACAATGGGTTAATTAAGTGACAGGGATCCCTACGTCCTAGGGACTCTGGCTATGGGGACCCACACATACATAGGTACCATATAGGATGCGGTTTTTACTGACTTGTAACACTCGTGAGTTAATAAAAGTTAACATCTGTATGCTTCCCGCTGGAGTCCACTTCTATTCCCTTTTGAATTCTTGGATTTTTCCAGCTGTTGGTCAGACCTTGTGTAGCAAAGCACCTATCGTAGTGCCAGTTCTTATAGTCTTTTCTGGACTACGATGATGATTGGGTGTTGGACAGGGTTTATTACTCAGATCAGGGTGACTAGGAAGAAATTACACCAGATGAGTATGTTGGGTGCAGAGTTAATGTACAGACAAAAGATTGCAGGACTGGCAGGGGCAGGTCTTTTATAGCCAGCTCAGGACCAGATGCCATCACTGCTGTTGTTGTATTTGCTCAAATGTTTGCAGACCTTGATCAAATTCGGGCGGAGGTGGTACTAATGTTACTGGTGTGGGCATCTCCCTGTGGGTATTTTTTTTTTAACATTGCTGGACAAATAAATAATTGCAGTATGTAATTCGGCTGTTCAGGCACAAATGTAGAAACTAAAGCTTAACAATCTGCACATGAGATGGCATCACCAGCTCACAAAATCTATATACATGGCAAACCCATACTTCCCTCTATTGGAGAGGACGGTGCGCCTGCTCACAGCGGTTGACGGACTGACTGAGGGCGCCGCTGCACGTCTTCTCATACAGATCATGAAATTAAGAATGTCAGCATTGCATCGAACTTTGGGTGAGTGCATTACTCAATTTCTCTATGCCTTGTATTCTATGGTTCTTTGCTCCATGTAAATGCACCCCCAAGATGTCCGACACATATATTCTTTTCATCAACTGCTAAAAGCATCACCCACTGTCTGTAGAGTGCTGAGTATATCCCTACATCTGCCCTAAAACCATACATCCCAACCTCATCCCTAGTTCCTGGTCTTCTTCTGAAGCTTTACCTCTAGTGATGTCATCATAAGAAGTGATGCTACAGAAGAAGAGGCCCAGAACCCAGGAAAGAGGATGGTAATTGTCCCCCCTTCCCTTCCCCACCCCTCCCCAATCCCTGAGATGTACTGGAAGTTCCATTGAAGTCTATAGGACTTATGATACATTTCCTGATTGCATTTCTCCCGATCAGCAGAGATTTCCCAGGTGTTTTAAACATCAGGCTGCCCAACCAACTTCAAGGTACAGTATTATTTACTTGGCAGGCTGGTGCAGAGAAGAGTTAGTGGGGGAGGGCAGGGAAGTGAACATTTATTGAGGGCAGAGAAAAGAGTAAGGACGGAGCAAAGACATTAGTGCGGAGGCATGGAGAGGACTTGGCGGCACTGCAATGCAGGGAGGATAAGCAGCCTATCATTGCTGGGGCTTAGGGAGACTAAAAAAGCTGAGTGACATGTATACTGTGTGTCTCCCAGCTTTCTCAGTCTCCCGAAGAGCTCCAATATGGCTGCTATACCAGATAGATATTCTCTTCAGAAGACTGGGAAAGCTGGGAAATACTGTGAGACCAGAATGGTGTTGCTTTTCCAGTCTCCTGAACAGCTCTAATATGGCAAAGATTGATTAAACTGTCCGGCAGGCAAATGCAGAGAATAGTTGGTGCAAGTTAAGGCAGGAGGAGCAGACAGGGAAAAAAAGATTTATTGTAGGCTGGGAAAAGAGTGAGGAGGGAGAGAACAGAAGACTTGGAAAGCTCGTTGGCACGCATACCGAGTGCCACAAAGTGTGCCCATCTTTCCCAGTCTCCTGAAGAGCTCCAATATGGCAGATATACTCTTCAGGTGACTGGTAAAGTTGAGGAAGTATAGTGAGTCCTGCATTCTGCACTGCATGCCACCAAGCTTTCCCAGTTTCCTGAAGACAAATATTCTCTTAAGCAGACTGGGAAATCTGGGTGGCAGAAAGTACACAGTGCATGGCTCAAAATACTTCCCCAGCTCTCTCAACCTCCTGAAGAGATTATCTGTCTGATGAAGCAGATGTTATAATATGTATACTTTCCCCAGACAATGCTGGATACTTAGATAGCACTAAAATAAAATAAAAATTATACAAATTCCAAAGAATAACGTGTGATTTTTACTGTAGAGTGAAATAAAATAAAAATATGATCACACCACCATATTGCACAATTCTGTTTCTTTTTTTCAATATCAACCCCCAAATCATTGTTTAGATATGGATTAAAACATGTTATGTTAGAAAGATTAAACATTTTAATTCATCAGGTCAGGAAGGGGTTAAACGCTAACATACTGTAGGTCTGTCCTAAAATAATGTGTGGAGATTTTTTTTCTGAAGAGCATTAATGCTCCATGGGAATCTTTATCACATATTCTCATGACTATCACATGAAGACAATAACACATGATAAATGATAAATGAAAACACAACCTGTAAATTAATTCCAACTATATAAAGACCTGTAGCTCCGGTGTAGAGACAGTCACCTGCCTGTGATAGAAGATTACACGATGGATTCCGGCTCCCGTAAGCTCTATCATGTACATGGATTTGATTCCAGACAATTCCTGGAGCATTACTTTTCAGATAAACCTGATATGGTCTTTGAAGAGGATTTCTTAATATTTCCAATTGAAAATTTTGTGAAAGCTTTCAGGCCTGGTATGTATGCTTCTATGCTTTAATTAATTTATTTTTTACAGTTTATTACAATATTTATAGTTATAGGCTAACTCTAAATACCCACCATTCTGTTACCACGAGTAGAAGAGAGGAGAGGGAAGGGGAGGGGACGGGGACTTTTTAACTCAGTAATTTTTTATTTTATTTCTTTTTTATAAGCACTTAAAATGGTTGTAAACAATTGTAAATAACTACCATATTTATCGGGGTATAACACGAACTTTTTAGGCTAAAATTTTTAGCCTAAAGTCTATGTGCGTGTTATACGCCGATACACCCCCAGGAAAGGCAGGGGGAGAGAGGCCGTCGCTGCCCGCTTCTCTCCCCCGGCCTTTCCTGGGGTCTAGAGCCCTGCTGCCGGCCCTTCTCTCCCCCTGGCTATCGGCGCCGCTGCCCGTTCTGTCCCCCTGACTATCGGTGCCGGCACTGATAGCCAGGGGGAGAGAAGCGGCGCCGACAGCCAGGGGGAGAGAAAGGGCAGTGGCACCCATTGCCGGCGCCGCTGCCCCGTTGCCTCCCCCCATCCCCGGTGGCATAATTACCTGGGTCGGGTCCGCGCTTCTGCAGGCCTCCAGCGTGCGTCCCCGGCGTCATTGCTATGCGCTGCACGGCGCGGCGAATGACGTCAGTGCACCGCGCCGTGCATAGCAACGACGCAGGGGACGCGCGCCGGAGGCCTGCAGCAGCGCGGACCCGACCCAGGTAATTATGCCACCGGGGATGGGGGGAGGAAACGGGGCAGCGGCGCCGATAGTCAGGGGGACAGAACGGGCAGCGGCGCCGATAGCCAGGGAGAGAGAAGGGCCGGCAGCAGGGCTCTAGACCCCAGGAAAGGCCGGGGGAGAGAAGCGGGCAGCGACGGCCTCTCTCCCCCTGCCTTTCCTGGGGGTGTATCGGGGTATACACGCGCACACACACACCCTCATTTTACCATGGATATTTGGATAAAAAACTTTTTTTACCCAAATATCCTTGGTAAAATGAGGGTGCGTGTTATAGGCCGGTGCGTGGTATACTCCGATAAATACGGTAAATGAAAAACTTGTTTTTGAGTTGTTACAGAGCAGACAACCATGCTCCTCTATATAATTCTCCTATCATTTAAAGGGAGCAGAGCGAGCCTAGTCATTAAAGTGCTACTCTAAATGTGGTCCCGGCGGCATGATATGAGCTGAGATTTTGCTGCTGCGTCTGATCCAGTGACTTGCTGGAGACTATTACAATCCATTGACACATTTACCAGAATTCCCTTGAAAGTCTATTGGACTACTGGCAAATCCATTCTCAGATTGTGATAGTCTCAAAGCAAGTCACCAGATCAAAAGTGTCTGCAAAATTAAAGAACAACTCATGCCGCCTGGACTACAATTTACCCTTTAAATATGAATATAGGGGTCTCAGGGTTTAGAAAAGTAATGGCACCCTTTGAAGTATCCAGAATATTTGGGAATTTCTAGAGGATGATGAAGGGTTTGTTGTGGGAAAATTACTTTAAAAAAATCTGCATTTGTCTTGTATTTTTTATTTATTGGTTTGTTCTACTGTCATTTCCTGATTTATTCTAAATCTGTATTTGATCAAGTAGAAAGTTGTTTCCGGGTTCTAGATTTTAGTGAAATGTATTAGTTCTCAGAAACACAATGGATCAACAACTGTTTTATGCTCAGATTAATAGTTATAGAATAAAGACACAGAGCACTCACCCTCGAGTTTCTCATTGATTCGTCTTGGCTTGTTATAGCGTTCTCATTTCAAAGATGACACAGGTATGGTGGGCATGCTGTAGGTGACGGGACAGGGACTGAGATGACAGACTGTTTCACATATTCTAATGCTTCTTCCAGTCGCAAGAGTGTGCAACACAGTCTGTAGTCTCAGTTACTGTCCCTGCACCTGCTCCCCCTTCCAGCATGCCCACCATTACTGTGTTGTCTATGGAATGAGAACGCTACAATAAACCAAAACAAAGAATTAAGAAAATCAAGGCTGAGTGCTATGTGTCTTTATTCTACATCTATGAATCTATTGGAAAGTTTGACACAGAGTAATGTTTGAGCACCCCCTAGGAAGGTTTGGTGGGAGTAGATTCAGGATTGTGAGCTGTCAGCCAACTGGACCATGGTCTGACTATTTGTTTGCCTCAACACTTTATTTATTGTTACGCCTAGCGCTCCGGGTCCCCGCTCCTCCCCGGAGCGCTCACGGCGTCTCTCTCCCCGCAGCGCCCCGGTCGGTCCCGCTGACCGGGAGCGCTGCACTGTCATGGCCGTCGGGGATGCGATTCGCACAGCGGGACGCGCCCGCTCGCGAATCACATCCCAGGTCACTTACCCGTTCCGGTCCCCTGCTGTCATGTGCTGGCGCGCGGCTCCGCTCTCTAGGGCGCGCGCGCGCCAGCTCTCTGAGACTTAAAGGGCCAGTGCACCTATGATTGGTGCCTTGCCCAATTAGCTTAATTGGCTCCCACCTGCTCCCAGACTATATCTGATCACTGCCCCTGCACTCCCCTGCCGGATCTTGTTGCCTTGTGCCAGTGAAAGCGTTTAGTGTGTCCTAAGCCTGTGTTACCTGAACCCTTGCTGTCCATCTTGACTACGAACCTTGCCGCCTGCCCCCGACCTTCTGCTACGTCTGACCTTGCCTCTGCCTAGTCCTTCTGTCCCACGCCTTCTCAGCAGTCAGCGAGGTAGAGCTGTTGCTAGTGGATACGACCTGGTTGCTACTGCCGCAGCAAGACCATCCCGCTTTGCGGCGGGCTCTGGTGAACACCAGTAGCCTCTTAGAACCGGTCCACTAGCACGGTCCATGCCTATCCCTCGCTGACACAGAGGATCCACTACCTGGAAGCCGAATCGTGACATTTATGCTCAGGTTATCACTAATGATGGAAATATTGGCAAGATTGAAAGAGGATTACAGAGAGTATTGTTTACTTTTTAGAGCCTCTCCTATTTTGTATTACACAGACACTACTAAAGGGGATTCTACAATGATAAATGTTCCTTTTGGTGACACTGAAGGAAAATGAAACTCATACTGCTAGATTCCCCCATAGACTAGAGCAGATAACTGGGGGCCATGACATATCTAGGGGTGAAAATTTGTTCCAAAAGGTTTCACTCAAAACTGATGTCAAATGTATTTAGTTGTATTTTGATGGCCAATTTGGATTCAGCCCTACACTCAATGGGCCAGGTGCAACACATGGAGTGTAAGGAGCTAAGTGAAAATGCAAAGCATAACTACTTAGCTCCATGAGACAGACAGGAATCAGCAATACATAGTGTATCACTGCTTACTGTAAAGGAAGCAGGACTTCTGTCAAAACTACAGGAGTCCCTATTTTCTAAATAGTTCCCTTAGGGCTATGCTAGTACAACATAAAAACTACCTACTGAGCATTGAGGCATAATTTGAATGTCTTTCTGCTCACTTAAAAGTTTGGGGAAAGATAAATTATAGAAGCACTAATGGTTATGATAGCATAAAATATAGCTGCCCTTTCCAACCAAATAAGAGCTCAGCCACAGCTCCATTTATATGGTTAATAATTACATAACCAGTAGTCAAAGCAGCTGAACGAAGCTGTGGCTGAGCTGTCAGGTGACTAGAAAGGACAGCTATATTGTACGTTATTGCAGCTATTAGTATTTTCAGTATACAGGAACAAGGATTTTTGTTAAACTAAGAGGAGTCCCTGCTCCACTATGAATTGTTCATGGGGATGTAAGCTAGGGCGCCATAGTAACTATTTACTATGAAAGAGGTATACACTCTCAATTTGGCACAGACTGTTTGTGAATATGTGTTTCCGAATGTGTTCAGTCTGCTTCTGGCTCTAGGAAGTCAACTTTATTTACCTTTTCCAATTCTTAGTTTTTACTACGATGTATCATATGAATGTTTTTGTATGGTGTCAGAAGTGACTTATAATTGAGGTGGGAGACCCCCCGCCAACACCCCCCCCCCCCCGCCACCCCCACCACCATCATTTAACAAACAAAACATTTCAGGGTTATTTGTGAATTTAGTTATTGTTTTTTTTTTACAAAATATATAATAGTTTATCATATTTGATGTTTTAATATTCAGAGTTTCTCTCTACAGGTCATATAAGAGGAGATGTCCTGATTGATCTCAGCGTTGGTTCCATGATTCACTATCTATATGCACCCAGTGAGTTTTTCAAACACATCATAATACTGAAGGTCCGAGACAGATGTATCCTGGAACTAAAAAGATGGCTGAATATGCGTACTGGAGCATTTGAATGGGGACATGCCACAAAGATTCATGTAGACATAGAAGGAAAGAGGTAAAATATTTGTCAAAGTTATAGGGGAAACCTATTGTCATTACTGTAGAAAATACATAAAGCAGATTGAGGACATGTTTAGGCATTAGATCATTCAAGAAAAACTAAATTTGACCTCATATCCTGTCCTCATATTCTCACTTCATATCAAGTCCTTATATATTGTCCTCATATCCCGACCTCAAATCATGTCCTCTTATCCCATATCACTAAATATTTTCTGCACCTATCTGCCGGGTAGTTAGCAGGATAATTAAGAGTCCCGGGCAATCTCTGCAGCCCGAGAGCAACACAATGAGGAGATGTACCAGAAGTCCCATAGACTCCCACAAGAGGGTGAATTAGTGTTAATTTAACTATTCTATATTTATTTAGCTGACATATACAGTAAGTAACATATTTACAAAGTTCAATTTAGAAGTTATGCTGGAAAATACATACATGCATACACATGTGGAGTTTTATATTTATAAATAAGTTTATGGGGCCGTCCTCTAAAGCAAGACAGAGATTGTTGCAAGCCGGAGAGTAAAGCGTCCCATTGTGTGATCCCTTTGACTCATTCCAATGGCCCACAGATCAGAACCTTTAACATATTTCTGTGACATGACAAAAGATTTTTGAAGTGACATGGACACTTTAACAACTTAAGGACATAGCCCATTTTGGCATTGAAGGGGTACTCCGGCACTAAGACATCTTATCCCCTATCCAAAGGATAGGGGATAAGATGCCTGATCGCGGGGTCACGCCACATCGCATAGGCTTGCATTGATGGGGGCGGAGCGTGACGTCACACGGTGATCGACAGTAATCAGACCCGGAGAAAACATACTCCGGGGACTGATTTTAGCGGGGTGCTGCGTGCAAGATCAAGTGGGTCCACAGCAGCGGGACCTCCACGGTCAGGCATCTTATCCCCTATCCTTTGGATTGGGGATAAGATGTCTTAGTGCTGGAGTACCCCTTTAAGGATGCTGCAGTTTTTTGCAAATCTGAACTCTGTCACTTTAAGCATTAATAACTCTTGGATGCTTTAACTTATGAATTTGATTCCAAGATTGTTTTTTCGTGGCATATTCTACTTTATGTTAGTTGTAAATTTTTGCCGATTCATGAAAAATTCCAAAATATTGCATTTTTTTTTACTTTGAAACTCTCTGCTTGTAAGGAAAATGGTAAAATCAAATAAATTATATATTGATTCACATATACAATATGTCTATTTTATGTTGGCATCATAAAGTTGACATTCATTTACTTTTTGAAGATGTTAAAGGGCTTCAAAGTTTAGCAGCAATTTTCCAGTTTTTCATGAAAAATTCAAAATCTGAATTTTTCAGCGAACAATTCAGTGTGAAATGGATTTGAGAGACCTTTCTGTGAGAAATACCCCATACATGACCCCATTATATAAACTACACCATCAAAGTATTCAAAATGATATTCAGAAAGTTTGTTAACCCTTTAGGTGTTTCACAGGAATAGCAGCAAGTGAAGGAGAAAATTCTAAATCTTAAAATTTTACACTGACATGTTCTTGTAGACCCATTTATTTTTTATTTTTACAAGGGGTAAAAGGAGAAAAATCCCCCCAAAATTTGTTACCGAGTATGGAAATACCTCATATGTGGATGTAAAATGCTCTGTGGGTGCACTAGAGGGTTTCAGAAGGGAAGGAGTAAAAATGGGATTATGGAGAGCGAATTTTGCTGAAATGGTTTTTGGGGGGTATGTTGCATTTAGAAAGCCCCCATGGTGCAAGAATAGAAAAAAAACACATGGAATACTATTTTGGAAACTACATACCTCAAGGAACGTAACAAGGGGTACAGTGAGCCTTAACACCCCATAGGTATTTGACGACTTTTCGTTAAAGTGGGAGGTGTAAATGAAAAAAAAGTATTCCACTAAAATGCTTGTTTTTTCCCCAAATTTACTATTTTTACAAGCGGTAATAGGAGAAAATGCCCCCTAAAAGTTGTAACCCAATTTCTTCTGAGTATGGAAATACCACATGTGTGGGAGTAAAGCACTCTGCTGGCGAATTACAATACTCAAAAGAGAATGAGCCACATTTGGCTTTCGAAAAGCAAACTTTGCTGAAATGGCTTTTGGGGGGCATGTCGCATTTAGGAAGCCCCTATGGTGCCTGAACACCAAAAAATAGCCCCACATGGCATACTATGTTGGAAACTAGACCCCTGAAGGCACATAACAAGGGGTACAGTGAGCCTTAATACTGCACAGATGTTTGACAAATTTTCACAAAATTTGGATATGAAAATGAAAAATGTGATATTTTTTTTCACTAAAATGCTGGTGTTACCCCAAAGTTTTCATTTTATAAGGGGTAACAGGAGAAACCACCCCCAGATGTGTAACCCCATTTGTTCTGAGTATGGAAATACACCACATGTGGACGTCAAGTTCTCTGCTGGCGAACTACAATGTTCAGAAGAGAAGAAGCGCCATGGAGAGAGAATTTGGTTGGAATAGAAGTTGGTTGCCATGTGCAGTAACAAAGCCCCCATGGTGCCATAACAGTGGACTCCCCCCAAATGTGACCCCATTTTGGAAACTACACCCCTCACAGAATGTAATAATGGGTGCAGTGAGTATTTACACCCCACTGTCGTTTGACAGATCGTTGGAACAGTGGGCTGTGCAAATGAAAATGAAAATTAAAAATTTTCACGGACCACTGTTCCAAAATTCTGTCAGACACCTGTGGGGTGTAAACGTTCATTGCACCCCTTATTACATTCTGTGAGGGGTGTAGTTTCCAAAATGGGGTCACATTTGGGGGGAGTCCACTTTTCTGGCACCATGGGGACTTTGTAAACGAACATGGCCTTCAATTCCAGCCAAATTTTCTCTCCAGAAGTCCAAAGGCGCTCCTTCTCTTCTGAGCATTGTAGTTCGCCCGTAGAGCCCTTTACATACATATTTGGGATATTTCCTTACTCAGAAGAAATGGGGTTACAGATTTTGGGGGGCTTTTTTTTACTATTACCCCTTGTGAAAAAGAAAACTTAGGAGTAACACCAGCATTTTAGTGAAAAAAATAAACATTTTCATTTTCATGTCCAACTTTAACGAAAATTTGTCAAACACCTGTGGGGTAGTAAGGCTCACTATACCCCTTGTTACGTTCCGTGAAGTATGTGGCAACACCAGCATGTTACTGAAATTTTTTTTATTTTTTTACACTAACATGCTGGTGTAGACCCCAATATTTCATTTCCATAAGGGGTAAAATTAGGAAAAGCCCCACAAAATTTGTAATACAAAATCTGCTGAGTAGGGAAATACCCCATATGTGGCCCTTAACTGTTGCCGTGAAATACGACAGGACTCCGATCTGAGAGTACCATGTGCATTTGAGGCCTTAATTAGGAATTTGCACAGGTGCGGACACGGTTGTAAGTGTTACTCTTGCTTCCTCCACCACAAATACCCTACGCCAGTGTGTCCCAAACAAGGTGCCTCCAGCTCTTGCAAAACTCCCAGCATGCCTAGATAGTCAATGGCCATCTGACAATGCCAGGAGTTGTTGTTTTGAAAAAGCTGAAGGCTCTGTTTTGGAAACATATTTTTATTTGGGGGTGCGGGGTAATTGTGTAAGGGTGTACATGTAGTGTTTTACTTTTTATTTTGTGTAGTGTAGTGTTTTTAGGGTACATTCACACGGGCGTGGGTTTACAGTGAGTTTCTCGCTGGGAGTTTGAGTTGCGGTGGAAAATTTGCCGCAGCTCAAACTTGCATTTGGAAACTCACTGTAAAGCCTCGTCCATGTGAATGTACCCCGTACATTCACATTGTGGGGGGTAGGGGGTGTTTATGGGCGCAAACCTCGGACTGTTGCAAAACTACAACTCTAAACATGAACTGACAGACTGTGCATGCTTGGAGTTGTAGTTCTGCTACAACTGGAGGCACACTGGTGGGAAAACCCTGAATTAGGTAACAGACTAACTCGGTGTTTACCCACCAGTGTGCCTCAGACTGTTGCAAAACTACAACTCCCTGCATGTACTGACAGCTGCTTGTTGCCGGGCATGCTGGTAGTTTTGCAAGATCTGGAGGGCCACAGTTTAGAGACCGCTGCACAGTGATTTCCAAACTGTGGTCCTCCAGATCTTGCAAAACTACAAATCCCAGCATGCCCAGACAGCAAATGGACTGCTAATTAACCCGATCAGCATGCGGGAGCGGGCATTTAATGAACGCTGCCTTTATACGGTGGAATACACGAAGGTTTCGCATCATCCGCCATATAAAGGCGGCGTTTTGCGCGAGGGGGTTAAGCAGAACTTCTCACCTGCTGAGACAACCGGAGGTGAAAAGTTCAAACCGCTTGATGCAGCAGAAGCTGCAATTATGTGAACGACGGATATAACCGGTGTTCTGCGTTAAGGGGTTAATGGTTTTCTAAGTGAATGGGAACCTGTCAGCAGATTTTTTTATGTAAAATCTTCTTCCTCACCATGCCGAGGAGATGAAATTAGAAAGTTTCCCCAGTCCTTGAAAATATTTTAAAAGTGTTTTAGTTTTCCTTGAGGTGAGTCTGGTTTCCTTTTAATTTCTATACAACCCTGACCCACCTAAAGGGGCACTCCCCTTCTCGGCTCCTAGCGTTCTAAATAAATTATTCAAAATGCTGGAGCACCGGAGTACCCCTCCAAATATGCATGTGTAAATGAACCCTAAGGGCACGTTTACATGGGCAGATTACTTGCTGATTTTTCGCAACGTATTTGCTGCAGAAAATCTGCAGTGGATTTTGCTTACATTGACTTAAATGGGTCTGAAGGAAAATCTGCAAATCTACCTCAATTGAGAATTTTCTGCTGACCCATTTTGGTCAATGGTAGCAAAATAGCCTATTTTAATTTTTGAGTTTTAATTTTTAAGAGACATAACTTTTATTTTTCCATCCTCCGATACATTTGAGGGATTGTTTGAGGGATACTTTGTAATTACACCTTTAATTTAACTATAAAATGGACAGCGAAACAAAAAACATTATAAGTTCTGGGGTAAAAGAGAACTACTTTACGCCTTAAGGGGGTACTCCACTGGAATTTTTTTTTTTTTTTTTTTTTTTACAACTAATGCAACTAATCAACTAATGCCATAAAGTTAAACAGATTTGTAAATTACTTCTATTAAAAAATCTTAATCCTTCCAGTACTTATCAGCTGCTGTTATGATCCACAGGAAGTTCTTTTCTTTATGAATTTCCTGTCTGTCTGACCACAGTGCTCTCTGCTGACACCTCTGTCCATTTTAGGAACTGTCCAGAGTAGGAGCAAATCCCCATAGAAAACTTATTCTGCACTGAACAGTTCCTAAAATGGACAGAGATGTCAGCAAAGAGCACTGTGGTCAGACAGAAAGGAAATTCAAAAAGAAAAGAACTTACTGTGGATCATAACAGCAGTAAATAAGTACTGGAAGAATTAATATTTTTAACCCCTTAAGGACACATGACGTACTGGAACGTCATGTGTCCACTCCCGATCTATAACGCGGGGCAACGTCCGGGACCCGTGGCTAATAGCGCGCGGCATTGATCGCTGTGCCGCGCGCTATTAACCCTTTAGACGCGGCATTCAAAGTTGAACGCCGCGTCTAAAGTGAAACCGAAAGCATGCCGGCTTGCTCAGTGGGCTGTTCAGGATAGCCGTGGCGAAATCGCGGCATCCCGAACAGCTTACAGGACAGCGGGAGGGCCCCTACCTGCCTCCTCGCTGTCCGATCGCTGAATGACTGCTCAGTGCCTGAGATCCAGGCATGAGCAGTCATGCGGCAGAATCATTGTTCACTGGTTTCCTATGAGAAACCAGTGATCAATGATAAAGATCAGTGTGTGCAGTGTTATAGGTCCCTATGGGATAACAATGATCAGTGTGTACAGTGTTATAGGTCCCTATGGGAGCTATAACACTGCAAAAAAAAGTGGAAAAAAAAGTGAATAAACATCATTTAACCCCTTCCCTATTAAAAGTTTGAATCACCACCCTTTTCCCATAAAAAAAAACCACAGTGTAAATAAAAATAAAAATAAACATATATGGTATCACCGCGTGCGGAAACGTCCGAATTATAAAAATATATTGTTAATTAAACCGCATGGTCAATGGCGTGCGCGCAAAAAAATTCCAAAGTCCAAAATAGTGCATTTTTGGTCACTTTTTATATCATGAAAAAATGAGTCCTATCAATGCAAAAATGGTACCGTTAAAAACTTCAGATCACGGCGCAAAAAATGAGCCCTCATACTGCCCCATACATGGAAAAATAAAAAAGTTATAGGGGTCAGAAGATGACAATTTTAAACGTATACATTTTCCTGCATGTAGTTATGATTTTTTCCAGAAGTAAGACAAAATCAAACCTATACAAGTAGGGTATCATTTTAACCGTATGGACCTACAGAATAAATATCAGGTGTAATTTTTACCGAAAAATGTACTACGTAGAAACGGAAGCCCCCAAAAATTACAAAATGGCGTTTTTTTCAATTTTGTCTGGCAATGATTTTATTTTCCGTTTCACCGTAGATTTTTGGGCACAATGACTAACATCATTGCAAAGTAGAATTGGTGGCGCAAAAAATACGCCATAATATGGATTTTTAGGTGCAAAATTTAAAGAGTTATGATTTTTTAAAGGCAAGAAGCAAAAAACGAAAATGCAAAAACGGAAAAACCCCCGGTCCTTAAGGGGTTAATAGAAGTAATTTACAAATCTGTTCGACTTTCTGGCACCAGTTGATATAAAAAACATTTTTTCCAGTGGAGTACCCCTTTAAGGACCAAGCCCATTTTGGCTTTAAGGACCAAGCAAATTTAATTTTTGCATTTTCTTTTTTTAATCCTATCCTTCTAAAATCCATAATTCTTTATATTTCCATCCACATAACCATATGAGGGCTTGTTTTTTGCACAACCATTTGTACTTTGTAATGACATATCTAATTTTTCCATAAAATGTACGGCAAACCCAAAAACTTATTCTGTGGGTCAATACGATTAAAATAATACATATATTTACATGCTTTTCTTGTATGCTGCTGTATTCCTGTAGTGCTTTAAAAAAATCTCAAACTTTTTTTTTTTACAAAATCAGTATTACTCCCCCACCAGGACATTCTATCATCTCTGGGGTTGGTTCTCTTACTCCAAAATCTCCCGGACTGCTTTTAACCCAATAGAAGTAGTGATATTAGAATAAAATGCACAGACGTCTAAAGTGAGAAAAGAAAAAATAGTCGGAAGGTCTAAAGAACAGATATCTCTGATTAATTGAGTAGAATCCTTCAAATAAGAAGGGAGTTGTAAAACATAATATTGTAAAAACAAATCAATATAATGTGATAGATTACAAGTAAGAGAACCAACCGGTGGGTGAGTAATAGATTTGTGTAATTTAGGAAGATAATAAAAAGTGGGAAGAATATAGTGCTTATTGTTCAAAAAATCCTATTCTTTTTTATTTAACAAAGAATAATCAGCTGATTTTTTAATGATAATTTTATAATCAACAAAATATGAAGGGGAGTATAAAATTGTGTTGAGTATACAATTTTAATTAAAAAAGCGGCTGAGAGCGCCAGAGTAGGAACTTAGATGACAGGACTATTTAAAAAACTATTCAAATATAATTTTATTACTGATTTCAATTGTGCTGCACACAACATTAGGAAGGCCTTAGATAAGCACTGGAGCATTCTCAAAGATGACCCGATTTTAAGTAAAGTATTACCTTATCACCCTAAGTTAACCTTCCGTGGATCAAGTAACTTGTGAAAATATGGTTGCACCGAGTAGGTTAAAATCAATTTCCCCCATAAGTGAGCCAATACAATCTGCCCACAGGAATACATTAGTGGGTACCTATCTGTGCTTCCATACTAAATGTTTGTGTTGTTCTATGATTGGGGTTACTACTAAGGTTTTTCCACTAATAATTTGAATAAAGAATACATGATCAAAGAAAATAGCAGTTGCGACAGCTCCTATGCCATCTATTCATTAACCTGTATATGTGGTTTGCAGTAGGTGGGCCGCATGGTTCAGACAATGTGGTTCCGCATGAACAAACACAGATCAAATATTAATCATACTCCCCGGGTCCACTGATCCTGGCCCCAGTTGGTTGGCATTATTGCCGGTTGTTGTCTACGATGAGACAACATTAGGTTCAAAACTAGTTGTATGTATTTTTATACTGTTTAACTGTGATTGCAATGTACTTTTCTGTACCGTTTCCTTGCTTTCAATAAATATATCTTTTGACAAAATATTAATCATAAATTCATGGGTACTAAAATTCATAATTATTGAGACAATCCCTTTACAAACCAGAGATAGATTCCAGAAACCCATTAACAGGGAATCATTTTGGATTTTTTTCTTTAGGGACTTTATTTCCAGGGGGTTTGAATGAAATGATTGAGAATACTCATTGATTTATTGTGGGTACAGCAATATCTTTTATTCATTTTACATATAATTGTTGTATAGTTAGCTGCGGTCGGATTTCATATTAACCACTTAAGGACCAGGGGTTTTTCCGTTTTTGCACTTTAATTTTTTCCTCCTTACCTTTACAAAATCATAACTCTTTCAATTTTGCACCTAAAAATCTATATGATGGCTTATATTTTGCGCTACCAATTCTACTTTGTAATGAAACCAGTAATTTTACCCCAAAAAATCTACGGCAAAATGGGAAAAAAAACTCATTGTGAGACAAAATTGAAAAAAAAAACCCCGCCATTTTGTAATTTTGGGGGCTTCTGTTTCTACGCTGTACATTTTTCGGTAAAAATGACACATTATCTTTATTCTGTAGGTCCATACGATTAAAATGATGCCCTACTTATATAGGTTGGATTTTGTTGTACGTCTGGAAAAAATCATAACTACATGCAGGAAAATGTATACGTTTAAAATTGTCATCTTCTGACCCCTATATCTTTTTTATTTGTGTGCATATGGGGCGGTATGAGGGCTCATTTTTTGTGCCGTTATCTGAAGTTTTTAGCGGTACCATTGTTGTATTGATCGAACTTATTGATCGCTTTTTATTAATTTTTTCATTATATAAAAAGGGACCAAAAATACACAATTTTGAACTTTGGAATTTTTTGCGCGTACACCATTGACCGTACGGTTTAATTAATTATATATTTTTATAATTCGGACATTTCCACACGTGGCGATACACCACATATGTTTATTTTTATTTTTATTTACACAGTTTTTTTTTTTTTTATGGGAAAGGGGGGGGGGGGGTTCAAACTTTTATTAGGGAAGGGGTTAAATGATCTTTATTCACTTTTTTTTGCAACGTTATAGCTCCCATAGGGAGCTATAACACTGCACGCACTGATCTTTTACATTGATCACTGGTTTCTCATAGGAAACCAGTAATCAATGATTCCTCCACTTGACTGCTCATGCCAATCTGAGCAGTCATTCGGCAATCGGAAAGCATGAAGGCAGGTAGGGATCCTCCAGCTGTCTTGTAAGCAGTTCGGGATGCCACGATTTCGCCACGGCGAGCCCGAACAGCTCCCTGTGCTAACCGGCATTGTTTTACTATCACTTTAGACACACGTTCTACTTTGAACGGCACGTCTAAAGGGTTAATAGCGTGCGGCACCGCGATCAGTGCTGCACGCTATTAGCCACGGGTCCCGGCCATTGTTAGAGGCCGGGCCCGACCCGTTATGACAATTCCTAGTTGTGACACTGCTTGCCTCCCCGTCTGGTGTTACAGTTAAAGGCTTTCGCAAAAAAACAGCTAACAACTCACTATTGCACTTTAACAGTTTTCACCCGGCTCATGTATCCAAATCACTGCCTTGTGGTCAATTCCTTAGGTTGTGCCGCAATAATTCAGACTACACATCATTTTTACAACAATCAAGTGAACTTATGCAAAGACTAAGAGAAAGATGCTATACTGAGCAAATTATACAGAATGCATTTTCTAAGGCGAGAGAGAAACAGGGAAGAATTGATGTTCAAAAGGGGAAGCGGCAATAAGGGCGGATTTTCCCGGGCCGTTTTCTCGCTTGAACACAGCCCTATGTCTGATAAGATTAGACAAATCATACGGAGAAATTGGCACATTATACAAGCTGATATGGACCTCAGATCCATAACTAAAGAACCCCCAGTTGTTTCATTTAGAAGAACTGCAATCTTAGGGATGAATTAGTTAGAAGTAGGATCCCCCAAAAGAACTCGAATTGGCTACAGCAGAGCCTTCCTAAGGGCAACTTTAAATGTAAGCAGTGCTCTTTCTGTAATCAATTTCAGGACTCTGCGAACATCCAACTTGGTTGCATTAATGATAGAATTTTAGATTTCATCACATGTCGCTCAGATTTTGTTGTATACATAGTCCTCTGCCCGTGCCACCTATTTTATATAGGTAAAACAATTCAACCTCGGTTCCATGGGTTTCGTGAGCACATCAATTCAATTAGGACAGGAAAAGGATGTCCCGGCTGATTTCCCACGTTCAAGAGATCCATAATGGCAATAGTAAATGTTTATGATTCATGGGTCTACAAAGAATTATGCCTAAAGAAGGGGGCCTAGATCACCATACTAGGTTACTACAAGCTGAGGCGAAGTGGATCATTAGGACCGGAGCCACGGGTGCTCTGGGTCTTAATGATCGTAATGATCTGTCTTCCTTTTTGTAAAATAATAGAAGACATTCTGTTTTATATGTATGTACATGTAATTTTTATATGTTTTTGTACTTGCTATATTGTATCTGCTTTGAATCAGGTGTTGCATTAATTACTGATATGGAATATATGGACGGGGCTTCGTCCTATCCCATCATGCCTCCAGAAAGCATCATTTGACGCGAAACATGCGCTTGTCGGCTGTCTGATTGTTCACCTCTGTAACCTGCTATGCCGTAATAAAGATAACCTTTTATTTGCATGATATACCCGATGCCGTGGTGCTCTTCTTTTCTGAGGATTCCCCATATTTTCCTTCTCCGCCAGATACCAACCAAGCAGCAACAGCCTGACGTTACCAGGATGGGCGAGGACCATTGTTACTGGCCCTCCCATGCCTAAATAATGCCAGCCTGTTACCGCCTAGGCTCAGGAAAGCCATTTTTTTACCAGCTCTTCCCGGCAACCCCGTGGCGGTGGGTAACAGGGGGGTTAGTGATAGCCATTTTTGGGGCCAATGGTAAGCCCTGGCTTAGTAATGAATTCTGTCTATTAGACAGCTCCCACTACTAAGCCTGTTAAGTAAATAAAAAAAACACGTTTATAAAATTTCTATTTTAAAAAACATAACATATTGATTCTTGATCTTCTGAACTTTGTTCTAACAAGAAATGATTTCCTCTTCAACGAACGGGTGTCCATCAACTCAGGGGTATGGCCATGAGGAGCCCATGTGCCCCCATGTACGCCAATATAGTCCTGGGTTGGTGGGAGGCCACCCACGTGTTCGTCGATGAGAGGGAGAAGTTCAGTGATCAGGCATTACTCTGGCCAAGGTTTATTGACGACATCTTCGTCATATGGAATGGTACCGTAAGTGAATTTGAGGAACTGTTGAGGTCCCTAAATAAAAATCAACTGGGTCTTCATTTTACATATGAACTACAAAGTCAAGTATTGGCCTTTCTTGATATTAAGATATATAAAGATGAAAAAGGGGAATTACAGACAACAATATTCAGGAAGAAAACGGCAACCAACAAGTTATTAGGTTGGCAGAGTTGCCATCCGAGCTCATTAAAGAAAGGTATCCCCCAAAGGGCAATACCTGCCTCTAAGAAATAGTTGAAGTTTGCAGGTATTTAAACAAGAACCCTGTGATTTAAGAACCAGATTTAGAAATAGGGGATACCCAGATGATGTATTGCGCCGTGCATATAAACATGCACTTACTACCCCACGAGACATCCTCTTAAGACCCAGCATTAAAGAGACAAACTGTTATGATTCGGCTAGCTGGATGTGGATCCTCTGTGTCAGCGAGGGATTGGCGTGGACCGTGTCGGTGGACCGTTTCTAGGTTGCTACTGGTTTTTACCAGAGGCCGCCGCAAAGCGGGATGGTCTTGCTGCGGTGGTAGCAACCAGGTCGTATCCACCGGCAACGGCTCAACCTCGCTGACTGCTGAGAAGGCATGGGACAGAAGGACTAGGCAGAGGCAAGGTCAGACGTAGCAGAAGGTCGGGGCCGGCGGCAAGGTTCGTAGTCAATGGTGATAGCAAGAGGTCAGGTACACAGTAATGGCAAACACAATAGACGCTTTCTCCAGGCACAAAGGCAACAAGATCCGGCAAGGAAGGAAAGGGGAAGTGAGGTTATATGGACAGGGAGCAGGTGGAAGCTAATTGGACTGATTGGGCCAGGCACCAATCATTGGTGCACTAGCCCTTTAAATCTTAGAGCTGTCAAGTCCTGGCTCCGCTCCTTAGGGCGCGCGCGCCAGAACTTGACAGCCGGGGACCGGGACAGGTGAGTGACTTGGGATGCCAATCGCATCCCCGCCGACAATGTCAGTGCAGCGCTCCCGGTCAGCGGGTCTGACCGGGGCGCTGCAGAGAGAGAAACGCCACGAGCGCTCCGGGAGGAGCAGGAACCCGGAGCGCTCGGCATAACACAAACAACAATGAATTACGGATCATTGGGACCTTTGATGATGCAGCAGATGAGATAAGGTTATCATTGACAAAACACTGGGATGTGCTGAAGCTGGATAGAGATTTAAAGGATGTGGGGGGAAAGACCACTCATTGCTTACCGCAAAGGACGGAATATAGGGGATACGGTTACCAGGAACCATCTAACTCTGAAAAGGAGCATGTCGAGAACTTGGCTGAGTTACTACATGCAGTCCAAGGGCTGCTACAAATGTGGCCACTGCAATGCCAGTGAATTTATGGAAAAATCTAAAAAAGTGACGGACGATGAACGGGGGAAAAGTCTTAGGATCAAACAATTCATCAATTGTAGTTCCAAGGCAGTGATCTACATAGCTTATTGTCCCTGTCCCCGATATTATATAGGCAAGACTCTCAGGGACCTGAGAAAATGTGTTTTAGGAGGGATACATCTATAGTACAGCACATGATTGAGAAGCACCAAGGAGATCTCTATAACACCAGGTTCAGGGGCATAGAGACCATCCATGGATCCCCCAGGGGAGGTGATTTAGATAGTATGTTTCTCCAGAAAGAATGTAGGTGGATCCATTGTCTGAAAACCTACATCCCATATGGTCTTAATGAGCAGTTACATTTTCATGTTTTCTCTAGGGATTGGCCTTGTCAGGTGGTACTCTGCTTTGAGGAAATAGGCAGTTAGGGGAGACCTTAGAGGGTCTTACTAGTTAGACCACCAACAGGCACGTAGGAGACTTTAGGGTCTATAGGAGGTTCCTGAGCAGGGCCGCCCTTAGGGTGCAGACGCCTAGGCTTAGGGTTCCATCTGTAGGGTATACTAGGGACCATAACTCATCTATTAATCCATTTTCCTCAATAGGTACCATACACTTAGTGATCCACATATGACATGGTCCATACATAGGACTCAATACCTTAAATGAAAATAATATACTATTATCATTTGATTACTATCCATCATGAGGTATAGCTGTTCATGGACGGTTCATCGTCTGCCAAATTCGAAATTAACACTGGCATTTATTGGTCCACTTTTTTGATTCCATTTATATAAATTTTCCCAAATATGTATTTTAGATATGTATGGCTCCTGGCAACTACCCTAACATGTACAGGGTGGGCCATTTATATGGATACACCTTAATAAAATGGGAATGGTTGGTGATATTAACTACTTGTTTGTGCCACATTAGTATATATGAGGAGGGAAACTTTTAAAGATGGGTGGTGACCATGGCGGCCATTTTGAAGTTGGCCATTTTGAATCCAACTTTTGTTTTTTCAAACATGAACACATCAAACTTATTGGGAATTTCACAAGAAAACAATCATGTGCTTGGTTTTAACGTAACTTTATTCTTTCATGAGTTATTTACACGTTTCTGACCACTTATAAAATGTGTTCAATGTGCTGCCCATTGTGTTGGATTGTCAATGCAACCCTCTTCACACACTGATAGCAACACCGCAGGAGAAATGCTAGCACAGGCTTCCAGCATCCGTAGTTTCAGTTGCTGCACATCTCGTATCTTCACAGCATAGACAATTGCCATTCAACTGGCCCATGACGACCAATCCACTTTCCAGGAAACTGTTCATCGAGGAATGCTCGGACCTGACACCCATAATGTGGTGGGGAAAAATCTTGCTGGTAAAACTCAGGGAACGTGCCAGGTCCGAGCATTCCTAGATGAACAGTTTCCTGGAAAGTGGAATGGTCGTCGTGGGCCAGTTGAATGGCCTCCAAGGTCTCCCGATCTGACCCCCTTAGACTTTTATCTTTGGGGTCATCTGAAGGCAATTGTCTATTCTGTGAAGATACGAGATGTGCAGCACCTGAAACTACGGATACTGGAAGCCTGTGCTTGCATTTCTCCTGCGGTGTTGCTATCAGTGTGTGAAGAGTGGGAGAAGAGGGTTGCATTGACAATCCAACACAATGGGCAACACATTGAACACATTTTATAATTGGTCAGAAACTTGAAAATAACTCATGAAAGAATAAAGTTATGTTAAATCCAAGCACATCATTGTTTTTCTTGGGAAATTCTCAATAAGTTTGATGTGTCACATGACCCTCTTTTTAATGAAAAATTCTAAATGTCCAACTTCAAAATGGCCGCCATGGTCACTACCCATCTTGAAAAGTTTTCGGCCTCACATATACTAATGTGCCACAAACAGGAAGTTAATATCACCAACCATTCCCATTTTATTTAGGTGTATCCATGTAAATGGCCCATTCTGTATATATGTTTCATATATATAAATATACATATGTATATATATGTAATTTTTTCTAAATTATACCCCGCCTTTACGCAGTATATAGTAGGATTTATATCTGATCTTCCCTATCTTATCACTGAATAATATTCTTTATTAAGTATTGCCCATATGATGACCAATTGTGATTATATATATATATATATATATATATCTATATATATATATATATATATATAGATTAGTTAGGAATAGCCGTATTAGTCCAGTGATGCAAAAAGCAAAATCATCGGTAGTTGCAGTATCTTGTAATACCTTTTTTATTGGACTAACAAGATTTTGTAGAGACAAGCTTTCGGGATTCCTCCCTTTATTAAGTCATAAGCCTTTCTGAGCTCACAAGGAGAAAACACAGGTTCTATCTCACAAAATATGCAGGGGTTAAAACAACATTAGTGGAGAATGGACATTAAGTTGGGCCATAAATTGTATAGCAATAGGACGATAGATACAGATAAGGATGAGGAGGGGGGGGGGCTGGAGAGCAGAAGTGAGAATAGTGGTTACGCTGGACAGACAATTTTACTATAGAGCCATAGACTGAAGATAAGACTAGACAGGGGAGGGGGAGCAGGGGTGTGATGGTGTTAGAGCAGGGAGAGGGTAGAGAGTTTAGCAAAGGTTATAGGAAATTTTGATAATGGGATAAGAAGCTTAAATCCACATTAAGTCCTCTGTTCTTGGAGTCATAAAGAACTATCATTTTGGCTTCAAATGTCTTTCTTTCCTGGGTGTTCTTGAAGTTTCCTTTCAGGATCTTGATTTTGAGGTCCTGTAGGGAGTGACCTGTTTGAGTGAAGTGGTGTCCAACTGGGGTGCAATAGTCCTTTTCTCTATGGTTGTTGATGGACGATCTGTGGAGGTTCATCCTTTTATTGAGTGGCTGACTGGTCTCACCAATGTAACATCCCAGGTCACACTTGGTGCATTGTATCATGTAGACTACATTCTCTGTGGTGCAGGAGTATTGTCCCTTGATGTTGTATGTCTTGTTGTTGTGGGAGGCCTCAGAATTTGTGCAGATGTGTTGACAGAGTTTACAGCGCGGTTTGGCGCAGGGTTTGGTCCCATTGTCTGTATCTGATGTGTCTGTGGGTAGTTTCCTATTGACCAGCTTTTGTTTTAAGTTGGGTGGTTGTCTAAAGGCCAAGATGGGTGGTTCAGGAAAGATTTGCTTTAACACCTCATCTTCTGCTAGTATTGGCTGCAGGTCCTTGATGATTGTCTGTCCAGCGTAACCACTATTCTCACCTCTGCTCTCCAGCCCCCCCCCCCCCCTCCTCATCCTTATCTGTATCTATCGTCCTATTGCTATACAATTTATGGCCCAACTTAATGTCCATTCTCCACTAATGTTGTTTTAACCCCTGCATATTTTGTGAGATAGAACCTGTGTTTTCTCCTTGTGAGCTCAGAAATGCTTATGTCTTGATAAAGGGAGGAATCCTGAAAGCTTGTCTCTACAAAATCTTGTTAGTCCAATAAAAAAGGTATTACAAGATACTGCAACTACCGATGATTTTGCTTTTTATTTATATATATATATATATATATATATACTGAGTTCACCATTAGCCAGCCAAAAAGATAAGAATATGACCAACGTCAGAGTTACCTTGTGAATATACATGGGCTATAAACAGTTAACATCTCCGGTGAGTGCGTGTAATGATGCACCGCCCAGGGACGCGCCGACTAAGGAAGCAGAGCGGGCGCGTCGGATATGACGTAACAGCCCGGAAGTATAAGACGTCAGCCGGCCCCTTTGCCACTGCGAGACTGCGGTTGAATGTCCTGAGGCATTCCCATATGGCAAGAGAGTACCGGTGCACCCTGTGTTATTTAGGGGTTACGGTTTATTCAATAATTCTGATCGCCAATAGTCAAGGTCTAAGTATTTTTTGTTGTTGCCCTATTCAGTTTGAGTGTTTAACAATCACTTTCTTCATTTTTTCCATGAACTTCAGCATCGAGTTACAGGACAAAGAAGGAAAAGTGAAAGAAGCCGCGCAACATGTCGCAAAATGTGACCTTGACAAAGAAAATATAATGGATCCAGTGGTCTTACCACCAGCAGATTGTATCATCAGCGCTTGGCTCCTAGATGCTATCTGCAAAGATAAAGATGACTACATCAGATATATCAGGAAGTTCTCACAGTTACTGAAACCTGGAGGACACCTTATTTTAGTTGGAAATGTAGATATGTCATATTACACAGTCGGGAAAGACAAGCTCCATGCTATCTCATATGATGAGGATTTTGTCAGGAAAACTCTAGTTGGAGAAGGATTTATTATTGATATCTGTGTGAGTAAGAAGGCAACAGGTGTGAGTCCCCTTGTTGACCATAAGGGTATCCTATTCATTTCAGCTCACAAGGAAAAATAAGTCTGAGTAAAAACCTGAAAGTAAAATCTTCATGTCCAGAGTTTATATATAAAGCTATAATTCAAGAAATAATTATTATTATAACAGGGCTCCCTACATGACTTAATTTACCTACACTGATTTATTCATTTGTGTCTGGTGCATGATATATGTGTATGGGGATATCATTGTTCAGCCTTTAATATGAAAATATTGTGTATCATGATCCCAGGGGATATATACATATATATGCACATATTTTTGATAAATATCTCCGAGAATCCTTATTATTTTAAGATTTTACCTTAGTTCATATGTTACAAATATATTAGGATCCTCTTTTATCATAGGACTTATTGTGGACTAATAATGGCCCCTAAATCATGATCATTTTGGTATCTGAAGAACCTGGTCTTAGCATTAGTTGCTTTGTTTTGCTTCCTGTTTGCTTTATATTACTAATGCAAATAAAGTGAATCTGATCTCATTTAACTCTTTGTTTACTTTATTGGGGGATGCCTTGTATTTTATTTTATTTTTCAAAGTAAAATTTATTAAAGTTTCATAAGTTTCACAATGAGACTATGTAACAACTCCATATCGCCACAGAACATGAAATACCAACAGTGACCAAATACAGTCCCGGAATGCTGGGAGACAGAGTAACAATGGGGGACCATCTAAACAAATGAAGAATACAATGGGTTTTAGGGGACCTATGTAGCAGAACCAACAAGGGGTGATGTTCTTGGGTCTCTATGTACCAAGTGATCAGCAATGGTTATCATTTCCCCTTTACGCTATAGCAGGGAACCGAGTAAGCACAACGAGATGGGTTAAACATGGGAGGCGATATTAGTCAGGGACATAATAACAGGAGGCAAGATGGAGAGAAGAGGAAAGGAAAAAGGCAAGGAAAAGAAGAAACAGGGGGCAAAGGGGAGTAAGGAGACAGAGAGAAGAGGGTGAGGTCCAGAGAAGAGAAACAGGTTACCTGTCAGCGCGTACGGAGTCGGGAGCGTCTGGGCACCGGGATTGCATTCAGCGGCATGAGTAGGTCACGGGTGATGTAGAGCAGGGTCATGGGGGTGTGAGTGCAGGGTTTCAAAGTCAGGAGAGGACATAAATTCTGTCCAGGGCTTCCAGATACCATAGAACCTATCTAAGTGGTTACGGGAGTCCGCAAGGAGTTCTTCCATGCAATGAAGTTGCGAAACCTCACGAAATCAGGACGAAAGCGTGGGAGGGGAGTCTGACTTCCACAGCCTGGGATCACTGTTCTGGCCGCTAGTAGGAGAAAGTGTAGGAGTCTCGATGGCGCTTTTGCCCAGGACGGTGGAAGCATGGACAATAGCATCAGCCTCGGATCCCTACATATCTGGATAGAGGTCAGTTTGGTCATGACCTCAATAATCTGAGACCAAAAGGAATCGAGAGCCAGACAGTCCAGCCAAATGTGTGTCATGGTGCCACCCGGACCGCCACATCTCCAACACGTGTCTGAGACTGTTGTAAAGATGCAAGCTAGTAGGGAGGATACTCGGTACCACCTCGTCATAATTTTGTAGTTTTGTGAGCTTTACACGAGGTGGAGGACCGGTGGCACCACAAGAAGGCTCGGTTCCAATCCTCAGTAGAGAAGGAGCAATTAAGCTCTCTCTCCCAGGCTGAGCAGAAGGGTAGGGGTTCCGACGTGAAAGCTGTCAGTAGGAGGGTGTAGAGAGTGCTGATCGGTTTATGTTACGAGGAGTGGGAGACACACAGTTCCTCAAAGGCCGTGAGACCTCTGTGGAGTTCTAAGCGGGCATTCTGGGATTTGTAAAAGTGTGTCAGTTGGGAATATTGGAAAGCATAGCCTGTGGAAGGTAGGGAGCCCTGGAGAAGGTCTGTGAGAGTTCGCAATCCCTCAGTGGAGATGAGATCACGGAGCGTGGGTGCATCTTTTTGTTGCAGGGAGAGAAATAATGTAGTATGGTGAGCCGGTGGGAAAGCCGGGTTACTGAATAAAGGAGTAAGTGGGCCGTCTGGGGGCAGGAGTGGTGAGCGCAGCAAATAGGACCAATAAGTGGCGAGCAGGGAGGTTGCAATGGGGGGGATATCCACAGAACCCTTCTTGAACCCCATTTGGTTTAGTTGCCATAGTATAGATTTGACGTCTATCGCTGATGATTCACTTTCGAAAGCGACCCATTGTTTAGTTGCCCTGTGATGAAAGCTATCAAGTAGTCTAGTGAGATTGACAGCTAGATAGTAAGATAAGAAGTCGGGCAGTGCCAGACCCCCTTCTCTTTTATGCCTAATCAAGACATGTCTAGTTAGGCGAGGGTGAGACAAATTTGGTTTGTAGCGCAGAAACCTCTCGGAAGAAGGAGCGAGGCAAGTGTATTGGGATACATGAAAATAAATATAGAAGTCTGGGTAGAACATTCATCTTAATCACATTAACTCTGCCCAACCACGAGAAGTCCCTGCGCTCCCACATGGTTAAGTCGGAGCGTAGTGTTTGTAGAAGTGGGGGGAAATTGAGGCGTTTTGCGTCCGCTAAGTCTGTAGGTATATGTACTCCTAAGTACTTGAGGAAGCGTTCCTGCCACTTGAAGGGATAGGATGACTTCAAAGCCATCCACGTTTGAGGGGACAGGGACACATTGAGTGCCTCACACTTGGTAGGGTTAAGTTTATAGTTACTGAACTGAGAAAATGTGTTTATGGTGTTGAGAAATGAGGGCAGGGAGATCAATGGAGAGGTCAGGAATAGGAGGAGATCGTCAGTGAACGCCGAGCATTTATAATTGGACGAGGCTAGGGGCATTCCACGTATGTCTGGGTTCTGTCTAATACTAATGAGTAAATGTTCCATACAGAGAACATATATGAGAGGAGATAGGGGACAGCCTTGTCCTGTACCGTTACGGATGGGGAAAGGGGCAGAGAGGTGACCATTTATACGAAGTTGGGCGGAGGGGTTTGAGTACAAGGCCAGAATCCTATCCATCATTAGTTTCCCCAGGCCCAAATGGGAGAGCACAACCGTCATGATGTCCCAATCCACTCGATCAAAGGCCTTCTCCACGTCCAGGGACAGGAGGAGAAGAGGGGTTCCACTACGACGTGTGTAGTGGATCGATGAGAAGACCCTCAGGGTATTGTCACGTGCCTCCCGGCCGCGGACGAAGCACACTTTATCCGGGTGGATAAGGGAGCCCAAGTGGTCTGCTAGTCTGTTGGCCAATAATTTCGCGAACAGCTTGGCGTCTATATTAATCAGGGATATTGGCCGGTAACTCGGGCAGAGTAGAGGGTCCTTACCTTCTTTGGGTATGACTGTACCATACGCTTTCAGGAAGGATGGAGCGAGAGGAGAATCTGTAGATACAGTATTAAAAACCTGGAGGAGTGGGGGCAGCAACTCCGACTGGAGGGTCTTGTAGGTATAACCATCCGGGCCGGGGCTCTTACCCACCGGAAGGGCGGAAATCGCAAGCCCCAACTCCTCAGGTGTGAAGGGGGATTCCAGTGCTTGGATGGCGGGTTGTGGTAGGTGCGGAAGTGTAGTGGAAGCTAGGTATTGTTGCAGGGATTGGGGCGGTGACACGATGCGTGAGTGACCCGTGGGCTTGGGTAGGTTGTACAGATTCATGTAGCAAGCACGGAAAGCGTCCAATATATCTGGTGTGAGGTGTGAGATGGAGCCAGAGTAAGTCCAGATAGCTGGCAGGAACATGGATGAGCGTTTGGATTTAAGAGCAGATGACAAGAGGCGACCAGACTTGTTACTCCATTCATAGAAGGTTTTGCCTGTGAGCTGTTTATAATGGCGGTATGAGGCATTCATCAGTTCCAAGAGCTCATGTCGAACTCGAGTCAGTTCCCTGTACACCTGTTCCGGTTGGGAGCTTTTGTGAAGGGTTTCTAGGGCTTTGAGTTTTTGTGTCAGCAACAGGAATTTAGCGGACTTGTCCCTTTTCAACTGAGCTCCATGCTTCATAAGCACCCCTCTAAGCACACATTTCAGAGTGTCCCATTTCATTGCAGGGGATGTGGGGTCTGAAGCGTGATCAAGGTCAAAATGATGAATGGAGTCTCTGAGGTCCTGTAGGCACAGAGCATCCAGGAGCAGAGATTCGTTGAGCTTCCAGGAAGCATGGGGCTTGGGGAGGGGTGACAATGAAAAGGTACAGAAGACCGGCGATTGGTCCAATAGCGTCATTACGCCTATGGAGGCCGAGGAAACATTGGTGAGGAGATAATGAGGAAAGAATATGTATTCTATCCTACTATACGATTGTCTGGGATGGGAATAAAACGTATAGTCTCTCCCTTGGGGAGAGATTGAAGGTCATGCAATTTGCGTCTCAGGGCACTCAGTTTAGCGTGGGAGATGACGGAGGACCCAGTGGAGGTATCATAGGTGGGGAAGAGGGGTAGGTTCAGATCCCCACAAAGGATAATAGCACCCCTAGCGAACTCAGTCAAGGCATCAAGAGTGCGGAGGAGGAAAGGTATTTGGAAGTGGTTAGGCGAGTATACTGAGGCTATGGTGAGGGGCTTACCCGCTAATGTGCAGTTCAGGAAGACGTATCTAGCGTCGGGGTCTAACAGAGAGGAGGACACCTGGATGGGCAGTGATTTATGGAAGGCTATAGAGACGCCTTTCGTCCTGGCTTCGGGGTTTGTACTGTGGAACCATTGTGAGTAGTATCTGGAGCTAAAGGGTGGTAAATGGCCAGTTTTGAAGTGTGTCTCTTGTAGTGCGATGATTTGTACTTTCTATTTGTGGAGAGAATAAAGGGTTTGTGCCCTCTTCTCAGGGGTATTGAAACCCTTGATGTTGAGGGAGGCTATTTTGACATCAACTGCCATGGTGGGTGTGTGGAATGTGGTAGTACTTACTCCGGTGCCCAGTGGATACTCCGTCGACCGCCGCTCTGAAGCCAGGTATGAGTGGGTGAGTGGACCTAGAGAAGACAAGGGAAGAAGAGAAAGGGATGAGAATAAGAACAAGACAGGAAAGCAAACGTACAGACACATAAGCATGGGTACTATGAAGGGTGGCCATAAGGGCCAAATAGAAGGACAGGACCAGCCGGACCTCCAACCTAGTGGGGGAAACACAGAAGGCACACAAGTGTAGGGTCGTTAACCATAACCAAAAAATCATAATCCTAACAAAGTATGGGGCCGGGGTTATATCACATCTGGTCGGCCACACTTCAAACAGAGAGTGTGTCCAAGGCATGGAGGGCTAACAGGCATGGGCCAATAAGCGGCCCTAGAGTAGCGAATGGGTGAGAGGCATTAGAAGACAAGGAATCTAATAAACTAAGGAAATAAAGGAAAACAGCAGACTAATCATACGCAATAGCATACTAAACCAATGAATGAAAAATTTCCCTGGGATAGGTCCAGTAGCTTGACGCTAACAGAAAGGACCCTCGGGGACAAACCAATCAAGAATAACTCAGGAGGGAGGACAATACATTCAGGTGTTCCTCTTCGGGCATTGAGGGAGGGGGGCCGAAGAAGGGTTCTCGGGGAGCAGGTGGGACGCCGAGGGTCCCCGGGAAGAAGAGGGCATCGTTCAATCTCGTCTTGAGGCAGGAGGACCTGGAATAGGAGGAGGAGGAAGTCCAACAGAAAACATGGCGATCCACTCTGGGAGAGGAACTGGCGGAAGTTTGAAAGTCTGTAGGAAGTGATGGAGATCGTCCGGACTTCTCAGGATAGCCGAGGTGTTGCCATTTTTAGCCATCATGGAGAATGGATAGCTCCATCTATAAATGATCTTGGCATTTTGGAGAGTCTCTAGGAGAGGTTTCAGGGTCGCCCTCAGACGGAGTGTCCGAAGTGAAAGGTCAGGGAAGAGCTGTATCTGGTCTCCGTTAAAGGTGAGGCACTTGAGGTCCCAGACTTTGCGCATGATTTCATCTTTCTGAAGAAAATGATGCACTCGGCACACTACATCTCTCGGTTCCTTTGGGTCTGGGTTCTTGGTCTTGAGCGCCCAGTGGGCTCTATCCAGCTCTATCAGGTTGTCGGGGGGCTTCTGCAGGACCTCATTGAAAAGTCTCTGGAGGGGGGATGGCAAGTCCTGTGGGAGCACTGACTCAGGCAAACCTTTGACCCTAATATTGTTTCTATGATTTCTATTATCGATGTCATCCAGGTGGGCAATAGTGGATGCTTGTTTCAGGGATAAAGATTTCGTAGATTCCTGGAGAGAACGCACTTATGATGTAATAGCAGTTTTAAACTCCTCCAATTCATTCACTTTAGCTTGCAGGTGGGAGACCTCTTTCTTGATCGGTTGCCAGTCACTTTGCCATGCGGCCCTTCAGTCCGTCGCCAGGGACAGCATGTCTGCCTTAGTCGGCAGCAGGGCCAGAAGGGCTTGGAGCTCGTGGGGATCCTTAAGAGTATTGACCGCCATCTCCGGGGTTGGCAAGTTAGATCTTACATTGCATTGAGCTGACGGGAGCGACCCCTCATTAGCAGAGGGCGGGTAGCGGAGTCTGGGAGACTTTAGTGAGCACCGTAGTTTACATTGAGAGTCTTCAGAAGAGGAGCAGGTGGAGTTTTTGTGCTTGCTAGCCGACAGCTTGGAGGGTGTCTTAAATAACTTATTTTTCGCCGGGGGACTGGCGCCCCAGTATTCCGGCGTATCCGTATCATCGGAGAAGTCGCTGTGATCATTATCTGAGGTAGCGGCAACTACCTCCATCTCTGCTGCCCAGTCCAGCACATTTCTAGGAGGTGGGCCAGGTACTTGCGGGGGGGGGGGGGGCAGTCGTGCACCGCAGGTGAGCGGCAGGTCACCACTAGTGTTAAGCGGCATAGGCCATATTCGAATTTGCGATATTTCGCAAATATATTGACAAATATTCGTCATATATTTGCTAAATTCGCATATTCGTAATATTCACGTTTTATTTTCGCATATGCGAAAAATTTGCATATGCGAAAATTAACATATGAAAATTACCATAAGCGAAAATTTGCATATGCGAAAATTCACATATGCAAATTTTCGCATATGAAAATTTTCGCATATGCGAAAATTCGCTGACCAGTTTCACACAGTAGTATTAGAGCCTTCTTTACACCACACAAGCTGGAAGCAGAGAGGGATGATCACTGTGATGTGTACTGTGAAGAAAAAAAATATATATATTCGTAATTACGAATATATAGTGCTATATTCGCAAATATTCGCGAATTCGCGAATATGTGATATTCCCGCATAAAATTCGTATTGCGAATATTCGCGAGCAACACTAGTCACCACTGCCAAGGTGAAGGTCACCTAGTCCATTTATTCTGTGTGATGGCTGGGAAAGCTGTGTGGGGGGGTGATGGTGAGACCCCAGCTCTTCTCTGCAAGGGTGGATAGTTAAGAGAAGTCCCCTGTATATGTGGAAGGTCACCTATGGCGGCATATGCAGGCACTGGAGTGGACGATGGGGGCTGTCTCCCTGGGTCTGGGAGAGGTGGGAGATCGCCCTGTGGTCCCTGGTGGGTCGGAGATGGAGAGAGAGGGGTCCCCGAGAAGTTGAGGTGGAGATGGAGCAGCCACTCCAGTGAGAGAGAGGCCCGGAGGCTGCGCCGGTGGGGACTGGCAGGGAGTCTGCAGGATGCCTGAGTCAGGTGGGCCGTTCTCTGCAATGGCTGGGAGCGCGGCCGCTGAGGTCAGTGGTGTCTTCATACCTTCCAGCAGCACCCTGGTGGTAGAGGGTGCTGTGCCTTGGATCCTGCCTCCCGGTGACTGCTGGGGCCGGAAATGGACGGGTCCCGGAGCAGGCAGGTGAGTAGGTGTATGCTCCGTGTGTACTGTGTGTACTGTGTGTACTCCCTCCGGGGGTAGCGCACGCAGAGGGCACGGGGTAGCAGGACTGTGCGGGCTGGAAGAATGCCGCAATGGAGCGAGGGGTATCCACGGAGGTCTGAAGGTGCTGCTGGTTCCTTTTTTGGCGTCTTCTGCCTCCCATAATATGGCTAATTAGCCCTTAATCAGAAAGCCCGGGCAGGAGCAGTCAGAGGACACGTCCATCCGCCAGCGGGCTCATGCCACGCCCCTCGATGCCTTATATTTTTTTATCAACCTTGCTTTATGCACAGTAATAATATTGGGTGGGGTGTATCATACAGTGTTTAAAGGGGTACTCCGGTGAATTATTTTTTTTCAAATCAACTGGTGCCAGAAAGTTAAACAGATTCGTAAATTACTTCTTTTTAAATATCTTAACTAGAGATGAGTGAATCGAATCTGATGAATCCGAATTTGTTATGAATTTCACGGAAATTCTGATTTGCAACGAATGGGAATTTCACCGCGATTCTATCGGGCAAATTGCATCATTAAACTCCATTTAGTTCGGTCCAGGCTCCAGGTCATCTAAAGTAGCCCACATGTGAGGACATGGGGCAAGGAATCCTGGGAAGGCGGGGACAAGGGTAGGAGGGATGACCCTGAATCACATGCAGGATGCAGCCAGTCACCCCTGTGATGTCACAGCCCTATATATTTGGCACCCATATTTCGGTTAGTCACTTCATCCTTTCACTGCACAGAGATAGGAAAGCGCTGTGTGTTACACAGACAAGCTTTTTCCAGCAGCGTTTCACCCCATAGTTACATCAGCGTTCTAGTGGACAGAGAGCATTTTTCCCAGAAATGTTTTTTCTACAGCATTGTATTACAGAGAGGGGCAGAGAGCTGTGTGTTGCCTCATACATTTGAACAAGCTGGCTCAGCTTGAGAAATAGCAGAGGATAGTGGAATAATTTTTCAGTGCCACTATGTGTCTTTGTTCCACAACAAATTTTTTGCTGGTTATACTAGTCTGTAGATGGTATAATACCCAGCAGTCCATTCCTAATAGTCTAAGAGAGAGTGAAATGTTGGGTTTAGTAAACAGCGACTGTGTGCTGCAGCACTGTTGTGTACTGTTGGTGTTGTGCAAAAATATGTTTTTTAAGCGTACTGTAGCACATTTTTCTGCCCTCATTTAAGTAGTGTACTATTTTGTACCTGTTAATCTGTCAAGGGCCTAGATACTGTGAAAGGCCAGGCAAAAGTAATTACCGGCTGGTGTTTTACTCCAATATGTTTTTTAAGCGTACTGTGGCGCATTTTACTGCCCTCATAAGTGCATACCCCATACGTACATCTAAGTGGTGTACTATTTTGTACTTAACAATCTGTCAAGGTCCTAGATACTGTGAAAGGCCAGGCAAAAGTAATCACCGGCCAGATGTTTTACTCCAATGCTTTTTTAAGCGTACTATGGCAAATTTTTCTGCCCTCTTTGTTCCACAACAAATGGTCTGCTGGTTATACTAGTCTCTAGATGGTATAATACACACCCAGCAGTCCATTCCTAATTGTCTATGAGAGAGTGCAATGTTGGGTTTTAGTACATAGCGACTGTGTGCTGCAGCACTGTTGTGTAAAATATATGTTTTTTAAGTGTAATGTAGTGCATTTTTCTTCCCACATAAGTGCATACCACGTACCTACATATAAGTAGAGTACTATTTTGTACCTGTTAATCTTTCAAGGGCCTAGAAACTGTGAAATGCCAGGCAAAAGTAATCACCGGCTGGTGTTTTACTCCACTACTTCTTTAAGCGTACTATAGTGCTTTTTTGATCCCACTTAAGTGCAGACCACATACCTACATCTAAGTAGTGTACTATTTTGTACCTGTTAATCTGTCAGGGGCCTAGATTCTGTAAAAGGACAGGCAAAAGTACTCACCGGCTGGTGTTGTACTCAAATACTGTTTTAAGCGTACTGTAGCACATTTCTCTGCCCTCATAAGTGCATACCATATACCTACATCTAAATAGTGTACTAGTTTGTACCTGTTAATCTGTCAGGGGCCTAGATACTGTGAAAGGACAGGCAAAAGTAATCACCGGCTGGTGTTTTACTCCAATACATTTTTAAGCATACTTTAGCGCATTTTTCTGCCCTCATAAGTGCATACCACCTACCTAAATATAAATAGTGTACTATTTTGTACCTGTTAATCTGTCAAGGGCCTAGATACTGTGAAAGGCCAGGCAAAAGTAATCACCGGCTGGTGTTTTACTCCACTACTTCTTTAAGTGTACTGTAGCGCATTTTTGTGGCTACATAAGTGCATACCCTATACTTACATATAAGTAGTGAACTATTTTGTACCTGTTAATCTGTCAAGGGCCTAGATACTGTGAAAGGACAGCCAAAACTACACACCTGCTGCTGTTCTAGACAAATACTATTTTAAGCATGCTGATAGCATATTGTCCTCCCCTCATATACGTACTAAGTATGTCAGGCAGAGAAGTGCCAGGACATGCAGAGAGGAGTGGCAGATGCCTAAATTCATCAGCCAGAGGTCACAGCAGACTAGAGGCGACTGGCAGCAGGAGTCGCAGCGAGAGGCCTGAGTTCCCGATATTAGCTAGCAGTGTCTCAACCAGCAACCCCTCCGCCGTCATCGATTGGTTAACATGGTAATCCCCTTAATGAAAAGTGACATCGGTTACCCCAGTCAACAGTCAGTGGGTTTCTCAGAAACAACCCTCAGTTGGCATTGCCAGGGAGCAGTCCCTGTTCTCCCATTGCCTCTGTCCTATGTTATTCCCTCCCCTAAAGAAGTACCTTATGCTGTGGGTTCAGCTGCACTATTCACTGTGGACGATCTAATAGAGGACAGTCAGCACCTTTTGCCCAGCCAAGAAGTGGAGGAGACATCCCCCGCTTCCTCCACTAGGCGGGCAGGTAGTGATGAGTAAAGTGACGTGGGAGGCGGTGTTGCCAGCGTTCAGGGTCCTGAAGCAGACACTGTTGAGGAACCTGAGGAGGACATCAGTGACATGCAGACACTTGTTGATGATAATGAAGCCGATCACAATTGGGAGCCAGGTTCATCATCATCATCACCAGAAGAGGGTTACAGGTTGCCCGTGAGGCAGCAGCTTAGCCAGCAAGGTGGTAACATTGTTGGCAGTCAGCATGGTGGCAGAAGTGGAAATTCTGGAGCCAAATGTGCCCGGGGGGACCACCTGCTTCTCAGCAGCCTACCTTCCCAGGAGGTAGTGGAACAGGGGTATCTGGAGACTACGGCAGTAGCAGTCAATTAGTGCGGACTGTTGGTGGGAAAATCAGCTACTTGGCGGTGTGGCAGTTTTTTTTTATAAAGCATCCAGAGGAGGTTAACATAGCCACATGCAAGATGTGTCGGTGAAGCGTGGCCAATGTTGGCACGATGGTCCTGCATTAACATATGTTGCGCCATCATAAAACAGCCTGGTAGAACTGTGGCACCAATGTAGTGGTTCAGCCTGCTGCATCACCCAGTGGCACGCCGCTCTCTCTTTCAACCAGGCAAGGTTCCACCACCTCAGCTGAAAGGAGCTGTGTGTCATACCCTCCTTCTTGTGCTCCAGATGCTCCTGCTCCTCATACTTTTAGTCAGTCATTCCGCCAGCAATCCATCACCGAAGCTATGTCCAATAGACAACAGTATGTGCCCACTCATCCAACAGCGCAGAAGCTTAATGTGCTCCTGCCCAAGTTGATGGGGTTCCAGTCCTTCCCTTTTCAAGTGGTAGACTCTTCACCTTTCAGAGAACTGATGGCTTGTGCCGAGTCGAGGTGGAGAGTGCCAAGCCGTCATTTCTGCTCAATTTTGTGGAAGAGAAGGTGGGCTAGTTCTTGAGCCTGTCGGTGTGTACCAAAGTACATGGCAGCGCTGACGTCTGGAGCTGTAACTATGGTCAGGGACAATAAATGTTCTTTAGGGCCCACTGGGTGAATGTGGTTCCTGCACAGCCACAACACCAACTTGGACAGGTCACGCCATGATCTCAGGCCGTTGGTCCTGTGACAGTGTGCGACTCTGCCTCCTCATCCTCCACTGTGTCCTCAGCCTCCACTGCCCAGACAAGTCTCAGTGCCCATTCAGCATACCATGTGTGCAGGGCACAGCGGTGTCACACTCTTCTAAACATGATTTGCCTTTCAAATGGAGTCATACAGGGGAGGAACTGCTAAAAGTAATTCATAAAGAAATCGGAGCATGGATTACTCCAAGAAAACTGGAAATGGGAACCGTGGAGACTGACAACGGGAAGAAAACCTTGTCTGCGCTGCGACAAGATAGGCTGAGCCATGCGCCCTGTATGGCACATGTGTTCAATCTGGTTGTCAAGCGGTTCCTGAAATGTTTGCCCCATTTGCAAGACATCCTAACAAGGGAAGGAAAGTTTGCATGCCCTTTAGCCACTTGTACACCACAAAGCACACTCTACTTGAGCTTCAGCGTCAGAACGGTATCCCTCAACAAAGTCTTATTTGTGAGGTTGCCACACGTTGGAAATCCACCCTCTATATGTTGGACCAAGTATACGAACATAGAAAAGCCATTACCAATTTCTTGATGATTCAAGCGGATAGCGGGAATCCTCTGTGTAACTTCAATGTCAACCAGTGGTAGCTTTTACGTGACACGGGATGAATAACGCCGTTCACTGCCTCATTTCCTACAACATGTGTTGGAAACGATTGCTGATCAGGGCACTGGAGATGTGGCGCCCATATCTCACGGCCACATGAGCCCTGTGGGGGCTGAACTGGAGAAGAAGGAAAAGGGGGATGGGCACAGTGGAGCACAGTTTAGGTTTCACAAAATGTGCAGTTTTTCTAGTCATCTGACAGGAGAGGAGGAGCAGGAGCAGCCAGAGGAGCTGTGATGGTTATGAGGAAGGCGAGAGGACTTCCAGAGGATGAAATGGGTTTCAACGGCGCTGACCAAGACCAGAAGAGTCAGTTAAAAACAGGCAGGTTTTTTCAGGTAACTAAATGCAACGCGTTTCACCGCACTTGCGCAGCTTCATCATGCATGACAGTTGTAGAAGGGGGGGGGGGGGGGTGTTTATATAGCAAATGGAGTTAACCAATTCATGACATTTTGCTTTTTCAATTTGCTCAGAATATATTTGTACCTTAGGGTATGCAGCGGTTGTGAGTCCACTCGTGTGAGCTGTATTCCTAGTGACATACAATCATACAGATAGCAAGCACACGTGTGTGCACAAGTATACAAAGGTGTCTAACCCAGTTCCCTACTTGTAAATTTGTATATTTAATATTTTTATATGATTTTATATCTTATTCTTTTTATTTATTGTTTTTTACATTACTGCATTTATCGGCATATAACACACACACCCATTTTAATAGGGAAATTTAAGTAAAAAAAAATGCACATAAGATAAATGACAGACTAAATGTCATACACGAAAGCCTCCAAACCACTCAGGGACTCATCCGGCGCAGATCAGGAAAAGACAACACCGCTAGTGAGGCAGTATAGGACCCAGTAAGGTACGGTTAATGTAAATTTATTTAAGAACAACGCTTTTCAACGCCAGAGCGGGCGTCTTCCTCAGGTTCATATCTACCTTACTGGGTCCTATACTGCTTCACTAGTGGTATTGCCTTTTCCTGATCTGCGCCGGATGAGTCCCTGAGTGGTTTGGAGGCTTTCGTGTATACTGTTGGACACCAGTTCCCTGGTGGATGGGATCAGCTGCATTTGGGATATATATCCATACTCTCACCAGTGTTGTGCCTGCCTGACAGCACAACCATCTAGGTAAGCGCTTCCAATAACTACATTGCGGAACATTACCATCTTTTCATTGCACTACGGAGCGCTCTTTGTGTGTTTTTGTAGACTAAATGTCATATCATCCCTTTAACTTTGATTTTGCCTGAACTTCAGTTTGGTCCCCCCTTCCAGTGCCACATCATTCCTCCCCTTTTATCAGCCCCTGTGCCACATTTACACCCATCCCCCCCTTACCCTCTCATCCTTCCCCCACTGTCTTATCATGCCCCCCTCTCATCATGCCCCCCTCTCATCATGCCCCCTTCTCACCATGCCCCCTCTCATCATGCCCCCTTTTCCTCATGCCCCCTTCTCATCATGCCCCGCTCTCATCATGCCCCCTTTTTATCATGCCCCCTTCTCATCATGCCCCCTTTTCATCATGCCCCCCTCTCATCATGCCCCCTCTCATCATACCCCCTCTCATCATGCCCCCCTCTCATCATGCCCCCCTCTCATCATGCCCCCTTCTCATCATGCCCCCCTCTCAACATCCCCTTTCCCCCCTGTTTTTTATATATATTGTTTTTTCCCATCTTCCTTACCTAGCCGCGCTCGGCGGGCCAGGTCCGGTGTCGGGTCTTGCGGGCTGCTGTCAGTGAAGCAGGATGAGTGACGTCCTCTGTCGGCTTCACATCATCAGGGACGTCACTCATCATTCGCTGCATCTGCTGCTGGTCAGTGGGGCCGCAGCGCCAGCTGCTTGTTTAAGCAGCCCAACCGCAGCCACCTTAGAATAGTCACAGCGGCAGCAGCATTGAATGAATGACGTCCCTGATTCTGTGCAGCGGAACTAGCAGAGGACGTCACTCATCCTGCTTCACTGACCGCAGCCGACAACGGACCTGGCCTGCCGAGCGTGGCTAGGTAAGGAGCATTAAAAAAAACAATACAATAAAAAGCAGGGGGGTAAGGGAGGAAAAAAAAAAAACAAAGCGGGAACCGTGCGCTGGTCACTGATTTAAAGTGGCCGCGGCCAGCCTTCTAATCCTTAACAGGCAGCTGCTTGTTTGATCTCTTTTTCAATGTTATCGGATATCGGACTCATATCCTTATTTATTACAAATCATATTAGCAAGGATCGACCAAGGTGAGGCATTAAAATGTGAGTGACCACTGCTGCATATGGCTGAGGGTCGGCGCAAGAGATTCACACCAGACAGGATGTTGGTATTAAAACTCTTTCTCAGCAGGAAACCCAGAAAATGTTCCCAGAGAGTTCTCAAAGAGTTTCTGTTTAATTCAGGAAGTACATTTAGTTTTTACATTCGAAAAAAGAGGAGGGTTAGTTATGACATCAAAAATCTGCATGTTACATTTTGATTGGTTGTTCGATTATTGTCCATATATAATAGCATATCTAGTGTCTATTAATTTCTTTCTTGGCCAAAGTTAATTTATGATGCAGCCCTCTCAATGCATAAATGTATTAATATAAGTATTAATATATATATATATATATATATATATATATATATATATATATATATATATATATATAGACAATTGAAAGCAAATAGAAACTGTTTATGGGTTAAGGGTAGCTTAACAAATACTTTCCTCGAGCATCAGCAATGGGATATTGGCATAGTAGTATTAATATATTGATCAGTCATCAGGAACATAAGGGTCATGCCTATCAATTCCCCCCAAATATATTTGTTAAGCGTACATGACAAAATACAATGTACACCTACAAGTGAAAAGTAGTTAAAAGGAAAAAAAAATATGCAAAAAAGAAAATGTGACTTAACAGTATGAGAAAAAAACAAACCAAAAAAAAAAAAAAAGGAGTTCAGCTGCAGCTGTGTATGTGGGCTATTCTCCCCCCCCCCCTGTTACATCTCCTTAAAAATAACATGAGCAGGTTTTCATACTCCAGGATTTCCATTAATCCAGCAAAAAATTATTTTATATATATATATATATATATATATATATATATATATATATATATATATATATATAAAATGTATTACTGCAAATTACCATGAAATTCGAACCTGCTTCGTCGTGCTGACGAAGCAGGTGCGAAAACGCGTTTGGGGCAGAGGTGAGGAGTTCAGGCAGGGTGCAATATCATTCATTACCATTTATGTTTTGTCATTATATACTAGTTTGATGTTTTCTCTCTCTTATCATGCCTTAATCATGTATTGCTGTATGATCATTCTTACATTTCATGTGCATGAGAGAGCGTCATCGTGCACTATATTTGCTTTATTTCTATAATCTTATCCTGATGACTATATGTCCTCCCACCTTGCTATCTATCTTCCTGTACTCTAACCATCTTACCTCTCATATTATTTGTGTTTTACTTGTTTTTTATTTGTTAAATTCAATAAAGATAAATATTTGTTACTTTTGTACTTTGGTCTCAAGCGTTTGGTGTTGATGTGAGACATGACCACTGTATAGTTTTTTCTCATACTGCTGAAGTAGTTTAGTGACCTACACATGTAACATGTAAAAATACTGACAACACACAGGGCCCACATTCTCACCAAAAATGTAAAATAATGAAAAATATATATAGAGCTCTTTTGGGGGAAGAAGGGGAAAAAATTAGCAGATTTTAACCTCTTACCTGTACGCCCTGAGCCAGGTGTTTAAAAAAGGGTCATGCCGTGACCCCGCATCACACGGGGTCGGTCCTGGCTGCTATTCCGCGATGGTTGTGCCGCGCTATTAACCCTTCAGATGCGATGGTCAAAGGTGACCGCCGTATGTGAAAGTAAACGCTTCCCAGCAGCTCAGTCGGGCTGATCGGGACATCGCGATAAAATCGCAATGTTTTGATCAGCTGCAACGCAGGCGGAGGTCTCCCTACCTGTCTCCGCGGCATCCGAACGGGGTTTGATTGCTCCAAGCCTGAGCTACAGGCTTGGAACAATCGAGCCACTATCTCACTGATCCGTGCAAAGCTATGGCTTTGCAGGGATCAGCATAAGAGATCAGTGTGTGCAGTGTTATAGGTCCCTATGGGAGCTATAACACTGCAAAAAAAAGTGAAAAAAAAAGTTAACAAAGGTCATTTAACCCCTTCTCTAATAAAAGTTTGAATCACCCCCCTTTTCCCATAGAAAAACTGTGTAAATAAAAATAAACATATGTGGTATCGTCTGCAAATGGAAATGTTCGAAATCTAAAATTATATCGTTAATTAAATGGTACGGTCAATGGCGTATGCGCAAAAAAATTCCAAAGTCCAAAATAGCGTATTTTTGGTCACTTTTTATATAAAATGGTACCGATAAAAACTTCAGAACACGGCGCCAAAAGTTAGTTTTCATAACGGCCCGTATGCAGAAAAATAAAACAGTTATAGGGGTTAGAATATGAGAATTTTGAACATATAAATTTTCCTGCATGTAGTTATGATTTTTTTCCGAAGTACGACAATATCCAACCTATATAAGTTTGGTATCACTTTAACCGTATGGACTTACAGAATAAAGATTAGGTGTTATTTTGTACCAAAAAATGCACTGCGTAGAAACGGAAGCACCCAAAATTACAAAATTACATTTTTTCTTCAATTTTGTCGCACAATTATTTTTTTTTCCATTTCGCCGTGGATTTTTGGGTAAAATGACTAATGTCACTGCAAAGTAGATTTGTTAGCGCAAAAAATAAGCCATCACATAGAATTTTATGTGCAAAATTGAAAGCGTTATGATTTTTAGAAGGTGATGAGGAAAAATGAAAACGCAAAAACGGAAAAACGCTGAGTCCTTAAGGAGTTAAATATTTATGTAATATTTATCAATTGAATAGTGATCACTTTTTTTCCTTTTTATCTTATTTTATTTTTCTTGGCCAAACTTCTCTTGTTACTCCTGTTATATAATCAGACAATTAATGTATTGCATTTCCTGATACATTTCATTTTTTGGCATCCATCCTGTGTAACTGTGAAGACAACGAAATTAATGAAATATCATCAAAAAGTTCAATTAATGCCACGTGGATATTTTTTCCTTTTAACACCAAAATTCATTACAACACAAACAGCTTCATAGAGAAAACTTTCACTGGCCATATTCCATACATTCCTGATTCTATAATATACATCACACATATACAACATACTTTATATCACAAGAGCCATTCTATGAATGTCATTACATCCAGCTTTCCCAGAGACCTAACACATTGACCCTGATTTACTAAGAGTGGAGTGTAGGTTTCTTTGTGGGTTTTAATTCCTTACAATTTCTTTTCCACGGTATTTACTAAGGTTTCCCTACATTTTCCACTTTCCCTACGTTTTGCTTTTTTTTTTACTCATGCTCTGATCTGTCTGGTTTTCCTCAGTTCAAATCCACCACATTTTATGTAGAGACCTTAGTAAATATGTTGGGTTTTTGTGAAAATGTCTGGAACACGCCCCTTTTTTGGAGACCACACCCCCTTTCCTGACGGTCACGCCCTTTTTTGGGCTTCTTAGCAAAATGGAGAGTTAGTCGGGTTTTTTTCAATTCTGGCGCAAATTCTGGCGCAGAGAGAATTTCTGGCGCAATGTGACAGAAACTGGCGCACAACCCCACAAAACATGTTGGGATTGCAATAGTAAATCAGGGCCATTATCTGCATTCCATTCACTCATCTCCCTCATTGATCCAGGGGACCCCTAATTTTCCCCCCTAACACCTTCAGTACATTCCTGAACAAAGTATTAACACTGTTAACACAGTTTCAACAAACTTCTCGGACTCTTCTACATTCCTGAACCATAATATCACTTACACAAACACTTTCAGCTCTGTTGATCCAACTCTTTGAGTCTGCGTCTTCTGCAGCATCATCCTCCTAAACAGCAGCAGTCACCTTTTCATTTCCCTTTGCATTTCAGCTTATAACTGTATACAAACATTGTATATAACACTGCTGTATATGAATACTTCTATCCATTAACCATCAGTATATTCCAACTTTCAACTACTTTAATTTTCACATGCTTTTCCCTTCACATATCACCAGTTTTTTTCACCAAAACGTTAAGTCTCTATTTCTGACAACAATCTCTCTAATCCTATTAAGCAATTTACAACAATCTGCTCCTACCACTTGCACACACGGGACAAAAAACACCAATTTCCTTAATACAATGCACACAGCCATTTTCCCACTCAAACCACCATATGCCAAAACCACCAAGGAACATTCTTTAGGAGACACTATGGCAATCAATCCTACTCAACAACTTAAATTACAACACAGACACACTTCTTCTCACATAGCCATACATCCTTCCCTTTGCACAACTCAGTCACTCATTTCTTTGGAGATAAAACATTAGAGCTCAAATAACACATGACACATTTAAATATAGTTCTACCTTTCCATCTAAGTCTGGCTTTTAAATACAGAAAAATTCACTGGACTGGTACAATAAAATAGTTATCAGAAATCTCTGATACAGATATGGAACTCGTACAGACAACTAATATCATACAATTTTTTCACACAAAGTTACGAGCCATACGATACTGCAGTACAATCATCATCAGTAATATCATCGTTAGCATCGTATCATTACACAATATCATAATCTACGCAGCAGCAATCAGTCACCTGCGACTAGAACTCTTCTGTGAAAATGAGACCACTCAGGGGAGAGATTCCCCGTCGCTGGGGCTAGTCATAGCAGATCGACGGAAGCCATTTCCCAGCCTCCCAGGCCAGTCCAAAAGACACCGATAAGCTACAGTTTCATAAAGAAATCAGCAGACTTATCGGCTTTTTGTGGAGATTTGGTGTGGTGTTGATCCACCAAACTTGGCTCTTCCCACGAGTGTGGTCCTGGGAACAGAAAATCCCATCCTCGACGCCAACTGTCAAGGATCGACCGAGGTGAAGCATTAAAATGTGAGTGACCGCTGCTGCATATGGCTGAAGGCCGGCGCAAGAGAATCACACCAGACAGGATTTTGGTATTCTCAGCAGGAAACCCAGAAATTGTTCCCAGAGAGTTCTCAAAGAGTTTCTGTTTAATTCAGGAAGTACATTTGGTTTTTACATTAGAAAAAAGAGGAGGGTAAGTTATGACATCAAAAATCTGCATGTTACATTTTGATTGGTTGTTCAATTATTGTCCATATATATTAGCATATCTAGTGTCTATTAATTTCTTTCTTGGCCAAAGTTCGTTTATGCAGCCTTCTTGCTCTAATACTGGAAAATTCCAGTTCTTTGCCCTTCTTATACAATCTGCATCTTCCTCAAATGTTTTGACTTCCAACGTCTTATCTTGGGCCTTCTGGCGTCATTGCAAGGTCAGGAACATGATGCAGAGTTTAAAGTAGGTAACAGATAACGTTTCAGCATTAGAAATGACATATACATATATAAGTATTAATATATATTTATATTGATTGGCAATTGAAAGCAAATAGAAACTGTTTAAGGGTTAAGGGTAGCTTAACAAATATTTTCCTTGAGCATCAGCAATGGCATATTGGCATATTAGTATTAATATATTGATCAGTCATCAGAAACATAAGGGTCACCCCTATCTATATAATATGGAGAACTAAACCCATATCTGTTATACATAAGTCCGAATATGTACTTCTTAACTTTATTTTGTGAATTCTAATTAGAAATATAAAAAAAATGACCAGATGAAGTGGGAGTATCCCACAAAACAGCTGTCATCATTGGTGAGAGCGCCCCGGTGTCCGCGCCTGCTGCACCTATGCTATCCACTGCACGCTGTCACTTTTTGGAGTAATATGCAATAAAGAAAATAGGTCCTAAAGCTACCTGAAGTGGTGAGTGCTATCCTTCTCTTTATCAGTATTTATTGCATCTGCTCCCCACTAGCTCCTGCATAGGGATTTACCACTCATTCAGAGAAATAGGTTACAGTGCCGGATTAACAGACTTTCTCCATTATAAGATAAATATAAAAAACTTGTCGGCCTATAAATAAAAATATATAAACAGGAATTGCATGGACAAAGAAGGAGGGACAAGAGGAGCAGGTACACAGAGGATCGCATAATTTGCCACTGCGTTTGAGTAGAGCGCCAGGATAGATTTCATCAAACATTTTCAATTGTCTCATTGAGGCCTCGAGGAGTCAATGTTGCCAGTTTGTGGATCCAAAAGGATTCCCGATTGATTAGCCGCTGGAAGCGATTGGAATAATTTTCTGGAATTTTTTCAATAAAGATTAAACTGAGAAACTCTATATAGTTTTTATGCACAATAGAAAAATGTCGAGAAACACTGTAATAAAAAAATATTTTCATATTTGATCTGTGTTTGCACATGCGGGAACCCACCGTATGTATGTTCCGTCCCACATACTACAACCCACAGCTGCAGGTTAGGAGGTAGATTGCATACTGCAATCTACTTGATCCTTGATCTTTTTTGGTTTAAGAAGATACACAATTATCTATCCTGGCGCTCTTAATCATTTCACAGCATAGGCAGCGGTTTCTTTTACATGGAGTGAAACCGCTCATGACCGGTTCTCCTCTCACTTCCAATATCAGATTGATTTGGTTGAAGGTTTTTAAGATTCTTCCACGCATAAAGGTAAAATTAGGAAACTCCAGGACTACTTGTTTTAAAATTGGATCAGCCTGAATAATTGGCCAATTGTAATTATTTTTTTGATCTTTACTGAACTTTTATTAAAATCAGTGATGAAATGAAACCTGAAATTATTTTCATTCTTCTTGGGGGTCGTATCTGTAACTTTATTTTTAGTATCTAAAAAATCTGAGAGTTTTTTTTACCTTGACTCTATTGAAGGTTGTGGACAGTAGTTTCTTTGGGTACCCCTTCTTCAGAAAACGTTTCCTCAATATTGTGGACTGCACTTTAAAATCCGCATCTGTGGTGCAATTCTTCCTGATTCGGACTTACTGTCTTTACGGTACATTTTTCAACCAATTGTGGTAGTGTGCGCTGTCATAGCTCAAAAAACTATTTACGTCAACTTGTTTGAAATATGTACGTGTAGTGATATGACCTCCTTCCTCCCTACTAATCTCTAAATCCAGAAATTCTTTTGTGGTGTGTGAAAAATGTAATGTGAATTGTAAACAAAACCTTTGCCATCAGAGGCGAAAGGAACAGTAAAATATAAGGCTGAAAAAATAAATCAACATAGTGAGATTAATGGGCTGTGATGGAATGTATCCCAGAAATAATGGGTCGACTGAGGGGATTAACTAAATTTTTGTGCAGCTTGAGTAAATAATAAAAAATGGGTAGAGAATAATCTTTAATATACAAAAAATGTTGTTCCCTTTTTTTCGAGCAACAGTTTGTCCACAGCTTCATTAATCAATTCTTTATATAAACCAAAATAAATAGGTGATGGGTCACTCGGGAGTATTTCATAATATTCAAGATCTGATAAAATCCCTACTTGCCTCGCAGATGTACGCACCGCTATCTAAAATCACTACCCCCCCCCCCCCCCATGTCCGCTGGACGGATAATGATGTCTGTATTTTTTTGTAGCATTTTGATTGCAGCCCTCTCTTTTTTGGTCAAATTGTCTTTGTGGATTTAATAAGATGCATTCTCACACAATTCATTAAACTCTTTTTGTACCATTGTATAAAAGGTATCCGAATGATTACCCATGTGATGGATGGGATAAAATGAAGACACAGGATTTACCTGAACATGTTTAATATTAAATTCTGGGGCAGCGCTTGGATTGGTGGGGGGTGGGGGACCATTTCTACTGTATCTCTATCAATAATGTTAAAGTGGCGAGTAAGTGTACATTTTCTGACATATTGATTTCAAATTAAAAATAACTGAAAATCATTAGGATAAGCATTGGGGCAAAAGGAAAGACCCCTATTCAGCAGGCTTATTTCATTTTCAGCAAGTGTGTAGAAGGATAAATTAAACAGTTTTACGGTCTGTTTTTCTTGACTAGGGGTGCGTGTGGATTCATCAATGGATGTATGTGTTTTATATGATTTTCTTGAGGAGGATCCTCCTCTACACCCTCAGGGTTTCCTTTTTGTTTGACTGGATACTGAGTCCTAGGATGGCTGGGAAGTAATGAGTGATCTGATATTGGTTGAGTGAGTGGTGCTTGCAGTGATGCAGTGTGTTCAATCGTAGGACATGAGTCTAAAAAAGAAGGAGTAGAAGTTACATCAGTTAAAGTATCTGAGGATAACGAATCTTCATGTAGAGTGAGTAGTGACGTATTTAATAGGTCCTTATTCGATGGACCTGCAATTCCTGTTTATATATTTTTAATTACAGGCTGACAGGTTTTTTATATTTATAATAATTTTTTATGTATTCTACAATGTTTTTATCTATAGGGAAACATTTCTTTAAAAGTATTTGTAAAATTTGGATGCACACACGTGTGTGCACAAACTCACAGGGTGCACATATGAGCGAACATGTATTTAGGGTTCTATCTCCTGTGGTTATATAGGGGTCATATATAAAAAGAATAAAAAATGTTTAATTATTAGAATTCACAAAATAAAGATAAGAAGAATATGTACGGACTTATGTATAACGGATATGGGTTTACTGCTCCATATTATATGATTTGTAATAAATAAGGACACAAGTCCAATAACATTGAAAAAGAGATCAAACAAAAATAAATAATATAAAAAACAATAAATAAAAAGAATAAGAACATATAAAAACCCAAAAATATAAAAATGTACAAGTAGTGAACTGGGTTAGACACCTTTGTATACTTGTGCACACACGTGTGTTCGCTAACTGTTTGATGATATGTCACTAGGAATACACCTCTTGTCAGTATTCACACGACTGGACTCACAATCGCTGCATACCCTAGGGTCCGAATATATTCTGAGCAAATTTTAAAAAGCAAAATGTCAAGAATTGGTTAACTCCATTTGCTATAGAAACACTCCCCCCCCCCACCCCTCCTGTACTTGTCATGCCTGATGAAGCCACGCAAGTGCGGTGAAGCGCGTTGCATTAAGTTACCTGAATAAACCTGCCTGTTTTTCCATGACTCTTCTGGTCCTGGTCAGCGCTGTTGAAACCCATTTCATCCTCTGGAAGTCGTCTCTCTACTACATCTCTTAGGTTTGGGAAGGCTGTAGACCGAGCATTGCCACTTACCCTTATCACTGTTGTGTGTGAGGTTACACAACCACCCATGGTAAGGGCCTCAAGTTATTTTACGAGCTTACCTAAAGGTGGTTTTACGCTATGGTTACGCTATGGTTTTATCTTTGATGAGGAAGGCGAGACAGAGCACCCAGACACACTGTGGCAGTATGCAGTGGAAATGGAGTCAGGGAGTGCCTCCGAGTCACTTGCACAAATGTCACAATGCATGTTCACTTGCTTGTGTAGTGACCTCCGAATTGTCACCATTCGGCAGTGGGATGACTTCTGTCTCTCTACCTTATTGGACCCTCACTACCACCACAAAATGGTGGCCTTTTTTACACCCACTGAGAGGGAGGACAAAATGACCTACTACAGACAGATCCTACGGCTGCTGGGGAGGGGTGGGGTGGCAGGAGCAGTACCAGATCAATCAACAGCAGCCTGAGTCTACAGTCGCTGATGAGTACCTTTCTTCACCCGCATAGTGAAGCAACTCATCAGCAGCAGGGAGACATGGAGCCGGACCTGAACCAGCAGGTGGTGGCATACCTTGACATGACCATGCCAACACACCTTGAAGATACACTGGACTTTTTGGCAGCCAAACTTGATTTGTGGCCACAACTTGCACAGTTTGCCCTGGAAAAGCTGTCCTGCCCGGCCAGTAGTGTGGCATCAGGGCAGGTGTTTAGTGCGGCAGGGACCATAGTCACCCCAAGGAGAACTCGTCTGTCCACGAAAAATGTGGAGAGACTGACCTTTGTGAAGAGGAATCAGGCATGGATCAGCCAGGATTTCCACCCACCAATGCCTGAAGCATCAGAGTATATTGACCATGGTGCTACACCAACACTTCACAAATATGGATAGTACAAACATTCCAGCCACCTTCATCACCGGGTACTGGTATTGCCACCCACCGCACCACTCTGTCACTGGGTCACTTTCAGGACTCCTGATGCTGCTGCTGCAACCTCAAGCCTGTTTCATTCAGCCACTATATTGTCTCCTTATGCTTCTGCCAACTCCAGGCTGTGCCACTCAGCCACTATATGGTCTCCTCATGCTTCAGCCAACTCCAGGCTGTACCATTCAGACATTATATGGGCTCCTTATGCTTTCCCCACCTCCAGGCTGGGTCATTCAGCCAATATATTGATTTCTGATGCTGCTGGGACTGTCTTGGATATTACAATTTTTTTTATGTTACCACTAGCAAACATACATGTTCAATCGAGATTTCAACATTGATCTTTTAATGTTAGGGGTTGTGAAACCCTCTTATGTACGCATCCTGCTGCCTGCTCCAGGCTATGTGTTTCAGCAACTACATGGTTTAGTGATGCTGCTGGGCCTGTGCCTAAAATTTTTTGAGGTTAGTACTAGCTAACATACATCTTGTATAAATATTTCAACATTAACATTTTAATGTTAGGGGTTGTGAAGCCCTCTTGTAAACTCATGCTGAATCCTGCTCCAGGTTGTGTATTTCAGCAACTATATGGTTTAGTGATGCTGCTGGTCCTGTGCCTAAAATTGTTTGAGGTTAGCACTAGCTAACATACTGTCACGATTCGGCTGGCTGGAGGTGGATCCTCTGTGCCAGAGAGGGATTGGCGTGGACCGTGCTGGTGGACCGGTTCTAAGTTGCTACTGGTATTCACCAGAGCCCGCCGCAAAGCGGGATGGTCTTGCAGCGGCGGTAGCAACCAGGTCGTATCCACCAGCAACGGCTCAACCTCTCTGACGGCTGAAGATAGGCGCGGTACAAGGGAGTAGACAAGAGCAAGGTCGGACGTAGCAGAAGGTCAGGGCAGGCAGCAAGGATCGTAGTCAGGGGCAACGGCAGGAGGTCTGGAACACAGGCTAGGAACACACAAGGAAACGCTTTCACTGGCACAATGGCAACAAGATCCGGCGAGGGAGTGCAGGGGAAGTGAGGTATAAATAGGGAGTGCACAGGTGAACACACTAATTAAGCCTGCTGCGCCAATCAGTGGCGCAGTGGCCCTTTAAATAGCAGAGACCCGGCGCGTGCGCGCCCTAAGGAGCGGGGCCGCGCGCGCCGGGACAAGACTGACGGAGAGCGAGTCAGGTACGGGAGCCGGGATGCGCATCGCGAGCGGGCGCCTCCCGCATCGCGAATCGCATCCCGGCTGAGAGAGGTATTGCAGCGCACCCGGTCAGCAGGTCTGACCGGGGCGCTGCAAATGCGAGGATGTTGTGAGCGCTCCGGGGAGGAGCAGGGACCCGGAGCGCTCGGCGTAACACATACATCTTGTATACAGTTTTCAACATTAACATTTTAATGTTAGCGGTGGTGAAGCCCTCTTGTAAACTCATACTGATGCCACCTCCAGGCTCTGTTATTGTGCTTCCATGTAAAATGTGACTCCTTGTTAGATTTGGCCCTTTGCACCCACACGCCGGGGCCCGGGACACTAAAACTTGGGAGTTAAAAGTTAATTTTCAAAATCCTTCATTTAAATTTCAAAATCTTAAATTTTAATTTAAAAAATTATACATTTCAATGGTTTCATCATGCTTCTGCCAACCCCCCGCTGTTCCATTCAGACACCATATGGTCTCCTCATGTGTCAGCCACCTACAGGCTGTGCCATTTAGCCACTTTATGGACTCCTCCTACTGATGCCACCTCCAGGCTCTGTCATTGTGCTTCCATGTAACATATGACTCCGTGTTAGATTTGGTCCTTTGTACCCACATGCCGGGGCCCGGGACACTAAAAGATGGGAGTTAAAAGTTCCATTTCAAAATCCTTAATTTAAATTTCAAAAACTGAAAGAAAAAAAAAATCATACATTTCAATGGTCTCCTCATGCTTATGCCAACTCCAGGCTGTGTCATTGAGGCAAAATATGGTTTACTGATACTGCTGCTGGGCCTGGGTTTGGGAATAAAAATGTTGTTATGGTAGCACTAGCTATCCAAAATCTTCATTTTAAATTTCAAAAATTCTTCTGTTTTTTCTTTGGGATTGTGAAGCCCTGGTGTGTACTCATGCTTCAGACAATTCCAGGCTGTGTCATTCAGGTACAAAGTGGTTTACTGATACTTCTGTTGGGCCTGGGTCTGGGAATAAAAATGTTGTTATAGTGGCACTAGCTACCCTAAATTGTTGGTTTAAATTTCTGAATTCATCTTTTAATCTTAGGGATTGTGAAGGTCTAGTGTCTATTCATGCTGCTGCCAACTCCTGGCTCTGCCATTCAGCCACTATATGGTCTCCTCATGCTTCAGCCACCTTCAGGCTGTACCATTCAGACACCTTATAGGCTACTTATGCTTTCCCCACCTCCAGGCTGTGTCATTTAGCCAATATATTACTTTCTGATGCTGCTGGGACTGGAATATTAACTGCAAATATGTTGTGGTAGCACTAGCTAAGATAAATGCTTTATTGAGATTTCAACATTGATCTTTCAATGTAAGGAGCTATAAAACCCTCTTGGGTACTACTGATGCCTGCTCCTGACTGTGTGTTTCAGGAACTACTTGGCTTACCAATGCTTCTGGCCTTGGGCCTCAAATTTTTGGATGTTTAACACTAGCTAAATACATGCTTAATAGAAATCTCAACATTGCTCTTTCAATGTAAGGGGTTATGAAACCCTTGAGTATACTGCTGATGCCTGTGCCTGACAGCTCCTGTGTCTTTCAGGAACTACTTGGCATACTGATGCTTCTGGGCTTGCACCTTAAATTTTTGGATGGTAGCACTAGCTAACATGCATCTTCAATAGAGATTTCCACATTCACCTTTTAATGTTAGGGTTTGTGAACACGTCTTGTGTACTCATGCTGCTTCCTGCTCCACTGTGTGTTTCAGGAACTACTTGGCTTATTGATGCTGCTGGGTCTGGGCCATAAAACTTTTGATGATAGCTCTAACTAACATACATCTTAAATAAAGATTTCAACATTCATCTTTTAATCTTGGGGGTTGTTATTTTTTCAAGGCTGAGGCCGATTGGCCGTCAACATCATATTACCTGTGGAATTATCACAAGAATCCAATGAAACATGTTGGAGCAATAGCAATGAAGCATAACTTATTAAATTAAAACATTCATACTTTCATATTCAGGGGGGCACTGAGAGGCAGGGGTTGGGACAGGTGGTATCTTGTCTGGTGGAGGACTGCCAGTTCGATGCTCGCCAGAATGGGTAATGTAAAAATTTAATTTTCACATCAAATTACATTAAATATGACATAAAAGATCGAGCTGCAGAGATTTCCCAGGTTTTTTAAACATAATGCTGCCCAACCAACTTCAAGGTAAAGTATTATTTACTTGGCAGGCTGGGGCAGGGTAGTAAAGATTTATTGAGGGCTGAGAAAAGAGGAAGGATGGAGAGTAGACTTTAGTGCGGAGGCAGGTAGAGGACTTGGCAGCACTGCAGTGCAGGGAGGACAAGCAGCCTATCATTGCTGGATCTTAGGGAGACTATAAAAGCTGAGTGACATGCACACTGTGTGTCTCCCAGCTTTCTCAGTCTCCTGATGAGCTCCAATATGGCTGCTTTACCAGATAGATATTCTCTTCAGGAGACTGGGAAAGCTGGGAAAAACTGTGAGCCCAGAATGGTTTAGCTTTTCCAGTCTCCTGAACAGCTCCAATATGGCAAAGATTGATTAAACTGTCCGGCAGGCAATTGCAGAGATTAGTTGGTGCAACTTAAGGGGGGGGGGGGGGGGGGAAGCAGATAGGGAAAAAAAAGATTTATTGTAGGCTGAGAAAAGAGTGAGGAGGGAGAGAACAGAAGACTTGGAAAGCTCGTTGGCACGCAAACCGAGTGCCATAAAGTGTGCCCAGCTTTCCCAGTCTCCTGAAGAGCTCCAATATGACAGATATACTCTTCAGGTGACTGGTAAAGTTGAGGAAGTATAGTGAGTCCTGCATTCTGCACTGCATGCCACCAAGCTTTCCCAGTTTCCTGAAGACAAATATTCTCTTAACCCCTTAAGGACTCAGCCCATTTGGACCTTAAGGACTAAGACAATTTTATTTTTGTTTTCGTTTTTTCCTCCTCCACTTCAAAAAATCATAACTCTTTTATATTTTCATCCACAGACTAGTATGAGGGCTTGTTTTTTGCGCGACCAGTTGTCCGTTGTAATGCCATAACTCACTTTATCATAAAATGTATGGCGCAACCCAAAAAATACTATTTGTGTGGGGAAATTAAAAAGAAAACCGCTATTTTGCAAATTTCGGAAGGTTTTGTTTTCACGCCGTACAATTTATGGTAAAAATGACATGTGTTTTTTATTATCTGGGTCAATACAATTAAAATTATACCCATGATTATACACTTTTCTATTACTGTTGCGCTTAAAAAAAATCACAAACTTTTTAACCAAATTAGTACGTTTAAAATCCCCCTCTTTTGAATACCTATAACGTTTTCATTTTTCCGTATAAGCAGTGGTATTAGGGCTCATTTTTTGCGCCGTGATCTGTACTTTTTATTGATACCATATTTGCTCATACAAAACTTTTATTACATTTTTTATAAAAATTTTGGGGAATAAAATGTTATAAAAAAGCAGCTATTTTGGACTTTTTTTTTTTACGTTAATGCCGTTCACCGTACGGGATCATTTACATTTTATTTTAATAGGTCGGATATTTACACACGCGGCGATACCAAATATGTATAAAAAATAATTTTTTTTTACACTTTTTGGGGGTAAGATAGGGAAAATGGGGCAATTTACGTTTTCACTGGGGAGGGTTTTTTTTTACTTTATTTTTTTTACTTTTATTTTTACACTCTTATAGTCCCCATAGTGGACTATTTATAGCAACCATTCGATTGCTAATGCTGATCAGTGCTATGTATAGGACACAGCACTGATCAGCATTATCAGTCATCTTCTGCTCTGGTCTGCGGGAAGGCAGATCAGAGCAGAAGACTCCCGGAAGGCAGCGGAGCCAGGTGAGGGAACCTCTGTTTGCCGTGCAGGATGATCGGATCGCCGCGGCAGCGCTGCGGAGTGATCCGATCATCCTGTTAAGTGACCGCGAGGCTGCAGATGCCGTGATCTGTATTGATCACGGCATCTGAGAGGTTAATGGCAGACATCTTCGGGTTCGCGGATGTCCGTCATTACCGGCGGGTCCCTGGCTGCAATCCACAGCCGGGACCTGCCGCGCATGATGTCGGCATCGCTCTGATGCCCGCGGTTATGCTCAGGACGTAAATGTACGTGTATGTCCTGGTGCTTTAAGTACCACATCACCAGGACATACATTTACGTCCTGCGTCGTTAAGGGGTTAAAAAGACTGGTAAATCTGGGTGGCAGAAAGTACACAGTGCACGGCTCAAAATACTTCCCCAGCTCTCCCAGTCTCCTGGACAGATTATCTTTCTGATGAAGCAGATACTTTCCCCAGACAATGCTGGATACTTAGATAGTACTAAAATAAATTAAAAAATTATACAAATTCCAAAGAATAACATGTGATTTTACTGTACAGTGATATAAAAAAAAGAAATAGGAAAATACCACAATGTTGCACAATTTTGTTTCTTTTTTTCAATATCCACCCCCAAATCATTGCTTAGAGATGGATTAAAAAATGTTATGAGTGTTAGAAAGAGAGAGGGGTAAAATTTTTATTCATCAGGTCAGGAAGGGGTTAAGCACTAACATACTATATGTCTGTCCTAAAATAAAATAATGTGTGGAGATTTGTTTTTCTGAAGATCCTTAATGCTCCATGGGAATCTCTAACACATATTCACATGACTGTTTCATGAAGATAATTACAAATGATGTGATAAATGATAACACAACCTGTAATATAATTCCTGGTAATTATATAAAGACCTGTAGCTCCGGTGTAGAGACAGTCACCTGTCTGTGATAGAAGATTACACGATGGATTCCGGCTCCCGTAAGATCTATCATGTACATGGATTTGATTCCAGACAATTCCTGGAGCATTATGTCTCAGATAAACCTGATATGGTCTTTGAAGAGGATTTCTTAAGATTTCCCATTGAAAATTTTGTGAAAGCTTTCAGACCAGGTATGTATGCTTCTATGCTTTTATTTATTTATTTTTTACAGTCTTATTACATTGTTTATAGTTATAGATTAACTCTAAATACCCATTCTTTTTGGCTGACTTTTTCTTTTTTTTTTTTCTTTCTTTCTTAGCACTTTAAATGGTTGGAAACAATTGTAAATAACTAAATGAAGAACTTGTTTTTTAGTTGTTACAGAGCAGACAACCATGCTCCTCTATATAATTCTCCTATCATTTAAAGGGAGCAGAGTGAGCCTAGTCATTAAAGTGCTACTCTAAATGTGGTCCCGGTGGCATGATATGAGCTTAGATTTTGCTGCTGCTTCTGATTCAGTGACTTGCTGGAGACTATTACAATCCGTTGACACATTTGCCAGAATTCCCTTGAAAGTCTATTGGACTACTGGCAAATCCGTTCTCAGATTGTGATAGTCTCAAAGCAAGTCACCAGATCAAAAGTGTCTGCAAAATTAAAGAAGAATTCCTGCCTCCTGGACTACAATTAGTGGTACCCTTTAAAAATGAAGAATATAGGGGTCTCAGTGTTTAGAAAAGTAATTGCACTCTTTGAAATATCCTGAATATTTGGCCATTTCTAGAGGATGATCAAGGGTTTTTTGTGGGGCAATTACGTTAAAAACCTGCATTGGTTTGTTCTACTGTCATTTCCTGATTTATTCTAAATCAGTTTTTGATCAAGTAGAAAGTTGTTTCCGGGTTCTAGATTTTAGTGTGTCAGTTCTTAGAAACACAATGCATCAACAACTGTTCTATGCTCAGATTAATAGTTATAGAATAAAGACACATAGTACTCACCTTTGAGTTTCCCATTAATTTGTCTTGGCTCATTGTAGCGTTGTCATTTTTATAGATGACACAAGTATGGTGGGCATGCTATAGTTGCCGGAACAGGGACTAAGACTATAGACTGTTACGCATATTCTAATGCTTCTTCCGGTCGCTAGAGTATGCAACACAGTCTGTAGTCTCATTTACTGTCCCTGCACCTGCACCCCCTCCCAGCATGCCCACCATTACTGTGTTGTCTCTGGAATGAAAACGCTACAATAAACCAAAACAAAGAATTAATAAAATCAAGGCTGAGTGCTATGTGTCTTTATTCTACATCTACTAATCAATTAGAAAGTCTGAAACAGAGTAGTGTTTGAGCACCCCGTAGGAAGGTTTGGTGTGAGTAGATTCAGGATTGATAGCTGTCAGCCAACTGGACCATGGTCTGACTCTATTTGTTTGCCTCAGCACTTTATTTATGATCAGGTTATCACTAATGATAGAAATATTGGCCAGATTGAAAGAAGATTACAGAGAGTATTGTTTACTTTGTAGAGCCTGTCCTATTTTGTATGACACAGACACTACTAATGAGGATTCTACAATGATAAATGTTCCCTTTGGTGACACTGAAGAAAAATAAAACTGATACTGCTAGATTCCCCCATAGACTAGAGCAGATAACTGGGGGCCATGACAGTAGGACACATATCTAGGTGTTAAAATTTGTTCCAAAAGGCTTCACTTTTAACTGATGTCAAATGTATTTAGTTGTATTGTGATGGCCAATTTGGATTCAGCCCTACACTCAATAGGCCAGGTACAACAGAAGGAGTTTAAGGAGCTAAGTGGAAATGCAAAGCATCGCTACCTAGCTCCATGAGACAGACAGGAATCAGCAATACATAGTGTATCACTGCTTACTGTAGAGTAAGCAGGACTTCTGTCAAAACTACAGGAGTCCATATTCTCTAAATTGTTTCCTTAGTGTTATGCTAGTACAACATAAAAACTACCTACTGAGCATTGAGGCATAATTTAAATGTCTTTCTGCTCAGTTAAAAGTTTGGGGAGAGATAAATTATAGAAGACCTAATGGTTATAATAGCATAAAATATAGCTGCCCTATCCAACCAAGTAAGGGCTCAGCCACATTTCCATTCATATGGTTAATAATTACATAATCAGTAGTCAAAGCAGCTTAACGGAGCTGTAGCTGAGCTGTCAGGTGACTAGAAAGGACAGCTATATTGTACATAATTGCAGCTATTAGTATTTCCAGTATACAGGAACAAGGATTTTTGTTAAACTAAGAGGAGTCCCTGCTCAACGATGAAGTGTCCATGGTGATCTAAGCTAGTGTGCCACTAGCTTAGATCACCATGAGGTATACACTGTCAGCTTGGCACAGAGTTCAATAAATTTCCACAAGCATGTACACTAGCATTTTCCAATGTGTTCAGTCTGCTTCTGGCTCTAGGAAGTCAACTTTATTTATGAATGTATTTATGAATGTACAAATATTTTCTATGGTGTTAGAATTTACCTATAATTAAGATGGGAGCCCCCCCCCCCCCAACACACACACACACACTCACCACCCAATACATGTCAGGATAAGCCTATTCTGCAATATACTGTAGGCTTTTATAAAGTACTATTTACCTGAAAGTAGTATTTTAAACAACTTGGCTCTGCTCAAATAATCCTTTTAATGTGATACTAAAAGGTATTAGATTAATACCACCAAATTTAACAAACAAAACATTTCAGGGTTATTTGTGCATTTAGTTATTTAATTATTTTTATACATTAATATATATAATAGTTTTTCATATTTGATGTTTTATTATACTGAATTTCTCTCTACAGGTCATATTAGAGGAGATGTCCTGATTGACCTCAGCATTGGTCCCATGATTCACTATCTCTATGCACCCAGTGAGTTTTTCAAGCACATCATAATACTGAAGGTCCGAGACAGATGTATCCTGGAGCTAAAAAGATGGCTGAACACACGTACTGGAGCCTTTGACTGGGGACATGCCACAAAGATTCATGTAGACATAGAAGGAAAGAGGTAAAATATTTGCCAAAGTTATAGGGGAAACCCATTGTCATTGTCATTACTGCAGAAAACATATAAAGCAGATCTAGGAAATGTTTAAGCATTAAATCATTCAAGAAAAACTAAATTTGACCTCATATCCTGTCCTCATATCTCATATCACTAAATATTCTCTGCCCCTATCTGCCCAGTAGTTAGCAGGATAATTAAGAGTCCCGGGCAATCTCTACAGCCGTAGAGTAACACAATTGGAGAGGAGATGTACCAGAAGTCCCACTGACTCACACAATTGGGTGGGTTAGTGTTAATTTAACTATTCTATATTTATTTAGCTGTCATATACAGTAAGTAACATATTTACAAAGTTTAATTTAGAAGTTATGCTGGAAAATACATACAAACATACACATGTGGGATTTTATATCTATAAATAAGTTTATGGGGCCGTCCTCTAAAGAAAGACAGAGATTGTTACAAGCCGGAGAGTGAAGTGTCCTATAGTGTGATTCCTTTGACTCATTCCAATGGCCGACAGATCAGAACCTTTATCATATCTCTGTGACATGACAAAAGATTTTTGAAGTGACATGGACACTTTAATGGTTGTCTAAGTGAATGGGAACCTGTCAGCAGATTTTTTGTTGTAAAATCTTCTTCCTCACCATGCTGAGAGTTTTCCCGCCTGCAGGGATGGTGAGGAGATGAAATTAGAAAGTTTCCCGAGTCCTTGAAAAAATTTAAAAGTGTGTTAGGTTTCTCTTGAGGTGAGTATGGTTTCCTTTTCACTTCTATACAACCCTGACCCACCTAAAGGGGTACTCCGCTTCTAGACATCTTATCCCCTATCAAAAGGATAGGTGATAAAATGTCTGATTGTGGGGGTCCCCCGCAATCTCCTGCAGCACTCTGCATTCTAAACAAACGCCGGGTTCCTGCAGCAGGGGTCGTGGCGCACACCGCGCCCCCTCCATTCATGTCTATGGTAGGGGGCGTGGCCGTGACATCACAATCACGACCTGCGGCTCCTATCGTTCTAAATAAAATTTTCAAAATGCTGGAGCACCGGAGTACCCCTCCAAATATGCATGTGTAAATGAACCTTAAGGGCATGTTCACATAGACGGATTACTTGCTGATTTTGCACAGCGTATTTGCTGTGGAAAATCCGCAGTGGATTTTGCTGCCAATGAATTCAATGGGTCAGAAGGAAAATCTGCAAAACTAAATCTATTGAGGATTTTCTACTGGCCCATTTAGGTCAAAGGTAGCAAAATCTGCAGTGGATTTTTCACAGCAAATACACTGCGGAGATTCCGCAGGGAATCCGCCCGTGTAAACGCACCCTTAAAGAAGAAGAATGTGGGACCAAACAGTTGGGAGACCGGCAGTAGTGGGGGAGTGTTTGTTATGTTCCTAGAGCCCCAGAGACATATTAAAATATCAATAATCCCCACACAACCCATTGAGGACACAGCTTATTTTCATTTTTGAGGTATAATTTTTAAGAGACATAACTTTTATTTTTCCATTCTCCGATCCATTTGAGGGATTGTTTGAGGGATACTTTGTAATACCTTTCATTTAAGGGGGTACTCCACTGGAAATTTAATTTTTTTTTAGAAATCAACTGGTGCCAGAAAGTTAAACAGATTTGTAAATTACTTCTATTAAACAATCTTAATCATTCCAGTACTTATCAGCTGCTGTTATGAACCACAGGAGTTATTTTCTTTTTGAATTTCCTGTCTGTCTGACCACAGTGCTCTCTGCTTACACCTCTGTCCATTTTAGGAACTGTCCAAAGTTCGAGCAAAGCCCCATAGAAAACCTATTCTGCTCTGAACAGTTCCGAAAATGGACAGAGATGTCAGCAGAGAGCACTGTGGTCAGACAGAAAGGAAATTCAAAAAGAAAAGAACTTACTGTGGATCATAACAGCAGCTGATAAGTACTGGAAGGATTAAGATTTTTTAATACAAGTGATTTACAAATTGGTTTAACTTTCTGGCATCAGTTGATTTAATTATTTTTTTCCAGTGGAGTACCCTTTGGGGACCAAGCCTATTAAATTTTTGCATTTTTGTTGTTTCCTTCTTTCCTTCTAAAATCCATAATTCTTTTATATTTCCATCCACACACCCATATGAGGGCTTGTTTTTTGCGCAATCAATTTTACTTTGTAATGACACATCTAATTTTTCCATAAAATTTACAGCAAACCCAAAAACTTATTATTTAAATGAAAACAGTAATTTTGCAAACTTTGGAGGGTTTCATTTTCACGCTGTACACTTTAAAGGGTACCTCTCATCAAAAAAACTTTTGATATATTATAGAATAATGTATGCAGAATAATTTTACAATTGCATGTTATTAAAAAATATGCTTCTTTCTATTTAACCCCTTAAGGACCAATGCAAATAAACCTGTACGCCCCTGAAAGACCAGGCCTGTTTTTTCAAATCGGGGATGTCTGTCTTTATTAGAGAATAACTCTGGTAACATTTTGCCAATCATTGTCTGACATTGTTTTTTTGTCACAAGTTGTACTTCATGTACATAGTAAAAGTAAGCCGATATCATTTGTAGTTTTTTTTTACAATGCAAAAAATCATGAAATTTTTACAAAAAAATACGATTTTTTGCTATTTTAACACTAATAGGTTTCATATATTTATACTTACTGACCAAATAGTTTATGAAACTTATACTTTCAGATGTCTACTTTATTTTCACGTCATTTTTTTGTTTTTAATTAACATTTTAAATTAGTTAGAAGCCTAACAATTTAACTTGAAATTTAGAAAATTTAGAAAATTTGAAAAAGTACATCTTTTTTTATGTGCTATGCAAGGTTTGCAGAAATTAAAAGGTAGTAGAACATAGGAACCCCCCCCCCCCCCCAAATGACCCCATTTTAAAAACTAGACCCCTCAAGGTATTAGCTAGGGGGTACAGTGAGTATTTTAACACCATAGTTTTTTGGCAGGAATTATTACGCGATGCTCCGGGGTGCTGCAGGAGAGACAGAGGGAGCCCCCTCCCTCTGTCAGAACTCCTTACAGCACGCAGTCACTTCTGACCGCAGCTGTAAGGGTTAAACTGTCAGGAGTGAAGTGAACTTCACTCCCGGCAGTGCGGCAGGTCCTGGCCAGCCGCGGCCACAGACAGCACCCCGCGATCACGATGCGGGGTGCTGCAGAGGAGACAGAGGGAGCCCCCTCCCTCTGCCATAACACTTACAGCCCGCGGTCATTTCCGACCGCGGCTGTAAGGGTTAAAACTGCCGGGATCGAAGTTTACTTCGGTCCTGGCAGTGCAGCAGGGTACCGGCTGTGTGATACAGCCGAGTCCCTGCCGCGATCTCACAGGTGCACTGGGCAGCACCCACAAGAAGAACAGACGTCCAGGTGCGGGAATGGCCGCCAACCTGGACTTCTATACTCGTCCATGGTCGTTATCGGGTTAATTTTCCACTTCGAAGAAATGACCACTAGGGGTCTCCCTACCAGTCCTGGCAGCAAGCATTTCAGACTCATGCTGGAGTCCTAAACACTACGAGCTGCCAGTCTGCTTTGTTCTCAAAGGAGAACACTCAGGCTGTGAACAAAGCAGGCTGGCAGCTCTGAGTGTTTAGGACTCCAGCATGAGTCAGAAATGCCTGGAAGAATACAATAGAAAGAAGCATATTTTTCATTAACATGCTATTGGAAAGTTATTCAACATTCATAAATCTAAACTATATCAAAAGTTTGTTTGATGAGAGGCACCCTTTAAGGTAAAAATGACATGTTTTCTTTATTGTGTGGGTCAATACAATTAAAATAATACACATGGTTACATACTTTTTTTGTACTGTACTGCTTTAAAAAAAATCTCAAACTTTTTTTTTTTTACAAAATCAGTATGTTTCTAATCACCCTATTTTGACCACCTATATATATATATTTTTTTTTCATTTTTCCATATACAGGGATGTGTAAGGCTCATATATTGCACAGTGACCTGTAGATTTTTTTTTTTTAGTACCACTTTTATGTGTATGTGCCTATTTGATCGCTTTTAATAAAAAAAAAAAATTGGAATGTGATGTGACCAAAAAGCAACTATGTTGGACTTTTTTATTTTTACGTTTCCGCCATCCACCGTATGGGATCATTAACATTATATTTTGATCGGACATTTACGCACGCAGGGCAATAACAAATATGTTTAACCCCTTCCCTCAAATGAACAAATGTCAATTTTTTGCCTGACTTAACGCAAATGGAAGTTCATACATGTCCAATAAATTTTCTATCACCATGTCCCGTGGCATGGTGATAGAAACTTCATTGCTGCTGTTCTGAACAGCTAATTGATGTTACTAGGCATATAGGGATCAATCAGAATGGTCACCAGTTGCTGATCGCTGTCATTGGCCAGTCAGTAAGTGACTGACCAATGATAAGTGACTTGCGAGGTTCGCGGTGTTTACTGAATCTGAGAAGTTAATTTCTCTGCCTGATCTTCTCAGATTTGGTAATCTCCTGCAGAACCAGCAGAAAAAGTGTATAAAGAAGAGAGTTAACCCCCGATACACCCCTGATCACTTACAAACTCTGTGCCGGCAGTGCTGTGAATGTGTCCCGTATCCGGCTGCGGCTGTCAGTTGCTGTTGATGTCTGCGATCTCACCTAAGTCCCCCCAAGTGTTCCCAGGCGTTTCCCCTAAGTGTTCCCCACCAGTGTCCACCCAAATGTACCTTATATCCCCCCAGGAGTTTCTCCTGCACCCCGATCTGTGTCAGGAGAGCTGTGCCGGTCTAATGCCAGCGTTACTGTCATTACTGATCGTGAACCCCCACCATTGTTCCCCCCAAGTGGTCCCTCACATATATTACATCCCATCAAGTGAATTCTACAGCCCCCTAAGTAATCTGCTGCCTTCTTTCAGATCGCTGCTAGTGAGCTGCCTCCTCACTGATGATCTCCCTGTCAGTGAGGATCTCCTTGTCAGTGAGGATTTTGTCCCCTCACAAAAGTCCCTCAATGTGTGCCCCCAAGCATACAGATATCCCTAAGTATATTCACAGCCCCCTGAGTGATCTGCTGCATCCTACCTCTCACAAATCCTCAGATCCCTCTATTCAGATCCTGTTCTCAGTGAGCCTGTCAGCCATTCAGTTCTGCTGCCTCAGCAAAAAATTCCTTTACTGTGTGAAAAAATAAATTCACCCTGTCTAGTCCCTGCCATTAGATTTGTGCCGTCAGTACACATACCCCCCCGCAAAAAAAAAAAACATGCCAAAAAATAAAATTGTTAGTTGTTAGTCATCAGATCAGGTTCAATCATCTGATCCGTGGTTTCAGTTATCTGGTCCGTGTCGTCCGTCATTTGATTCATGTTGCCAGTCATCAGTTCCGTGCAGTGATTGTTGTAACACTCCCCCCCCCAAAAAAAAAAAAAAAAAACACAAAAAAAATGTAAATTGTTAGTTGTTAGTCATCAGATCAGATTCAGTCATTTGATTCGTGCTGTCAATTATTTGATCCCTTTTTTTCAGTTATCAGATTTGTGTAGTAGTTGTAAAAAACATGGCGCAGTGGAAATAGTGCAGAGGAGGCCTTCGCTATGATATTCGCTGATACACAAAACAAAACTTACTCCAACGACTGGATTAAGAGGTGCTGGACAAACTGACTGAAGGGATCTCAAGTTTAATCACCCATGATGCAACGTGTTTCACAGAAAGACTGCTTCATCAGCCATACCCAGGTGAATAAAACATGCAATATATAGGGCATGTGAGGTAGCCCATCCAGCTGCAGGCTTAAAGGGACCATGCACCATATATATATATATATATATATATATATATATATATATATATATATATATATATATACATATTTATATTTAACCTTTTCAGGACGCCGGGCATACGCCCGTCGGAATTCCGGTCCCCGCCACTAGCCGGTTGGGGACCGGACCGGGATGCCTGCTAAAATCATTCAGCAGGCATCCCGGCACATCGCCGAGGGGGGTCCTGAGACCCACACATGTTGGCGATCGCAGAAAAATCGCATGTCAATTCAGGCATGTGATTTTCTGCTATTTTGGGCTGATCGTGTCTCTGGTGAGCCGATCACTCGGAAAATAGGGATGATCAGAGCTGTCAGTGACAGCCCCGATAATCCTGAGGTGTGGTAGTAAGGTCGCAGTGCTGCGATCTCCTCCTATCCCCTGCCATTGGTCAGAACTGATTCTGACCAATGGCAGCGCAGGACAGTGGGTTGCCGTGGCAACCCCCCGTTCTGCCCACCCCTGGATGTCGGGCAGAACAGGAGGAGAAGATGGAGGCCGGTACCTGGCCAGAAGATGACGTGGGGACCGCAGATTGTCGCTGGAGACAGGAGCAGGTAGGGAAAATGACGGTGGGGGGGGCAAAGGAAGGGGGCAGTAAGCGATATTTACTGCTGCCCTTCATAGTGGGTGCCAAACTGCAACTCTCAGCATGCCCAGATAGCCAAAGGCTATCTGAGCATGCTGGGAGTTGTAGTTTTGCAACATCTGAACGGTCATAGTTTGGAGACCACTGTTACAGTGGTGCCCAAACGGTAGCCCTCGAGATGTTGCCAAACTACAACTCTCAGCATGCCTAGACTGCCCAGGCATGCTGGGAGTTGTAGTTCTGTAACATCTGTCCCTTCAGATTTTGCAATTTTCATGACATTTTTGAAAATTGCTGCTCTACTTTGAAGCCCTCTAATTTTTTCAAAAAGTTAAAATATGTCCATTTTATGATGCCAACATAAAAGTGGACATATTGTTTTTGTGAATAAAAATAACATTTATTTGGAATATCCATTTTCCTTACAAGTAGAGAGCTTCAAAGTTACAAAAATGCAACATTTTCAAAAATGTCATGACATTTTGGGATTTTTCAGATGAAAGCAGGTTCACACTGAGCACATGTGAGAGATGTGACAGAGTCTGGAGACGCCGTGGAGAACTTTCTGCTGCCTGCAACATCCTCCAGCATGACCGGTTTGGCTGTGGGCAAGTAATGGTGTGGAGTGGCATTTCTTTGAGCGGCCGCACAGCCCTCCCTCTGCTTGCCAGAGGTAGCCTGACTGCCATTAGGTACTGAGATGAGATCCTCAGACCCCTTGTGAGACCATATGTTGGTGTGGTTGGCCCTGGGTTCTTCCTAATGCAAGACAATGCTAGACCTCATGTGGCTGGAGTGTGTCAGCAGTTCCTGCAAGAGGAAAGCATTGATGCTATGGACTGGCCGCCCTTTCCCCAGACCTGAATCCGATTGAGCTCATCTGGGACATCATGTTTTGCTCCATGCTTTAGTCCAGGTCTGTGAGGACATCCCTCAGGAGACCATTCGCCACCTCATCAGGCTCATGCCCAGGCATTGTAGGGAGGTCATACGGGCACGTGGAGGCCACACACTACTGAGCCTCATTGTGACTTGTTTTAAGGACATTACATCAAAGTTGGATCAGCCTGTAGTGTAATTTCTACTTTGATTTTGAGTGTGACTCCATATCCAGACCTCCATGGGTTGATAAATTTGATTTCCATTGATAATTTTTGTGTGACTTTGTTCTCAGCACCTTCAACTATGTAAAGACGAAAGTATTTCATACGATTAGTTAATTCATTCAGATCTAGGATGTGTTATTTTTGTGTTCCCTTAATTTTTTTGAGCAGTGTATATACCCAAATCAAAATATAGCAGTTGATGAATACCTTGTAAGCTTTAAAGGGAGGCTGATGTTTCGGCAGTATCTCCCCAACAACATAGTCCGGTATGGGATCAAAATGTATAAGGTATGTGAAAGTAACAGCGGCTACACACCTCTTTAAAGTTTACAAGGGAAAAGATTCATCCCTTAACCCCCCCTGCTTGCCCGTTATCCCTGGGTATTATAGGAAAAATTGTATGAGGTTTGATTTACCCTCTTCTCGATAAGGGATATCACCTGTAAATAGTGTGGGAATTAGCTGAACAAATGGTAGGCTGACAGGCAGGAGGCTGGTGCAAAACAAAAGGGTTTATTTAAAAAAAACAAGCAGGAACATAACAGTTCAGCAGAAGGCTTCTCAGCAGCCGGTTAACTCAGTCCATACAACAAAAAAATAGAAGGTTTCTCCCTCATAAACATCCATACATGACCTTGTAGTGGTGGTTACTCCAATTGCAGGGCAGCAAGGCTCTCTCAGTCCTGTTCTCAGGGCACTGCTGTGACTGCTCCAGTCTGTAGCTCACTGCAGAGCAAAAACATGGCTACCACACTCTCCTCACCTGAGGTCTAGGAGCAGCAGTTTTAATACAGACTAAGTCCAGTAAAGCCCGGACCGGACTCTGGGAACGGCCTCCCACCCACAGTACAGCCGTTCCAGGAAAAGAGCCCACTAAAACTGCATGGCAGTTATTCTAGTATTGCACATATCAGTAACCTACTGTTACTGATTACAAAAAATGCTCTTTTCCCCCACCGAGCCCCGGGACTTCGGTGGCACATATACTGCAGCTTCCTTGCTTTAACTTAGCTGCATGGCAACACTGAAATGGATTGCCAGATTGGCCTCTTTGACAACCCTGGAAGTTTAGTAGTGAATACAGAAATCTACTTGGCACATATCTACCTTCCACCACTTTGCCTGTTGGTCTCCTACAATAGATCATTTTTTATAATAGTATACCCCTCCTAAAGTCCCTTGCTGCAAGGTCCACAGTAGCTTGTGGAACTATTAGAAAAAAACTAAAAGTACTCCCAAAAACTTTTCTCGCCACCTCGCTGCCATAGGGCAGTTTGCAGAGAGAACCTTCTCTTTCTTAAAAACTGGGACAAAAGAGAGGTTTTAATTCTATCCTCCATTCATCCAGATGTAAGCAGAACTGTTCCTGTGTTGGGGTCAAGCACAGAGGTCCAGAAACCAAAATCTATACTAGACTACAACCGCTACATAGGTGGGGTGGACCTCTCTGACCAAGTCATCAAACTCTACAATGTCATGAGAAAGACCAGGACATGGTATAAATAGCTGTCAGTCCACCTCACCCATATTTTATAATGCTTTTGTAGTGGCATGGGATGCAGGGAACAGTAGCTCTTTCCTGAAGGCCCTTATCTTCAATTCTAGAGAGGAGGCCTCTGTTTCTGGCGTAAACATCAGCCACATTGTTCACGGGCAACATTTCCCCTCAGAGGTCCCCTCAACAGAGAAGCTAAAAAGACCACAGAAGAGGTGTCGGGTGTGTGCCCGTAGAGGGATAAGAAAATATGTTACATATCAGTATAACACGTGTCCCTCCAAACCTGGCCTTTGCATGAAAGAATGCTTGTAAATTAACCATACATCCTTAGAATTTTATTTTTTCCCCTTCTTATTAGTCTTTTATACCCCATTGGCCATTTTAAATTCATTTTCTGTGTACACCCCACTGAAAATTTTATTGACCCCCCCCCCAAGCTAAATTTCAAAATCTCACTATACCCCTAGATGAATACATAGAGGGATATTTCTTTCCAATTGGTCACACTAAATTACAATATGTGTAAAAAAAAAAAAAAAAAAAAACGTGAGACTGACAGACGGAGTTATTGAGGAAGTGTATATTTCTCCTACAATGCTCTCCTAAGCGGCTTTAGGCAGTTTGTGGACAGATATGTGTCACCGAAAGCCTTGGGTTCGGTGAAGGAAAACCGAAAGTTTTGTGTGTCAGTGTGCCGTGGCAGGCATAACAAATATACTACCGCATACAAGTCATGATATTATTGCTCTGAAAATGTGTCAGTAACAATAATGCATACCCTGCAGACGTGGCCGACATAACAGTTATAATACTGCACAAAAGTCATAATATTATTGTTCTGAAGAGGTGTCAGTAACCACAATGCGCAGTATAAGTCGACTCGAGATATTACGCTCCCCTTAATGTGTCATTAACAATAATTGTGCAGTGCATCCCCCTGCAGATGTGACAGGCACAAACAAGTATACTACCCCAACCGTTTGTGATATTATTGCTCTGAAAACGTGTCAGTTATAATAATTGTGCGGTGCATCCCCTGCAGACGTGGCAGGCAAAACAGTTAAACTACCGCACAAGTCATAATATTGTTGCTCTGAAGAGGTGTCAGTAGCAACAATGCACAGTGCATCCCCCTGCAGGCATGGCAGGCATAACGGGTATACTGCCACCTATAGGTTATGATATTATGCTTTCAATGTGTCATTGAAATAATTATGCAGTGCGTCCCCCTGCAGACGTGGCAGGCATGACAAGTATACTACCGCATACAGGTCGTAATATTATTGCTCTGAAAAATTGTTGGCAATAATAATTGCACGGTGCATCCCCCTGCATACGTGGCAGGGATAACAATTATATTACTGCCTACAAGTCGTAACATTATTGCTCTGATGAGGTGTCAGTAACAATAATGCACAGTGCATCCCCCTGCAGGTGTGGCAGGCATGCTGTGTATACTACCAGCCACAGATCGTGACATTGTCACTCTGAATGTGTCCGTAATAATTACGCCATGCCTCCCCCTGCAGTCATGGCAAGCATAACAGGTATGCTATCGTCTGCCTCCTCCTGCAATCAGTAACAATACCCAAACACCAAACTCCTCTATGCCGCACGTTTGTAAATTTGAACATGCGCACCTTCTATGCTATCACGTAAATGCGGTATGTACTATGAAAGTGAACATGCTATAAATGCTAATGTACCATATGCGTATTGTGGATGTAACGAAGGAACACACTTATAACGTATGAAGATGTGCTTCTATGAGCTTTGCATCCTGTACATGTTACCAAGAACATTTCACACTGAGAATGCTATGAACGTATGCACCCTTAATCCATGAAATTACATATGCTGCTGTACCTATGAACATTTTATGTATATAACATGTATATTTGTTTATTTATCTTTTATTTTATTTTATAATACTATGTGTGAATACTATGAACATATGTACCGTATGAATGCTAACAAAAGTATGTATAAGTGCTACGAGCGCATGTGCAGTGCAGTATGAGCGTATGTACCGTATGAACCCTACAAACCTATGTGCAGTCTAAATCCTACGACCGTATGTACCATATGCTACTAGCTTATGACAAATGTTATGAGCATAAATACCTTGTAAAGCTATGAATAAAAGTCGCAACATCACAGCTATGAGCTTGCCTTGTATAAACTATGCACTTGTGTACCACCATTTTTCACAATAGCCCAAAAACTGCTGTGGGCGTATAATCGATATACAGGCTATGAGCGTATTAGCAAGAGTGTGTGTGCCATATTAAACTATGAGCGCCCATGCAGTACAGTGCTTTGAGTGTAGGTACCGTATAATGCTACGAGCGTACATACAATACCAGTGTTATGGGAGTACGTGCCGTACCAATGCTATGAGCTTCTGTGCAAGAAAATGCCATGGGTGTATGTGCAGTGTAAATGCTATGAGCAATAAGTGCAGTATAACTGCCATGAGCATGTGCAATCTAAATGTTAGGAGCATAGTGCAGTATCAAAACTATGAGCATATGTGCAACATTATGATAAAGCGTAGTGCAGTATAAATGCTATGAGCATGAGTGCACCATAAAAACTGTGAGCCTATGTGCCGTATCTATGCTTGAGAGCATAAGTGCAATATGAATGCTATGAGCGTATGTGCCGTAAAAAAGCTACGAACGTGAATGCAGTAAAGTGTAATGAGCATGAGTGCAGTATAAATGCTACAAGCGTAAGTGCAGTACTGATGCTGTTAAAGTAAGTGCAACATAAATGCTGAGTGTTAAAGCCTTATAAATTCTATGCGTGTATGTGCAGTATGTTGTGAATACTATGAGCAATGTGTAATATAAATGCTATTGGTGTACATGCCAAAAGAATGCTGAGAGTGTACGCGCAGAGTAAGTGCTGTGAGTGTACGTGCAGTATGAACGTGATAGGCCTATGAATAGTCTGACTGCTATGTGCGTAAATGTGGTATAAACTGCTATTAGCATGTGTATACTATAATACTGTTGGCATAAATGTGGTACGAATACAATCAGCCACGTGCAGTCTAACTGCTATTGACTTATATGCCGAATAGATGCTGTGAGTATACGTGCAGAATAACGCAATGTGCATATGAACAGAAATAACAGCTATGAGCGTATGTAGTATAAAAATATGCATGCACAAGCAGTAAGACTGCAGTGAACGTATGTTCAGTATAAATGCTATAAGCGTAAGTGCAATATAAGCTCTGTGAGCAGAAGTGCAGTATAAATGCCATGAGCGTGTGTGCCATATAAATGCTGTGAGTGTACAAGCAGTATAAATGCTCTGAGCTTACATACAGTGAATGCTTATTAGCCTATGTGCCGTATAAATACTATGAGCATACCAGCAGTATGAATGCAGTGAGTGTACGAGCAGAAAATGCTAAGAGCGTGCATACAATCCGAGCGTGCATGCAATATGAATGCTGTGAGCGAGCGTGCCGTATGAATGCTATGAGCGTGCTTACCGCATGAATGCTATGAGCGTGTATGCCGATTGAATGCTATGAGTGTGCGTGCCGAATAAATGCTATGAGCGCGCGTGCCAAATGAATGCTATGAGCGTGTGTGCCGAATAAATGCTATGAGCGTGCATGCCAAATGAATGCTATGAGCGTGTGTGCCGAATAAATGCTATGAGCGTGCGTGCCGAATGAATGCTATGAGCGTGCGTGCAGAATGAATGCTATGAGCGTGCGTGCCGAATGAATGCTATGAGCGTGTGTGCCGAATGAATGCTATAAGCGTGCGTGCCAAATGAATGCTATGAGCGTGTGCGTGCGTATAAATACTCTTAGCATGCGTGCCATATAAATACTATTAGCGTCGGTGCCGTATAAATGCCATAGCGTATATGCTGTATAAATACTATGAGTGTGCTTGCCACATAAATGCTATAGGCATATGTGCCATTTAAATGCCATGAGCGTGGGTGCTGTGTGAATGCTATGATTGTGGGTGCAGTATAGATGCTATGAATGTACATGTAGTATAAATCCTGAGCATATGAGCCGCAGAATGCTATGGGCGTACATGCAGTATAAATGCAGTGAGTGTATGTGCAGCATGACTGCTATGAGTGTACGTGCAGTATTAGCGTATGTCTCCATTGCAATAAGCTACTAAACAGAAGTAGGGAAATGGTAGAATTGAAAAATAAAGCTTATTACCCACCAAGTGACTTATAAGTGGTTCAGAACTTATTATCAAAAAGGTGCAATATGGGTGGCGAGTGATTACAAGGCTACTGTATATACTAGAGTATAAGCCGACCCAAATACAAGCCGAGACCCCTAATTTCACACCAAAAACTCAGGAAAGGTTATTGACTCAACTATAAGCCTAGGGTGGGAAATACATCATCCCCCCCATGTCATCATCCCCCCCCTGTCATCATCCAGACCCCCGTCATTAACACCCCTGTCATCATCACCGTGTCATCACCCCCCCCCTTCATCATCACCGCCTGTCATCAGTGGTCTTCAACCTGCGGACCTCCAGATGTTACAAAACTACAACTCCCAGCATGCTCGGACAGCCATCGGCTGTCTGAGCATGCTGGGAGTTGTAGTTTTGAAACATCTGGAGGTCCGCAGGTTGAAGACCACTGCGGCCTTCGTCATCATCCAGACCCCCCTTTAGTTTTCAACTCACCTCCCCTCTGTGGGAAGGAAGGGTGAGCTGGTCTAGGCCATCTATGCTGCAGGGACCGTACGGTGGGGAGGGTTAGTCGTTCCGGGCTGTTCATTTTCACCGGGAGGCCTTCTTCTCCACTCCGGGCCAGCACCGGACTTGTGACGTTGCCTTGACAACGACGGACAGGGACGTTCATCTACAGGGACGTATGGTGCACACAGACGTCCCTGTGCGTCATCATCAAGGCAACGTCACAAGGCCGGGCCGGCCCAGCCCGGAGAACAGGGCCTCTCGGTGAAAATGGACAGCCCTGAACGACTAACCTTCCCCCCCGGACGGTCCCTGCAGCATAGATGGCCCGGACCAGCTCACCCTTCCTTCCCACCGAGGGGAGGTGAGTAGAAAACTAAAGGGGGGGTCTGGATGATGACGAAGGCCGCAGTGGTCTTCAACCTGCGGACCTCCAGATGTTTCAAAACTACAACTCCCAGCATACTCTGACAGCCGATGGCTGTCTGGGCATGCTGGGAGTTGCAGTTTTGGAACATCTGGAGGTCCGCAGGTTGAAGATCACTGAGGGATTGACAGGCGGAGAGTTCACTCGAGTATAAGCCGAGGGGGGGCGTTTTCAGCACGAAAAATCGTGCTGAAAAACTCGGCTTATACTCGAGTATATACGGTAAGTGTCCCTGGTGAGTATAACATTCAGTAATCTAAGGATTAGGCAAATATTATAAATAAAAAAAAACATATCCGCAAATGCGAAGAATCTTCCGCCAAACTCTCACGTGAGGAGACCGGACACAATATGCAATATCACCTATGTAATGAACACGTAATACGGGCCTGAGTGCGCCCGCTATAGATGCAGGAGAGCCCCCCCTTTGGCGTCATGGACCAGCCCGGGCGACTCCCGCTGATGGTCACGTGACCTGGAGCAGGTCTGGCCGGAACACAAATCCCGGGAACACCTGTGACAGACCACTGCCACAGCCCAGCCAAATCAACGCCACGCAAATACTTCGAGAGTTGTCCGGCACGCCAAATCAGGGGAGCCAGCGGGGATTCACAGATGGAATCGCCAGCCTCCAGTAAGTTACCGCTGCCATCCGCCTTCTGCCCTGAGGTAGCCAGCAGGCTGCCCCTTACCGTAATGCGTTCGTACAGCAGCTCCAATGGCGAGAGTGAGCGCCAGTGCGTGCGACTGGCGGGAAATCCAAACGTCCTCTGCTGCACCACTACTTGGCTTCACCGAACGTCGGACACGCCCTAACCTGTATGCAGGGGGCGTTATATACCATTCCGCCCCTCCCACAAACTCAGCCTTAACAGGCTTACGCTTAAATAAACCCAAGCATAGTCTGGACTTGGACTTTAACTACAGTGTCCCTGTCTCTACACGTTGAAGTCCAGGCCGCCAACAGACATTTGATGCTATCCTTTCAATGCAACATACATATTAGAAATTCTCACTATACCCCTACATGAATACATAGAGGGAAGTTCCTTTCCAATTGGTCACACTAAATTACGATATGTGTAAAACAATGTACACATTTAAAAACACTCACTATACACCTAGATGAATACTTTCTGTGATATAACTGTAGAAATGGGGCCAAACAAAAGCGCTGAACTAGCATTTTGCTACATTTTGTTAATATAATTTGATAAAAAAAAATGTTTTACCAGTTTTTATGACTGTGTCATGCCATATAAAGCTGTTATCTTCATTGTTAGAACTGGTGATATGGGAATAGTTCCTTTGGTTTGGAGGATATCTGAAACATTATCAATACAGCATGGGCTTTTTCATCGCTTCGTGAAATTTTTTGTGCATTTTGCTATACCTGAAAATACCTAAAAGTATACTTTACTGTCCACGTGTGGGGTTTGACAGTGCAATAACTGCAGGTGATTGGCTGTTTTGCGCACATTTTGGTTCCTACCCTGCCGGGCAGGAATCCGTTATAGTGTGCTGATTTATCCTGGCACATTTGTCCCTTATATAGGGATTGATTGGGCAAGAAACACGTACAACCAGTCCCGTATATAACAGATGAGATGTTTCGGTCGCCCAATGCGGCCATTTTCAAGCATGTGATCATAGACATGTGCAACATATATATATATATATATATATATATATATATATATATATATACGGTTACAAATGAACGTTAATTAAGTGAATACAAACATTAATATTACATAAGTTACTGTATATAAACATATAAAGTGCAACGTGACCAAATAGGAGCCGCCTCCTATCAAATAAGCATGTATATAGTGTTCTGATAAAAGTTTATATTTTCATCATAAGGTGCATAAGTGTACTCAGGTGTACAGTGATTAATTCGTAGTTGGGCGGGGGGAACATCCACTCACCAGTGGCCGCGAAATAACCCGCTCGGGACTGTATACAGCTTGGCGTCTCACGTGTACCGGCGCTCCATGTTTGTGGGAGGAGATGGACGGACCAATAGGAAGATAAATGAAAACATCAAGTGAATGGGAAAAGACCAATGGCAGAGTGAGCGGTATGCTCATGCGCAATAGAAGTCCATGAGGCATGTATGGCCATTTTTTGTATGGGCACACTGTTGCAAAGGATTGGGCTGATAGCTCGGCTCTTAGCACATGCGTATAGGTGGCCGGACACTCTGAGTCATGCCAGCTCCTCGTATATGATTCAGGCCGATGCTGTTTTCAGTAGTCTGCTTGGCATCCCTGAAAGGGACAGTGGTTCACCCACATCTCTCCAGGGGTACGATATCCAGAACCAGATCGGGGGCACTTGTAGCTTCCTCGCATCATGGGTCCGGAAAGCAGATTATCACTGTATCACAGCTAATAGGCCAAAGTGCAACAATGTAAAAACCGCATCAGAACCACATCAAAGCCGTATATAGTGTGAATACTGGCCAACATGAGATTTACTAGAAAATAGATGAGAAAAGTAGATAGTGGTCCATTTCCATGCGACCTCCCACAAAAAAATTATAATGTTGGGCACTGGAGAGGGGTTCCCACCATAATCCAATCTGTGAATAAAAAAATAAAATACATTAGTATGCTAAAATAGGACACATGTATAGAACATTAAACATATAGAAACAGTAGATGTAAAAGTGTCAGATCATCCCTGGTGTAACATTAAAGTCAACATTAAGACCATGGGGGCGCAACGTATTGAGTTCAAAGATCCAGTGAAGTTTGCAGCGTTTAAGTAGCGCATCTGACACTTTTACATCTACTGTTTCAATATGTTTAATGTTCTATACGTGTGTCCTATTTTAGCATACTTATGTATTTTATTTTTTTATTCGCAGATTGGATTACGGTGGGAACCCCTCTCCAGTGCCCAACATTATAATTTTTTTGTGGGAGGTGGCATGGAAACGGACCACTATCTACTTTTCTCATCTATTTTCTATTTTCTAGGAAATCTCATGTTGGCCAGTATTCACACTATATGCGGCTTTGATGCGGTTCTGATGCAGTTTTTACATTGTTGCACTTTGGCCTATTAGCTGTGATACAGTGATAATCTGCTTTCCGGACCCATGATGCGAGGAAGCTACAAGTGCCCCCGATCTGGTTCTGGATATCGTACCCCTGGAGAGATGTGGGTGAACCCCTGTCCCTTTCTGGGATGCCAAGCAGACTACTGAAAACAGCATCGGCCTGAATCATATACGAGGAGCTGGCATGACTCAGAGAGTCCGCCCACCAATACGCATGTGCTAAGAGCCGCGCTATCAGCCCAAGCCTTTGCAACAGTGTGCCCATACAAGAAATGGCCATACATGCCTCATGGACTTCTATTGCGCATGAGCATACCGCTCACTTTGCCATTGGTATTTTCCCATTCACTTGATGTTTTCATTTATCTTCCTATTGGTCCGTCCATCTCCTCCCACAAACATGGAGCGCCGGTACAAGTGAGATGCCAAGCTGTATACAGTACCGAGCGGGTTATTTCGCGGCCACTGGTGAGTGGATGTTCCCCCCGCCCAACTACGAATTAATCACTGTACACCTGAGTACACTTATGCACCTTATGATGAAAATATGAACTTTTATCAGAACACTATATACATGTCTGCTGCCATTTGATAGAAGGCGGCTCTAATTTCGTCACGTTGCACTTTATATGTTTGTATACAGTAACTTATGTAATGTTAATGTTTGCTTTCACTTAATTAACGTTCTTTGTAACCACATATATGTTGCACATGTCTATGATCACATACTTGAAAATGGCCGCATTGGGCGACCGAAACGTTGCATCTGTTGTGATGGAATAAACACCTTGTTCTTCCACTGTTCATCTTAGTGTGCTGTAGCCTTCCTTGTTATCTAGCTATCCGGTGCCTGGGACCCGTGCATACTACTGCGTGCACCCACTGCAACTTTTTCTAAGGTATGCTGCCTTATATCTGTATATATATATATATATATATATATATATATATATATATAGCCCTGTTGCAGTTCTTTCATGCAGGAAACAAGCTAAAAAAAATTTCCTCCATGACCGAAATGTATTGCCCACATTTTTGTTAGGATTCGGCAGGCTGGATGTGGATCCTCTGTGTCAGCGAGGGATTGGCTTGGACCGTGTCGGTGGACCGGTTCTAGGTTGCTACTGGTATTCACCAGAGCCCGCCGCAAAGCGGGATGGTCTTGCTGCGGCGGTAGCAACCAGGTCGTATCCACCGGCAACGGCTCAACCTCGCTGACTGCTGAGAAGGCGTGGGACAGAAGGACTAGACAGAGGCGAGGTCAGACATAGCAGAAGGTCAGGGCAGGCGGCAAGGTTCGTAGTCAATGGTGATAGTAGAAGGTCTGGAAACACTGGTATGGCAAACACAGGAAACGCTTTCTCAAGGCACAAGGGCAACAAGATCCGGCAATGCTGGGAAGGGGAAGTGAGGTTATATGGACGTGGAGCAGGTGGAAGCTAATTAGACTGATTGGGCCAGGCACCAATCATTGGTCCACTGGCCCTTTAAATCTTAGAGAGCTGGCGCGCGCGCGCCCTAAAGGAGCGGAGCCGCGCGCGCCAGGACGTGACAGCCAGGGACCGGGACAAGTAAGTGGCTTGGGATGCGATCCGCGAGCAGGCGCGTCCCGCTATGCGAATCGCATCCCCGTCGGCAGTGTCAGTGCAGCACTCCCGGTCAGCGGGTCTCACCGGGGCGCTGCAGAGAGGGGAACGCCGCGAGCGCTCCGGGGAGGAGCAGGGACCCGGAGCGCTCGGCGTAACAGTACCCCCCCCCCTTAGGTCTCCCCCTCTTTTTGTCTGCTTGTCGCTTCACATGAGACGAGGCCATTGGGAGCGATTCTTGAGTTTCTTTCTGGAAGACAGAGAAGTCCTGGGTAAATTCATCAATGGCAAACAGTCCAGAAGAAGTGGGAATGGGGAGGGGGGGGGCAGAGGGTGAAGCTTGCCACGGGGCAGAGTGTTACCAGGAAGGGGGCTATGAGGAGGCAAAATCTCTGCTCGTTTTTTGCAAAAAACATCAGCATAGTCCTGATAGGCCTTTGGGAGACCTGGTATAGGAGGAGTCACTGAGGTTTGACTGACGGGACTGGGAGCAGACGTGAAGCATTTTTTGTGGCAAGAAGCACCCCAGCTCTTGATCTCCCCGGTGGTCCAGTCAAGGGTTGGAGAATGGCGTTGGAGCCATGGCAGACCAAGGAGGACTTCAGAGGTGCAGTTGGGCAGAACAAAAAATTCAATTTTTTCGTGATGCAGTCCAATGCTCATAAGCAGGGGTTCTGTGCGGTAACGCACAGTGCAGTCCAATTTTACTCTGTTGACCGAGGAAATGTAGAGCGGCTTGACGAGACGGGTCACAGGGATGTTGAACCTATTAACAAAAGAGGCCATAATAAAATTTCCCGCAGAACCAGAGTCCAAGAAGGCCACAGCTGAGAAGGAGGAGTTGGCAGAAGGAGAAATCCACACGGGCACAGTGAGACGTGGAGAAGCAGACTTCATACCAAGAGACGCCACTCCCACGTGAGCTGGGTGCGTGCGTTTCCCAGACGCGGAGGACGAATAGGGCAATCCACTAGGAAATGTTCGGTACTAGCGCAGTACAGACATAAATTTTTATCTCTGCGGCGAGTCCTCTCTTCATGGGTCAGGCGAGACCGATCCACTTGCATAGCCTCCTCGGCGGGTACAGGTCTGGAAACACTGGTATGGCAAACACAGGAAACGCTTTCTCAAGGCACAAGGGCAACAAGATTCGGCAATGCTGGGAAGGGGAAGTAAGGTTGTATGGACGTGGAGCAGGTGGAAGCTAATTAGACTGATTGGGCCAGGCACCAATCATTGGTGCACTGGCCCTTTAAATCTTAGAGAGCTGGCGCGCGCGCGCCAGGACGTGACAGCTCGGGATCGGGACAAGTAAGTGGCTTGGGATGCGATCCGCGAGCGGGCGCGTCCCACTATGCGAATCGCATCCCCATCGGCAGTGTCAGTGCAGCGCTCCCGGTCAGCGGGTCTGACCGGGGCGCTGCAGAGAGGGGAACGCCGCGAGCGCTCCGGGGAGGAGCAGGGACCCGGAGCGCTCGGCGTAACAATTTATTTTTTATGGCTTGATACAGTTTTTGGTCAGCTGCGTAATTAGCATGATATTGTCATAGTAACACGAATACACAGTTTGTGACATTATTTTAAAATGCCACTTTTGTTTGATCTACATTTTTTTTCGTTTTAGACGGATAGTATTTCACAGTATTTCTAAACCAGGATCAACAGCGCAATAAATACAAATGTGCTTTTTTTATGGCAAAATCAACCGGAATCCTCTATACAACTTCTCATTAATCAGAAATTAGCTAAATTATGGGGGTGTTACATCATTTGCATGTTCAAATCCTTGGCTGGCATGCAGTGGGGCCTAAAAAAGAATTGAAGGTAAAATTACTATATGTCCTAAAATCCACAGGATGCTACTTCCCTTCTCAGTCCTACCATGTTGAAAAAAGCAGCCTAAAACCACATATGGGGTATTTCCTCACTTAGAAGAAATTGGGTTACACAGTATGGCAATTTTTAGTTCCTTTTACCCCTTTTGAAAATGCTAAAATTGGGGTTACACCAGCATTTTAGTGTAAAAAAAATCTAATTTTCCACATTTATGAACCTCTGCTTCAAACATCTGTGGGGTATAAAAGCTCACTGAAGCTCTTGTTAGATTCCTTAAGGGGTTGAGTTTCCAAAATGGTGTCACATGTGGGGGATTTCCGCTGCTCTGGCACCATGGGGGCTTGGTAAACATGACATGGCCCCCGACTTTCATTCCAGCCAAATCCTCTCTCCAAAAGCATAATGTCACTCCTTCCTTTCTGAGGCCTGTAGTGCGACCGCAGAGCACTTTACATCCACATATGGGACATTTCCATACTCAGGAGAAATTGGGTTAGAAATTTGGGGGGGCTTTTTCTCCTTTTACCCCTTTTGAAAATGCTATATTTGGGGCTACACCAGCATTTTAATGTAAAAAAATTAAATTTTCCACATTTACGACCCTCTGTTCCAAACATCTGTCCAAGTAAAGGGAGCAAAAGTTAGTCAGTTTGGTGTTGTATTTGGACGCCATCAAGTGGATCTCTGGAAGTCCCCATTGGTGACAGATTTGTTGGAAAATCTATGGACATAGAGACCATTCCCAACCGTGATCTGTTTGCTCAGGCGATCTACCAAAGTGTTCTGGACTTCTCTGATGTGGACAGTGGATGACCTCATTATCCTGGATTCCACCCAGTTGAAGATCTTTCCCACTTCCTGAAGAAGTGAACTGGATCTGGTACCTCCCTGTTTGTTGATATAGACCACCGAAGCCATGTTGTCCAACTTGATCCGGATGGCCCTCCTCAAAAGGAGAGGTTCGAAATGCTTCAGAGCATAAAATATGGCTCTCAACTCTTTGGTGTTGGAAGACAGAGCTAGTTACTCTGGATTCCAGTCCCCCGAAATTGTGGCATCCAACATGTGGGCATCCCCACAATTGTCCAGGTTGGATCGATTAGAGGCATCCCATCTCTTATTTTTGCCCACCAATGAAGAGACTGTCTGGTGTTGGATGAGAGAATGTGGAGAGAGTCCAATTCCAAAAGAGACTGGTTCCAGAGGCGCAGGATTTCTGACTGAAGGGGCCTCAAATGCCATAGGGCCCAAGGTACTTCCTCTGCCGTGGAGGACAGAAGACCCAGAAAAATCATTAGGGTCCTGAAAGAAAGTTTGCAAGGTGTTCTTAGGAAGCGGTATCCTCTTAGGATATGATCCTTCCTGGCCACAGAGAGGTTCAGCTTCATCTCTGTTGAATTGATGATGAAGTCTAGAAATTGCTTGGTTGTTGTCGGGGGTCAAGTCTGATTTCTCTCAGTTGACCAACCAACCCAAGCTCTGGAGTAAGTCTAGAGTTATCCTGGCATGATCCAGAAGTATTGACTGTGAGCTGGCTATTAACAGCCAGTCCTCCAGACATGGGACAACTCTTATCCCTGACAATCTGTGAACCGCCATCATAGAGGACACCTCCTTGGTGAACACAAAGGGAGCTGAAGTGATCCCGAAGGGGAGGACTTTGAACTGAAGATGACAAAGAATCCTTCGGATTCTGACAGCAATTCTCAGAGATCTCCTGTGTTCTGGATAAATAGAGATGTGAAAGTATGCGTCTTTCAGGTCTAGAGATGCCATAAACTCTCCCTTGGAATGTAGATGCTTGATGGAACTTATGATTTCCATATTGAACTTTCTTTTTAGAAAGTGGTGGTTCAAAAACATTAAATTGATTATAAGGCAATGTTTCCCTGAAGGCTTGGGTACAAGGAAAACCAGCGAGTATACGCCTTTGCCTTCTTTTGAAGGGGGAACAGGCTCCAGCGCGGCCAAAGAAATTGGCTCTAGAATCAAGCTTTCTAACAAAACCTGTTCTGGATCCTGCAAAATGGCGGACACAAGACATTTTTCTTGACTAACAACACAAAGGGCAAGAGAATAACCTTTCTCTATTATTTGAAGAACCCAGGGATCCTTTCTCTTCTGTGTCCAAGCAGGGAAAAAACCGATAGGCGGCTGCCGACTGGCGTATCGACCCAGTCAAAAACTCTGCTTCTTTTGTTCAGAAGCATTCTTAGACTGATTTCCTCTTCTGGAGGTCCTAGACCCCCTACCACGAGTAGAGTAGCGACTGTTTCTCCTATTTGGAGGAGAGTTTCTCCAAACATATCTCTTAGAGGAGGAGGGAGTTAAGGGTAAGGATTTACCCTTCCTGTCAGAAAGTTCTTCCATAATAGAGTCCAGTTCCGGACCAAAAAGCTTTCCAGGTAAGTATTTAATATTACAGAGCTGAAACTTAGAAGAGCTGTTACCCGGCCAGGGTCGCAGCCAAAGCGCTCTTCTGCCTACTGTAGATAGGCCCATGAAGAGCAAAGCATCTAGATTTTAGACAGGAAGACAGTGTCCAATAAGTGCAGAGTTACTGTGTGTCAGTAGAGTAACATACTCACCACACACAGCGAGAAATTGGATAACTCTTGCACCAGCAATATAGCACCACTAAGTGGGCATATACAAAAGGAACACTGCCTTTCCTGATAATTTTAAACATATATAAGTTTCACAACCACAGTCAAACTTTTAAGTAACATAAATAAAAGTTATATTTTAATTGGGTTACAGACAGGGTATTGCTCCCCGGAAGGGAGGATTTCCTCCCAGAAGGGGATTGGAAAATTGACTATTGAACCCATAACCCAATGGGACTACTGGTGTTGGAGGCCCATGGTCTTGGCACCAAACTTCAACTGTTGCACAGAGGCATCAACTAGGAAATCTACTCCCAGGTTGATTTTTCCAAAGGAAGACAAAAGATCTTCTCTTGCAACCCCGGAACTGATATCCTCTACCAGATTATTCAGCCATTTCCTCAAGGATAGAGAAACATTATCAGATGCAATGGTTACAGAGCTCTGACTAGAGCCAGAAATGTAGGTTTGCTTAAAAGCCACCACCATCCAATGATCCATTGGATCACGGAAATTAGAACCATTTTCTGAAGGAATAATGGTACGTTTGGACATTTTTGCGATAGCCATATCCACCCTAGGTGGATAGACGCAAGGTTTGGCCTGAGACTCCTCAGTGGGATACATCATCTTGTATCTTTTAGAAATAACAGGAGTTTTATCCGGTCTCTCCCATGGAAAATAGTATCTGGAGACATCCACCACCTCATCTTCAGAAGAAAGGGAACCGGAATATTTCTCCTCACAACTATCCACCTCCATAGGAGCGGGAGAGGGAAGACTATAGCGTGAACGCTTTCTGGGAGTACTAAGAGAATCTTTAAGATCCTTAATTGATCCTGTGACAAAGTCCTTGACCCAGACATATATGTCCCTAATATTGGGTTCCCCTGAGGATGGCAGAGGAGGTGGTGGGCGACAAGCTCCACAGGTAGTGAAGTCATCATCAGGAAGGGGAATATTACACTTCCTACAAGAGAGATGCCGATTCTTTTCCAAAGATTTACGTAGAGCTCCGCTGGATTCTCTGGAAGACACCTAGGAGAAAATAATTTTTATTAATAAAAAGTACTTTTTTTTTTTTTTTTTTAAGTAAGGGGGGAGGGGGAGGGAACAAACCATGAAGCAAAAACACAGGCAAAATAGCAAGGCACAGAAAGGTACAGCAAGGCAAACCCTGAAGCTGCAGGCTCAAAGAGACAGACTGAAGGGAAAGCCTGTCTTATATAAGAGATAACTTTTGCCCACAGGAAGTTAGAATTTAATTCCAAGAAAATACAAAGAAACATTCATAAAAAGGTATGGATAGCATACTAATGAATAAGAATCCCAATAGTAAGGATTAAATCCCCCAAATATTCATATATTAGAAGATAAAAAGTAATGCAATCACATGACCGCAAGCTCGCCCCCCAAGCAGGGAAGTCAGAGCGAGACGCGCGCCTGCGAGCTATACACGGCAAACAGCCGAAAGTAAAGCTTCACACGGACTTGTACAGCAGAACGCCGCACTATGTGAACGCTGACAATATGCACACGGACGCAGCAAACCCCTGACATCAGGGTGCAGAGTAGGTCCATGTCGCAGGTAAAAAAAAACAACAATAGCGGAGGAGGGAGAAAAAAAGACAACCCCTCCAATATCCCAGGTCCTGCTCACAGGACAGAAAAAACTCACAGTGCCTCTCTCTGAGGGGTGTTTTATGCCCTGATGGGCATGTGTTTTGAGTTTGCTATTAAAATTTCCTAGGTCCTGCTGCTCACAGGGGGGAGATTCACCCCATCATTGTGCTGCTGAGCAGACGATAGGGAAATATATATATATATATATATATATATATATATATACAGTATATATTGCAATTTTTTTTTCACAGCTGCCACTTGTTATCAATGATGATAAATGTCCTTCTATATTTTCATTTCTGACAGTTCTGCACATATTATTTGCAATTGTTAGGCCCCTTTCGCACTATAAGGTTGCTCCGTTAGAAGACCCGTTATAAACTTCCGTTAGAAAAGCCTTAAAAACTGATGTTAAACAGCCGTTACAAAATCCTATTAAAGTCTATGTGATTTTTTAATTATCCGTTAAGACCCGTTATTGGTGACGGAAGGAAAAAAAAAATTCTTGTCAAAAATAATGGTGGAATAACGGCTGTTAAAATTTTAACATTGAAGTCTATGGCAAGCGGATGAGCCTTTATCGTCATCCGTTTGCACCCGGTTTATAATATCCGTTACTACTTTTGAGCATGCTCAGAAGAGGTGACATCAGCAGACTCCCCAGTGCTGAGGGACTACTACTACTCCCATCATGGAACAGACTTGTTTCCTTGATGGGAGTAGTAGTTCCCCAGCTGTGGGAGTCTGCCGGTGGCTGGGGAGGCTACATTAGTGTTTGTACTACTACCCCCTTTATGGAACAGACTCTGTTCCATGATGGAGGTTGTAGTACACGGGCTGAGGGATTGATCCCACCGAGTCCCACTTCTGATCTTAGACCCAATGCAATCAGAAGTTATTAAACAGGGGAGTGGGCTGCATGCTCCGCTCCCCTGCATTGTACAATGTATTTTTACTTTCATTTTTAAATTCCCCGCCGGGAGCCCTGAATGGCCGGTGCAGAGGAGCCATTCAGGGCTCCCGCCGGGGTTTTTAAACTTACAGTGTGCCATTACTATATAATCACATACCCCCTGACTTAAGTATATTCATTTTATTCCCCGTATGTGTATGATTCCCCCCTGCCTGCTGCCCGGTCATCTTCTAGCGCTCTCACAGCGCACAGCAGAGACATGACATTCCATTCCCTGCTGCTCATCTCCGTATCTGACCGAGAGAAGCAGCGGAGAATGGAGGAACCTGTCTCCCCTGTGCACTGTTATAGCGCTCCTTTCCCCGCCGCCGGTACCTGACCTGTCCCCCCTGTGTGCTGCTTCATTCATTCCCCATCACCAGCCAACATGTCGGGTACGGAGATGAGCAGTGGGGAATAGACTGACATGTCTCAGCTTTGCGTTCTGATTGTGCTTGGAGCAGGGCAGCAGCGGGAACATGTCGGGAACTGGTGGCGGTGAATGAAAGAAGCAGCGGACAGGGGAGACAGGTCCCTCCATTCTCCTCTGCTCCTCTCTGTCAAGTATGTAGAAGAGCAGCAGGGAATGGAATGGTATGTCCCTGCTGTGCGCTGTGACAGCTCTAGAAGATGGCCAGGCAACAGGCAGGGGGGGGAATCATACATATACACATGGGGGGAATAAAATTAATATACATAGGTCAGGGGAATGCAATTATACAGTAATTAGGCACACTGTAAGTTTTAAAACCCCGCCGGGAGCCTTGAATGGCTCCTCCGTACCGGCCATTCAGGGCTCCCAGTGGGGAATTTAAAAATGAAAGTAAAAATACATCGTACATCGCAGGGGAGTGGAGCATGCCGCCTGCTCCCCTGTTTAATAACGTCTGATTGCATCGGGTCTCAGAAATGAGACCAGGTGCGATCATTCCCTCAGTCCCTGTACTACAACTCCCATCATGGAACAGAGTCTGTTCCATGATGGGGTAGTAGTACAAACACTAATGTAGCCTCCCCAGCCATCGGCAGACTCCCGCAGCCAGGGAATTACTACTCCCATCATGGAAACAAGTCTGTTCCATGATGGGAGTAGAAGAAGTCCCGGCTGCGTGAGTCTGTAGGCAGAGGTGTTTAAACAGCCATAAAATAATGGTACAAGATGGATGTTATAATGGGTTTTAATGAATGAATAAGCTCATTATTTTGACAGACGTTATTTAGCCGTTAGCACTCGTTATTTCATCTGTTATTATACATCCGTCTTTTAATTATACAATACAGAAAACGGATGTTTAATAACAGAAGAATAATCTATAGTGTGAAAGAAGCCTTAGATTGTATTCACTATGGAATGCTGTGCTATTGCATAACATTGTGCAGTGTGACCGACATTCTGTTGATATAGCCTGGCTCTGGCTTTTATATCACAACATTTGTGGTGAGTGCCCAACTACTGATCGCTGTCACAGTCACCACCTATCAATATAGACACTAAACACTTCAGGTTATACAGAAATGTCCTGAGGCATTAAGTCCCATATAGCAAGAGAGTACAGGTGCGCCGTGTGTTATTTAGGGGTTACGATTCATTCAATAATTCTGATCACCAATTGTCAAGGTCTAACTATTTTTTCTTGTTGCCCTATTCAGGTTTAGTGTTTAACAATCACTTTCTTCATTTTTTCCATGAACTTCAGCATCGAGTTACAGGACAAAGAAGGAAAAGTGAGAGAAGCCGCTCAACATGTCGCAAAATGTGACCTCGACAAAGAAAATATAATGGATCCGGTGGCCTTACCACCAGCAGATTGTATCATCAGCGCTTGGCTCCTAGATGTTATCTCCAAAGATAAAGATGACTACAGGAGATATCTCAGGAAGTTCTCACAGTTACTGAAACCTGGAGGACACCTTATTTTAGTTGGAAATGTAGATATGACATATTACACTGTAGGGAAAGACAAGCTCCATGCTATCACATATGATGAGGATTTTGTCAAGAAAACTCTAGTTGGAGAAGGATTTGTTATTGATATCTGTGTGAGTAAGAAGGCAACAGGTATAAGTCCCCTGATCGACCATAAGGGTATCCTATTCATTTCAGCTCACAAGGAGAAATAAGTCTGAGTAAAAACCTGAAAGTTAAGTCTTCATGTCCAGAGTTTATAAATAAAGCTATAACTAAAGAAATAATAATTATTATAACAGGGCTCCATATATGATTTTATTCACCTGCAATGATTTATTCATTTGTGTCTAGTGCATGATATATGTGTATGGGAATATAATTGTCCAGTCTTTAATATAAAAAAAATATTGTGTATCATGATCCCAGGAGATTTATGTGTATATATATATATATATATATATATATATATATATATATATATAAAACTTTTTTTTTTTTTTTTATAAATATCTCCAAGAATCCTTATTATTTTAAGATTTTACCTTAGGTGATATGTTACAAATATATTTGGATCCCCTTTGATCATAGGACTTATTGTGGACCAATAATGACCCCTAAATCCTGATCTTTTTGGTCTCTGAAGAGCCTGATCTTAGCATTAGTTGCTTTGTTTTGCTCCCTGTTTGCTTTATATTACCAATGCAAATAAAGTGAATCTGATCACATTTAACTGTGTTTTCTTTATTGGGGGATGCCTTGTATTTATTTATTTTTTATCAACATTGCTTCATGCACAGTAATAATATTGGGTGGAGTGTATCATATAGTGTTTAAAACCCCTTAACAACGCAGGACGTATATTTACGTCCTGCGCCGGCTCCCTCGATATGAAGCGGGATCGCGCCGCGATCCTGCAACATATCGCGTCGGTCCCGGCGCTCATGAACGGCCGGGACCCGTGGCTAATACCACACATCGCCGATCGCGGCGATGTGCGGTATTAACCCTTTAGAAGCGGCGGTCAAAGCTGACCGCCGCTTCTAAAGTGAAACTGAAAGTGACCCGGCTGCTCAGTCGGGCTGTTCGGGACCGCCGCGGTGAAATCGCGGCGTCCCCAACAGCTGATCAGACACCGGGAGGGCCCTTACCTGCCTCCTCGGTGTCCGATCGACGAATGACTGCTCCGTGCCTGAGATCCAGGCAGGAGCAGTCAAGCGCCGATAATGCTGATCACAGGCGTGTTAATACACGCCAGTGATCAGCATAGGAGATCAGTGTGTGCAGTGTTATAGGTCCCTATGGGACCTATAACACTGCAAAAAAAAAGTTTTAAAAAAGTGTTAATAAAGGTCATTTAACCCCTTTCCTAATAAAAGTTTGAATCACCCCCCTTTTCCCATAAAAAAATAAAACAGTGTAAAAAAATATATATATATATGTGGTATTGCCGCGTGCGAAAATGTCCGAACTATAAAAATATATCATTAATTAAACTGCACGGTCAATGGCGTACGCGCAAAAAAATTCCAAAGTCCAAAAAAGCATATTTTGGTCACTTTTTATTCCATTAAAAAAATGAATAAAAAGTGATCAAAAAGTCAGATCAAAATAAAAATCATACCGATAAAAACTTCAGATCACGGCGCAAAAAATGAGTCCTCATACCGCCTTGTAAATGGAAAAATAAAAAAGTTATAGGGGTCAGAAGATGACATTTTTAAACGTATAAATTTTCCTGCATATAGTTATGATTTTTTACAGAAGTTCGACAAAATCAAACCTATATAAGTAGGGTATCATTTTAACCGTATGGGCCTACAGAATAATGATAAGGTGTAATTTTTTACCGAAATATGCACTGCGTAGAAACGGAAGCCCCCAAAAGTTACAAAATGGCGTTTTTTTTTCCGATTTTGTCGCACAATGATTTTTTTTTCCGTTTTGCTGTGCATTTTTGGGTAAAATGACTAATGTCACTGCAAATTAGAATTGGCGACGCAAAAAATAAGCCATAATGTGGATTTCTAGGTGGAAAATTGAAAGGGTTATGATTTTTAAGGGGTTAAAGGGGTACTCTGGTGAATTATTTTTTTTTTCAAATCAACTGGTGCCAGAAAGTTAAACAGATTCATAAATTACTTTCATTTAAATATCTTAACTAGAGATGAGGGAATCGAATCTGACAAATCCAAATTTGTTACGAATTTCATGAAAAATTTGATTTGCAACGAATGGGAATATCACCGTGATTCTATAGCGCGAATCTCTTCATTAAACTTCATTTAGTTTGGTCCAGGCTCCAGGGCATCTAAGGCCCACATGTGAGCACATGGGGCAGGGAATTTTGGGAAGGCGGGGACAAGGGTAGGCGGGATGACCCTGAATCACATGCAGTATGCAGCCTATCAGCAGCCAGTCACCCCTATGATGCCACAGCCCTATATAAACGGCACCCATATTCCGGCTATTGACTTCATCCTTTCACTGGAGAGAGATAGGACAGCGCTGTTTGTTACACAGACAAGCTTTTTCCAGCAGCGTTTCACCTCCTAGTTACATCAGCGTTCTGGTTGATAGAGAGCAATGCATTTGTCACTTTCCACAGTCATTGTATTACAGAGAGAGGCAGAGAGCTGTGTGTTGCGACTGTGTCTTTGTTCCACAACAAATGGTCTGCTGGTTATATTAGTCTTTAGATGGTATAATACCCAGCAGTCCATTCCTAGTAGTCTTAGAGAGAGTGAAATGTTGGGTTTAGTACACAGTGACTGTGTGCTGCAGCACTGTTGTGTATTGTTGGTGTTGAGCAAAAATATGTTTTTTAAGCGCACTGTAGCGCATTTTTCTGCCCTCATCTAAGTAGTGTAGTATTTTGTACCTGTTAATCTGTCAAGGGCCTAGATACTGCGAAAGGCCAGGCAAAAGTAATCACCAGCTGGTGTTTGACTGCAATTAGAGATGAGCGAACTTACAGTAAATTCGATTCATCACAAACTTCTCAGCTCGGCAGTTGATGACTTATCCTGCGTAAATTAGTTCAGCCTTCAGGTGCTCCGGTGGGCTGGAAAAGGTGGATACATTCCTAGGAAAGAGTCTCCTAGGACTGTATCCACCTTTTCCAGCCCACCGGAGCACCTGAAAGCTGAACTAATTTATGCAGGAAGAGTAATCAACTGCCGAGCCGAGAAGTTTGTGACGAATCAAATTTACTGTAAGTTCGCTCATCTCTAACTGCAATACGTTTTTAAAGCACACTGTTGCGCATTTTACTGCCCTCATAAGTGCATACCTCATACGTACACCTAAGCAGTGTACTATTTTGTACCTTATAATCTGTCAAACACCGGCTGGTGTTTAACTCCAATACTTTTTTTAAGTGTACTGTAGCGCATTTTTCTGCCCTCTTTGTTTCACAGAAAATGGTCTGCTGCTTATACTAGTCTCTAGACGGTATAATACACACCCAGCAGTCCATTCCTAATTGTCTGTGAGAGAGTGAAATTTTTGGTTTAGTACACAGCGACTGTGTGCTGCAGCACTGTTGTGTACTGCTGGTGTTGTGCAAAAATATGTAGCGCATTTTTCTGCCCAGATAAGTACATACCACATACCTACATTTAAGTAGTGTACTATTTTGTACCTGTTAATCTGTCAAGGGCCTACATACTCTGAATGGACAGGCAAAAGTACTCAACAGCTGGTGTTGTACTAAAATACTTTTTTAAGCGTACTGTAGCGCATTTTTCTACCCTCATAACTGCATACCACATACCTACATTGAAATAGTGTACTATTTTGTACCTGTTAATCTGTCAAGGGCCTAGATACTGTGAAAGGCCAGGCAAAAGTCATCACTGGCGGATGTTTTACTCCACTACATCTTTAAGCTTACTGTAGCGCTTTTTTGTGCCCTCATAAGTGCATACCACCTACCTACATCTAAATAGTGTACTATTTTGTACCTGTTAATCTGTCAAGGGCCTAGATCCTGTGAAAGGACAGGCAAAAGTACTCACCGGCTGGTGTTGTACTCAAATACTTTTTTAAGCATACTGTAGCACATTTTTGTGCCTACATAAGTGCATACCCTATACCTACATCTAAGTAGTGAACTATTTTGTACCAGTTAATCTGTCAAGGGCCTAGATACTGTGAAAGGACAGACAAAAGTACACACCTGCTGCTGTTCTAGACAAATACCATTTTAAGCATAGTGATAGCGTATTGTACTCCCCTCATATACGCACTAAGTATATCAGGCAGAGAAGTGCCAGAAAGTGCATAGAGCAGTGGCAGAGGCCTAAATTCATCAGGCAGAGTTTGCAGCAGACTAGGGGCGAGTGACAGCAGGAGTTGCAGCAAGAGGCCTTAGTTTCCGGTATCAGCTAGCGGTCATGTCTCGATCAGCAACCCATCTCCCATCATCGATTGGTTAACAAGGTCATCCACTTAATTACAAGTGACATCGGATACCCCCAGTCAAGAGTCAGTGGGTTTCTCAGACACAACAACCCTCAGTTGGCATGGCCAGGGAGCAGTCCCTGTCCTCCCATTGCCTCTGTCCTATGCTGTTCCCTCCCATAAAGAAGTATCTTATGCTTTGGGTTCAGCTCCACTATTCAGTGAGGTCGATCTAATAGAGGACAGTCAGCACCTACTGACCAGCCAAGAAGTGGAGGAGACATCCGCCGCTTCCTCCGCTAGGCAGGCAAGTAGTGATGAGGAGAGTGGCGTGGGAGGCGGTGTTGCCAGCGTTCAGGGTCCGGAAGCAGACACTGTTTAGGAACCTGAGGAGGACATCAGTGACGTGCAGACACTTGCTGATGATGATGAAGCCGATCACAATTGTAAGCCGGGTGCAGAAGGGGCTTGATCATCATCAGAAGAAGAGGGTTGCAGGTTGCCCGTGAGGCAGCAGCTCAGCCAGCATGGTGGTAACATGGTTGGAAGTCATCATGGTGGCAGAAGTGGAAATTCTGGAGCCAAACATGCCCGGGGTAGACCACTTGCTTCGTAGCAGCCTACCTTCCCAGGAGGTAGTGGAACTGTGGTTCCTGGAGACGGCGGCAGTAGGGGTCAATTAGTGCGGACTTTTGAAGGGAAAATCAGCTACTCGGCGGTGTGGCAGTTTATATAAAGCATCCGGAGGATGTTAACATAGGCACATGCAAGATGTGTCGGCAGAAGGTGAAGCGTGACCAGGGTCCAAATGTTGGCACCACGGCCCTGCGTCAACATATGCTGTGCCACCACCTCAGCCGAATGGAGCTGTGTGTCATACGATCCTTCTTTTGCTCCAGATGCTCCTGCTCCTCCTCCGTTTAGTCAGTCATTCCGCCAGCAATCCATCAATGAAGCAATGTCCAAAAGGTCAACAGTATGCACCCACTCATCAGACAGAGCAGAAGCTTAATGGGCTCCTGTCCAAGTTGCTGGTGCTGCAGTCCCTCCCATTTCAAGTGGTGGACTCTGCACCTTTCAGAGAACTGATGGCTTGTGCCGAACAGAGGTGGAGAGTGCCAAGCCATAATTTCTTTGCGAAGAAAGCAGTACCAGCCCGGCACAATTTTGTGGAAGAGAAGGTGGGCCAGTCCTTGAGTCTGTCGGTGTGTACCAAAGTGCAAGGCAATGCCGACGTCTGAAGCTGTAACTATGGTCAGGGACAATACATGTCCTTTACGGCCCACTGGGTGAATGTGGTTCCTGCACAGCCACAATACCATCTTGGACAAGTCACGCCTCTTCCTTCTCCATGATCTCAGGCTGTTGCTCCTGTGACAGTGTGTGACTCCGCCTCCTCATCCTCCACCATGTCCTCAGCCTCCACTGCACAGACAAGGCTAAGTGCCCCTTCAGCATACCATGTGTGCAGGGCACAAGGGTGTCACGCTGTTCTTCACATGGTTTGCCTTGGCGAACTGAGTCATACAGGGGAGGGACTGCTAAAAGCAATTCATAAAGAAATCGAAGCATGGCTTACTCCAAGAAAACTGGAAACGGGAACCATGGAGACTGAGAACGGGAAGAAAGTGTGGTCTGCGCTGCGACAAGGTATGCTGAGCCATGCACCCTGCATGGCACATGTGTTCAATGTGGTTGTCAAGCAGTTCCTGAAGTGTTCCCCCCATTTGCAAGACATCCTAACGTTGGGAATTAAATTTTGCATGGACTTCAGCCACTCGAACACCGCAAAGCACACCCTCCTTGAGCTGCAACTTTAGAACGGTATCCAACATAATCTTATTTGCGAGGTTTCCACACGTTGGCATTCCACCCTTCATATGTTGGACCAAGTATACGAACATAGAAAAGCCATCACCGATTTCTTGATGATCCAAGCGAATAGGGGGACTCCCCTGTGTAACTTCAATGTCAACCAGTGGCAGCTCATACTAGCACTAGCTCATATAAATCTTCAATTTAAATTAAAAAAATAATCTTTTAATCTTAGGGATTGTGAGGCCCTATGGTCTCCTCATGCTGCCACCAGCTCCAGGTTTTGTCATTCAGCAACTATATGATCTTTTCTTGCTGCTGCCAATTCCAGGCTGTGTCATTCTGCCAGATTATGATCTCCTCATGCTGCTGCCACCTCTAGGCTCTGTCATTGTGCTGCCATGTGACTCCTTGTTAGTTTTGTGGTCATACAGTATTAGTTCAAAGTAAACGTGGGGATGTAAATCTAATATCTATTATAAATCTTAAATTAAAATAAAAAAAAATTGATGTAATCATTTCAAAACTGAGGCTCTATGGTCGTTGCTGTCATATTACCAGTGGGATTATTACAAGAATCCAATGAAACAGCTTGGAGCGATAACAATGAACCATAACTGATTAAATGAAACATTCACACTTTTACAGTCAGGGGGGCGCTGAGAGGCAGGGTCTGGAACAGGTGGTAACTCGCCTCGCGGAGGACTGCCAGCTCGATTTTAACCCCTTAACCTCTTCAAGACGCAGGGCATATGGATACACCCTGCACTCCAAGTCCTTAAGGACGCAGGGCGTATCCATAGGCCCGTGGGAATTCCGGTCCCCACCGCTAGCCGATGAAATCGTTCAGCAGGCATCGCGGCATATCGCCCAGGGGGGTCATGATGACAATTCAACCCAGTTATCTGCGACGGATTCCGGGTCAATCTGGTCTCTAGTGACCCGGTGACCCGGAATTAAAGGCTGTTCGGGACCGTCTCTGACGGCCCGGAACAGCCATAGCCAGCAGGGGTGAGGTGGCACTGGTGCCACCTCACGATCGCCCTGATTCGTCGGCCGACCAATCAGGGCACCTGCTGCGGGTGTCACTCCCGCAACCCGCTCCGCCCCTCTTCCGGAGGACGTGATCGGGTGCGAGAAGAGGACCCCGGCAGCTGGGGACCCTTATCCCCGGCGTCCCTGTTGGGATCGGGGCCCCAGGAGCGGCGGCGGCGAGGGACTGACCTACAGTGGCGGCATGTATCAGCAGTTGGAGCTGAGTGACAGCCTCCTGCTGTTGCCTAGCAACAGCTCCCAGCATGCAAAAAGGGCATGCTGGGAGCTGTAGTTATGCAACAGCAGGAGGCAGACCACCATAACTCCCAGCATTCCCTTATGGGCATGCTGGGACTTATAGTTTTGCAACAGCTGGAGGCACATTTTTTCTATGGAAAAGTGTACCTTCAGCTGTTGTATAACTACAACTCCCAGCTTGCACAAACAGCTAAAGTGCATGCTGGGAGTTGTAGTGGTGCATCTGCTGGTTGCATAACTACAACTCCCAGCATGCCCTTTGGCTGTCGGTGACTGCTGAGAGTTGTAGTTTTGCAACAGCTGAAGGCACACTGATAAAAAGAGTTTTTTTTAACCTAACTCAGTGTTTCACGACTGGTGTGCCTCCAGCTGTTGCAAACTACAACTCCCAGCATGCACTGTGCATGCTGGGAGTTGTAGTTTTGCAACAGCTGGAGGCACACTGGTTGTGAAACACTGAGTTAGGTCACAAACTCAGTGATACATAACCAGTGTGCCTACAGCTGTTGCAAACTAAAACTCTCAGCATGTACAGTCTGTCAGCGCATGCTGGGAGTTGTAGTTTTGCAACAGCTGGATGTTCCCCCCTCCCCAATGTGAATGTACAGGGTACACTGACATGGGCGGAGGTTTACATTAAGTATCCGGCTGCAAGTTTGAGCTGCGGCAAATTTTCTGCCGCAGCTCAAACTGCCAGCGAGAAACTACTGTGAACCCCCGCCTGTGTGACTGTACCCTAAAAACACTACACTACACTAACACAAAATAAAATAAAAAGTAAAAAACACTACATATACACATACCCCTACACAGCCCCCCTCCCCAATAAAAATGAAAAACGTCTGGTACGTCACTGTTTCCAAAACGGAGCCTCCAGCTGTTGCAAAACAACTACTCCCAGTATTACCAGACAGCCACTGACTGTCCAGGCATGCTGGGAGTTTTACAACAGCTGGAGGCACCCTGTTTGGGAATCACTGGCGTAGAATACCCCTATGTCCACCCCTATGCAAGTCCCCAATTTAGGCCTTAAATGGGCATGGCACTCTCACTTTGGAGCCCTGTCGTATTTCAAGGCAACAGTTTAGGGTCACATATGGGGTATCGCCGTACTCGGGAGAAATTGTGTTACAAATTTTGGGGGGTATTTTCTACTTTTACCCTTTTTAAAAATGTAAAATCTTGGGGAAAACAAGCATTTTAGGTAAAAAAAAAAATTTTTTTTTACATATGCAAAAGTCGTGAAACACCTGTGGGGTATAAAGGTTCACTTAATCCCTTGTTACGTTCCCCGATGGGTCTAGTTTACAAAATAGTATGCCATATATTTTTTTTTTCCTGTCCTGGCACCATAGGGGCTTCCTAAATGCGGCATGCCCCCAGAGCAAAATTTGCTTCCAAAAAGCCAAATGTGACTACTCCTCCTCTGAGACCTGTAGTGTGCCAGCATAGCACTTCAAATTTTGAGGGGTATTTTCTGCTATTACCCTTTTTAAAAATGTAACATTTTTGGGAAAACAAGCATTTAAGGTAATTTTTTTTTTTTTTTTTTTACATTTGCAAAAGTCATGAAACACCTGTGGGGTATTAAGGCTCACTTTATCCCATGTTACATTCCTCGAGGGGCCTAGTTTCCAAAATGGTATGCCATGTGTTTTTTTTTCTGTTTTGACACCCTAGGGGCTTCCTAAAGGTGACATGCCCCCCAAAAACCATTTCAGAAAAATGTTTTCTCCAAAATCCCCTTGTCGCTCCTTCCCTTCTGAGCCCTCTACTGCGCCCGCCGAACACTTTACATAGACATATGAGGTATGTCTTACTCGAGAGAAATTGGGCTACAAATACAAGTCTACAAGAACATGCGAGTGTAAAAATGAAGATTTTTAAGTTTCTCCTTCACTTTGCTGCTATTCCTGTGAAACACCTAAAGAGTTAAAACACTGACTGAATGTCATTTTGAATACTTTGGGGGGGAAGGGGGTGTAGTTTTTATAATGGGGTCATTTATGGGGTATTTCTAATATGAAGACCCTTCAAATCCACTTCAAAACTGAACTGGTTCCTGAAAAATACCGAGTTTGAAAATTTTGTGAAAAATTGGAAAATTGCTGTTGAACTTTGAAGCCCTCTGGTGTCTTCCAAAAGTAAAAACATGTCAATTTTATGATGCAAATATATAGTAGACATATTGTATATGTGAACAAAAAAAAATTATTTGGAATATCCATTTTTCTTACAAGCAGAGAGCTTCAAAGTTAGAAAAATGCAAAATTTTCATTTTTTTCATCAAATTTTGGGATTTTTCACCAAGAAAGGATGCAAGTTGCCCTAAAATTTTACCACTATGTTAAAGTAGAATATGTCACGAAAAACAATCTCGGAATCAGAATGATAAGTAAAAGCATTCCAGAGTTATTAATGTTTAAAGTGACAGTGGTCAGAATTGCAAAAAACGGCCGAGTTCTTAAGGTGAAAAAGGGCTAAGTCCTTAAGGGGTTAAGGACCAAGCCCATTTTCACCTTAAAGGGGTACTCCTGTGGAAAACTTTTTTTTTTTTTTTTTAAATCAACTGGTGCCAGAAAGTTAAACAGATTTGTAAATCACTTCTATTAAAAAAATCTTAATCCTTCCAGTACTTTTTAGGGGCTGTATACTAAAGAGAAATAAAAAAAAGAAATGCATTTCCTCTGATGTCATGACTCTCTGCTGACCTCTACTGTCCATTTAAGGAACTGTCCAGAGCAGCATTTGTTTGCTATGGGGATATTCTTCTGCTCTGGACAGTTCCTAAAATGGACATCAGAGGTCAGCAGAGAGCACTGTGGTCATGACTAGAGGTGAGCGAACTTTTGGAAAATTTGAATTTTTTCGCTGCAAATCTATATTAAAAAAGGCTATTTCTAGCCTACAGTCAGCCTCAATAGGAGTATAGAACACTTTGCTGTGTTCTAAAATGCATATGGAGTGTGCTGGGGTAGTGAAATAATACTGTCATTCAGAATAACATGCAGATTACCGGCATCGCTTTTAAAATCCCTGACGCAGAGTAGCACAATGACAGAGCCTGGTGGTGGCATCAGTGTGAGGAGACCATATAGTGACTGAATGACACAGCGTGGAGGTGTTGGCAGCATGAGGATACCATATAGTGGCTGAATGGCACAGCGTGGAGGTTTTGGCAGCATGAGGAGACCATATAGTGGCTGAATGACATAGCTTGAATGAGGCTGAAGCATGAGGACACCATATAATGGCTGAATGACACAGCGTGAAGGTGTTGGCAGCATGAGGAGACTATATAGTGGATAAATGGCACAGCCCAGAGTTGCCAGCAGCATTAGTAGGCACTAGGCCGTCACAATCCTTAAGATTAAAAGATTAATTTAGAAATTTAAACCGAAGATTTTGCATAGCGGGTGCTACCTATGATAAAATTGAAATTCCCAGACTCAGGCCCAGCAGCAGCATCAGTAAACCATATATTGCCTGAATGACACAGGCTGGAGTTGGCTGATGCACGAGTACACAGCAGGGCTTCACAATCCCCCCCAAAAAACACAAAGTTTTTAGAAATTTTTGAAAAAGATTTTGGATAGCGGGTGCTACCTATGAGAAAATTTGAAATTCCCAGACCCATGCCCAGCAGCGGCATCAGTAAACCATATATTGCCTGAATGACACAGCCTGGAGTTGGCTGATGCATGAGGAGACCATTGAAATGTCTGAATTTTTCATTTGAACTTGAAATCAAACTTTGATTGTCCCGGACCCCAGCGTGTGGGTACGAAGGACCAAATCCAACAAGCCCCCACAGGGCTCATGTGGCCGTGAGATGTAGACGCAATGTCTTCATTGCCCTGACCGGCCATTGTTTCCAAGACTTTTCACCAAGGCAAACCGTGCCCTGCACACATGGTATGCTGAAGGCCCACTAAGACTTGTCCAGTTAGTGGAGGCTTAGGACACAGTGGAGGATGTGGAGGCAGAGTCACACAGTGTCACAGGACCAACGGGCTGACAGAGTGTAGTAGGAAGCAGCATAAGTACACACCAGGGCTTCACAATCCCTAAGAAAAAACAACCATTTTTGAAATTTTTGAAGAAGATTTACGACAGTGGGTGCTACCTATATATTGCCTGAATGACACAGCCTGGAGTTGGCTGATGCATGAGTACACACCAGGGCTACACAATCCCTAGGAAAAAACAACCATTTTTTAAATATTTGAAGAAGATTTTGAATAGCGGGTGCTATCTATGAGAAAATTTGAAATTCCCAGACCCAGGCCCAGCAGCGGCATCAGTAAACCATATATTGCCTGAATGACACAGCCTGGAGTTGGCTGATGCATGAGTACACACCAGGGCTTCACAATCCCCCCCAAAAAAACACAACAATTGTAGAAATTTATGAAGGAGACTTTTGGATAGCGGGTGCTACCTATGAGAAAATTTGAAATTCCCAGACCCAGGCCCAGCAGCGGCATCGGTAAACCATATTTTGCCTGAATGACACAGCCTGGAGTTGGCTGATGCATGAGTAAACACCAGGGCTTCACAATCCCCCCCAAAAAACACAACAATTTTCGAAATTTTTGAAAAATATTTTGGATAGCGGGTGCTACCTATGAGAAAATGTGAAATTCACAGACCCAGGCCCAGCAGCGCCATCAGTAAACCATATATTGCCTGAATTACACAGCCTGGAGTTGGCTGATGCTGGAGGAGACCATTGAAATGTCTGATTTTTTTAATTAGAAATTTAAATCAAACTTTTAGTGTCCCGGACCCCAGCGTGTTGGTACGAAGGACCAAATCAAACAAGCCCCCACATCAGCATCAGTAAACCATATATTGCCTGAATGACACAGCCTGGAATTGGCTGATGCATGAGTACACACCAGGGCTTCACAATCCCCCCCAAAAAACACAACAATTGTAGAAATTTATGAAGAAGACTTTTGGATAGCGGGTGCTACCTATGAGAAAATTTGAAATTCCCAGACCCAGGCCCAGCAGCGGCATCGGTAAACCATATTTTGCCTGAATGACACAGCCTGGAGTTGGCTGATGCATGAGTAAACACCAGGGCTTCACAATCCCCCCCAAAAAACACAACAATTTTCGAAATTTTTGAAAAATATTTTGGATAGCGGGTGCTACCTATGAGAAAATGTGAAATTCACAGACCCAGGCCCAGCAGCGCCATCAGTAAACCATATATTGCCTGAATTACACAGCCTGGAGTTGGCTGATGCTGGAGGAGACCATTGAAATGTCTGATTTTTTTAATTAGAAATTTAAATCAAACTTTTAGTGTCCCGGACCCCAGCGTGTTGGTACGAAGGACCAAATCAAACAAGCCCCCACATCAGCATCAGTAAACCATATATTGCCTGAATGACACAGCCTGGAATTGGCTGATGCATGAGTACACACCAGGGCTTCACAATCCCCCCCAAAAAACACAACAATTGTAGAAATTTATGAAGAAGACTTTTGGATAGCGGGTGCTACCTATGAGAAAATTTGAAATTCCCAGACCCAGGCCCAGCAGCAGCATCGGTAAACCATATTTTGCCTGAATGACACAGCCTGGAGTTGGCTGACGCATGAGTAGACACCAGGGCTTCACAATCACCCCCAAAAAACAAAACAATTTTAGAAAAAGATTTTGGATAGCTGGTAATACCTATGAGAAAATTTGAAATTCCCAGGCCCAGCAGCGGCATCAGTAAACCATATATTGCCTGAATGACACAGCCTGGAGTTGGCTGATGCATGAGTAAACACCAGGGCTTCACAATCCCCCCCAAAAAACACAACAATTTTCGAAATTTTAGAAAAAGATTTTGGATAGCGGGTGCTACCTATGAGAAAATTTGAAATTCCTAGACCCAGGCCCAGCAGGGCCATCAGTAAACCATATATTGCCTGAATTACACAGCCTGGAGTTGGCTGATGCATGAGGAGACCATTGAAATGTCTGATTTTTTTAATTAGAAATTTAAATCAAACTTTGAGTGTCCCGGACCCCAGTGTGGCCATGAGATGTAGGCACAACATCTCCATTGCCCTGACCGGCCCTTTTTTTTTTGTGTACCTTTGTTTAAGAACAAGCGCATATCCAAGAGTCCAGAAGACTCTATCATGCAGGACGGTGAACCACAAACAGACATTCTTCTCTAAAGTAAAAGTGTTTTCTGAAATAAAGAAGCATAATCTCCGTATTATTTTTGAAAATTTTAATTAAAAAAATCACACACAACATGCGTTCAATGGTGTACTGGTTATTATTCTGGAAAATTCAAGTTTATTACTGAGAAAATTATCAGAAAATTTGAAAAAAAACTGTACCCAAGAGGGTTTAATAACCCCATACATTGCACCATAAATGTTGAAATTTTAATTAAGCATGTATGTATCTATTTCACAAATCCTAAGATTAAAGGCCCATGATTAAAGACATAGGAGCAGTCAGGAGTAGGCATCAGCAGTACCCAAGAGGCTTTCATAACCCCTTACATTGCACGATCAATCGCGAGATCGAGCAATTACAGGTGTGTGATGCCCTCAGATGTCCGGGGCTGCACACGCACTACACTGAACGGACCAGCGTGAGTCTATACTTCACCGACAAGTGCGGGTAACCCGCTCCACCCCGCTTGTGATAGGGATCGGGGATTGCAATTATTTGCCATGAAAGAAGAATTCCAACTAAGTGCGGGTCATTAGCTAAGGGGTTCATTAAGTCCCTACACTTTGTACACACCACCTGTCTCTACTACCTAGCATTAAGCATGTATTAGCTACTGCTAAACTTCCAAAAATGAAAGGCCCAAGGCCAGAAGCATCAGTGAGACAAGAAGTTCCTGAAAGACACAGGATGAGTCAGGAGCAAGCATTCGCAGTACCCAAGAGGGTTTCATAACCCTTTCACTAAAGATCAATGTTGAAATTTGCATTAAGCACATATTTAGTTACTGCTAAAGATCCAAAAATTAAAGGCCCAAGGCCTGAAGCGTCAGTGAGTCAGGTAGTTCCTGAAAGACACAGGATGAGCCAGGAGCAGGCATTCGCAGTACCCACGAGGGTTTCATAACCCCTTACATAAAACAGACAAAGAGAGCGCTCCGTAGTGCAATTAAAAGGGGGATAAAAGACACATGTATAATAGGTTGCGCTTACCCGAGAAGTTGTGCTGACAAGCAGGCACAACTCTGGTGAAAGTGTGGATAATAGGTTCCAATGTGCAGCCGATCCCTCTCCACCACAGCGTGGTGTGCAATATTCCAAATAATCCTCCAAACAACTAGGGATTAATCAGGCGCAGGCAATGGATAGCAGTAGTGCAACAATGCTGGTAAGGGTATTCGTATGAATAAAGGTTCGATGTAAGAGTAAACAAGGTCATTTAATCTGAACAACGCGTTTCAACGCCAGAGAAGGCGTCTTCCTCAGGTTCACATAAATAATACAAATATACATATTTTATGCGAAAAAGTACCGTACTCCTGAAGACAATTGATCCACGTCACGCCGCAAAAAACGGGCTCCATGGAAGGGCGGAAGCAACGTCACACCACAGGACTGGGCTCCGAGAGAAAGGGCGGAAGTGAATCAAGAGGCCAAAGGAACGGGAACTGTCACGGAACAAAACAAGTAAAGTAAAATACATAAAAACACATAAAAATTATAATAGAAGAAAGCCTAATGCATACTAAAAGACGATATATATGGCACAGAGAAGAAATTAATAAAATAAAATAAACTATTCTGTATTCTCAATGGTCTCATTTAACCCATCCGGATGCAGACATTTTAATTTATAAATCCAATCTAAAAAACTTTTTTTTATATTTCCGGAGTTGTCACTATCCTAAATGACTCCGGAATGTGCCCTATGGGCAATATTTAAGAATAAGTAAAAACTGTTCAGATGACACTGATTTTAAAATTCAGTCGGGTATATTGAGAGAGATTTATTGAAAAGGGATATCCCCAACAGATTCTGACACAAGCGTATAATAAAACTAAAGATCTTAAGCAAAAAAATTTAACACAAATTAAAAACAAACCAGTTAGAAATACACAGAATGATGATATCAAACATAATTTTTTAACTATGTTTAATTGTGCATCCCAATCTGTTCGCAGAATTTTAATTAAACATTGGCCAATAGTGAGAAATTACCCTATTTTAAAAGATCTGGTACCTATTCATCCAAGAATCACATATAGAAAACCAATGTCCCTACGTAACTACCTGGCCCCTAGTAAATTAAAGAATGATATACCTACAAATAAAGGTTATAAAAAGTCTAGGAATGATAAATGCAATAATAAGTGCAATAAATTACGTTGCTTATGTTGTAATATTATTCAGGATAATTGTAGTCTGTTCCAATCCAATATTACATCTGAATCATTTTCCGTAAAAAACAATTTTAATTGTGCAACAGATTATGCCGTTTATCTGTTAGAGTGTCCGTGCAAACTACAGTATGTGGGCCGCACCGTTCAGACGGCGCGGTCCCGCATGAATACTCACCGATTTATTATTTGGAAAGGTTTTCCCTTACATAGCGTATCACACCACTTTGTACATTCGCATGATAAGAATCTGGAACTACTAAAATTAATTATTATAGATAGAATACCGGTCGACACACACAATCGTTTCCAAAAATTAATTAATAAAGAATCTTATTGGATTTATGAATTAAAATGTCTGCATCCGGATGGGTTAAATGAGACCATTGAGAATACAGCATAGTTTATTTTATTAATTTCTTGTCTGTGCCATCTATATCGTCTTTTAGTATGCATTAGGCTTTCTTCTATTATCATTTTTATTTATTTTTATGTATTTTACTTTACTTGTTTTGTTCCATGACAGTTCCCATTCCTTTGGCCTTTTGATTCACTTCCGCCCTTCCCTGGAGCCCGGTTTTTGCGGCGTGATGTGGATCAATTATCTTCAGGAATATGGTACTTTTTCGTATAAAATATGTATATTTGTATTATTTATATTAACCTGAGGAAGACGCCTGCTCTGGCGTTGAAACGCGTTGTTCAGAATAACTGACCTTGGTTACTCTCACATCGATCCTTTATTCATACGAATACCCTTACCAGCATTGTTGCACTACTGCTATCCATTGCCTGCACCTGATTAATCCCTAGTGGTTTGGTGGATTATTTGGAATAACCCCTTACATGTAAAGATCAATGTTGAAATTTGCATTAAGCATGTATTTAGCTACTGCTAAACATCCAAAAATTAAAGGACCAAGGCCCGAAGCGTCAGAGAGGCAAGAAGTTCCTGAAAGACACAGGATGAGTCAGGAGCAGGCATTCACAGTACCAAAGAGGGTTTCATAACCCTAATTGATAACCCAAGAGGGTTTCATAACCATAATTGGGAAGTGTTTGTCTAGCAGCAGGGTCAATCTACTCTGAGGCATCTGGCATTGGTGGCTGGAAATCCTGGCTGATCCATCCCTGATCATCTTGACAAACGTCAGTCTTTCCACATTTTTAGTGGACAGACGAGTTCGCCTTGGGGTGACTATGGCCCCAGCCGTACTAAACACCCGCTCTGATGGCACACTATGGCCGGGCAGGACAGCTTTTCCAGGCCAAACTCTGCTAGTTGTGGCCACAAATCAAGTTTGGCTGCCCAGAAGTCCAGCGGGTCTTCAATGTTTGTTGGCATGGCCATGTCAAGGTATGCCACCACCTGCTGGTTCAGGTCCTGCTCCATGTCTACCTGCTGCTGATGAGTTGCTTCACTATGCGGGTGAAGAAAGCTACTCATCAGCAACTGTAGACTCAGGCTGCTGCTGATTGAGCTGGTACTGCTCTTCCCACACATCCCCTCCCCAGCAGCCATGACAGTGGAAGGTGAGTCGCAGAGGGCCCCCCGAGTCAGACTTGGGAGTGGATGGACCATGTCGCCGATAGGCATCCGCCAACTGAGTATGTATGATCTCTCTGTAGTAGGTCAGTTTGTCCTCCCTCTCAGTGGGTGTAAAAAAAAGGCCCCCATTCTGGGACGGTAGTGAGGGTCCAATAAGGTGGAGATCCAGAAGTCATCCCACTGACAAATTTTGACAATTCGGGGGTCACTACGCAAGCAACTAAGCATGCATTGTGCCATTTGCACCAGTGACTCGGAGGGACTACCTGCCTCCATCTCCACTGCATATTGCCACGGTGTGTCTGGGTCCTCTGTCTCGCCTTCCTCATAACCCTGCAGCTCCTCTGGCTGCTCCTGCTCCTCCTCTCCTGTCCGATGACTAGAAACATCGGCTATCTCATGCAAACTAAACTGTGCTCCACTCTGCCCCTCATCATCCTCCTCCAGTTCAGCCCCCACAGGGCTCATGCAGCCTTGAGATGTAGGTGCAACGTTTCCATTGCCGTGACAAGCCATTGTTTCAATCATTTGTTGTAGGAAATGTAGGAGTGGAATTACGTAGTTCATGGCGTAATCCAGGCAACTTACAAATAATGTGGCTTCCTCAAAGGGCCTCAGCAAACGTCAGGTGTCACGTATGAGCTGCCACAGGTTCACATTGAAGTTACACAGGGGAGTACTCCTATCTGCTTGGATCATCAAGAAATCAGTGATGGCTTTTCTTTGTTCTTATAGTCTGTCCAACATATGGAGGGTGGAATTCCAACATGTGGCAACATCACAAATAAGACTATGTTGTGGGATGCCGTTCTGATGCTGCAGCTCAAGGAAGGTGTGTTTGGCGGTGTACGAGTGGCTGAAGTAAATGCACAGTTTCCTTGCCATTTTCAGGATGTTTGTCAATGGGGTGAAGACTTGAGGAAGTGCTTGACAACCAGATTTAACACCTGTGCCATGCAGGGCGCATGTTTCACACTTCCTTGTCACAGCGCGGACACAATGTTCTTTTCGTTGTCGGTCATCATGGTTCCCATTTCCAGTTTTCATGGAATAAGCCATACTCAAATTTCTTTACGAATGAATCTTAGCAGTTCCTCCCCTGTGTGACTACGGTCACCAAGGCAAACCATGTGAAGAACAGCTTGACACCGCTGTGCCCTAGATACATGGTACAATGAAGGGCCACCGAGATTTGGACCTGCAGTGGAGGCCGAGGACACGGTGGAGGATGAGGAGGTGGTATCGCACACTATAACAGGACCAACTGCCTGAGAGCGAGAGTGTGGAGGAGGAAGCAGTGTGACCTGTCCAAGTTGCTGTTGTGGCTGTGCAGGAACCACATTTACCCAGTGGGCCGTAAAAGATAAGGATTGTCCCTGCACGTAGTTACAGCTCCACACGTCGGCGCTGTTGTGCACTTTTGAACACACCGACAGGCTCAAGGACTGGCCCACCTTCTCTTGTACAAACTTATGCAGGGCTGGCACTGCCTTCTCCGCAAAGAAATGACGGCTTGGGACTCTCCACCTCGGCTCGGCACAAGCCATCAATTCTCTGAAAGGTGCAGAGTCCACCACTTGAAAAGGGAGGGACTGCAGCACCAGCAACTTGGACAGGAGCACATTCAACTTCTGCACCGTTGGATGAGTGGGCGCATACTGTTGTCTCTTGGACATGGCTTCGCTGATGGATTGTTGGCGGAATGGCTGACTAAAAGCGGGAGAAGCAGGAGCATCTGGAGCGACAGAAGGAGGGTTTGACACACAGCTCCCTTCGGCTGAGGTGGTGGAGCCTTGGCTGGATGAAGGAGGGAGCGGATGGCCACTGGGTGATGCAGCAGGCTGGACCACTACTTCGGAGCCACGGTTCTCCCAGGCCGCTTTATGGTGGTGAAGCATGTGTTGACGCAGGGCCGTGGTGCCGACATTGGGATCCTAGCCACGCTTCACCTTCTGCCGACAGATCTTGCATGTGGCTATGTGAACCTTCTCCGGAGGCCTGAAGAAAAACTGCCACACCGCCGAGTAGATGATTTTCCCACCTACAGTCTGTACTAATTGACTGTTACTGGCGCCGTCTCCAGGAACCCCTGTTCCACTACCTCCCGGAAAAGTAGGCTGCCGCGAAGAAGGTGGTCTCCCCCGGGCACGTTTGGCTCCTGAATTTCCACTTCTGCCACCACGCTGATACCACGCTGTCAACCGTGCTACCGCCTTGCTGCCTCAAGGGCAACCTGCAACTCTCTTCTCCTGATGGTGATGAAGCCCCTTCTGTACCCGGCTCCCTATTGCGATCGGCTTCATCATCATCAACAGGTGTGTGCACGTCACCGATGTCCTTCTCAGGTTCCCCATCAGTGTCTGCTTCAGGACCCTGAACACTTGCAACACCGCCTCCCACATCACTTTCCGCATCACTACTTGACCGCCTAGTGGAGCAAGCGGCGCATGTCTTCTCCCCTTCTTGGCTGGGCAGTAGCTGCTGACTGTCCTCTATTAGATCATCCTCAGTGAATAGTGGAGCTGAACCCCCAGCATAATATACTTCTCTAGGAGAGGGAACAGCATAGGACAAAGGCAATGGGAGGACAGGGACTGCTCCCGGGCCATGCCAACTGAGGGTTGTGTCTGAGGAACCCACCGACTGTTGACTGGGGGTTTCAGATGTCACTTGTGAGGATGTGGATGAGCGTGTTAACCAATCGACGACGGCAGATGGGTTGCTGGTCGAGACACGACTGCTGGCTGATAGATTGAGCTCAGGCCTCTCGCTGCGACTCCTGCTGCCACTCGCCCCTAGTCTGCTGCGACCTCTCCCTGAAGTATTTAGGCCTCTGCCACTGCTCTGTGCACGTCCTGGCACTTCTCTGCCTGACATACTTAGTGCGTATATGAGGGTATTACAATATGCTACACTATGCTACTCTTTAAACAGTATTTGTCTAGAACAGCAGCAGGTGATAACTTATGGCTGTCCTTTCACAGTATGTAGGCCCTTGACAGATTAACAGGTACAAAATGGTACAATAGTTGGATATACGTACGCAGTATGCACTGATGAGGGCTGAAATATGCGCAACAACACGCAGTAAAAAATCTATATTTTTGTAAAACACCACCCAGTGAATACTACTGTTTGGACTTTCACAGTATGTAGACCCTTGACAGATTAACAAGTACAAAATGGTACAGTACTTGGATGTAAGTATGCGGTATGCACTGATGAGGGCAGTAATATGCGCAACTATACGCAGAAAAAAAATCTGTATTTTTGTAAAACACTAGCCGGTGAATACTATTGTTTGGACTTTCACAGTATGTAGGCCCTTGCCAGATTAACAGGTACAAAATGGTACAATACTTGGATGTAAGTATGCGGTATGCACTGATGAGGGCAGTAATATGCGCAACTATACGCAGAAAAAAATCTGTATTTTTGTAAAACACCAGCCGGTGAATACTATTGTTTGGGGGGTAGGTAAATAAATCCCGGCACTCACAAATGATGCTTGAATCACCTTGGGTGTTTATTCACACATAGGAAATATGCGACTCGCAGGACGCGTTTTGGCCAGCAGGGGGCCTTTGTCAACTGATCTACCTGAATGGCAGAAACACAGCAATATATACATGGGGGAAGCCATCCCCTTCCGGGTCATAGGTAAAAATACCTGTCATGAAGTCGGAGGATATGTGCAATAGACAATAGGGTAACAAAAGGGGAAGAAAACCATCACAATAGCATAAGTATCATAATATTAACACTGGAGGTGTATTAACAAAAATAAAATTAAAATAACATGACACAGCAGGTAACACCTGGGTAACACAATTCTAACAGGGTATACAACCTGTCCTGAGGCTATATAGAGATTCATAAGGAATCATTCTGACCGTGCTCTAAGCTTGTAGGAGTAGGTGAATAGAATTTCAACGGTGTCTCTAGAAACAGAGAATAAAAAGGGGTTAAAAGCATGATAAATACAAATATTCACAAAACCTGATTCAGTTCATAATCTCTGCTGAGACCCCTAGGTTCTATAGGTATGAGACAATTGATCCAGAAGGCTTCTTTCCTCAGTAACAATTTTTTGATGTTACCTCCCCTACGGGGTTTCTCCACATGGTCTATGACCTGAAACCTTAGTTGAGCAATATTGTGAACCATTTTGTTAAAATGATAAGGTATGGGGAAAAGAAGATTTTGGCAGCCGATTGTGGACTTGTGTCGGTTTGTGCCGATTGTGGAATTGATGCGGTCTCCTACTCGTTCGGTGGTCTCACCCAAGTATAGCAGACCACATGGACATTTAATGGAGTAGATACAATTTTTGGAGTCACAAGTGTAAAAAGACTTTATTTTAATATTTTCTCCGCTATGGGGGTGCTGTAATATGTCACTCTTAATAATGTGACTACATTGGGAGCAATGGAGGCATGGATACGTGCCATTTCTTTTTTATGTAGAAAAGTTTGACGGGCAATGGTTTGTGTGGGGCCTGTGTCCGCCCTGACCAATTTATCACGTAGATTGGGCGCTCTTTTATTGCAAATCAAGGGGGGGATTTTGTAACTCTGTAATGTTGGGGAATGATCTATTGAGAAGGTACCAGTATTTTTTGACTACATTATCTACCTTATAGGAAAGGGTGTGGTAATTCCTAACAAAAGGAATGCAAGATGTATTTGTAGAGGTCCTAATTGAGGGGGTTTTCGCATCTTGTAGAATGGTTTCTGGGTATCCCCTTTCACGGAACGTATTCTCTCCAATTCTCTCAGCCTAGTCTCTCTCATATTGGGATTACTCACAATCCTTTCCACCCTTTGGCGTTGAGCTCTAGGGAGTGATTTCTTAACAGCCCTGGGGTGAGAGCTGGAGAAATGGAGCAGGCTGTTCCGATCTATAGATTTCCTATAGAGATCTGTTTCTAACCCCCATTTTCTTTTTTCAAAATTAGCTGTCTAGGAAACTGATGCTCGTTTGGTCACATGACATTGTGAACTGTAGTTCATGTAGTCTAAAAATGAGTCAAGGGTTGAATAATATACAAATAAATATCGTCTATAAATATTTTCCAACATGTCACATGTTTTAGATTTAACTCATTATGATAGATGTAGGTCTCTTCAAAGAACGCCATATAGGCATTTACATAAGGGGGGGCCACGTTCGCCCCCCCCCATGGCCGAGCCACGTTGCTGCAGGTAAAAATTGTCCCCATATATGAAATCATTTTCAAATAGTACCAGCCTAAGTAGTCCCATTAGAAAATCTTTCTGTGTATCACTATATGTACTTGCCTCTAGAAGCCAATCTCGCGCCCAATCTACGTGATAAATTGGTCAGGGCAGACACAGGCCCCACACAAACCATTGCCTGTCAAAATTTTCTACATAGTAAAAGAAATGGCACATATCCATGCTTCCATTGCTCCCAATGTAGTCACATTATTAAGGGTGACATATTATAATACCCCCATAGCGGAGGAAATATTAAAATAAAGTCTTTCTACACTTGAGACTCCAAAAATGTTATCTACTCCATTAAATGTCCATGCGGTCTCCTATACGTGGGTGAGACCACCCAACGAGTAGGAGACAGCATCAATAGACACAAGTCCACAATCCGCTGCAAAAATCTTCTTTTCCCCATACCTTATCATTTTAACAAAATGGGTCACAATTAGAGATGAGCGAATCGAAGTTGATGAACCCGAATTCGTTACGAATTTCATGAAAAATTCGATTTGCAATGAATACAAATATTGTCGCGATTCTATCGCACGAATCAATTCATTAAACTCCATTTTACAGCGTTCCAGGCTATTGGAGACCTAAGATGGCGGATCCACATGTGAGTACATGGGGCAGGGGTTTATGGGAGGGTGGGAAACAGCGGCGGGAATGAAGGTAGGCGGGCTGACCCTGAACCACATGTGAGATGCAGCCCATCAGTGTTCACTGACCCCTGTGATGTCACAGCCCCTATATAATCAGCAGCCACCTTGCCTCTCTTCATTTCGTCTATGCACTCAGATAGAGAGGACGGGACTGTGTGTGTGTGAATAGCTCATATCACAGCGTTACACTACAACTGCTAGTCACATCAGCATTAGGGAAAGACAGGAGTGCAGAGTACTTTGCTGTAACACTGAGAAGGATCATTGATTGCTAAACCTCCTATTCACGTTATTGAGCATTGCAGCAGAGAGGGGCAGATAGCTGTCAGCTGCCTCATACAGATCTCCAAGCTGCCTGAACTTTCTGAAGCATTTTATCTCCTAATTTCTCAGCCCAATTGAGTTTTTTTTATGCTCCAGAAATCTTCTAATGCTCAGAATTGTGTGACAGAGTGCAATTTAGGGTTTAATCCCTGGATTTTTTTTTTTTTTTGTGGTACTGCACTGTTGGATCCTGCTGCTGTTCAGAAGTAAGTCATATTAGTGTGGACTTTAGTGCCTTTTTACCATTTTTCACCTGTTACTCTGTCTCTGTGCTAAATTCAGTGTTTTATCACATGTTATACACCTGCCGCTGTATTAAAGAAAAAAAAAAGTTTTTCCTGCGTACAAATACGCTTTTTCAGTGGCCTTATTTCAAAGGGCCTACATACAAGCAAATAGCGTACCATATACTACCCTTTTTTCTGTCTCTGTGCTAAATTCAGTGTTATACCACAAGTTATACACATGCCGGTGTATTAAAGAAAAAAATAAGTTTTTCCTGCGTACAAATACGCTTAACAGTGCGCTCATACATACAACCAAGTAGTGTAATATTTAGTACCTGTATTTCTGTCTCGGTCCTAAATTCAGTGCTATTCCACACATTAGTATACACCGGCTGGTGTATACAACAAAAAAATCTTTTTTTCTGCGTATAAATACGCTTAACAGTGCGCTCATCATTGCAAAGGGCATACATAGAACCAAATAGTGTACTATTTACTACCTGTTATTCTGTCTTTATGCTAAATTCAGTGCTATTCAACACATTAGTATACACCTGCTGGTGTATTTAAAAATAAAAAAAGTGTTTTTTCTGCGTAGAAATACGCATACCAGTGCGCTCATCATTGCAAAGGGCATACATACAACAAAGGAGTGTACTATTTAGTAACTGTTATTCTGTCTAGGGCCTATGTACTTTGAAAGGACAGCTGTAAGTAATCGCCTGCTGCTGTTTTATACCCTCATAAACGCACTAAGTATGTCAGGCAGGGAAGTGCCAGGACGTGCACAGAGAAGGGGCAGAGGCCTACATACGTCAGGCAGAGTTGGCAGCAGACTTGGGGCGAGTGGCAGCAGGAGTCGCAGCAATAGGCCTGAGCTCCTGTTAACACCCAGCGGTCGTGTTGTCGACCCATCTCTCCTCGTCAATTGGTTTGCACACTCATCCCCATCATCACAAGCAACATCTGACAACCCCATTGAAGAGTCGATGGGTTCCTCAGACACAACCCTCAGTTGGCATGGCCCGGGAGCAGTCCCCGTAATCCCATTGCCTTTGTCCTATGCTATTCCCTCTCCCAAAGAAGTATCTCATGCTTTGGGTTCAGCTCCACTATTTAGTGAGGACGATGTAATAGAGGATAGTCAGCATCTAATGGGCAGCCAAGAATGGGAGGAGACATGCGTCCCTTGCTCCGGAAGGCGGGCAAGTATTGATGCGGAGAGTGACGTGGGAGGCGGTGTTTCAATTGTTCAGGGTCCTGAGGCAGACACTATTGTGGAACACGAGGAGGACATCAGTGACGTGCACACATCTTTTGATGATGATGAAGCCGATCGCAATTGGGAGCCGGGTGCAGAAGCCGGGGCTTCATCATCATCAGGAGAAGAGATTTGCTCTTTGTCTATGAGGCAGCAAGTCGGTAGCACGGTTGGCAATCAGTGTGGTGGTGGCAGTAGTGGAAATTCAGGAGCCAAACGTGCCAGGGGGAGACTACCTGCTTCGCGGCAAGCTACCATTCAGGGAGGTAGTGGAACAGGGGTTCCTGGAGACGGCGCCAATAGCAGTGAAATAGTGTGAACTGCGGGTGGGAAAATCAGCTACTCTGCGGTGCGGTTGTTCTTTATAAAGAATCTGGAGGACTTTAGCGTAGTCACATGTAAAATCTGTCGGCAGAAAGTGAAGCATGGCCAGGGTCCCAATCTCGGCACCACGGCCCTGCGTCAACACATGATTCGCCACCATAAAGCGGCCTGGGATAACCGTGGCTCCGAGGTAGTGGTCCAGCCTGCCGCATCACCCAGTGGCCATCCGCTCCCTCCGTCATCCAGCCAAGGCTCCACCACCTCAGCTGAAGGGAGCATTGTGTCAAACCCTCCTTCTTGCGCTCCTGCTTCTTCCGCTCGTAGTCAGCCATTCCGCCAACAATGGATCGGCGAAGCCATGTCCACGAGACAACAGTATGCGCCCACTCATCCAACGGCGCAGAAGTTGAATGTGCTCCTGTCCAAGTTGCTGGTGTTGCAGTCCCTCCCTTTCCAACTGGTGGACTCTGCAGCTTTCAGGGAATTAATGGCTTGTGCCGAGCCGAGGTGGAGAGTCCCAAGCCATCATTTATTTGCGAAGAAGGCAGTATCAGCCCTGCATAAGTTTGTACAAGAGAAGGTGGGCCATTCCTTGAGCCTGTCGGTGTGTTCAAAAGTGCACGGCAGCGCCGACATGTGGAGAGGTAACTACGGGCAGGGACAATACATGTCTTTTACGGCCCACTGGGTAAATGTTGTTCCTGCACAGCCGCAACAGCAACTTGGACAGGTTACACCGCTTCCTCCTCCATGCTCTGGCTCCCAGGCAGTTGGTCCTTTTACAGTGTGCGAAGCCGCCTCCTCCTCCTCCTCCCCCGTGTCCTCGGCCTCCACTGCACGTCCAAAAATCTCGGTGGCCCTTCATCGTACCATGTGTGTAGGGCACAGAGGTGTCAAGCCATCCTTCACATGGTTTGCCTTGGTGAACGGAGTCACACAGGGGAGGAACTGCTAAAGTTCATTAGGAAAGAAATCCGAGGATGGCTTACTCCACGAAATCTGGAAATGGGAACCATGGTGACCGGCAATGGGAAGAACATTGTGGCAGCGCTGCGACAAGGAAGTGTGAACCATTTGCCCTGCATGGCACACGTGTTGAATCTGGTTGTCAAGAAGTTCATCAAGTCTTCACCCCATTTGCAAGACGTCCTGACAATGGCAAGGAAACTGTGCATGCACTTCATCCACTCGTACACCGCCAAGCACACTTTTCTTGAGCTGCAGTGTCAGAACTGTAGTCTCATTTGTCAACATAGTCTCATTTGTGACGTTGCCACACGTTGGAATTCCACCCTCCATATGTTGGACAGACTATACGAACAAAGAAAAGCCATCACAGATTTTTTGAAGATACAATTAGATAGGAGTACTCCCCTGTGTAACTTCAATGTGAACGAGAGGCAGCTCATACATAACACCTGCGGTTTGCTGAGGCCCTTTGAGGAAGCCACATTTTTTGTTAGACGTTCGAATTACGCCATGAACAACGTAATTCCACTCCTACATTTACTCCAAATAATGATTGAAAACATGGCTGGTTACGGCAATGGAGATGTTGCGCCTACATCAGAAGGCTACATTAGTCCTGTGTGGGATGAACTGGAGGAAGATGATGAGGGGCAGAGCGGAGCACAGTTTACTGTGGATGAGATGGCCGGTGTTTCTGGTCATTGGACAGGAGAGGAGGAGCAGGAGCAGCCAGAGGAGCTGGAGGGTTATTACGAGGAAGGCGAGACAGAGGACCCAGATACACCGTGGCAGTATGCAGTGGAGATGGAGGCAGGTAGTCCCAGCGAGTCACTGTCACAAATGGCACGATGCATGCTGAGTTGCTTGCGTAGTGACCCCCGAATTGTCAAAATTTGTCAGCGCGATGACTTCTGGATCTCCACCTTATTAGACCCTCGCTACCGGCCCAGAACGGGGGCCTTTTTTACACCCACTAAGAGGGAGGACAAACTGACCTACTTCAGGGAGCTTCTACATAGTCGGTTGGCCGATGCCTATCGGCCACATGGTCCATCCACTCTCAGGTCTTACTCGGGGGGCCCTCTGCGCTCACCTTCCACTGCCATGGTTGCTGGGGAGGGGTTGCAGGAGCAGTACCATCTCAATCAGCAGCAGCCTGAGTCTAAAGTAGCTGATGAGTAGCTTCCTTCAGCCGCATAGTGAAGCTACTCATCAGCAGCAGGTGGACATGGAGCAGGACCTGAACGAGCAGGTGGTGGCTTACCTCGACATGACCATGCCAATAACCGTTGAAGATCCGCTGGACTTCTGGGCAGCCAAACTCGATTTATGGCCGCAACTAGCGGAGTTTGCCCTGGAAAAGCTGTCCTGCCCGGCCAGTAGTGTGCCATCAGAGTGGGTGTTTAGTGTGGCCGGGGCCATAGTCACCGCAAGGCGAACTCGTCTGTCCACTAAAAATGTGGAGAGACTGACATTTGTCAAGATGAATCAGGGATGGATCAGCCAGGATTTCCAGCCACCAATGACAGATGGGTCTGAGTAGATTGACCATGCTCCTACAACAACATTTTCTGTATTGTGGTTGGTTATGAAACTCTCTGGGGCAGACCTGGGCAATGTCTGGCCCGCTTGCCACATACGGCCCTTTGATTGGCTCTGACTGGCCCGTTCTGATTGGGGGACAACTATGCTGCCTAATCTGTGGGACATCTATGCTGCCTAATCTGGGGGACATCTATGCTGCCTAATCTGGGGAACAATTATGCTCCTAATCTAGGGGAAATCTATGCTGCCTACTCTGAGGGATAAGTATGCTCCTAATCTGGTTGACATCTATGCTGCCTAATCTGGGGGACAAATATGCTCCTAATCTGGGGGACATCTATGCTGCCTAATCTGGGTGACATTTATGCTGCCTAATCTGGGGGACAACTATGCTCCTAATCAGGGGGACATCTATGCTGCCTAATCTGGGGGACAATTATGCTCCTAATCTGGGGGACATCTATGCTGCCTACTCTGGGGGACAAGTATGCTCCTAATTTGGGGGACATCTATGCTGCCTAATCTGATGGACATCTATGCTGCCTAATCTGGGTGACATCTATGCTGCCTATTCTGGGGGACATCTTTTCTGCCTAATCTGGGGGACATCTATGCTGCCTAATCTGGGGGACATCTATGCTGCCTAATCTGGGGGACATCTATGCTTCCTAATCTGGGGGACATCTATGCTGCCTAATCTGGGGGACATCTATGCTTCCTAATCTGGGGGACAACTATGCTCCTAATCTGGGGGACATCTATGCTGCCTAATCTGGGGGACATCTATGCTGCCTAATCTGGGGGACATCTATGCTTCCTAATCTGGGGGACAACTATGCTCCTAATCTGGGGGACATCTATGCTGCCTAATCTGGGTGACATCTATGCTGCCTAATCTGGGGGACATCTATGCTGCCTAATCTGGGTGACATCTATGCTGCCTAATCTGGGTGACATCTATGCTGCCTAATCTGGGGGACAAGTATGCTCCTAATCTGGGGGACATCTATGCTGCCTAATCTGGGGGACAACTATGCTCCTAATATGGGGAAAACTGATGCTTCTGGCCTTGGGTCTATAATTTTTTTAAGTTTAGCAGTGGCTAAATACATGCTTAATGCAAATGTCAACATTGATCTTTAAAGGGTAGCTCCCACCATCCAATTTTTTTTATTTTTATAGCCCGTTCACCCCCCCCCCCGCTACGGCACTAGACCGTTCCCTCCTCCCCCCCCACCCGGCCCCGCATACCCCGTCCCCTCATTACACTTGCAGTTACTGCAGAGTCCGGCAGCGGGCGTGCAGGGACAGCGGCGGCAACGAGGCGGCGGCGGCGCTGTGCGGGAGGAGTGGCCTCCCAGCCAGTAGCCGGGGAGCCAATGCGCTCGCTCCCGCCTGTCTGATTGACAGGCAGGGAGCGAGTGCAGCCTAACTGAAAAAGGACTGATTGCCACTCCAAAATCAGTCCTTTTTCAGTAGCCGGTTTTTAAATGTAAATTAAACCTTTTTAATGAAAAAAGATAATAATAAAAGTATATTAGAGATATGTTGTAGTACTACAACATATCAAAAAATAAAGTTGGTGACAGTGCCCATTTAAATGTAAGGGGTTATGAAACCCTCTTAGATACTGCGAATGACTGCTCCAGACTCATTCTGTGTCTTTCACAAACAACTTGCCTCCCTGGTGCCTCAGGCCTTGGGCCTATAATTTTTTTGAAATTTAGCACTAGCTAAATACATGCTTAATGCAAGTGTAAACATTGATCTTTAAATGTAAGGGGTTATGAAAACCTCTTGGGTACTGCAATTGCATGCTCCAGACTCATTCTGTGTCTTTCAGGAACTACTTGCCTCCCTGGTGCCTCTGGCCTGGGCCTTAAATTTTTGTATGTTTAGCAGTAGCTAAATACATGCTTAATGCAAATTTCAACAATGATCGTTAAATTCTCGGCGCTCTGCCAGGGCCTTCTCCTACCCCGCCTGGGCCGATCCGAGGACCTCACTAACCAACTCACTAACTAATCCAATCGCTTCTAGCGACGGGCGGTGTGTACAAAGGGCAGGGACTTAATGAACGCCAGCTTATGACCCTCACTTACTGGTAATTCCTTGTTTTAAGGTTAAATAATTGCAATCCCAGCTCTCTATCACGAACTGGTTTCAGTGTGCAACACGCACCTGTCCTTGAAAGATAGAGACACACTAGTCCGTTCAGTGGAGCGCTAGTGCGGCCCAGGACATCTGAGGCCATAACACACCTGTTATTGCTCGATCTCGCAATTGATCGGGCAAGGTAAGGGGTTATTAAAGCCTCTTGGGTCCTGCTGAGGCCTACTCCTGACTGATCCAGGTGCAATTGTTAAATTTACTGATAATTTTATCAGTAATAAAATAGAATTTTGCAGAATGCTAACTGTTACACAACGGAACGCTTGTTGCGTGTGATTTTTTAATGAAAAAAAATAAATAAATAGATGGAGAGGGATTAACTCTGCTTAATCATTTTTGTCTATTAGAATCCTTTTGTCATCTGATTTTTTGGAGACAGATTACACACATGTAATAATTTTTTTAACCAAATTTCAAACATTGTGTGGTTTATTATTTTTGAGAAGAATGCTTTTGGTGGTCCACCATCCTGCATTATAGAGTCTTCTGAACTGCTGTATATGCGCTTGTTTTTAAAAAACAGGTATTTTGTCAGACAATTTCAATAAAATTTTGCGTTTTTTTGGGGTGGATTGTGAAGCCCGGGTGTGTACTCGTGCATCAGCCAACTCCAGGCTGTGTCTTTGAGGCAATCTATGGGTTCCTGATGCCGCAGAGGAGGGGCCTGGATCTGGGAATTAAACATTTTTGGATTGCGGTTGCTACCAAAAAAGATGGACACACCCTAATCCGTTCAGTGGAGCGCACCTGCGGCCCCGGACATCGGAGGGCATAACACACCTGTTATTGCTCGATCTCAGGAGAAGGAGGTTCATCATCGGGAGAAGAGAGTTGCAGGTTGCCCTTGAGTCAGCAAGGCGGTAGCACGGTTGGCAGTCAGCGTGGTGTGGCAGTAGTGGAAATTCTGGAGCCAAACGTGCCAGGGGGAGACCACCTGCTTAGCGGCAGCTTAACTTTCTGGGAGTTAGCGGGTTACCAGCACCGGTCGATGAAAGATAGAGACACGCTAGTCCGTTCAGTGGAGCGCTCATGTGGCCCCGGAAATCAGAGGGCATAATACACCTGGTATTGCTCGATCTCGCAATTGATCGTGCAAAGGTAGGGGGGTTATTAAAGCCTCTTGGGTACTGCTGAGGCCTACTCCTGACTGCTCCTGGTGTAATGTATGGGGTAATTAAACACTCTTGGGTAGTGTTTTTTTTATTTTTATTTACTGATAATTTTATCGGTAATAAAATAGAATTTTCCAGAATGCTAATCGTTACACAACGGAACAGGGATTATCTCTGCTTCATCATTTTGGGCGAAATAAGTCCTTTGGTGATCTGATCTTACACACATATTGAATTAGTTTTTGTAAAAAAAAATTAAAACATTGTGTGGTTTATTATTTTTGAGAAGAATGTCTTTGGGTGGTCCACCGTCCTGCATTATAGAGTCTTGTGAACTGTTGGATATGCGCTTGTTCTTACACAAAGGTATTTCTTTTAAAAAATTCTAAAATGTTGTTGTTTTTTGGAGGGGATTGTGAAGCCCGGGTGTGTACTGGTGCATCAGTCAACTCCAGGCTGTGTCCTTCAGGCAATATATGGGTTCCTGATGCTGCAGAGGTGGGGCCTGGGTCTTGAAATTTCTAATTTTTGGATAGTGGGTGCTACTATGAGAAATCTTTGTCAAAAATGTCATATATTGTGTTGTTTTTTGGAGGGAGGGTTGTGAAGCCCTGGTGTGTACTGGTGCATCAGCCAACTCAAGACTGTATCCTTCAGGCAATATATGGGTTACTGATGCCGCAGAGGTGGGGCCTGGGTCTGTTAATTTCAAATTTTTGGACAGCAGGTGCTACCAATGAGAAATCTTTGTCAAAAATTTTATATATTGTGTTGTTTTTTTTGGGGGGGGATTGTGAAGCCCTGGTGTGTAGTGTTCTAGTGCATCAGCCAACTCCACGCTGTGCCATTCAGCCACTAAATGGTCTCCTCTTGCTGCCAACATGTCCACGTTATGTCATTCAGTCACTATATGGTCTCCTGACACTGATGCCACCACCAGGCTCTGTCATTGTGCTGCTGTGCGGCAGTGATTCTAAGAGTGATGCCGGTAATCTGCATGCTATTTTGAATAACAGTATTATTTCACTACCCCAGCACACTCCATATGCGTTTTAGGACACAGCAAAGTGTTCTATACCCCTATAGAGGCTGTATGTAGGCTAGAAATAGACTTTTTTAATATTGATTCACCGCGAACAAATTCGTATTGAAACAAATTTTTCGGGAAAATTCGGCAAATCGGCCGAATCGAATTTTTGAACGGTTCGCTCATCTCTTGTCACAATATTGCTCAACTAAGGTTTCAGGTCATAGACCATGTGGAGAAACCTCGTAGAGAAGGTAACATCAAAAAATTGTTACTGAGAAAAGAAGCCTTCTGGATCAATTGTCTCAAAACTTTAGAACCTAGGGGTCTCAACAGAGATTATGAACTGAATCAGATTTTGTGAATATTTGTATTTATCATGCTTTTAACCCCTTTTTATTATCTTTTTCTGGAGACACCGTTGAAATTCTATTCACCTACTCCTACAAGCTTAGAGCACATTCAGAATGATTCCTCATGAATCTCTATATAGCCTTAGGACAGGTTGTATACACTGTTAGAATTGTGTTACCCAGGAGTTACCTGCTGCATTATGTTATTTTAATTTTATTTTTGTTAATACACCTCCAGTGTTAATGTTATGATACTTATGCTATTGTGATGGTTTTCTTTCCCTTTTGTTACCCTATTGTCTATTGCACATATCCTCCGGCTTCATGACAGGTATTTTTACCTATGACCCGGAAGGGGATGGCTTCCCCCATGTATATATTGCTGTGTTTCTGCCATTCAGGTAGATCAGTTGACAAAGGCCACCTGCTGGCCGAAACGCGTCCTGCCAGTCGCATATTTCCAATGTGTGAATAAACACCCAAGGTGATTGAAGCATCATTTCTGAGTGGCGGGATTTATTTACCTACCCTGCTGATTACCTGTCTGCGGGCACCACACTATTACACAAGTGCCGACTCTTTGCTACCTCTAATACTGGACTTTCACAGTATGTAGGCCCTTGACAGATTAACAGTTACAAAATAGTATCATACTTAGATGTACGTGTGCGATATGCACTGATGAGGGCAGAAAAATGTGCCACAATACGCCGAAAAAAATCAGTATTTTTGAAAAACACCAGCAGGTGATTACTTTTGCCAGGAGTCAGGACTTTCCCTGTATCTAGACTTGTTACAGATACAGAATGGTAGACTGCTTTAATGTAGGCATGTGTTATGCACGTATGAGGGCAGACAAATGCACTACAGTCCGCTGAAAAAGGACATATTTGTGAACAGCAGCAGGTCCCAACAGTGCAGCACCACAATAAAAATAAAAAAATACAGGGATTAAACCCTAAATTGCAGTCTGTCACACAATTCTGAGCAGCAGAGGATTTGTGGAGCAAAAAAAAGCACTGAATTGCGCTGCAAAATGAGGAGATAAGATGGTTCATAAAGTTCAGGCAGCTTGTTGATCTGTATGAGGCAGCGAACAGCTATCTTCCCCTCTCTGATGCAATGCTCAGAGTCCTCTCTATCTCTGAGTGCATGGATGAAATGAAGAGAGGCAACATGGCTGGCGATTACATAGGGCTGTGACATCACAGGGGTCAATGAATGCTGATAGGCTGCATCTCACATGTGATTCAGGGTCATCCCGCCTACCTTCATTCCCGCCGCAGTTTCCCGCCCTCCCATAATCCCCTGCCCCATGTACTGATATGTGGATCCACCATTTTAGGTCTCCTTTAGCCTGGAATGCTGTAAAATGGAGTTTAATTGAGCGATTCGCCCGATTGAATTGCGGCGATATTCGCATTTGTTGTGAATCTAATTTTTCATGAAATGCGTAACGAATTCGGGTTTGTCAGCTTTGATTCGCTCATCTCTAGTCATTACAAAGTAAAATTGGTAGCACAGAAAATAAGCCCTCATATAGGTCTGTTGGTGGAAAACTGAAATGCGTTATGAGTTCTGGAAGAGTTGATGTTGGGGACAAAGTTTGGCTGTCAACAAAAAACCTTAGTTTAAAAGCATAATCAGGATAATTGGCCCCCAGGTTTATTGGGCCTTACAAGGTTTTAGAGGTTATAAACCCGGTTTCTTATAAATTGAAATTACCAGCTTCTTTCAAGGTACATAATGTGTTTCATCGTTCCCTTTTGAAGGTCTACATTCCATCTCTGATTCCAGCGGTTAGGCCTCCACCTCCGCTGGAAAATGATGGTGAGATGGCATATGAGGTTGAGAAGATTTTGGACAGTCACAAGGTCCAAAATTCCTTACAATATTTAGTAACATAGTTCATAAGGTTGAACAAAGACGAGAGTCCATCAAGTTCAATCTATAACCCTAATGAGTCCCTACTGAGTTGATCCAGACGAAGGCATACTAGAGGTAAAAATTCCTTCCCGACTCCAAATACACAGTATTCTACGTGTGGTCTGACTAGTGATTTGTACAGTGGTAGAATTATTTCCTTGTCATGGGAATCTATGCCCCTATTGATGCACCCCATGATTTTATTTGCCTTGGCAGTAGCTGCCCAACACTGGTCACTAAAGCTAAATTTATTGTTAACTAAGACTCCTTAGTCCTTTTCCACGTCAGTCGTCCCAAGTGTGCTCCCATTTAATACATAATCCCAGCCCGGATTTTTCTTCCCCATGTGCATTACCTTACATTTATCAGTGTTACCTCATCTGCCACTTCCCAGCCCAAACCTCCAACCTATCCAGATCCAGTTGTAATAGTGCACTGTCCTCTACAGTATTTACCGCTTTACAGAGTTTAGTATTATCTGCAAAGATTGCTACTTTCATATTCAACCCCTCTACAAGCTCATTAATGAATATATTAAATAGGACAGGACCCAAGACTGACGCCTGTGGTACCCCACTAGTAACAGTCACCCAATCTGAATAAGTACCATTAATAACCACCCTCTGTTTCCTATCACTGAGCCATTTATTTACCCACTTGCACACATTATCCCCCATCCCAATCCTTCTAATTTTATGCACCAATTTTTTTGTGGCACTGTATCTAATGCTTTGGAAAAATACGACATCCAGCGATTGTCCCCGGTCCAGTCTGGAGCTCAACTCCTCATAAAAGCTGATCAGGTTAGCTTGACAGGACCGATCCCTCATGAAGCCATTCTGATAAGGGGGCATACATTTATTTTTATCAAGATAGTCCAAAATAGAAACTAGTGAAGAGCGGATCGAAGCAGACAAAGCCGAATTTGTTCCAAATTTCAGGATTTATTAAATTCGCAACGAATGTGAATATCGCCGCAATTCTATTGCGCAAATTGCTTAATTAAACTCCATTTTTCAGCGTTCCAGGCTCCGGGACTAGTGTTGAGCGGCATAGGCCATATTCGAATTTGGAATATTTTGCGAATATATGGACGAAAATTTGTCATGTATTCGCTAAATTTGCATATTCGTAATATTCACGTTTTATTTTCGCATATGTGAAAATTCGCACGACGGTCTCACACCGTAGTATTAGAGCATTCTTTACACCACACAAGCTGGAAGCAGAGAGGAATGATCACTGTGATGTGCACTGTGAAAAAAAAAATCAAAATACAAATATTCGTAATAGTGAATGTATAGTGCTATATTGGCGAATATTCGCAAATTCGTAAATAAAATTTGCATTGCGAATATTCGCGGAAAACACTATCCGGGTCACCTAAAATGGCGGATCCACATGTCAGTACATAGGGCAGGGGATGCTGCGAAAGTGGGAAGGCAAGGCAGGATGGGAGGTAGGCGAGGTGACCCTGAATCACATGCAGGATGCAGCCTATCAGCATTCATTTAACCCTGTGATGTCACAACCCTATATAATCGGCAGACATTTAGCGGCTGCTCATTTCATGCCATTCACTGCAGAGAGAGAGGACGGCTGCGTGTCTCTGTTTGTTAAACAGACACGCTGAATTGATCATATCGCAGTGTTCCACTTCCAACTGCAGTGCTTTGCTTGTTGTCACTGAGAAGGATTTTGACACCAGCCATTAACCTCCCAGTCACATTATTCAGCATTTTATCAGAGAGGGGCAGATAGCTTTTCATTGCCTCATACATATCAACAAGCTGTCTTAACTTCATGAACCGTATCACAGGAGGCAGGAATGATTTTTCAGCGCATTTCTGTGTATTTTTTACACAAGAAATCATCTGCTGCTTATACTAGTCTGTAGACTGTATAATACCCAGCAGTTCACACCATTCTTAATATTCTGTGACAGAGTGCAATTTTGGATTTAATATATTTTTTTGTGGTGCTGCACTGTTGTGTCCTGCTGCTGTGCAAAAATATGTTTTTTCAGCGGACTGTAGTGCATACCACATACCTACATCAAAGCAGTAGACTATTTTGTATCTGTAAATCTGTAACAAGCCTAGATACTGGAAAAGTTCAGGCAAAAGTAATCACCGGCTGGTGTTTTACGAAAATACGTTTTCCAAGTGTACTGTAACGCATTTGTTTGCCCTCATACGTGCATACCCCATACCTACATCCAAGTAGTACACTTTTTTGTACCTGTTAATCTGAAACAAGCCTACATACAGTGAAAGGCCATGGAAAACTAACGACTGGCTGTTGTTGTATGAAAATAAGTTTTCCAAGTGTACTGAAGCGCATTTTTTTTGCCCTCATCAGTGCATACCACATAAATACATCTAAGTAGCGTACCATATTGTACCTGTTAATATGTCACGGGCCTACATACTGTGCAAATCCAAGCAATAGTACTCACCCACTGGTGTTTTACAAAAATAAAGAGTTTTTAGGCATATTGTAGCAAATTTTTCTGCCCTCATCAGTGCATACCGCATACGTACATCTAAGTAGTGTACCATTTTGTACCTGTTAATCTGTCAAGGGACTACATACTGTGAAAATCCAAGCAATAGTACTCACTGGCTGGTGTTTTACAAAACTTACAGAGTTTTTAGGCGTTTTGTAGCGTATTTTCCTGCCCACATCAGTGCATACCGCATACCTACATCTAAGTAGTGTACCATTTTGTACCTGTTAATCTGTCAAGGGCCTATATACTGTAAAAGTCCAACCAAAAGTACTCATTGGCTGGTGTTGTACTCAGATACTTTTTAAAGTGTATTGTAGAGCATTTTTCTGCCCATATCAGTGCATACCACATATCTAAGTAGTGAACTATTTTGTTCCTGTTAATCTGTCAAGGGCCTACATACTGTGAAAGGACAGCTAGAAGTAATCACCTGCTGCTGTTCTAGACAAATACTGTTTTAAGAGTAGTGAAGCGTATTGTACTCCCCTGATATACGCACTAAGTATGTCAGGCAGAGAAGTGCCAGGACGTGCACCAGAAGTGCCGAGGAGTGGCAGAGGCCTAAATCCTTCAAGCAGAGGTCGCAGCAGACAAGGGGCGAGTGGCAGCAGGAGTCGCAGCAAGAGGCGGGGCATGCGCGCGAATGGCGGCCGGAACACACGGATTGCCAACCATGTCCTGATTGGACCCCAACCCTTCATTCGGCGCATCGGAAGTGATGCGGCGATACAGGGTTATAAAAGGCAGTGCCGCACGTGAACACCATAGTAGGCAGCTCTCTGAAGAAGTTAGTTTTCTAACGAAACGTTAGAGCAAAGCATTAAGATTTTAGACAGGAAGACAGTGCGTATTAAGGGTGCAGAGTTACTGTGTGTCAGCAGAGTGATACACTCACTACACACAGCGAGAAACAAGATAACTCCTACACCAGTACTATAGCACCACCAAGTGGGCATATACAAGAAGACACACTGTCTCTCCTGACAATTTTAAATATATATAAGTTTCACAATCACAGTTAGACCTTTTAAGTAACAAGAATAAAAGTTATATTTTAATTGGGTTACAGACAGGGTATTGCTCCCCGGAAGGGAGGATCTCCTCCCAGAAGGGGATTGGAAAATTTACTATTGAACCCATAACCCAATGGGACCATTGGTGTTGGATTTAACTTCAATATGAACCAGTGGCAGCTCATACGTGACACCTGCCGTTTGCTCAGGCCCTTTTATACGTCAGTCGCCAGTCGATTACGGGATGAACGATGTCATTCCACTGCTTCATGTCGTACAAGTGTTGGAAACAATGGCTGCTCAGGGCAATGGAGATGTTGCGTCTACATCTCACAGCCATATGAGCCCTCTGGGGGCTGAACTGGAGGAAGAGGATGAGGGGCACAGTGGAGCACAGTTTAGGTTTGATGAGATGGACGGTGTTTCTCATCATCTGACAGGAGAGAAGGAGCAAGAAGAACTAGAGGAGCTAGAGGGTTATGAGGAAAGTGAGACAGAGGACCCATAAACACCATGGCAGTATGTATGTAACGCCGAGCGCTCCGGGTCCTGCTCCTCCCCCGGGGAGCTCGCAGCATTCTGATCTTGCTTACAGTGCCCTGGTCAGACTCGCTGACCGGGAGCGCTGCTCTGTGTCCCACGGCGGGGATGCGATCCGCACGTCGGGACGTGCCTGCTCGCGGGTCGCATCTCGTTCCATTTACTTGTCCCGTCCTCCTGCTCAGTTCCGGCACGTGCGGCCCCGCTCTCTAGGGCGCGCGTGCCGGGTCTCTCAGATTTAAAGGGCCAGTGCACCATTAATTGGTGCCTGGTCCAATCAGTTCCAATCACTCCCTACACATATAAACCCACTTCCCCTTCCTGTCCTTGCCGGATCTTGTTGCTGTGTATCCAGACCCTTTGCCATTGCCCCTGACTACGAACCATTGCCACCTGCCTTGACCTTTTGCTACGTCCGACCTTGCCTTCGCCTTATCCTTGTGTACCACGCCTGTCTCAGCTGTCAGTGAGGTCGAGTCGCTATCAGGGGATACGACCTGGGAGTTACTGCCGCAGCAAGTCCTTCCAGCCTTGCGGCGGGCTCTGGTGAAAACCAGTAACTTCTTAGAACCGGTCCCCTGGTACGGCCCACGTCATCGCCTCACTGACACAGAAGATTCACTATCCACATACCAGTCCGGTTCCTGACAATGTAGTGGAGATGGAGTCAGGGAGTCCCTCCGAGTCACTTGCACAAATGGCACGATGCATGCTCACTTGCTTGCGTAGTGACAGCCGAATTGTCACCATTCAGCAGCGGGATGACTTCTGGATGTCCACCTTATTGGACCCTCGCTACTGGCACAAAATGGATGCCTTTTTTACTCCCACTGAGAGGGAGGACAAACTGACCTACTACAGAGAGATCCTATGTAGTCAGTTGGCTGATGCTACATGATGCTACACCAACACTGCACAAATATGGATAGTGCCAAACAGATTTAAAGCACTGCTCCCCAGTTACAAACATTCCAGCCACCTTCATCACCGGGTACTGGTATTGCCACCCAGAGGCGGCTCCAGGCTTTTTGAGGCCTTAGGCAAAAATGTATCTGAGGCCCCCCAAGCGCGATAAAAAAAAGCAATGCATTATATCTATTTATCAGTGGGTGTGTAGTTTAAAGTGCTGCTTTATACAGCAACTCACCAATGACGTCTTCTCTAATTTGCTTAGTTGCCTTCTCTTCTCCATTTGGTCCGGGCCATCATCACGATTTCTTCCACACACAATTCTTCACCATTAAACCTGCAAAACAAACCAATTAGGCGCCAAACTTTTTTTTCCCATGGGTGACAGAGGGGTGTAGAGGAGTGTACATGGGTGACAGAGGGTGGACAGAGGGGTGTAGAGGAGTGTACATGGGTGACAGAGGGGTGTAGAGGAGTGTACATGGGTGACAGATGGGTGTAGAGGGGTATATATGGGTGACAGAGGGGTGAAGAAGAGTGTACATGGGTGACAGAGGGGTGTAGAGGAGTGTACATGGGTGACAGAGGGGTGTAGAGGAGTGTACAAGGGTGACAGAGGGGTGTAGAAGAGTGACAAGTTGGTAACAGAGGGGGTAATAGGGGGTGGACATGGGTGACAAGGATGTGGTCAGGGGGGTGGACAATGGAGGGTGAACATGGGTGACAGGGATGGACAGGGGTGACAGAGGGTTGGATGGGGGGATGAACATGGATGAAAGGAGGGTGGACATGAGTGACGGGATGATAGGAGGGTGGACATAGGTAAGAGGGTGGGGTGGACATGGGTGACAGGGGGGGTGGACATGGGTGACAGGGGGGGTGGACAGGGGTGACAGGGGGTGGACAGGGGTGACAGGGGGTGGACAGGGGTGACAGGGGAGGTGGACAGGGGTGACAGAGGGGTGGACATGGGTGACAGGGGGGTGGACAGGGGTGACAGGGGGGTGGACAGGGGTGACAGGCGGGTGGACATGTTATTCTAACATTATTACAGACAGTGTACACACCTGACATCCTAACTGGCCATGGTGTGGGATGAGTATGGACTGGATCGGTGTTTCCCAACCAGGGTGCCTCCAGCTTTTGCAAAACTATAACTCCCAGCATGCCTGGACAAACTTAGGCTGTCCGGGCATGCTGGGAGTTGTAGTTTTGCAATAACTGGAGGCACTCTGGTTGGGAAACACTGGACTGTATACTTATACCATTGAGTATATTGCTATATTTACATCCAGAGCTACCAGAGTAAAACCACTTAAAGGGTCCTGATCCTCGATGAGCCAGCAGGGCTCCAACGGGTTTTTCCAACACCACAAAATGAATGGCCAAGGGTGACAGGGGGGGGTGGACATGGGTGACAGGGGGTGGACATGGGTGACAGGGGGTGGACATTTAATGTGGATAAGTGCAAGGGCGTAAAAACCCTCAGGCAGAATATAGATTATTTGACACAGTCCAGACCTCAGTATCTGATGAGAGGGATTTAGGAGTAATTATTTCAGAAGACTTAACCCCTTAAGGACCAGGCCATTCACCAGGCTATTCACATATACAATGGGGGAGATTTATCAAAGGATTTAGACTGGTTTTTCTTGTCTAAATTTGTCGCACAGAAAGTCGCAGTCTAAATATGTGCGACTTTTCTGCGACTTTTGCTCTAGAGGATTTTTAGAACAGGATGCATGCTAGTCTATTTTAGACTGAAATGCATTGAAAAATGCATTGGTGCTGAATTTATCAAAAGCGACTTTTCAGCGACAAGTCGCATAGGCTGAAAGTACGCCGAAATGTCAGACCATGTTGGAGCAGGTTTAAATATAGACTAAAGCATAGATCATGCAGTCTGTGCACAGAATTTATCAAGAGCTGTGCGCCATTTGATAAATTAGGTGCACAATAGACCAGACCAACCCTCTGTAGTTTGGTCTATATTGATGCGGGACATAGACAACTTTGATAAATATCCCCCAATATGTCTACTTTATGCTTGCATCATAAAATTGACATGTTTTTACTTTTGGAAGACACCAGAGGGCTTCAAACTTCAGCAGCAATTTTCCAATTTTTCACAAAATTTTATAAAACTCACTATTTTTCAGGGACCAGTTCAGGTTTGAAGTGGGTTTGAAGGGTCTTCCTCTTAGAAATACCCCACAAATGACCCCATTATAAAAACTGCACCCTCCAAAGTATTCAAAATGACATTCAGTCAGCGTTTTAACCCTTTAGGTGTTTCACAGGAATAGCAGCAAAGTGAAGGAGAAAATTCACAATCTTCATTTTTTACACTAGCATGTTCTTGTAGACCCAATTTTTTTTATTTTTACAAGGGGTAGAAGGAGAAAATGTATACTTATATTTGTAGCCCAATTTTTCTCAAGTAAGCACATACCTCATATGTCTATATAAAGTGTTCGGCGGGCGCAGTAGAGGGCTCAGAAGCGAAGGAGCGACAAGGGGATTTTGGAGAGTACGTTTTTCTGAAATGGTTTTTGGGGGCATGTTGCATTTAGGAAGCCCCTATGGTGCCAGAACAGCAAAAAATCCCCACATGGCATACCAATTTGGAAACTAGACCCCTTGGGGAACGTAACAAGGGGTAAAGTGAACCTTAATACCCCACAGGGGTTTCACGACTTTTGCATATATAAAAAAATATATATATTTTTTCACTAAAATGTGTGTTTCCCCCCAAATTTCACATTTTTGCAAGGGTTAATAGCAGAAAATACCCCCCAAAATGTGTAACCCCATCTCTTATGAGTATGGAGGTACCCCATAAGTTGACCTGAAGTACACTACGGGCGAACTACAATGCTCAGAAGAGAAGGAGTCAAATTTGGCTTTTTGAGAGCAAATTTTGGTCAGGGTGCATGTCGCATTTAGGAAGCCCCTATGGTGCCAGAACAGCAAAAAATCCCCACATGGCATACCATTTTGGAAACTAGACCCCTTGAGGAACGTAACAAGGAATAAAGTGAGCCTTAATACCTCACAGGGGTTTCACGACTTTTGCATATGTAAAAATAAATATATTTTTTTCACTAAAATGTGTGTTTCCCCCCAAATTTCACATTTTTGCAAGGGTTAATAGCAGAAAAGACCCCCCAAAATTTGTAACCCCATCTCTTATGAGTATGAAGGTACCCCATAAATTGACCTGAAGTGCACTACGGGCGAACTACAATGCTCAGAAGAGAAGGAGTCATATTTGGCTTTTGGAGAGCAAATTTTGCTCGGGGGGGCATGTTGCATTTAGGAAGCCCCTATGGTGCCAGGACAGCAAAATAACCCCCACATCGCATACCATTTTGGAAACTAGACCCCTTGAGGAACGTAACAAGGGGTACAGTGAGCATTTACCCCCCACTGGTGTCTGTCAGATATTTGGAACAGTGGGCTGTACAAAATTTTTAATTTGCACAGCCCACTGTTCCAAAGATCTGTCAGACACCAGTGGGGTGTAAATTATCACTGTACCCCTCATTACATTCCGTGAGGGGTGTAGTTTCCAAAATGAGGTCACATGTGTTTTTTTTTTTGCGTTTGTCAAAACCGCTGTAACAATCAGCCACTCCTGTGCAAATCACCTCAAATGTACATGGTGCACTCTCCCTTCTGGGCCTTGTTGTGCACTCCCAGAGCACTTTGCGCCCACATATGGGGTATTTCCGTAGTCGGGAGAAATTGCATTACAAATTTTGGGGAGCTTTTTTCCCTTTTACCTCTTTATTTTTTTTACACTAACATGCTGTTGTAGACCCCAACTTCACCTTTTCATAAGGGATTAAAGGAGAAAAAGCCCCACAAAATTTGTAACACAATTTCTCCCGAGTATGGCGATACCCCATATGTGACCCTAAACTGTTGCCTTGAAATACGACAGGGCTCCAAAGTGAGAGCGCCATGTGCATTTGAGGCCTGAATTAGGGATTTGCATAGGGGTGGACATAGGGGTATTCTACGCCAGTGATTCCCAAACAGGGTGCCTCCAGCTGTTGCAAAACTCCCAGCATGCTTGGACAGTCAACGGCTGTCCGGCAATACTGGGAGTTGTTGTTTTGCAACAGCTGGAGGCTCCATTTTGGAAACAGTGGCGTACCAGACGTTTTTCATTTTTATTGGGGAGGGGGGCTGTGTAGGGGTATGTGTATATGTAGTATTTTTTACTTTTTATTTTATTTTGTGTTAGTGTAGTGTAGTGTAGTGTAGTGTTTTTAGGGTACTTTCACACGGGTGAGGGATTACAGCGAGTTTCCCGCTGCGAGTTTGAGCTGCCGCGCAAAATTTGTTGCATCGCAAACTTGCAGCCTCACTGTAAGCCCCCTGCCCATGTGAATGTACCCCGTACATTCACAGGGGGGGGGGGACATCCAGCTGTTGCAAAACTACAACTCCCAGCATGCACAGTCTATCAGTGCATGCTGGTAGTTATAGTTTTGCAACAGCTGGAGGCACACGGGTTGGGAAACACTGAGTTAGGAAACAGACAATGTTTCCCAACCAGTGTGCCTCCAATTGTTGCAAAACCACTACTCCCAAACATTCTCAGGCATGCTGGAAGTAGTAGTTCGGCAACATCTTTAGAGCCAGATGTTGCCGACCTACAACTCCCAACATGCTTGGAGTTGTAGTTATGCAACATCTGGAGGACTACAATTTGCAGACCACTAATACAGTGGTTCCCAATCTGTGCCGTTCCAAAACTACAACTCCCAGTATGCCAAAACTGTCCAGGCATGCTGGGAGTTGTAGTTCTGCAACATCTGAAGGGCCAGATATTATAGAACTACAACTCCCAGCATGCCTGGACACTAAGGGCATGCTGAGGATGTGTAGTTTTGCAACATCTGGAAGGGCACAGTGGTCTCCAAACTGTGGATCTCCAGATGTTGCGAAACTGCAACTCCCAGCATGCCCAGACGCCAAGGGCTGGCTGGGCATGCTGGGAGTTGTAGTATACAGGGTCCCATTACAGCAATGCATGTCGCTTTACGGCATTGCTGTAAAGGGCCTGAGCGCGGCTGAAGAGGAACTCACCTGTCGCCGTCCCCGCCATCTTCATCGCCGGAATCCGGATTTTCAGGGACAAGGTAAGTACCGGGGCCAGGCCCCAACAATCCCCCGTCCCCCGCCGCGTCCTCCGGTCTTCCTCCCGTCCTCTCCGGACTTCCAGGGACCGGGCAGGGTGGGAGGAAGTAACCTCCCCCCCCCCTGCGATTGGTCGGTTAGCTAACCGACGGATCACAGGGGATAGGAGGAGGTGGAGACTTGCCACCTCGCTCCTAGCCTTTAGCATGGTCCTGGCTGTCTGTGACAACCGGGATCATGCAAAATTAACAGGTGGTCGCAGGGGCGATTTCCCTCACGATTTGCGTCGATCGCCGACATGGGGAGCCTACATGGCCCCCCTCGGCGTTTGCCCTGGATGCCTGCTGAAGCATTTCAGCAGGCATCTGGTTCCGATCTCTGCCCGGCGAGCGGCAGAGACCGGAAATACAACAGGACGTTCTCTAACGTCCTTGGGCATTAAAGCCCAGGTAGCGGGGACGTTAGAGAACGTCCTATGTCCTAAAGAGGTTAAAGGTAGGAAGACAATGTAATAGAGCAGCAGGAAACACTACCAGAATGCTTGGATGTATAGGGAGAGGTATAAACAGTAGAAAGAGAGAATTGCTCATGCCGCTGTACAGAACACTGGTGAGACCTCACTTGGAGTATTGTGCACAGTACTGGAGGCCGTATCTCCAGGAGGATATAGATACTCTAGAGAAAGTTCAGAGAAGATACTAAACTAGTACATGGATTGCAGGATAAAACTTACCAGGAAAGGTTAAAGGACCTTAACGTGTATAGAAGAAAGAAGAGACAGAGGGATATGATAGAGACTTTTAAATACATAAAGGGAATCAACATGGCAAAGGAGGAGAGCATATTTAAAAGAAGAAAAACTACCACAAGAGGACATAGTTTTAAATTAGAGGGGCAAAGGTTTCTGCAGTAATATCAGGAAGTATTACTTTACTGAGAGAGTAGTGGATGCATGGAATAGCCTTCCTGCAGAAGTGGTCGCTGCAAATACAGTGAAGGAGTTTAAACATGCATGGGATAAGCATAAAGATATCCTTCATATAACATAGGGCCCGGGACTATTCATAGTATTCAGATTATTGGGCAGACTAGATGGGCCAAATGGTTCTTATCTGCCGACACATTCTATGTTTCTATGACATGGGTGACAGGGGGTGGACATGGGTGACAGGGATGACAGGGGGGTGGACATGGGTGACAGGGGGGTGGACATGGGTAACAGGGGGAGAACATGGGAGAACAGGGATGACAGGAGGGGTGGACATGGGTGACAGGGGGGAGGACATGGGTGACAGGGATGACAGGGGGGTGGACATGGGTGACGGGGGTGGACATGGGTAACAAGGGGAGAACATGGGAGAACAGGGATGACAGGAGGGGTGGACATGGGTGACAGGGGGGTGGACATGGGTGACAGGGGGGTGAGCATCGGTGACAGGGGGGTGAGCATGGGTGACAGGGGGTGGACATGGGTGGCAGGGAGGTGAACAGGGGTGACAGGGGGTGAACAGGGGTAACAGGGGGTGAACAGGGGTGACAGGGGGTGGACATGGGTGACAGGGGGGTGGACAGGGGTGACAGGGGGGGTGAACAGGGGTGACAGGGGAGGGGACATGTTATTATAACATTATTACGGACAGTATACACACCTGACATCCTAACTGGCCATGGTGTGGGATGAGTATTGACTGGATCGGTGTTTCCCAACCAGGGTGCCTCCAGCTGTTGCAAAACTACAACTCCCAGGAAGCCTGGACAGACTTAGGCTGTCCGGGCATGCTGGGAGCTATAGTTTTGCAACAGCTGGAGGCACCCTGGTGTGGAAACACACTGGACTGGCAGAGGTTTGAGGGGGGGTAGACATGGGTGACAGGGGGGGGTAGGACATGGGTGACAGGGATGGACAGGGAGGTAGACAAGGCAGACACGGATGACGGGGGGGGTGGTGCAGAGGGTGGACCTGGGTGATGGTGGGGGGGTTTGGACAGGGTTGAGAAGGGGTAACAGGGGGGTGGAAAGGGTACGGTACCTTCGGAAATCTCACCTCACACCGGCCCGCGCAGCTTGCAGTTCCACGGCAGTCCGGCGCAAATGCAGCTAGCGGGTCATGCAGGGGACGCAGGAGGACGCTGTGTGTGCAGTGCGCACGCAGGCTTCCCTTCCCCCCTGCGCGCAGGCCGGGGTGGGACATTTTGAAGAAAAAAAAATGTCGCCAAAATCACTGCTCTAACTACACGAGGCCTTAGGCGGCCGCCTATATCGCCTAATTAGAGAGCTGCCTCTGTTGCCACCCACCGCACCACTCTGTCACTGGGTCACTTTCAGGACTCCTGATGCTGCCACCTCCAGGCTTCTACCAACTCCAGGCTGTGCCATTCAGCCACTATATGGTCTCATCATGCTTCGGCCAACTCCAGACTGTACCATTCAGACATTATATGGGCTCCTTATGCTTTCCCCACCTCCAGGCTATGACATTCAGTGAATATGTTGATTTCTGATGCTGCTGGGACTGTCTTGGATATTACAATTTTTTCATGTTACCACTAGCAAACATACATGCTCTATCGAGATTTCAACATTGATCTTTTAATGTTAGTGGTTGTGAAACCTTCTTATGTATGCATCCTGCTGCCTGCTCCAGGCTATGTGTTTCAGCAACTATATGGTTTAGTGATGCTGCTGGGCCTGTTCCTAACATACATCTTGTATAAAGATTTCAACATTGAAATTTTAATGTTAGGGGTTGTGAAGCCCTCTTGTAAACTCATGCTGATACCAACTCCAGATTATGTCATTGTTCTTCAATTTCAAAATCCTTAATTTAAATTTCAAAATCTTAAACTTAAATAAAAAAAAAATCATGCATTTCAATGGTCTGCTCATACTTCTGCAAATTCCCAGCTGTGCCATTCAGACACTATATGGTCTCCTCCTACTGATGCCACCTCCAGGCTCTGTCATTGTACTTCCATGTAACATGTGACTCCTTGTTAGATTTGGCACTTTGTACCCACATGCCGGGGCCCGGGACACTAAAACTTGAGAGTTAAAAGTTCAATTTCAAAATCTGAAATGTATATAAAAAAAATCATACATTTCAATGGTCTCCTCATGCTTATGCCAACTCCAGGCTGTGTCATTCAGGCAATATATGGTTTACTGATACTTCTGCTGGGCCTGGGTCTTGGAGTAAACATTTTGTTATGGTAGCTCTAGCTATCCAAAATCTTCATTTTAAATTTAAAATAATTATAATTTTTTTTCTTTGGGATTGTGAAGCCCTGGTGTGTACTCATGCTTCAGACAACTCCAGGCTATGTCATTCCGGCAATATATCGTTTACTGATACTAATGCTGGGCCTGGGTCTGGGAATAAACATTTTGTTATGGTAGCACTAGCTATCCAAAATCTTAATTTTAAATTAAAAAAAGTATTCTTTTTTTTCTTTGGGATTTTGAAGCCCTGGTGTGTACTCATGCTTCAGACAACTCCAGGCTGTGTCATTCAGGAAATATATGGTTACTGATACTGCTTCTGGGCCTGGGATTAAAAATTGTGCTATAGTAGGTAGCAATAGCTATCCAAAATCTTCATTTAAAATGTAAAAAATTCTTCAGTTTTTTCTTTGGGATTGTGAAGCCCCGGGGTCTCCTCATGCTTCAGACAACTCTAGGCTGTGTCATTCAGGCAATATATGGTTTACTGATACTGCTGCTGGGCCTGGGTCTGGGAATAAAAATGTTGCCATGGTAGCACTAGCTATCCAAAATCATCATTTTAAATTTCAAAAATGCCTCTGTTTTTTTGGGGATTGTGAAGCCCTGGTGTGTACTCATGCTTCAGACAACTCAAGGCTGTGTCATTCAGGGAATATATGGTTTACTGATACTGCTGATGGGCCAATGTCTGGGAATAAACATTTTGTTATGGTAGCACTAGCTATCCAAAATCTTCATTTTAAATTTAAAAAAATATTCAGTTTTTTCTTTGGGATTGTGAGGTCTCCTCATGCTTAAGCCAACTCCAGACTGTGTCATTCAGGCAATATAATTTTTATTGATACTGCTGCTGGGCCTAGGTCTGGGAATAAAAATTTTTTTATGGTAGCACTAGCTATCCAAAATCTTCGTTTTAAATTTCAAAAATTCTTCTGTTTTATGGGGAGGGGGTTGTGAAGCCCTGGTGTGTACTCATGCTTCAGACAACTCCGGGCTGTGTCATTCAGGCAATATATGGTTTACTGATACTGCTGCTGGGCCTAGGTCTGGGAATAAAAATTGTGTTATGGTAGGTAGCACTAGCTATTCAAAATCTTCATTTTAAATAAAAAAAAATATTCAGTTTTTTCTTTGGGATTGAGAAGGTCTGAGGTCTCCACATGCTTAACCAACTCCAGGCGGTGTCATTCAGGCAATATATGGTTTACTGATACTGCTGCTGGACCTAGGTCTGGGAATAAAAATTTTGTTATGGTAGCACTAGCTATCCAAAATCTTCATTTTAAATAAAAAAAAGTCTACTGTTTCTTCTTTGGGATTGTGAAGCCCTGGTGTGTACTCATGCTTCAGACAAATCCAGGCTTTGTCATTCAGGCAATATATGGTTTAGTGATACTGCTGCTGTGCCTGGGTCTGGGAATAAACATTTTGTTATGGTAGCACTAGCTATCCAAAATCTTCATTTTAAATTTCAAAACGTCTTCTGTTTTTTTCATTGGGATTGTGAAGCCCTGGTGTGTACTCATGCTTCAGGCAAATCCAGGCTATGTCATTTAGGCAATATATGGTTTACTGATACTGCTGCTGGGCCTTGGTCTGGGAATAAAATTTTTGTTATGGTAGCACATTGCCCAAAATCTTCGGTTTAAATTTCTGAGTTAATCTTTTAATCTTAGGGATTGTGAAGGCCTAGTGTCTGCTGCTGCCCACTCCTGGCTGTGCCATTCAGCCACTATATGGTCTCCTCATGCTGCCAACACCTCTACGCTGTGTCATTCAGCCACTACATGGTCTCCTCATGCTTCAGCCACCTTCAGGCTGTACCATTCAGACACTTCATGGGCTCCTTATGCTATCCCTACCTCCAGGCTGTGTCATTCAGCCATATATCGTTTTCTGATGCTCCTGGGACTGGGATATTAACTCCAAATATGTTATGGTAACAGTAGCTAACATATATGCTTAATTGAGATTTCAACATTGATCTTTCAATGTAAGGGGTTATGAAACCTTCTTGGGTACTACTGATGCCTGCTCCTGGCTGTGTGTTTTAGGAACTACTCGGCTTACTGATGCTTCTGGCCTTGGGCCTGAAATTTTTGGATGTTTAGCACCAGTAAAATACATGCTTAAGCTTTCAAAGTAAGGGGTTATGAAACCCTCGGGTGTACTGCTGATGCTTGTGCCTGACTGCTCCTGTGTCTTTCAGGAACTACTTGGCTTTCTGATGCTTCTGGGCTTGGGCCTTACATTTTTCGATGGTAGCACTAGCTAACATGAATCTTCAATAGAGATTTGAACATTCACCTTTTAATGTTAGGGGTTGTCAACCCGTCTTGTGTACTCATGCTTCTTCCTGCTAGCACACTCTGTGTGTTTCAGGAACTACTTGGCTTATCGATGCTGCTTGGCCAAAAAACGTTTTGATGGTAGCACTAGCTAACATACATCTTCAATAGAGATTTCAACATTCATCTTTTAATCTTAGGAGTTATAATTTTTTCAAGACTGAGGCCCTTTGGCCGACGACGTCATATTACCTGTGGAATTATCACAAGAATCCAATGCATCATATTGGAGCAATAGCAATGAACTATAACTGATTAAATGAAACATTTGTACTTTCATAATCAGGGGGGCACTGAGAGGCAGGGGTTGAAACAGGTGGTATCTCACCTGGCAGAGGACTACCAGTTCGATGCTTGCCAGAATGGATAATGTAAAAATTTAATTTTCACATCAAATTACATTAAATAGGACATAAAAGATCTCTTTATCCTCTTCAATTTTGACCCCTTATGGTCTCCCTGCTGCCACATAGACGCTCTGCAGCAGTGATTCTAATGGCAATGCCTGTAATCTGTAATGTCATAATGAATAACAGTATGATTTCAGTAATCCAGCACACTCCCTATGCGTGTTATAGCAAGGCAAAGTGTTCTACACCCCTTATTTTAATACAGTTTCGCCGCAAATGTATTCTACCCAAAACAAACTTTTCCCAAAAATTCGGCAAATCGGCCAAACCAAATTTTTGAAAAGTTCGCTCAACTCTAAAAATGATGTCTCACAAAATGAGATGTATATGAGACCACAGGACAGTGTTGTGACCTTGACGGTACTATTAAAAACATATATATATATATATATATATATATATATATATATATATATATATATATATATTTATATTTATAAGCGCCACTCATGTGCACAACTTCCATTGGCTGGCACAATGACACACTGCTGTGGGGCTGGTATGTAATTATTTACAGGGCTGTTTTATCCATTAATTCAATATATTGGTCTGATAATAAGTTTCCACTGCATGTTATACTGCGTCTATCCAGCAAACCACATAGGGGAACTTTGCTGTGTGACTCTCTAGACCTGGTTGCTTTATAGCTGATTATTAGTGCACTATATGGTTATAATTATGTGATGCCATTTTTCATTGCCCAACTTAGTGAGGACACTTCTCAGGACCCTTCTTTCCCCGCTCACTAACCACGATAGTTTCCAAGATACATGGCCAGTAAAGACATTTTTACCATTTAGCTTTCTCTTTGTTTTGGGCCCTGTGAAAGGATCTAAGGCTACTTTCACACTACAAAATGTATCCATTTTTAAGATCCGTATGAAGTTCCGTCTGAAAATCAGCTGTAAAATGTTACGGAATCCTATTCAGCCATTAGAAAATCCCATTATAGTCTATGGGATTTTCTAATAGCCGTTTTAACCCGTTATAGCCCGTTATTAATGACGGACGTTATTTTGTGACGGAAGATAGTAACGGAATAAATAATGCATGCACAGGAATAGCGCATTGACATGAATGGAGGGGGTGTGACGTCACGTCCCCAGTCCCGGAAACCCGGAGGTTTCCGAAACGGAAGATTTAGCACCCACATAGAATGCGGGTGCTTCAGGGAGATCATGGGGGGTCTCAGCAGCGGGCCCCCGTGATCAGACATTTTATCCCCTATCCTTTGGATAGGCTATAAAATGTTTTTGCCTGGAATACCCCTTTAAGTCTCACTATGTGCATGGAATAGCATGGATCTGATAAGGGAGCAGTATGTCCCCAAAACACATTACCTGATAAATCTATGTGAACCTAAAGCCTACTGGATTGTGTGGAGCTTTCTATTATATCATTTCTTTTTACCTAATCCTGCAATGACAGGAGGTCACATATGGCCATAATGGAAGGACACACATGGCGGCAAGAAATGTTGCAGTGAAGAGGAAAAAAAAAAAAACAAGCAAAGCCTTCTCTGCTATTAATAATACATCAGTAATTAACATTTAGTAAGGGGTTCTATTAAAGATTTTGCATTGAGAACCTGAAGCTATAAGTTACATTTCTGATAATGTTCATTCCATAGAGACAAAAGATAATAATCTAACTCCACCATAACATGACAGGATCCATTGAATATTCACACTCTAAGCATCTTACTGTCGGTGGCTGATGAAATATTCGGTTTTGTTGATTTTTCTCAGAGTCATAAGAAAACACGTTGTCCCTTCTTATGATCATACGTCTATATTGTGACAAGATGTCAAGTGATGGCAGAATAATGTCCCTAAGATGACTAATAAAATGATTGTTATTTCATTTCTATGAGGCTTCTAACAGGATTTTATGGAGGTTATAGTCTGAATAGTCCCTAATAAACTATGTCCTGTATGTTAGGCTCTGTTCACACGACCATCATGGCTACTGACTAACTTATTTTGGGACTCACCCCTTTAGCAGCAATCTGTGAACTTCTTACTTTTTGAAATCCCTACATCTTGGTAGTTGGCCCCATTTCTGACACCATCCTCTCCTTCACGGAGAAGTGAAGGTGCTGCCATTTTAGCTGCAGCTGAATATGGACACTAGATCTTAGCAGTCCTCCTCATCTTCACCCCTCATTCAGCCCCCTATCACAAACAGAGCAAAATAAATGGGTGTAGACAAAATAGGGTCTTTGCACTGTCGCCATGTGTTTGGTATTAATATATAAAAGGAGCAATACACAAACATGTAGAATTTTGTCAAATGACTGAAATAAAGCTGGAGACTTCTCACAAGTCCTTTCATTTAACAAATAAATATACAGAAAATAGATTCTTAATAAATTCATATAGTGCATCAAAATGCAATGCAAGATATAAAGCAGTAAAAGACATTGTAGTGAGGAGTGAATCTTGTGCCATAAAACACTGGGATCATTACAGTAATTTTCTTCAAAGGTCTGTAGCCATAGAAATTCAATAAAAAAATAAAAAGGGAAAATGTTATTAGAAATTGTTAAAAAGTGGTATTTTTTTTAAATTATCATAGGAGAAGAGAAAATAGGCACAAGAATTAGGGGAAATCACTATAGAGGATTGGGAGGTGGTAGTTAATGATATCTCAAAGGCTGCAGTTAAAAGTTATCACAAAATCTAATTTTTTAAGATAATTCACAGATGACATTATTCCCCATCGTCACCAGGTAAAATGGAAGATACAGAGATGGGAGCTCTACATAAAATACTTAAAAGAGGACCCAGGCCGAGGATACTGCGTTGCACACACCCGATGTGACTATAGATACTAATAATTAACCCCTTCCTGCTATAGGATGTATGCATACATCCAATCGTCCAACACGCTTGCCCAATTGGACATATGCATACGTCCTAGCGATCTCCGGCACTGCCGCGTGCAGCGCAGGAGATCGACGACGGGACCCAGCTGTCAATTACAGCCGGAGTCCCACCGCAGCTGCCAGAGCAGCAATCGCGCCGGTCCTGGCAGCATTAAGACTAATAGATGCCGTGATCAATCCTGATCACGGCGTCTATGGTGTTGACAGGGGGAGCGGTCTCCCCCTGTTCTCCAACGGCGGTGCTGCGAGACAATCGCGGGTCGCTGTTGGTTGCTATGGCAGCAGGAGGACAGATCATGACCTCCTGTATGCCTGCTACGGAAGCCTGTGAGATCCAGCCTGAGGCTGGATCGTACCGGCTGTAGTGTCTGCAGCTCATCAGGTCATACTGTGCTGCAGTACAAATGTATTACAGCATAGTATGACCTGTAAAAAGTGTAAAAAATGTAATAAAAAGTTCTTCAATAAAAGTATGAAGTGTAAAAGAAAATTTAAAAAATGCCCCTTTCCCAATAAAAGCCCTGTATTATCACCAAAAAAGATCAAAAACACAAATCATATACATAATAGGTATTGCCACGTCTGTAATGACGTGTACTATAAAACCATAATGTAAATTATCCCGCACGGTGAACGCTGTAAAAAGAAACATCAAAAAAAGCGCAAAATTCGCAAACTTTGGTACAAATAGCGGAATAAAAAAGATCAAAAGGTAGCACATAGCACAAAAATGATACCAATAAAAAGTACAGCTCATCCCACAAAAAATAAGCCCTTACTCAATGGCGTCAGACGAAAAATAAAAAAGTTACAGCTGTTGGCAAATTAATGGCAGAAAAAGAATTTTGCTCAGAAAAGGAAAAGGAACTTAGAAAGCTATATAAAATGGGTATCGCCAAAATCGTACTGACCCACAGAATAAATATAACATCACTTTTACCGCACAGTGTACACCATAAAAATAAAAATAAAACGCCAGAAATTTTCCAGTTTTTCACAATATTTTTAAGTTTTTCACAAAAAATTCTGCATGTGTCAACAAAAATGCACCAGTGCTATAGTAAGCACAGTGGGACAGTCTGGAAATTGCAAATGTCCTATTTGTTATAGGTGATGACTGGTGTGAATTGTAGTCTCAGTGAGGGTATTTAGCGCAAATAGCGAAGAAAGATTAAATCCACAGTGTTGGCCGTAGTTGCAGCGCTTGACAGCGCTGGAGACTCCCAGTACTGAGCCCACTCTCCCTGTCTGCGCAGGGCTGTCTGTAGAATAGGCAGATGCGTGTGGTAGCGCTGAAGCTTCACCAACTTCACACAGTATCAAGAAGTTACTCCTTCTATACCCCGACGGCACGGGGACAAGTTAAAGATGGTGATAAATGCCTATCCTTTATCACCTTCTTTAACTTGTCCCCATGCCGTCTGGGTATAGAACCAGGTAAAATGGGTTTGAGGAGAGACACTAGATGCCCAAGGTGTCAAAAAGAGGAGGCGGGATTAGTTTATATGTACATATACAGGCAGGTCCCCCCCCCGCCCTGCGCCCAATCCTGTGTTCCATAACACCCCCCCACCCCCCGCTTCTCAGCGGCGCCCGACCCTGTGTCCCATAACACCCCCCCCCCCAAGTTCTCAGCTGAGCCCGACCCTGTGTCTCATTACACCACCATCCCCAGGTCCTCAGCTGCGCCCAATCCCATAACACCCCCCCCCCCCCCCCCCCGTTTTCTGCTGCACCTGACCATGTCACATTGTCACCCCTCTGCTTACTCCCCCCAACCCCCATGCGTGGGATCCTGTTCCTCTCCTGCCCCCCCCCCCCCCCGGTCCATTTCCTCCTCTGTCCCAGTCTTCGGCAGCGCCAGCGGACAGCCAGTGCAAGAGGACTTAAGTGACACCGCTCGTCAGGCCGGAGAGATGAAGCGCCGAGCAGGACAGGTGAGTGTGTTTGTGTATGTGTGTGTCTGTATGTATGTATGTATGTGTGTGTGTGACTGTGTGTGTGTATGTATGTGTGTGTGTGTGACTGTGTGTGTATGCATGTGTATGTATGTGTGTGCATCTGTATGAATGTATGTGTGTGACTGTGTGTGTCTGTATGTGTGTGTGATTGTGTGTATGTGTATGTATGTGTTTGTGTGTCTGTATGTATGTGTGTGTCTGTGTCTGTCTGTGTGTGGTTGTCTGTCTGTATGTATGTGTGTGCCTCTGTGTGTGTTAGGGGGTTGGGGGAACTGCAACCTGATGTGGGGGAACTGCAACCTAATGTGGGGGAAACTATGCTAATATGGGGAAACTACAACCTGATGTGGGGTAACTACAACCTGATGTGGGGGAACTGCTATTTAATGTTGGTAAACTGTGCTACTGTGGGGGAACTCCAATGCCTGTAGCTGCTGCGGTGGAACTCCGATGCATCTACCTACTGTGGGGGAACTCTGATGCCTCTACCTACTGCGGTGGGAATTCCGATGCCTCTACCTACTGTGGGGGAACTCTGATGCCTCTACCTACTGTGGAGGAACTCCAATGCCTGTAGTGGCTGTGGGGGAACTCCGGTGCCTGTAGTGACTGTGGGGGAACTCCGGTGCCTGTAGCGACTGTGGGGGAACTCCGGTGCCTGTAGCGGCTGTGGGGGAACTCCGGTGCCTGTAGCGGCTGTGGGGGAACTCCGGTGCCTGTCGCGGCTGTGGGGGAACTCGGGTGCCTGTTGTGGCTGTGGGGGAACTCGGGTGCCTGTCGCGGCTGTGGGGGAACTCCAGTGCCAGTCCCTATTGTGGGTGGAACTCCAGTGCCAGCAGGTGACAGCTATGTTCATTAGCATGCAACTTTACTAGGAAAAGATAAAACAGATAGAAAATGTATTCATAAAAATACTGTACTTTTATCTATAAAATCCTTGCACTAATTTTATAAATATCTATTCTTATATTTATACATTTTATCCTGTTATGAACTCGCCATAATGCCTTAGGAATACTGCAGGTAAGCTCCAAGCATCTTTCTCTGTGTAACATGTACAGCATGAAACCAGAAAGGAAAGGGTTACAGAGTAGAGTTCTGTGATTGGCTGACAGCTCATGCTCGCTCCCGAGACTCAGAGCAGATGAGTCATCTCTGTGAGGGAGACAGACAGACACGCCCCCTCCAGTCTGGACAATGAAGAAGTAACTGAGCAACAGATAAATGCTTATATCTCTGGATATAAAGATCCTAGAGACATAAAACACACATGTACACGGTCAGGATTAGGTACCGGGTAACATATCGCTTTTTTTTTGGAACTATGATAGGTACTCTTTAACAATCTTCACATGAGATGGCATCACCTGCTCACATGGCAAAATCTATATACAAGGCAAACCATACCTCTTTTGGAGAGGACGGTGCGCCTGCTCATGGCGGGTGACGGACTGACTGAGGGCGCCGCTGCACGTCTCCTCATACAGATCATGAAAATAAGAATGTCAGCATTGCATCAAACTTTGGGTGAGTGCATTACTCAGTTTCTCTATGCCTTGTATACTCTGGTTCTTTGCTCCATGTAAATGCACCCCCAAGATTATCTCCATTGCATAAACTAATAAAAGCATCACCCACTATCTGTAGAGTGCTGAGTATATCTCTATATCTGCCTTAAACTAATACTTCCCAACCTCATTTCTAGTTCCTGGTCTTCTTCCGTAGCTTTACCTCTAGTGACCTCATCATAAGAAGTGATGCTACAGAAGAAGAGGCCCAGAACCCAGCAAAGAGGTTGGTGATTGACCCCCCCCCCCCCTTCCCCAATCCCTGACATGTACCGGAAGTTCCATTGAAGTATTTAGGACTTATTACATTTCCTGATTGCATTTCTCTTGAGCTGCAGAGATTTCCCAGGTGTTTTAAACATCATGCTGTCCAACCAACTTCAAGGTAAAATATTATTTACTTGGCAGGCTGGTGCAGAGAAGAGTTTGTGGGGGAGGGCAGGTGAGTGAAGATTTATTGAGGGTGGAGAAAAGTGTAAGGATGGAAAAGAGACAACTTAGCAGCACTGCAGTGAGGACAAGCAGCCTATCACTGCTGGGGCTCAGGGAGACTAGAACAGCTGAATGACATGCATTCTGTGTGTCTTCCAGCTTTCACAGTCTCCTGAAGAGCCTCATTATGGCTGCTTTACCAGATAGATATTCTTTTCAGGAGACTGGGAAAGCTGGGAAATACTGTGAGCTCAGAATGGTGTACCTTTCCAGTCTCCTCAACAGCTCCAATATGGCTAAGAATGATTAAACTGTCTGGCAGGCAGGTGCAGAGAATAGTTGGTGCAAGTTAAGGGGGGAGGAGCAGATAAGGAAGAAAATATTTATTGTAGGCTGAGAAAAGAGTGAGGAGGGAGAGAACAGAAAAAAGCTTGTTGGCACGCATACTGAGTGCCACAAAGTGTGCCCAGCTCTCCCAGTCTCCTGAAGAACTCCAATATGGCAGATATTCTCTTCAGGTGACTGGTAAAGTTGAGGAAGTATAGTGAGTCCTGCATTCTGCACTGCATGCCACCAAGCTTTCCCAGTTTCCTGATGACAAATATTCTCTTAAGCAGACTGGGAAATCTGTGTGGCAGGAAGTACACAGTGCATGGCGCAAATTACTTCCCCAGCTCTCCCAGTCTCCTGAAGAGATTATCTTTCTGATGAAGCAGATATTATAATATGTATACTTTCCCCAGACAATGCTGGATACTTAGATAGCACTAAAATAAAACAAAAAATATACAATTTCCAAAGAATACCATGTGATTTTTACTGTACAGTGAAATAAAATAAAAATATGATCGCACCACCATATTTCACAATTGTGTTTCTTTTTTTTTCAATGTCAAACCCCAAATCATTGTTTATAGATGGATTAAAAAAATGTTATGTTAGAAAGTGAGAGGGGTAAAAATTTTAATTCATCAGGTCAGGAAGGGGTTTAACACTAACATACTGTAGGTCTGTCCTAAAATAATGTGTGGAGATTTTTTTTCTGAAGATCATTAATGCTCCATGGGAATCTCTATCACATATTCTCATGACTATCACATGAAGACAATAACACATGATAAATGATAAATAATAACACAACCTGTAAATTAATTCCAATTATATAAAGACCTGTAGCTCCGGTGTAGATACAGTCACCTGTCTGTGATATTCGATTACACGATGGATTCCGGCTCCCGTAAGCTCTATCATGTACATGGATTTGATACCAGACAATTACTAGAACATTATTTTTCAGATAAACCTGATATGGTCTTTGAAGAGGATTTCTTAATATTTCCAATTGAAAATTTTGTGAAAGCTTTCAGGCCTGGTATGTATGCTTCTGTGCTTTTATTTATTTATTTTTTACACTTTTATTACAGTGTTTTTTATTTTATTTTTTTTGCACTTAAAACGGTTGGAAACAATTGTAAATAACTAAATGATAAACTTGTTTTTCAGTTGTTACAGAGCAGACAACCATGCTCCTCTATATAATTACTACTCTAATTGTGGTCCCGGTGGCAGGATATGTGCTTAGATTTTGCTGCCGCTTCTGATCCAGTGACTAGAAAGGACAGCTATATTGTATGTTATTGCCGCTATTTATATTTCATATATTCATAATATTTCATATATAAGTGTCATAGTAACTATTTACTACAAAGGAGGTATACACTCTCGGTTTGGCACAGAATTCAATAAATTTCCACAAGTTTAAGCATTTGTGTTTCCAAATATGTTCAGTCTGCTTCTGGCTCTAGGAAGTCAACTTTATTTAACTTTTCCAATTCTTAGTTTTTACTATGATGTATCATATGAATGTTTTGTATGGTGTTAGAATTGACTTATAATTGAGGTGGGAGCCTCCCCACCACCACCACCACCACCACTACCATCATTTAACAAATAATACATTTCAGGGTTGTTTGTGCATTTAGTTATTGTCTTTTTTTTTTAGAACATATATAATAGTTCATCATATGTGATGTTCTAAAATACTGAATTTCTCTCTACAGGTCAAAACTACAGGAGTCCTTATTTTCTAAATAGTTCCCTTAGTGCTATGCTAGTACAACATAAAAAACTACCTACTGAGCATCGAGGCATAATTTGAATGTCTTTCTGCTCACTTAAAAGTTTGGGGAAAGATAAATTATAGAAGCACTAATGGTTATGATAGCATAAAATATAGCTTCCCTTTCCAACCAAATAAGAGCTCAGCCACAGCTCCATTTATATGGTTAATAATTACATAACCAGTAGTCAAAGCAGCTGAACGAAGCTGTGGCTGAGCTCAGGTGACTAGAAAGGACAGCTATATTGTACGTTATTGCAGCTATTAGTATTTCCAGTATACAGGAACAAGGATTTTTGTTAAACTAAGAGGAGTCCCTGCTCCACTATGAATTGTCCATGGGGATCTAAGCTAGGGCGCCACAGTAACTATTTACTATGAAGGAGTTATACACTCTCAGTTTGGCACAGACTGTTTGTGAATTGTGTTGCCGAATGTGTTCAGTCTGCTTCTGGCTCTAGGAAGTCACCTTTATTTACCTTTTCCAATTCTTAGTTTTTACTATGATGTACCATATGAATGTTTTGTATGGTGTTAGAATTGACTTATAATTGAGGTGGGAGACCCCCCCACCACCCCCACCACCATAATTTAACAAACAAAACATTTCAGGGTTATTTGTGAATTTAGTTATTGTTTTTTTTCACAAAATATATAATAGTTTATCAAATTTGATGTTTCAATATTCAGAGTTTCTCTCTACAGGTCATATAAGAGGAGATGTCCTGATTGACCTCAGCATTGGTTCCATGATTCACTATCTCTATGCCCCCAGTTTTTCAAGCACATCATAATACTGAAGGTCCAAAATAGATGTATCCTGGAGCTAAAAAGATGGCTGAACACACGTACTGGAGCCTTTGAATGGGGACATGCCACAAAGATACATGTAGACTTAGAAGGAAAGAGGTAAAGTATTTGTCAAAGTTATAGAGGAAACCCATTGTCATTGTCATTATTGTAGAAAACACATAAAGCAGATCGAGGACATGTTTAGGCATTAGATCATTCAAGAAAAACTAAATTTGACCTCATATCCTGTCCTCATATTTTGATTTCATATCATGTCCTTATATCTTGTCCTCATATCCCGATCTCATACCCTGTTCTCATATTTTATATCACTAAATATTCTCTGCACCTATCTGCCCGGCAGTTAGCAGGATAATTAAGGATGTAATAGAGTTCAAAAAGGGTCTGGATGCATTTTTGGAGAGTAATAACATTGCTGGTTATGTATACTAGATTTATAGGGACAGAAGGTTGATCCAGGGATTTATTCTGAAGCCATATTTGGAGTCGGGAAGGAATTTTTACCTCTAGTATGAGGGTTTTTTGCCTTCCTCTTGATCAACTCAACTCAATAGGGACTTATTAGGGTTATAGGTTGAACTTGATGGGCTCTGGTCTTTTTTCAACCTTATGAACTATGTTACTATGTTACTATAGTCCCGGGCAATCTCTGCAGCCCGAGAGCAACACAATGAGGAGATGTACCAGAAGTTCCATAGACTCGCACAAGAGGGTGTATTAGTGTTAATTTCACTATTCTGTATTTATTTAGCTGACATATAAGTAACATATTTACCAAGTTTAATTTAGAAGTTATGCTGGAAAATACATACAAAATAAATAAGTTTATGGGGCCATCCTCTAAAGCAAGACAGAGATTGTTACAAGCCGCAGAGTGAAGTGTCCTATAGTGTGATTCCTTTGACTCATTCCAATGGCCGACAGATCAGAACTTTTATAATATCTCAGTGACATGTCAAAAGATTTTTGAAGTGACATGGACATTTTAATGGTTGTCTAAGTGAATGGGAACCTGTCAGCAGATTTTTTGTTGTAAAATCTTCTTCCTCACCATGCCGAGAGTTTTTCTGCCTGCAGGGATGGTGAGGAGATGAAATTAGAAAGTTTTCTCAGTCCTTTAAAATATTTTAAAAGTGTGTTAGGTTTCTCTTGAGGTGAGTCTGGTTTCCTTCTTATTTCTATACAACCCTGACCCACCTAAAGGGGTACTCCGCTTCTAGACATCTTATCCCCTATCAAATGGAAAGGTAATAAGATGTCTGATTGTGAGGGTCCACCGCAATCTTCTGCAGCACCCGGCATTCTAAACAAATGCTGGGTTCCTGCAGCAGCAGTTGTGATGCACACCGCGCCCCCTCCATTCATGTCTATGGTAGGGGGCGTGGCCGTGATGTCACAATCACAACATGCGGCTCCTAGCGTTCTAAACAAAATGTTCAAAATGCTGGTGCACGGGAGTACCCCTCCAAATGTGCACGTGTAAATAAACCCTAAGGGCACATTCACATGGGCGGATTACTTGCCGATTTTTCACAGCGAATTTGCTGTGGAAAATCCGCAGTGGATTTTACTACCATTGACTTCAATGGGTCCGAAGGAAAATCTGCAAATCTAAATCTATTGAGGATTTTCTGCTTATCTATTTATGTCAATGATAACAAAATCTGCTGCGGATTTTCCACAGCAAATATGTTGCGGAGATTCCTCAGGTAATCCGCCCATGTAAACGCACCCTTAACCCCTTAAGGACACAGCTCATTTTCACCTAAGGACGCAGCCCTTTTTGCAAATCTGACCACTGTCACTTTATATATTAATAACTCTGAGATGCTTCTACATTACATTATGATTCCGAGATTGTTTTTTCGTGACATATTCTACTTTAACATAGTAGTAAATTTTCGTTGTTACTTGCATCCTTTCTTGGTGAAAAATCCCAACATGTCATTTTTGAAAATTTTCCATGTTTCTAAATTTGAAACGCTCTGCTTGTAAGGAAAATGGATATTCCAAATAAATGATATCTTGATTTCACAAATACCATATGTCTACTTTATGTTGACATCATAAAGTTGAGATATTTTTACTTTTTGAAGACATTAGAGGGCTTCAAAGTATAGCAGCAATTTTCCAAATATTCTCAAAAAATTCAAAATCTGAATTTCTCAGGGTCCAGTTGAGTTTGAAGGGGATTTGAGGGGCCTTTCTGTGAGAAATACCACATAAATGACCCCAATATAGAAACTACACCCCTCAAAGCATTCAAAATAACATTCAGAAAGTTTGTTAACCCTTTCTGTGTTTCGCAAGAATAGCAGCAAAGTGGAGGAGAAAAATCAAAATCTGCATTTTTTGACACTAACATGTTCTTGTGGCCCCATTTTTTTCCCATTTTTATCAGTGGTATTAGATTAAAAAAACAAAAAAAACTAAATTTGTAGCTCAATTTCTCTTGATTATAGAAATACCTCATATGTTGACATAAAGTGCTCTTTGGGTTTACAATATGTGGGATTTTTTTAAACAAATTTAGCTGTAAGTGGTTTTTGGGGGCAATGTTGCATTTAGGAAGCCCTCATGGTGCCAGAAAAGCAAAAGAACCCCCACATGGCATACTATTTTGGAAACTACACCCCTCAAGGAATGTAACAAGGGGTATAGTGAACCTTAACACCTCACAGGTGTTTGCATTGAAGCTCGACGTGAAAATGGAAAATATAATTTTTAACAGTAAAATGATGGTGTTACCCCTAATTTTTCTTTTTCACAAGGGGTAATAGGTGAAATTGGACCCCAAAATTTAAAGCCCAATTTCTCCCGATTAGGAAAACACCCCATATGTGGACATTAAGTGCTCTGGTGGCGCACTATAATGCTCAAAAGACAAGGAGCAAAGTTTGGCTTTTTGAAAGAGAATTTTGCTGAAATGGTTTTTGGGGGGCATGTTGCATTCAGTAAGTCCCCATGGAGCCAGAACAACAACAAAAAACACATGACATACTATTTTGGAAACTGCACCCCTAAAGGAACGTAACAAGGGGTATAGTGAACCTTAATACCTCACAGGTGTTTGACAACTTTGTGTTGAAGTTGGACATGAAAATTAAAATTTTTATTTTTAACACTAAAATGATGGTGTTACCCCAACTTTTTCTTTTTCGGAATGGGTAATAGAGAAAATGGACCCCAAAATTTGAAGCCCAATTTTTACCGATTAAGAAAACACTCCATATGTGGATGTTAAGTGCTCTGCTGGCACACTACAGGTCTCAAAACAGAAGGAGCGCCATTGGACTTTTGGAGAGAGAATTTTGGGGGCCATGTGCATTTACAAACCTCCCATGGTGCCAGAACAGGGGAAACCCCCCACATGTGACACCATTTTGGAAACTACACCCCTAAAGGAATGTTACAAGATGTAGAGTGAGTATTAACACCCCCAGGTGTTTGACAATATTTGGTTACAGTGGGTCGAAAAAATGAAAAATCACAATTTTTTTACTAAAATGCTTGTGTAACCCCTAATTTTTCATTTTCATAAGGGGTAAACCTATCTTTAGTATTCACTTTCTTAATTTAAAAAGTTATACAAAAAAAGGAGGCAATTTGTGGGCCTATTAGAGATGTGTCCCTAACTTTGTATTTAACTTTCCATATGACTATGTCATGCTATCAAAGCTGCTGCCCAAAAAATGCAATAAACATTGAGACCATGCAAACAATGGTTAAAAAAAACAACTGTATTCTGGTGAAGGGTATTGTATGAAAGTATGGAGGAAAAAAGTATCCATGTATCCAAATATGTATATCTTGCAGTTTTGAGCATCTGTACAGGATAAAAGAACAGCTGCAGGGATATGTAATGTAACTTTTTCAAAGGGACTGACTGTACAACGTCTCTTTAGCATCATTTATAACTATATAAGATATAAATAAGCCAATTGACGTCGGCACAGCATAACAGATCCCTGCCCGGCAGGGTAGGAACCATAATGTGCGCAAAACAACCAGTCACCAGCAGAATATATAAAGGGACAGTTTCCAAAATGTTTCTAGGAGCAGCAAAGGTTCACTATCCCCCCAAAAATGCAGCATAGTTAGAAGTTTTCTCATTGTTATAAGATAAAAGAGGTCCAGCATAATAAAGTTCAGAAAGTAATCAAGGACAGTGCATGCAGTAGGGAACCTCCAAAACCAAAAATAAACCCATGTCACTAAACAGTAATATGAAGTTACATAAAAGCTTTATATAGCAGGACATAGGCATCACAAAAAAAGTATTCTGATGAAAAATATGGAGAAAAAAAACTACACCTGCCAAGGAATTCATCTAGGGGTATAATGAGAATTGTCATTTAGATAGATGGCAAAAATACATAACGTAACCTGCCAAGGTATTCATCTAGGGGTATAATGAGAATTGTCATTTTGATGGATGGCAAAAATATATCATGTAACCTGCCAAGGTATTCATCTAGGGGTATAATGAGAATATTTGTTTAGATAGATTACAAAAATATAAAACTGCACCTGTCAAGTGTGATGACTCGCTCTTGCAGATAGGTGTGGTTGCAGTATAGAGGCACGGAAACAGGACTTTTCAAATCAAAGTTTAGTGCTTTATTCACACTTGGCAAACAGTCTTAAATGTAGATCAAAGAAAAAGTAACAAAAGTCCACCTGCGTTCCTTAGGTGTTTATTCACACCTGAGTCCATGCCAAGCGGCATCAAGCAAGTCTTTTCCAAGCCTCCAGGTAGCCTGCTCACCAGCTTCCACACTCCACAACGAAGATCTCAAAACTCAGCTCTCTCTGGCAGTGTGAGCTGCAAAATGCAAATCCCCCTCAGCTGGTGGAGCAGCCTGCCTTTAAGGCCAACAAAAAGTGGCTTGGATGTGGGGAATGGCCCCCACCCTACACTTGACCATTCCCAGTAAAAGCCATCCCGGATTGGCCTTCCAGCCATACTACAGCAACAGTGTCAGTCTGCATCGCAGCACAGACACTGAATAAATACCGTCTCTTTCTTCACCAAGGCCAGGAGCCTTCACCTTCTCACACAAGGCATTCATCTAGGGGTATAATGAGAATTGTCATTTAGATAGACGGCAAAAATATAAAATGTAACCTGCCAAGGTATTTATCTAGGGGTATAATGAGATTTTTTTTTAGATAGATGGCAAATATCATCTTAAAGGTAACCTGCCAAGGTATTCATCTAGGGGTATAATGAGAATTTTTTGTTTTGTTTGGGGTTTGCCAATTACAATTTTGGAATAATTTGATGGGAAGTTGCTCTCTAATTCATTGAAATGTAATTACAAGGGGGGCTTTGGGGGTGTCAAAAGTACCAATAATTCGAGTGGACAAATTCAAATATCAACAGATGTGTGGTAGATTTTGAAGCATTCTTGCATGCATAGACCGGGTTTATGGGGGCATGTTTCACAGTGATATACAGTTTATTTTCTGATACTACGCTTAGAGCACACTCTGGGGCCTACTTCGGGATTCTGTACGGGGACCTAATCCAGGAAAATGCTGCCCTGGTATAATCTGACTCTCTGCTCCTGTGGCGCTGCTCCCCTCCCCTTCTTGACCCCCAAACAGAAAGTTTTTAACTACTTTTTCCTGGAATTGCAGGAATGTCCCACCATTACCTGCATGGCTGTAAAGAACAAAGGCATTATACATGGCGATTTGTAGGAGGTGTAGCGCCAATTTTTTATACCACACCCTAGTTTTTCGAAGGGCAGTGTAAGGCTGCAAAACTTGATCAAACAGATCCACACCACCATTGAACTTGTTATAGTCCTGGATACACAGTCCGGACTGGGACAGGAGTGGATCTTTCTGAGTGAATGCTGCTTAGTACAAGGACATCACAATTGTCCTTGTACTTTACAAGCATCATGCTGTCCTTACAAACAGCTCGGCTCTCCCCCTTCTTCAGTTTTTGCTGCACAAAATTTTTTGGGAGATCCCTCTCATTTCTCCTTATAGTTCCGCAGGCCACAGTACCCTTAGAAAAGAGGCATTTTAATAAAGGGACGCTTGTATAAAAATTGTCCAGGTATATATTGTACCCTTGATCTAGTAGGGGGTGAACTATGTCCCAAACTATTTTTCCTGCTGTTTTGAGCACAGGGGGACACGCGGGGGGCGTAGGTTTGGCCTCTTTCCCTTGGTATACCCTAAAACTATGGGTTTAGCCCGTGGCACTCTCATATAACTTATATAATTTTACGCCATACCTGGCCCGTTTGTTGGGCAGGTATTGCCAAAATTGCAGTCTGCCCTTGAAATAAACAAGGGACTCATCCACGGCTATCTCTTTTTGGGGGGTGTATACCTCTGCAAATTTTTGATTGAGATAGCTGACAAGAGGCCGGATTTTATATATACGGTCGAAATTGGGATCACTGGGAGGGGGGCAATTTGCATTATTTGTATAGTGTAAAAATTTTAGGATGGCTTCAAACTGAGGCCTCTTCATGATCATATGGTATAAGGGAGTAAGGTAGAGCATGTCCTTACTCCAATATGACCGTATTGACGTTTTTTCAGTGAGGCCCGTGTTTAGACAGAGGGCAAAAATTTTTTCATTTCCTGTGAACTAGTGGGCATCCACTGATAAGGCCTGGTGTGGTATGCCTGTGGATGGGCTGTTATAAATTGATCCTCATAGCGATTAGTCTCCTCCAGTATCATCCCAACCAATTCTTCTGTGAAGAAAACTTGGAAAAAATCGGCTTCATTGAACCCCGCTGTATTTATGGAAATGCCTGGAGTGGCTACAAAGTCAGGCACCTGGGATGAAAAATTTGAAGCCGGCACCCACTCTGAATGGGTACTAGTACCTGGTTCCATGTTGACACTCGGACCTGGCTCCACACTCAATCTAGAACGCCTGCAAGGCAGTTCGTTCTTAGAGTCAGTGGAAGAGGAGGATGCAGAAGTAGAGGGCAAATATAATAGTTCCTCACCACTATCGGAATAAGATGAAGATGCCAAGAAGGCATATGCCTCCTCAATGCTGAAAGGGTGACGACAGCTTGACATTTTCTTATTTTAACTAATTTTTTTTATAGAATTTATTTTTTATGGAAAAAAATGAACTAAAATCACAACTGTACCACTGGGAACGAACAGTGGCAAACTGTCACTCAATTCAGTGACGGTTTAGGAGAAAATTTAAAAAAAAATGGGTTTTTTTTCATTTTTTTTTTTTTAATGGAAAAAAATTTAAGAAAATGACAAACTGTACCACTGGGAACTAACGGTGGAAAACTGTCACTCAATCCAGGGGGAAAATGGTGGAATGGCGGTATTTGAGGTGGTGTGCGACACATGGTATATGGGGTAACTTTACTGTAACTGTTATCAGTGACAGGGCACTGATGGGCACAGTAAAAAAAAAAATACATTTCAGGCACCTGCTTTTACTTGCTTCAGTCACTGTTATATTCAGTGACTTGCACTTATTTATTGAAGAACAGAGGGTGTCGTTATAAAGGAGATGGGCACTACTTGGCAAAGGTGTTTTTTTATTCACCAGTCACTGTTATTATCAGTGACTGGCACAGATTTATAGGTTGAGTGACTGGCACAGATTTATTCTGTATGCAGCGCATACAGTGCAGGGACAGAACAGAGGGCAGCGGCAGGGACAGATCAGAGGGTGCCTGTAAAGGAGATGGGCACCAAAGGTAGATTTTCTTTAATTTTCACACTTTTTATTCACCAGTCACTGTTATTTTCAGTGACTGGCACAGATTTATATCTGCCCACAGCAGCAGCAGAGGGAGATCGCGGCTACAGAGGGAGATCGCATCTACAGAGGGAGATCGCCGGCTGATGTGAGCAATGTGGAGGACAGGGGGGCACAAAAGGGGCACAGAACGGGCACTGTGGATGAAGGGTGAAGCACAGTAAGTCTCTTCAACTGTAATACTCCTACTCCTGCTCCGATCGCTACTGTTACAGAAGTGAAAGCATCAGAGCAGGAGTTACTGTATCAGAACGTGGATTCATTGTGATAGGTCCCTCCCCGAACCAATCACAATGATCCTGGACCAGGACCACCTCTGATTGGTCCCTAGTCCTGAGGCAGAACTTCTCACCTGCCGGAGACAACCGGAGGTGAAAAGTTTAACTCGCGGGCTTCAGCGGGAGCCGCGATTATATGAACGCCGGGTTTTTACGGCATTCTGCGCGAACCCACTGCACAAAGTACTGTAAAAACCCGGTGTTCTGCTGGAAGGGGTTAAAGAAGAAGTCTGTGGGACCAGACAGTTGGGAGACCGGCAGTAGTGGGGGAGTGTTTGTTATGTTCTTGAAGCCCCAGAGACATATTTAAATATCAATAATCCCCACACAACCCCTTGAGGACACAGCTTATTTTCATTTTTGAGTTTACATTTTTAGGAGGCATTACTTTTATTTTTTCATCCTCCTATCCATTTGAGGGCTTGTTTTTTGCACAACCAATTTTACTTTGTAATGACACCTTTCATTTAACTATAAAATGCACAGCGAAACAAAAAATTATCATTTCTGGGGTAAGAGAGAACTATTTTACCCCTTAAGGGGGTGTTCCATTGAAAAATATTTTTTTTATAAATCAACTGGTGCCAGAAAGTAAATCATATTTGTATTCTATTAAAACATCTTAACCCTTTCAGTACTTATCAGCTGCTGTTATGATCCACAGGAAGTTCTTTTCTTTTTGAATTTCCTGTCTGTCTGACCACAGTGCTTTCTGCAGACACCTCTGTCCATTTTAGGAACTGTCCAGAGTGGGAGCAAATCCCCATAGAAAAATGATTGTGCTCTGAACAGTTCCTAAAATGGACAGAGATGTAAGCAGAGAGCAGTGTGGTCAGACAGAAAGGAAATTCAAAAAGAAAAGAACTTACTGTGGATCAAAACAGCAGCTGATAAGAACTGGAAGGATTAAGATTTTTTAATAGAAGTAATTTACAAATCTGTTTAACTTTATGGCACCAGTTGATTGTTTTTTATCAAGTTGAGTACCCTTTTAAAACCAAGCCCATTTTGGCCTTTTTTTTTAAAATCAACTGGTGCCAGTAAGTTAAACAGATTTGTAAATCTTGATCCTTCCAGTACTTTTTAGGGGCTGTATACTAAAGAGAAATCCAAAAAAGAAATGCATTTCCTCCGATGTCATGACTACAGTGCTCTCTGCTGACCTCTGCTGTCCATTTTAGGAACTGTCCAGAGCAGCATATGTTTGCTATGGGGATTTTCTCCTGCTCTGGACAGTTCCTGAAATGGGCTGCAGAGGTCAGCAGAGAGCACTGTGGTCATGACATCAGAGGAAATGCATTTCTTTTTTGGATTTCTCTTTAGTATACAGCTTCTAAAAAGTACTGGAAGTATTAAGATTTTTTAATAGAAGTGATTTACAAAACTGTTTAACTTTCTGGCACCAGTTGATTTAAACAAAAAAAAAAGTTTTCCATGGGAGTACCCCTTTAAGGACCAGGCCAATTTAATTTTTGTGTTTTAGTTTTTTCAACCTTTCCTTCTAAAATTCATAATTCTTTTATATTTCCATCCACATACCCATGAGGGCTTATTTTTTGCGCAACCAATTGTACTTTGTAATGACACATCTAAGGCTCATTTATTGCTCCGTGACCTGTGTTTTTTTTTAATACCACTTTTATGTAAATGTGACTATTTGATCGCTTTTAATATATTTTTTTTAATGTGATGTGACCAAAAAGCAGCATTTACGTTTACACCGTACGGTATCATTATTATTATAGTTTGATAGATCGGACATTTACGCATGAACTTCCATTTTTCCCCTGACTTAACGCAAATGGAAGTTCATACACATCCAATACATTTTCTATCATCATGTCTCGTGGCATGGGGATAGAAACGACATTGCAGCTGTTCTGAACAGCTGATTGATTTTACTAGGAATCTGAGGTCCAATCAGAATGGTCACCAGCTGCTGATCGCTGTCATTGGCCAGTCAGTAAGTGACTGACCAATGACAAGTGTCATGCGGGGTTCTGGGGGTTTACGGAATCTGAGAAGCTCATTTCTCTGCTTGATCTTCTCAGATTTGGTAGTCTCCTGCAAAACCAGCAGAAAAAGTGTATAAAGAAGAGAGTTAACTCCCGATACACCCCTTATCGCTTATAAACTCTGTGCCTGCAGCACTGTGCCGGTGTTCTGTATCCTTCTGCGGCTGTCATTTGCTGTTGCTGTCTGCAATCTCACCTAAGTCCCCCCAAGTGTTCCTAGGTGTTTCCCCTAAGTGTTCCCCACCAGTGTCCACCAAAACATAAATATCCCCCCCCCCCAAGAGTTTCTCCTGCACCCCGATCTGTGTCAGGAGAGCTGTGCAGGTCTACTGCATCCTACTGCCGCCGGCGTTACTGTCAGTGAGATCGTGGTCCCCCACAATTGTTCCCCCCAAGTGGTCCCTCACAAACATATATTACATCCCCCCAAGTGAATTCTACAGCCCCTAAGCGATCTGATGCCTCCTCTCTCAGATCATTGCTAGTGAGCTTGTCAGTGAGAATTTTGTGCCCTCAAAAAAGTCCCCCAATGTGCGCCCCCAAGCATACAGATATCCCTCCTAAGTATATCCACAGCCCCCTGATCTGCTGCATCCTACCTCTCACAGATCCTCAGATCCCTCTAATCAGATCCTGTTCTCAGTGAGCCTGTCAGCCATTCAGTTCTGCTGCCTCAGCAAAAAAATCCTTTACTGTCTGAAAAAACAAGATCACCCTGTCTAGTCCCTGCCACTAGATCTATGCTGACAGTCACCAAATACATGCTATCAATCATTAGATTTGTGCTGTCAGTACACATACCCCCCAGAAAAGCAAAAAACACACAAAAAAATAAAATTGATAGTTGTTAGTAATCAAATCAGGTTCAGTCATCTGATCCGTGCTGTCAGTTATCTGGTCCGTGTCATCCATCATTTGATCCGTGTTGCCAGTCATCAGTTCCATGCAGTAAATGTTGTAACAAAAAATACAACATAGGAGAGGCTCCTATCCGCTAGTAACCTTTGATCTGAGCAACTCAAATGACACCTATACCCACGGTGTCAATTTTTTTTAATATAAATAAAAAAAGATTGAGGCTCAGGATCTGTATCCTAGAATACTGGATACATGTTTATTATAAATTGAATATGTAATGCATTCAATGACACACAGGGCCCTTGTGGTTCCGCAGGGACACAAAATACAATTGTTTGATCGTAAAATGTTAAAAAAATCACATAAATAACATAGAATATATTGAGTTAAAATATGCAAAAAAAAAAAAAAAAATATATATATATATATATATATATATATATATATATATATATATATATATATATATTTATTAAAATAAATAAGTAAGCCACACTTCTGTAATAATAGTATAATTGTCCTTGCATGTGTGTTTATGAATGGAATAAATATAAGGTGCAGGAATAAAATGTACAATGCCCTCCTTGTAGAATGAATGATATCCGTTTGATATTAGTGTAGCAGTTAGTACATGGTAACAGTAACAGCAATGTCTGGTATATTAGCAGTGTAGCAAACAGTAGCAATGTTCAGTAAAGTATACTTGCAGTAATGTGGAGCTGAATCAGGATTGCCGCTTAGACACTCGGCCGTCTCACAGGAGTAGCGGTGGGCTTCAATAGTGGGGACTGCAGCACTTCTGTGGACAGTTTATTTTAGCAATTTGCATGCAGTTCACGGAGATGATGGTAAGAATTACCGTCTTGTTGTGTGTGGCATATGCTGTTAGAGACTCGGCCGTCTCAAATAGTACAGCAGTGATGGATGGTCCGGTCTTAGAAGGCTGAAAGTGTGTTCCCCGGTATGTGGCATCCTTGTGGCCATGGCAGTGCGCATAAACTGTTCATAGCGGATGCCGTATATGTGCTATATAGAGGCTGGATCTTTGTGGCATTAATCGTGGAGCTGGACGCGTTTCAAGTCCTCCATAGGACTTTTCCTCAACAGCTTAAGGTGTGTTCCAAGATTTATTTTGTGGGATATTTATATACATAACTCCTCCCTTTATGGGAGGGCTTAGCTTTCAGTTATGTAACACAAAAAAATGGGATTGTGTGGAAAACAAAGAAAAAGTGTCACTGTTCTTTTATATTAAATTATAAGTAGTAGAAATATTTGGATTATGTCGTAAGAATAGATTATAGGTGTGCAGTTTACTGGAAAATGAATTAATTGAGACATGATGCTGTTTATGTAGAATATTAAATAATAAATAATGTTCATAGTGGAGAAATAATGTGAATAGTGAAATAGAGATTATTTTCGGCATTTGGAAAAGAATTGTGTATATATATAAATAGGATATGTGGTATGTGTATTTAATGGATATGTGTGTACATAGACCATACAAATGTGTGATATAGTGGCATGAATATGTAGAAATGTTTGGATGAATTGTTTATTTTATGTGAAAATATGTGAAATGGTGGTAATATGTGTTTTTGGATGTGCATGTTTGAATATATGAAACAAAACGGAAATCGCAGGACCAACATGTAATTGTTTGAACATATAATTGGTTACTAGGAAATGGCTATAAATAGGAATACGTTTATGGGGGCTAATATTAAAAATATATAAATTATGAATCATGCAGTGTGCCTATTTATAATGATAAAATATGAAAAATATGAAAAATGTATAAAAAATGTATGAATGTATTAAAAATTTATTAAAATATAAAAAATATTAATAAAATATTAAAAATATTAAAACATTTACAATTATTAAAATGTTTTTATATTTTAATATATATTTTTTGGTTTTCATACATTTTTAATATTTTTAATATTTCATCATTATAAATAGGCACACTGCATGATTCATAATTTATATATTCTCAATATTAGCCCCCATAAACGTATTCCTATTTATAGCCATTTCCTAGTAACCAATTATATGTTTAAACAATTATATGTTGGTCCTGTGATTCCAGTTTTGTTTCATATATTCAAACATGCACATCCAAAAACACATATTACCACCACTTCACATAGTTTCACATATACACAATTCATCCAGACATTTCTTTTTTTTTTTTTATAAATGTTTAATGAGTTTTTCATTTTAACATAAAGAGAAAATAACATGTGGAGGGAGCAGAGTAAAGAATAACAAAGCAAGAAGAGAGGGCAAGAATAAGTAAGGAAGAAGATTTCTACATATTCATGCCACTATATCACACATTTGTCTAGTCTATGTACACACATATCCGTTAAATACGCATACCATATTTTTCGCCGTATAAGACGCACTTTTTCTTCCCCAAAACTGGTGGGAAAAAGTCGGTGCGTCTTATACGGTGAATACACCCCTATCGCGGCGGTCCCTGCGGTCATCAACGGCCGGGACCCGCGGCTAATACAGGACATCACCGATCGCGGTGATGTCCTGTATTAACCCTTCAGACGCGGCGATCAAAGCTGACCGCCGCGTCTGAAGGGAAAGTGACACTAACCCGGCTGTTCAGTCGGGCTGTTCGGGACTGCCGCGATTTCACCGCGGCGATCCCGAACAGCCCGACTGAATAGCCGGGTTAGTGCCTACAGGACACTGGGAAGGACCTTACCTGCCTCCTCGGTGTCTTCTCCGTTCAGGGATCCCCTGTATGGCCGGCGCTCTCCTTCCTCGTAATCACGTCGTCACATACGTGCGTCGGCGTGCGTAACGACGTGATGGCGGCGACGGAGAGCGAGGATACCCGGCCGGCAGCAGAGACGTTCCAGAGCGACGGGGACACGGCGACAGCGATGGAGCGACATCCAGGGCAGCGGTGACGGGTCCGGAGCGGCGGGGACACGTGAGTATTACCTCCTCCTGCAGTGGTCTTCAATCTGCGGACCTCCAGATGTTGCAAAACTACAACTCCCAGCATGCCCGGACAGCCAACTGCTGTCCGGGCATGCTGGGAGTTGTAGTTTTGCAAAATCTGGAGGTCCGCAGGTTGAAGACCACTATTGGGTTCAAAATCTTTATTTTTTTAGATTTTGCCCCTAAAAATTGGGTGCGTCTTATACGCCGGTGCGTCCTATAGGACGAAAAATACGGTACCACATATCCGATTTATACATACACACAATTCTTTTCCAAATGCAGAAAATAATCTCTATTTCACTATTCACATTATTTCTCCACTATGAACATTATTTATTATTTAACCCCTTAAGGACGCAGGACGTAAATGTACGTCCTGGTGCGGTGGTACTTAACGCACCAGAACGTACATTTACGTTCTAAGCATAACCGCGGGCATCGGAGCGATGCCCGTGTCATGCGCGGCTGATCCCGGCTGCTGATCGCAGCCAGGGACTCGCGGGCGTCCGCCATTAACCCCTCAGGTGCCGGGATCAATACAGATCCCGGCATCTGCGGCAGTGCGCGATTTGAATGAATGATCGGATCGCCCGCAGCGCTGTTGCGGGGATCCGATCATTCATAACGCCAGACGGAGGTCCCCTCTCCTTCCTCCGTGCGGCTCCCGGCGTCTCCTGCTCTGGTCTGTGATCGAGCAGACCAGAGCAGAAGATGACCGAAAACACTGATCTGTTCTATGTCCTATACATAGAACAGATCAGTATTAGCAATCATGGTATTGCTATGAATAGTCCCCTATGGGGACTATTCAAGTGTAAAAAAAAATTAAAAAAAATGTAAAAGTAAAAGTAAAAAAAAGTGAAAAATCCCCTCCCCCAATAAAAAAGTAAAACGTCCGTTTTTTCCTATTTTACCCCCAAAAAGCGTAATTTTTTTATAGACATATTTGGTATCGCCGCGTGCGTAAATGTCCGAACTATTAAAATAAAATGTTAATGATCCCGTACGGTTAACGGCGTGAACGAAAAAAAAAAATCCAAAATTCCTACTTTTTTAATACATTTTATTAAAAAAAAATATATAAAAAATGTATTAAAAGTTTTTTATATGCAAATTTGGTATAAAAAAAAAGTACAGATCATGGCGCAAAAAATGAGCCCCCATACCGCCGCTTATACGCAAAAAATAAAAAAGTTATAGGTCATCAAAATAAAGGGATTATAAACGTACTAATTTGGTTAAAAAGTTTGTGATTTTTTTTAATCGCAACAATAATATAAAAGTATGTAATAATGGGTATCATTTTAATCGTATTGACCCTCAGAATAAAGAACACATGTCATTTTTACCATAAATTGTACGGCGTGAAAACGAAACCTTCCAAAATTAGCAAAATTGCGTTTTTTGTTTTAATTTCCCCACAAAAATAGTGTTTTTTTGGTTGCGCCATACATTTTATGATATAATGAGTGATGTCATTACAAAGGACAACTGGTCGCGCAAAAAACAAGCCCTCATACTAGTCTGTGGATGAAAATATAAAAGAGTTATGATTTTTAGAAGGCGAGGAGGAAAAAATGAAAACGTAAAAATTTAATTGTCTGAGTCCTTAAGGCCAAAATGGGCTGAGTCCTTAAGGGGTTAATATTCTACATAAACAGCATCATGTCTCAATCAATTCATTTTCCAGTAAACTGCGCACCTATAATCTATTCTTACGACCTAATCCGAATATTTCTACTTTTTATAATTTAATATAAATCAACAGTGACACTTTTTCCATGTTTTCCACACAATTCCATTTTTTTGTGTTACATAACTGGAAGTTAAGCCCTCCCATAAAGGGAGGAGTTATGTATATAAATATCCCACAAAATAAATCTTGGAACACACCTTAAAGCTGCTGAGAAAAAGTCCTATGGAGGACTTGAAACGCGTCCAGCTCCATGATTAATGCCACAAAGATCCAGCCTCTATATAGGAATATGGACATTGCACATATACGGCATCCGCTAAACTCTGAACAATTTATGCGCACTGCCACGGCCACGAGGACGCCACATACCCTCTGACCGCAATGGGGAACACACTTTCAGCCTTCTAAGACCGGACCATCCATCACTGCTGTACTATTTGAGACGGCTGAGTCTCTAAAAGCATATACCACACACAACTAGACCGTAATTCTTACCATCATCTCCGTGCATTGCATGCAAATCGCTAAAATCAGTGCTCCACAGAAGTGCTGCAGTCCCCACTATTGAAGCCCACCGCTACTCCTGTGAGACGGCCGAGTCTCTAAGCGGCGATCCTGATTCAGCACCACATTACTGCAAGTATACTTTACTGAACATTGCTACTGTTTGCTACACTGCTAATATACCAGACATTGTTGCTACTGTTACCATGTACTAACTGTTACACTAATATCAAACGGATATCATTCATTCTACAAGGAGTGCATTGTACATTTTATTGCTGCACCTTATATTTATTCCATTCATAAACACACATGCAAGGACAATTATACTATTTTATCCCTAAAGGCTGGAGCACCCACAGATGTGTGGCTTACTTATTTATTTTATTATATACAGTACAGACCAAAAGTTTGGACACACCATCTCATTCAGAGTTTTCTTTATTTTCATAACTATGAAAATTGTAGATTCACATTGAAGGCATCAAAACTATGAATTTACACATGTGGAATTATATACATAACAACAAAGTGTGAAACAACTGAAAATATGTCATATTCTAGGTTCTTCAAAGTAGTCTCCTTTTGCTTTGATTACTGCTTTGCACACTCTTGGCATTCTCTTGTTGAGCTTCAAGAGGTAGTCACCTGAAATGGTTTTCACTTCACATGTGTGCTGGTGTGGAGGAGGTGGTGTGAAGGTGTGGAGGATGAGGTGTGATGGTGTGGGAGAGGAGGTGTGATGGTGTGGGAGAGGAGGTGTGCTGGTGTGGAGGAGGAGGTGTGATGGTGTGGGGGTGCTTTGCTGGTGACACTGTTGGGGATTTATTCAAAATTGAAGGTATACTGAACCAGCATGGCTACCACAGCATCTTGCAGCGGCATGCTATTCCATCCGGTTTGCGTTTAGTTGGACCATCATTTATTTTTCAACAGGACAATGACCCCAAACACACCTCCAGGCTGTGTAAGGGCTATTTGATCAAGAAGGAGATAGATGGGGTGCTGCGCCATATGACCTGGCCTCCACAGTCACCGGACCTGGACCCAATTGAGATGGTTTGGGGTGAGCTGGACCGCAGAGTGAGGGCAAAAAGGGCCAACAAGTGCTAAGCATCTCTGGGAACTCCTTCAAGACTGTTTGAGACCATTTCAGGTGACTACCTCTTGAAGCTCATCTTGAGAATGCCAAGAGTGTGCAAAGCAGTAATCAAAGCAAAAGGTGGCTAGAACCTAGAATATGACAGATTTTAACACTTTTTGTTATGTATATAATTCCACATGTGATAATTCATAGTTTTGATGCCTTCAGTGTGAATCTACAATTTTCATAGTCATGGAAATAAAGAAAACTCTGAATGAGAAGCCAAACTTTTGGTCTGTACTGTATATATGTATATATATATATATATATATAGAGAGAGAGAGAGAGAGAGAGAGAGAGAGAGAGAGAGAGATTTTTTTTTTTGCATATTTTAACTCAATATATTCTGTGTTATTTATGTGATTTATAAAAATGTTACGATCAATTTATTGTATTTTGTGTCCCCACTGAACTACAGGGGCCCTGTGTGTCACGAAACACATTACATATTCAATTTATAATAAACTTTTATCCAGTATTCTTGATCCTGAGCCTCAATCTTTTTTATTCATATTTTATATGTTGTAACCCTTCCCCCCCCCCCCCTAAAAAAAAAAGCACACAAAAAAATAAAATTGTTAGTTTTTAGTCATCAGATCAGGTTCACTCATTTGATTCATGCTTTCAGTTATCTGATTCGTTTTTTTCAGTTATCAGATTCGTGTAGTAGTTGTAAAAAACATGGCACAATGGAATTATAGCACAGAGGAGGCCTTCGCTATGATATTCGCTGATACACAAAACAAAACAAAAAAAGGTGAAAAAGTGTGAAGAGATACATAAAATTATAAATATAAATGCATCAATGCTACAATACAAACATAATGATACACAAAATAAAATGATAATACACAAAATGAAACATACATATGACAATACGACAATTAATGTTAAAATTAATATGAACACCGACCCCAGCTAACTATACAACAATTATGTATAAAACTAGCTTTTGCCCGCGGCTTTGCTCGCGTTAAATTTGGGGTAACATAGATTTACTTTTTAAGATCCTATAGTAATGAGGCTGCTCTGGGTAAAGTCTACGGGGATCCAAACAACCCTAAACATTCATTACATCTGCTTTTTCATGGAATTGAAGATCGACATCCTTCTTGCACTGCTTATACACTGCCAACAGTCCTCATATCCCATCCTCATATCCCGTCCTCCTATCCCGTCCTCCTTTTTCAACCTCCTATCTCGACCTCCTATCTCAACTCCTATCCCAACCTCCTATCCGGTCCTCCTATCCCGATCTCCTATCCCAACCTCCTATCCCGGCCTCCTATCCTGTCCTCATATCCCGTCCTCCTATCTTGACCTCCTATCTTGACCTCCTATCCCGACCTCCTATTCCGACCTCCTTTACTGACCTCCTATCCCAACCTCATATCCTGTCCTCCTATCCCATCCTCCTATCCCATCCTCCTACCCCGTCCTCATATCTCGACCTCCTATCTTGACCTCCTAACCCGACCTCCTATCCCAACCTTCTATCCCAACCTCCTATCCCGTCCTCCTATGTCTTCCTCCTATCTCGACCTCCTATCTCGATCTCCTATCTTTACCTCCTATCCCGACCTCCTATCCCGATCTCCTATCCCATCCTCCTATCCCTTCCTCCTATCTCGACCTCCTATCTCGACCTCCTATCTTTACCTCCTATCCCGACTTCCTATCCTGACCTCCTATCCCGAATTCCTATACTGTCCTCCTATCCCGACCTCCTATCCCTACCTCATATCTCGACCTCCTATCCCGACCTCCTATCTTGACCTCCTAACCCGACCTATCCTGACCTCCTATCCCGACCTTCTATCCCATCCTCTTATCCCTTCCTCCTATCTCGACCTCCTATCTCGACCTCCTATCTTTACCGCCTATGCTGACCTCCTATCCCGACCTCCAATCCTGACCTTCTATCCCGACCTCCTATCCCGTCCTCCTATCTCGACCTCCTATCTCGACCTCCTATCCCGACCTACTATACCGACCTCCTATCCCGTCCTCCTATCCCGATCTCCTATCCCAACCTCCTATCCTGTCCTCATATCCCGCCCTCCTATCCCATCCTCCTATCTCGACCTCCTATCCCGACCTCCTATCCCGACCTCCTATCTCGACCTCCTATCTCGACCTCCTATCTTTACCTCCCATCCTGACCTCCTATCCCGACCTCCTATCCCGTACTCCTATCTCGACCTCCTATCCCGACCTCATATCCCCTCCTCATATCCCATCCTATCCCGTCCTCCTATCCCGTCCTCCTATCCCTGCCTCCTATCCTGACCTACTATCCTGTCCTACTATCTCAACCTCCTATCTCGACCTCCTATCCCATCCTCATATCCCGTCCTCCTATCCCGTCCTCCTTTTTCAACCTCCTATCTCGACCTCCTATCTCAACTCCTATCCCAACCTCCTATCCGGTCCTCCTATCCCGATCTCCTATCCCGATCTCCTATCCCGACCTCCTATCCCGGCCTCCTATCCTGTCCTCATATCCCGTCCTCCTATCTTGACCTCCTATCTTGACCTCCTATCCCGACCTCCTATCCCGACCTCCTTTACTGACCTCCTATCCCAACCTCATATCCTGTCCTCCTATCCCATCCTCCTATCCCATCCTCCTACCCCGTCCTCATATCTCGACCTCCTATCTTGACCTCCTAACCCGACCTCCTATCCCAACCTTCTATCCCAACCTCCTATCCCGTCCTCCTATGTCTTCCTCCTATCTCGACCTCCTATCTCGATCTCCTATCTTTACCTCCTATCCCGACCTCCTATCCCGATCTCCTATCCCATCCTCCTATCCCTTCCTCCTATCCCTTCCTCCTATCTCGACCTCCTATCTCGACCTCCTATCTTTACCTCCTATCCCGACCTCCTATCCTGACCTCCTATCCCGACCTCCTATACTGTCCTCCTATCCCGACCTCCTATCCCTACCTCATATCTCGACCTCCTATCCCGACCTCCTATCTTGACCTCCTAACCCGACCTATCCTGACCTCCTATCCCGACCTTCTATCCCATCCTCCTATCCCTTCCTCCTATCTCGACCTCCTATCTCGACCTCCTATCTTTACCGCCTATGCTGACCTCCTATCCCAACCTCCAATCCTGACCTTCTATCCCGACCTCCTATCCCGTCCTCCTATCTCGACCTCCTATCTCGACCTCCTATCCCGACCTACTATACCGACCTCCTATCCCGTCCTCCTATCCCGATCTCCTATCAAGACCTCCTATCCTGTCCTCATATCCCGCCCTCCTATCCCATCCTATCTCGACCTCCTATCCCGACCTCCTATCCCGACCTCCTATTTCGACCTCCTATCTTGACCTCCTATCTTTACCTCCCATCCTGACCTCCTATCCCGACCTCCTATCCCGTACTCCTATCTCGACCTCCTATCCCGACCTCATTTCCCCTCCTCATATCCCGTCCTTCTATCCCGTCCTCCTATCCCGTCCTCCTATCCCGGCCTCCTATCCTGACCTACTATCCTGTCCTACTATCTCAACCTCCTATCTCGACCTCCTATCCCATCCTACTATCCTGTCCTCCTATGCCGTCCTCCTATCTTGACCTATCTCGACCTCCTATCCCGACCATCCCGTCGTCCTATCTCGACCTCCTAACTCGACCTCATATGCCGACCTCCTATCCTGACCTTCTATCCCGACATCCTATCCCGTCCTCCTATCCCGTCCTCTTATATTGAACTCCTATTTCGACCTCCAATCCGATCTCCTATCATGACCTACTTCCTAATGTTGTCTGCCGCACAATTGAAATCAGTAATAATAGGGTTTTTTTTTTAAATAGTGCTATCATCTAAGTCCCTACTCTCGCTGGTTGGGTTGGATGGTTTGGGTTGGACTAAGGTCGCCTGTTGTTTATCTTTTACTCTATTAAAGGCGTCACACAAAATGGATTTGGGGTTCCCTTTACTCCTAAAACAGTGTTGTAACACCGATGCTTGCTTACAAAAATCATTATCCAGCGTACAATTTTTTCGTACTCGCAAGTACTGTCCGTAAGGTACATTATGAATCTACTTAAGATAATGGGAGCTGCTGAAAGTAAGAAGGCTATTTAAATCCACGGACTTGAAAAAAGTTCCCATGGCTTTATGCCCAGTATCATTTTTTTTTTACACAGATCTAAAAACTCAATTTTGTCAACCGAACGATGCAAGGTAAATTTCAACCCCCAGTTATTCGAGTTGATGTCCTCCACAATGTCTACAGCCTGTTGTGCCTTATCAGACCAGGTGAAAAAAAGATTGTCTTTAACCCTTCTAAAATTAACAAAATGAAAAGGGGGGACTGTGCGATGAACCGAGATTCGAAATGCCCCATGACTAAATTGGCATAACTGGGTGCAAAACGAGTGCCCATCGCACAGCCTCTCCGCTGTCTGTAAACAATATTGTCAAATTCGAATACATTGTGTTCCAGTATAAACAATAGTGTTGCTCACGAATATTCGCAATGCAAATTTTATTTGCGAATATGGCATATTCGCGAATTTTCGTGAATATAGCACTATATATTCGTAATTACGAATATTGTTTTTTTTTATTTATTTTTTCGACAGTACACATCACAGTGATCAACCCTCCAGCTTGTGTGGTGTAAAGAAGGCTCTAATACCACTATGTGTGAGACTGGTTTGCGAATTTTTGCATATGCTAACTTTCGTATATGCTAATTTTCGCATCCACAAATTTTCGCATATGCGAAAATAAAACGTGAATATTACGAATATGCGAATTTAGTGAATATATGACAAATATTCGTCCATATTATTGGCGAAATATCGCAAATTTGAATATGGCCTATGCCGCTCAACACAACAACATAGCCTAAATGAGGAAATTAGACTGAATAGAGGCTAAATTTGGGTCTGACTCCAAAATCTCCCGGACTGCTTTTAACCCAATAGAAAGGGATAAGGCTTCAAGGGAACCCGGCTCCACGGCGCTGAACGATCACAACAGGTGAACAGTTAAAAGGATTTTATTGACCAGAATGTAACGCCTTTCACTGCGCATGCGCAGCCTCCTCAGGCATAACAGATGGAGTACACATCAGGTTTAATTAGGTAAGATTTAACCCTATCATTGACAGAAGGAATTTTTTCATTCATTATTAATTCCCATTTGCGAGTCGCCGGGAACTACCGCATATATATATATATATATATATATATATATATATATATATATATATATATACATATATATATATATATATATATATATATATATGAGCTTATAATAATATGCAAATACATTATTTATTAATTAGATACTAACCTATTGTCACGATGCCGGCTGGCAGGTAGTGGATCCTCTGTGCCAGAGAGGGATGGCGTGGACCGCGCTAGTGGACCGGTTCTAAGCCACTACAGGTTTTCACCAGAGCCCGCCGCAAAGCGGGATGGTCTTGCTGCGGCGGTAGTGACCAGGTCGTATCCACTAGCAACGGCTTACCTCTCTGGCTGCTGAAGATGCTGAAGATAGGCGCGGTACAATGGAGTAGGCAGAAGCAAGGTCGGACGTAGCAGAAGGTCGGGGGCAGGCGGCAAGGATCGTAGTCAGGGGCAACGGCAGGAGGTCAGGAACACGGACTAGGAACAGACTAGGGAATGCTTTCACTAGGCACTAAGGCAACAAGATCCGGCAAGGAAGTGCAAGGGAAGTGACTAGATATAGGGAAGTGCACAGGTGAACACAATAAGCTAATTGGGAAGATTGGGCCAGGCACCATCATTGGTGCACTGGCCCTTTAAATCGCAGAGACCCGGCGCGCGCGCGCCCTAGGGAGCGGGGCCGCGCGCGCCGGGACAGGACCGAGGGAGAGCGAGTCAGGTACGGGGACCGGGGTGCGCATCGCGAGCGGGCGCTACCCGCATCGCGAATCGCACCCCGGCTGAAGGCGGGACCGCAGCGCACCCGGTCAGTGGATCTGACCGGGGCGCTGCAACAACGAAGATGAGGCGAGCGCTCCGGGGAGGAACGGGGACCCGGAGCGCTCGGTGTAACAGTACCCCCCCCCTTGGGTCTCCCCCTCTTCTTGGGGCCAAAGAACCTGAGAAAAAAAAACTCAATTTTTCCGTGAAGAGGTCCGATGCAAATTAGGAGGGGTTCTGTGTGGAAACGTACGAGACAGTCCAATCTTTTATTGTAAAAACAATAGATGTAGAGGGGTCTGGCGAGACTGGTCACAGGAACGTAGAACCTGTTGATGAGAGAGGCCAAAAAAAATTTTCCTGCAGATCCGGAATCCAAGAAGAGCATAGTAGAGAAGGAGAAGGTAGAGGCAGATATCCGCACAGGCACAGTAAGGCGTGGAGAAGCAGAGTTGACATCAAGAACTGTGTCACCTTCGTGCGGAGTCAGCGTGCGTCTTTCCAGGCGGGGAGGACGGATAGGACAATCCTTCAGGAAGTGTTCGGTACCGGCATAGTACAGGCAAAGATTCTCCATGCGGCGTCGTGTCCTCTCTTGAGGTGTCAAGCAAGACCGGTCAACATGCATAGCCTCCGCGGCGGGAAGCACAGGAACAGATTGCAGAGGACCAGAGGAGAGAGGAGCCGGAGAGAAAAAACGCTTCGTGCGAACAAAGTCCATATCCAGGCGGAGCTCCAGACGCCATCCGGAAGAACGCATGTCAATGCGAGTGGCTAGATGAATGAGTTCATGTAGGTCAGCAGGAGTCTCTCGTGCGGCCAGAACATCTTTAATGTTGCTGGATAGGCCTTTTTTAAAGGTCGCGCAGAGAGTCTCACTATTCCAGGACAACTCGTAAGCAAGAGCACGGAACTGAATGGCGTACTCGCCAACGGAAGAAACACCCTGGGCCAGGTTCAGCAGGGCAATCTCGGCTGAAGAAGCTCGGGCAGGTTCCTCAAAGACACTTCGAATTTCCGAGAAGAAGGAGTGTACAGAGGCAGTGACGGGGTCATTGCGGTCCCAGAGCGGTGCGGCCCATGACAGGGCTTTTCCAGACAGAAGGCAGAACACGAAAGCCACCTTAGACCTTTCAGTAGGAAACTGGTCCGACATCATCTCCAAGTGCTGGGAACATTGCGAAAGAAAGCCACGGCAATACTTAGAGTCCCCATTAAATTTGTCCGGCAAGGACAGGCAGAGGCTAGGAGTGGCCACTCGCTGCGGAGGAGGTGCAGGAGCTGGCGGAGGAGATGATTGCTGAAGAAGTTGCGAATGTTGGTGCAAAATGGTGGACACTTCCGACAGCTGGTGGGTTAGATGGGCGATCTGTCGGGCGATATCAGAGACAACTGGCAGGGGAACCTCAGCGGGATCCATGGCCGGATCTACTGTCACGATGCCGGCTGGCAGGTAGTGGATCCTCTGTGCCAGAGAGGGATGGCGTGGACCGCGCTAGTGGACCGGTTCTAAGCCACTACAGGTTTTCACCAGAGCCCGCCGCAAAGCGGGATGGTCTTGCTGCGGCGGTAGTGACCAGGTCGTATCCACTAGCAACGGCTTACCTCTCTGGCTGCTGAAGATGCTGAAGATAGGCGCGGTACAATGGAGTAGGCAGAAGCAAGGTCGGACGTAGCAGAAGGTCGGGGGCAGGCGGCAAGGATCGTAGTCAGGGGCAACGGCAGGAGGTCAGGAACACGGACTAGGAACAGACTAGGGAATGCTTTCACTAGGCACTAAGGCAACAAGATCCGGCAAGGAAGTGCAAGGGAAGTGACTAGATATAGGGAAGTGCACAGGTGAACACAATAAGCTAATTGGGAAGATTGGGCCAGGCACCATCATTGGTGCACTGGCCCTTTAAATCGCAGAGACCCGGCGCGCGCGCGCCCTAGGGAGCGGGGCCGCGCGCGCCGGGACAGGACCGAGGGAGAGCGAGTCAGGTACGGGGACCGGGGTGCGCATCGCGAGCGGGCGCTACCCGCATCGCGAATCGCACCCCGGCTGAAGGCGGGACCGCAGCGCACCCGGTCAGTGGATCTGACCGGGGCGCTGCAACAACGAAGATGAGGCGAGCGCTCCGGGGAGGAACGGGGACCCGGAGCGCTCGGTGTAACACCTATATTGCGGTTTGCCGAGGGAAACCGCCATAACAGCCGAATCCATGGCAAATCGTAATATGTAGTTCACATAAAACAACGATAAATAATTATAGTAAGTATACAACATTAATATAAAAAAAATTATCAATTTTACAAAAGTATAAAAAATATGATGTTAATAACATATCTAAAGCAATATGAAGAAATTATTTATTTTAGAGATGCAAATTATTTTGTATAAATGACTATCGGACATTTTCTATTGATTCATTAAGTCCCTGAGGGTGGGGGAAATCCAATAGGATTCACGATATATTAATTTTTGATAGCGGTTGGGAGTTATTACCGGAATGGTTTCTAGAATAATGAGTTGTAGATCATTAATATTGTTATTATGTATTGTAGAAAAATGGCAAGATACGCTATGTAATGGAAAACTATTTTTTATGTTAGACCTGTGCTTGTGGTTTGAATCATGCGACCCATGTATTGCAATCACCAACTACAGCTCAGAAGATATACAGCAAATTGTGTGTCACAGCTTACTCTATATTCAATAGAAAATGTTCGATTCGTCTGGGTGGATTGAAAAGTAAATTTGAGAGTATCAATCATGGAACAACATAAACAACGTGCTCTATTACAAGGAAAAGAACCCAGTGTTGATTTAAGAGGAATTTGAATTTCAATATTGCCATTTTTAAATCTATTGGGGGCTATTAGACTCTGCAAATTTCTAGACCGTTGAAATGTCACACCTGGATTAGTAGATATAATATTTTGCAAGATCGGGTCACCACAAAGAATAGGCCAATTATGTTGTAAAATGTTTTCAATTTCACTAGTCCGACAATTATAATTAGTAATAAAATAATATTTTAATTTATTTTAATCTTTAGTTTTGGTCTTGTTTTTTTCTTTGTCCTTTTCTTTTATTATTATAGTTGTGTTTTTCTGAGGAGTAACCAATTCTGACTGTTTCATATCTTTTACCTTTAAGTATTCCTTCTTAAGTAGACCTTGAGGATATCCCCTGGCTGAGAAGCGGTCCCTAAGGATAGCTGACTGCTGAACAAAGTCAGCATCTGAGGTACAATTCTTTCGTATTCTCAGATACTGACCATAGGGGATGGCTCTCAGCCAGGCAGCATAATGGGCGCTTTCATACTGTAAAAAACTGTTTACATCTACGGACTTGATATACATCCTGCTACCTTCAGAATTTCCAAGTCCAAGAATTGGATAGCCTCAGAAAAATTAAAGGAGAACTACGGGATTGAAAAATTGATCCCCTATCCTAAGGATAGGGGATAAGTTTCAGATCGCGGGGGTCCGACCGCTGGTGCCCCCGCGATCTCCCGTACGGGGCCCCGGCTCTCTGGTTAGAGAAGGCGTGTTGACCACCGCACGAAGCAGCGGCCGACAGTCCCCCTTCATACACTGCTATGGGAGAGCCGGAAATTGCCGAATGCAGTGCTTCAGCTCTCCCATAGAAGTAAATGGAGGGCGCGTGTCAGCGGCCTCTATGAAGAGAGCCGGGGCCCTGTACGGGAGATCGCGGGGGGCACCAGCGGTCAGACCCCCCGCGATCTGAAACTTATCCCCTATCCTTAAGATAGGGGATACATTTTTCAATACCATAGTTCTCATTTAAGGGATAATTTCAATCCCCAAGAATTAGAATTCAAATGTTCAACAAAATCCAATGCTTGTGTATAGGTCCCTGCCCAAATAAAAGTTAAATCATCAATGAATCATCAAATAAATGCAATATGAGGGGAGTAGACCAGGGACTGTGCTTTGTGGAGCGCCTCAAAACTACCCGTAAACAAATTTTCATAACTGGGTGTGAAGCGCGTCCCCATAGCACAGCCCCTGGTCTGCCTATGAATTATATCAGAAAAGGAAAAAACATTATGTTCCAAAATGAATGAGACTGACTGCAAAAGAAAATTGGCTTGATCCATATTCATAAGAGGATCTTGAAGAAAATATTCCTGTAGGGCTGACAAACCTAAATTAGTATTAATATTAGAATAAAGGGAAAAGACATCGAGTGTTAAAAAAGAAAAAGTGGATGATAATGTAATATTATTTAATTCAAAAATGTATTGCGTTGAATAAACATTATAGATTTCTCAGTTAAATTACTGAATTTTTTCATAACTAAAGTATAAAAAGTACCTATAAAATTACCACGATGGTAGATAGAGTTGGAAAGAGGAATGAGGTCTGACGTTGACACGTTTCACTGGGGTGGAATTTACACTACTGATGGATTGGTCTGATAGATTAGATAGGGTAGAGAAATGTTGTGCAAGTGTTAGTTTTCTAACATAGTGAATTGAAAATCATTGGGGTATGTGACTGGGCAGAAAGAAAGACCTTTGGTTAGTAGAGTAATTTCATTTCCGAGTAATAAGTAGGAAGATAAGTTAAATAATTAATTTTTTTCTTTTTTATCCATCGTTTTTTCTATTTCAATTCCTGGTTGTGAGGAGGCTTTAAATGTTTTGTTTTTTCCTTCTCTACAACCCCGGGATTTTCTTTTCTTTTTAATGTGGTTCTGGTCAGTGGGGTGAAATATTGAGTGAAGGGTAGGGGCAGTGGCACAGGTGGGGATAGGCAAGGATGAGTGGTTGCAGTGTGAACAGAGACCGGTGTTAAACATAAAAAAGAAGGAGAAGTAGGTGAAGAAAAAGACTTAGGCACAAGTGTGGAATTAGAAGACATATTAGTACTATTGAAACAGGATGGAGACACTTGTGAATGGACAGTAAAAATAGATGTATTTATGTTAAATGATGAGTCAGATGAGCAGACAGGAGTAGATGAAGATGATAATGTGGTTAATGAATGGGATGTAACTAAGGGTGGTAGTAGCGGACAAATCATGTTCTTGTCCGGTGGGCATTTAGATAGATCCAATCTTAAATCTAAATGTTCTATATTGTTAGGTGCATGTAACAAGCTATTCCTGGTAGTAACATGCAGAGGTTTCCAGGATTGTGAATCCTCTGATGTCAGCAAGGTAGTTAGTGTCTTATTCAAACTGGTCATTTTGTCAGCTATCGCTGCGTTTTCCATCATTTCCCTAGGTTTTTGGAGTGCTGGAGTGGAAATTTTAGTAGATTTATTGCGAGAAGAGTTTCTAATAACCCGAGAGGTTATAAAATTAGGGGTTTTCCCCCGATTCGTGGTAGTATCAACTCTAATAGGACTGGAAATAGGTACATTTTAATATTTGAGAAGTTTCACCCAATTTTATTGAAGTATATTGTGCATAGTTTGTATTATTTTTCATATTACCAAGAATACCTTTTGGCCACTTGTGTATTTGGCCGCATGCATGATCATGTTTGTCTCTGTTAAATTGATGAATATATATATATATATATATATATATATATATATATATATATACTGAATTATGTCCCCGAGGACACATAAAACGCCAGATAGCCAAAAGAAAATCCCTTGCCAGTGTTCACACAGAGCAGGCGTTGGCGATCAGGCATTCCTTGACCCGCTTTTCAAATATATCTGAATATAGGAAATTAGATAGTATCATATAATAGATTACACAAACTTGAAATTGAGAAGATAAATAAAAAAGTTCATAAATTTAACAAAGACAAACATGATTACTGTCTGTTCCATGATGGGGATAGTAGTTCAAACACTAATGTAGCCTCCCCAGCCACCGGCAGACTCCCCCAGGGAACTACTAATCCCATCATAGAAACAAGTCTGTTCCATGATGGGAGTAGTAGTAGTCCCGGCTGCGGAAGTGTGTAAGCAGAGGTGTTAAAACGGCCATAAAATAATGGTACATGATGGATGTTATAATGGGTCTTAACGGATGAATATGCCAGTTATTTTTACAGACTTTATTCAACCGTTAGCACCCGTTATTTCATCCATTATTATACATAAGTCTTTTAATTATACAATACAGAAACCGGATGTTCAATAACAGAAGAACAATCTTTAGTGTGAAAGAAGCCTTAGATTGAATTCACTGTGCAATGCTGTGCTATTGCATAACATTGTGCAGTGTGACCGACATTCTGTTGATATAGCCTGGCTCTGGCTTTTAAATCACTACATTTGTGGTGAGTGCCCAACTACTGATAGTAGCTGTCACAGTCACCACCTATCAATATAGACACTAAACACTTCATGTTGTACAGGAATGTCCTGAGGCATTAAGTCCCATATGGCAAGAGAGTACAGGTGCGCCGTGTGTTATCTAGGGGTTACGGTCTATTCAATAATTCTGATCGCCAATAGTCAAGGTCTATTTATTTTTTTTGCTGCCCTATTCAGGTTGAGTGTTTGACAATCACTTTCTTCATTTTTTCCATGTACTTCAGCATCGAGTTACAGGACAAAGAAGGAAAAGTGAGAGAAGCCGCTCAACATGTCGCAAAATGTAACCTCGAGAAAGAAAATATAATGGATCCGGTGATCTTACCACCAGCAGATTGTATCATCAGCGCTTGGCTCCTAGATGCTATCTGCAAAGACCAAGATGACTACAGGAGATATATCAGGAAGTTCTCACAGTTACTGAAACCTGGAGGACACATTATATTAGTTGGAAATGTAGATATGACATATTACACTGTAGGGAAAGACAAGTTCCATGCTATCGCATATGATGAGGATTTTGTCAGGAAAACTCTAGTTGGAGAAGGATTCGTTATAGATTACTGTGTGAGTAAGAAGGCAACAGGTGTGAGTCCCCTTGTTGACCATAAGGGTATCCTATTCATTTCAGCTCACAAGGAGAAATAAGTCTCAGCAAAACCTGAAAGTTAAGTCTTCATGTCCAGAGTTTATATATAAAGTTATAACTAAAGAAATAATAATTATTATAACAGGGCTCCCTACATGACTTTATTTACCTACAATTATTTATTCATTTGTGTCTAGTGCAATATTTATGTGTATGGGAATATAATTGTTCAGTCTTTAATATAAAAAAATATTGTGTATCATGATCCCAGGAGATATATATATATATATATATATATATATATATATATATATATATATATATATATATATATATAGGATCCCCTTTGATTATAGGACTTATTGTGGACCAATAATGACCCCTAAATCCTGATCATTTTGGTCTCTGAAGAGCCTGATATTAGCATAAGTTGCTTTGTTTTGTTCCCTGTTTGCTTTATATTACTAATACAAATAAAGTGAATCTGATCACATTTAACTGTTTGTTTTCTTTATTGGGGGTGGGGTCTTTATCTATCTAAGCTCTTAAGGACCTAGGGCGTACCTGAATGCCCTACGCCTGGTCCCGGTATTTAATACCGGGTCGGTCCAGGCAGCTGATGATAACCGGGATCCTGGGCTAATAGCGTGCGGCACCGATCATTGTGACGCGTGCTATTAACCCTTTAGACGCGGCAATCAAAGTTGATTGTCGCGTCTAAAAGGAAAGTGAAAGCTTCCCAGCAGCTCAGTCAGGCTGATTGGGACTATCGTGATAAAATCAGCTAGCACGCGAGCGGAGGTCTCCTTTCCTTGCTCCGTTGCGTCCAATCGGCAATTGATTGCTCCAAGCCTGAGATACAGGCTTGAGCAATCGACCGCCTATAACACTGATCCATGCAAAGCTATGGCTTTGCATGGATCAGTGTAAATGATTAGTGTGTGCAGTGTTATAGCCCTTATGGGAACTATAACTGCAAAAAAAAGGGGGAGAAAGTTAATAAAGATCATTTAACCCCTTCCCTAATAAAAGTTTAAATCCCCCCTTTTCCCATTAAAAAACTGTGTAACTAAAAACAAAAATAAACATATGTGGTATCGCCATGTGCGGAAATGTCCAATTTATAAACATATATTGTTAATTAAACCACACGGTCAATGGCGCACATGGCAAAAATTTCCAAAATAGCGTATTTTTGGTCACTTTTTATACCATAAAAAAATGAATAAAAAGTTATCAAAAAGTCTGATCAATACAAAAAGGGTACCAATAAAAACTTCAGATCACAGCACAAAAAATGATTCCTCATATAGCCCCATACACGGAAAAATAAAAAAGTTATAGGGGTCAGAAGATGATAACTTTTTATGTATACATTTTCCTGCATGTAGTTATGATTTTTTTCAGAAGTACGACAACATCAAACCTATATAAGTAGGGGATCATTATAACTGTATGGACCTACAGAATAAAGATAAGGTGTCATTTTTACCAAAAAAAATGCACTGTGTAGAAACAGAAGACCCCCAACATTTTCAAAATGGCATTTTTTCTTCAATTTTGTCGCACAATAATTTTTTTTTCCATTTCGCCATGGATTTTTGGGTAAAATGACTAATATCACTGCAAAGTAGAATTGGTGGTGCAAAAAATAAGTCATAATATGGAATTGTATGTGCAAAATGGAAAGCGTTATGATTTTTAGAAGGTGATGAGGAAAAATGAAAATGCAAAAATGGAAAAACCCTGCATCCTTAAAGGGGTACTCCGCCCCTAGACATCTTATCCCCTATCCAAAGAATAGGGGATAAGATGTCAGATCACCGGGGTCCCACTGCTGGGGACCAACAGGATCGCTGCTGGATAGGGGATGAGATGTCTAGGGGCGGAGTACCCCTTTAAGGGGTTAAGATGCCTTGTATTTTTTTTTTTATCAACCTTGCTTTATGCACAGTAATAATATTGGGTGGGGTGTATCATACAGTGTTTAAAGGGGTACTTCGGTGTATTTTTTTTTTTTAATCAACTGGTGCCAGAAAGTAAAACAGATTCTTAAATTACTTCTTTTTAAATATCTTAACTAGAGATGAGCGAATCGAATCTGATGAATCAAAATGTGTTACGAATTTCATGAAAAATTAGCTTTGCAACAAATGGGAATATCACCATGATTCTGTGGCAGAAATCGCTTCATTTAACTCCATTAAGTGCGGTCCATGCTCCAGGGCATCTAAAATGACCCACATGTGAGGACATGGGGCAAGGAATCCTGGGAAGGCAGGAGCAAGGGTAGGAGGGATGACCCTGAATCACATGTAGGATGCATCTTATAAGCAGCCAGTCACCTCTGTGATGTCACAGCCCTATATAATCGGCAGCCATATTGCGGCAAATCACTTCAGCCTTTCACTGCAGAGAGACAGAAAGGGACAGACAGCGCTGTGTGTTGCACAGACAAGCTTTTTCCAGCAGCGTTTCACCTTATAGTTACATCAGCATTCTGGTGGACAGAGAGCAGTGCATTTTTCACAGAAAATATTTTTTTCTGCAGCCATTAACCTCCCAGTCACTTTCTACAGCATTGTATTACAGAGAGGGGCAGAGAGCTGTATGTTGCCTCATACATTTTAACAAGCTGACTCAGCTTGAGAAACAGCAGAGGATGGTGGAATAATTTTTCAGCGCAACTATGTGTCTTTGTTTCACAACAAATGGTTTGCTGGTTATACTAGTCTGTAGATGGTATAATACCCAGCAGTCCATTCCTAATAGTCTTAGAGAGAGTGAAATGTTGGGTTTAGTACACAGCGACTGTGTGCTGCAGCACTGTTGTGTACTGTTGGCGTTGCATACTGTAGCGCATTTTTCTGCCCTCATCTAAGTAGTGTACTATTTTGTACCTGTTAATCAGTCAAGGGCCTAGATACTGTTAAAGGCCAGGCAAAAGTAATTACCGGCTGGTGTTTTACTCCAATAAGTTTTTTAAGCGCACTGTAGCGCATTTTACTGCCCTCAAAAGTGAACACCTCATATGTACCATCTAAGTAGTGTACTATTTTGTACCTGTTAATCTGTCAAGGGCCTAGATATTGTTTTTAAGCGTACTGTACCACATTTTTCTGCCCTCATAAGTGCATACAATATACCTACATCTAAATAGTGTACTATGTTGTACCTGTTAACCTGTCAAGGGGCTAAATACTGTGAAAGGACAGGCAAAAGTAATCACCAGCTGGTGTTTTACTCCAATACATTTTTTGAGCATACTGTAGCGCATTTTTCTGCCCTCATAAGTGCATACCACCTACCTAATAGAGATGAGCAAACTTTTCAAAAATTTGATTTAGGCCGAAAAATGTGTTTCGATCTGAATTTTTTGCGGCAAAACTATATTAAAATATGGCCTACATCTGGCCTACATAGAGCCTCAATAGGGGTATAGAACCCAAATAGGTTTGCTGTGTTCTAACATGCATATGGAGTGTGCTGGGGTAGTGAAATAATACTGTTATTCAGAATAACATGCAGATTACCGGCATCACTTTTAGAATCACTGCCGCAGAGTGGCACAATGACAGAGCCTGGAGGTTGCATCAGTATGAGGAGACCATATAGTGGCTGAATGACACAGCATGGAGGTTTTGGCAGCAAGAAGAGACCATATAGTGGCTGAATGACAGCGTGGAGGTGTTGGCAGCATGAGGAGACCATATAGTGGCTGAATGACACAGCATGGAGGTGTTGGCAGCATGGGGAGACCATATAGTGGCTGAATGACAGCGTGGAGGTGTTGGCAGCATGAGGAGACCATATAGTGGCTGAATGACACAGCATGGAGGTGTTGGCAGCATGGGGAGACCATATAGTGGCTGAATGACACAGCGTGGAGGTGTTGGCAGCATGAGGAGACCATATAGTGGCTGAATAACACAGCTTGAATGAGGCTGAAGCATGAGGAGACCATATAGTGGCTGAATGACACAACGTGGAGGTGTTGGCAGCCTGAGGAGACCATAAAGTGGCTGAATGAAACAGTGTGGAGGTGTTTGCAGAAGGAGGAGACCATATAGTGGCTGAATGGCACAACCAGGAGTTGGCAGCAACATGAGTAGACACTAGGCCTTCACAATCCCTAAGATTAAAAGAGGAATTTAGAAATTTTAATTTCCAGACCCAGGCCCAGCAGCGGCATCAGTAAACCATATATTGCCTTAATGACACACCCTGGAGTTGGCTGAAGCATGAGTACACTCCAGGGCTTCACAATCCCCAAGAAAAAACACAACAATTTTTTTTTTATTTTAAATGAAGATTTTGGATAGCTGGTGCTTCCTACCATAACAACATTTTTATTCCCAGACCCAGGCCCAGCAGCAGTATCAGTAAACCATATATTGCCTGAATGACACAGCCTGGAGTTGGCTGAAGCATGAGTACACACTAGGGCTTCACAATCCCCAGGAAAAAACACAAGAATTGTTTTAATTTAAAATGAAGATTTTGGATAGCTGGTGCTAGCTATCATAACAACATTTTTATTCCCAGGTCCAGGCACAGCAGCGGCATCAGTAAATCATGTATAGCCTGAATGACACAGCCTGGAGTTGGCTGAAGCATGAGTACACACTAGGGCTTCACAATCCCCAGGAAAAAACACAAGAATTGTTTTAATTTAAAATGAAGATTTTGGATAACTGGTGCTACCTATCATAAAAAAATTTGTATTCCCAGATCCAGGCACAGCAGTGGCATCAGTAAACCATATATTGCCTGAATGACACAGCCTGGAGTTGGCTGAATCATGAGTACACACCAGGGCTTCACAATCCCCAAGAAAAAACACAACAATTTTTTAGTGTCAAAAGATGTATTTATTGACAAATAGAATATATGATAATGTACAATATAAGTACAGAAATATAAGAAAGCATACAAAAATATCCAATAACAGAACAAACCATAATTCCCCAAACAAGAACAGGGTGGGGCGGGATGTGGAAAAGTGGAGTGGGAGGTGTGGGCGAGGGGATAGGGTCATCACATTGGTACTGCATAGATATAGCAAACAGAAAAGGTAGCATTTGGAAAAGGTAACTAAAATTATGTACTCAAAGAGACAGGTAATGGTGCATGTCTGGGGCATGAGGAGAGGAGATCCAAGGTTCCCTAACTTTAGAGAACAATTCCATTGCGTCCGCTCTGAGTGCATTCAGCTTTTCTGAGATGAGGATTTGGTTAACTCTAGAAATAACCATTGGTAATGAGAGAACGGCTGAGCGCCATTTAGAGGCTATGTGTATACGTGCCGCCAACAGAATAAACTGAGTCAATTTGAAATGAGTAGAAGAGAGACCTGGGGGTGTTCGGCCCAATAGGCACACATCAGAGGATAATGGTACATTAGCACCAAGGACTGACGAGACGAGATCCACGACTCCACCCCAAAAGGTAGCTACTAATGGGCAAGACTACCATGTGTGGAGCATGGACCCCACCTCCAAACAGCCCCAAAAACATAAGGGAGAGACCACCAGGTAAATAGCATGGAGGCGTGCAGGTACATAATAGGTGCGATGTAGGATTTTGAGAGCAGTTTCAGCAAGGGATACTTGCCAGCTGCCCTTGCTAAGTTGACAGCAACATCTATGCCAATCGGACAGGGACATAGATACCCGGAGATCCTCCTCCCACTGAGACATAAACTGCAATTAAGTATTGCCTGGTGGGCTATTGAGGAGGGAATAAAGGAGAGAGAAAGACCCTGATTGAGCAGGTGTGTAGAGAGCCATCGCTTCAACAGGAGTAGGGGTAATCGGAGTAGATTGGCGGAGAAGAGAAGTCAGAAAGGAAAAGATTTGGGAAATACGGAAAATTTCTGAAATTGGAGGTCGGAACTGGGATAGAAAGGCATCTTTAGTAATAAGCTTCCCCCTCAACAGGAATCGGTTGACATTTGTAAGTTTATCAGAGATCCACCAGCCAAAAGAGGTAGAAGAAAGACCTGGCCGGAAGGAAGGGTTATGGAAGAGGGGACGGGGGAGAGAGGGGAAGACTTTGCGAATATAATCAGGGGCCTGGAGTCCCAATATGAACCCTACTTGGTCCCTATGAATTAAATCGTGAAGAAGAGAATTCAATCTGCGGGCTAGAATGGATGTAAAAATGTTCATATCGAGGTTAATTAGTGAAATGGGGCGGTAGTTGGAGGGGAGGAGAGGGTCCTTATTAGGTTTAGGGATAACTACAATGGTGGCCATAATAAATTCTGAAGGCATAGGGGAGCCAAACATTAGTTTGTTACAGAAGGAGACTATATAGGGGAGAAGGGTAGAGCTCATCTTTTTATAGTATAGGGCTGAGAGGCCATCCGGACCTGGTGCTTTACCTGATTTCAGTTCGGACAAAGCCCGATCAACCTCCTCGAGCGACACAGGATCATTCAGGGAATTTCTAGCAGAGGGAGAGAGAGAGGGCAAGGAAGCAGAGGCAAGAAAAGCATCGAGAACAGCAGCAGAAGGGGGCGAGGAACATTCTTTCTAGAGAGAGAAGAAGAAAGAGTGGAAAGTGTTGTAAATACTGGAAGGGTTAGAAGAAGGTACACCAGGTTTCATCTAGATGGTGTGGACTCTATTGAGGCGTTGTCTCTGGTGTAACATAGAGGCTAATAATCTATCCAGCTTATTAGCCCATTTATAATAGGTAGCTTGGGTCCAGCGAAGAGCTTTTTCCATGCGGTCTGTGAGAGCAGCATCTAATTGTAATCTCATATTTTTAATAGTGTGCAGAAGGTAAGGTTGTGGGTTTAGCTGGTGGGCGGTAACCAACCTAGCCAATTTATTTTCTAGGGAGGATTGGGTTCTAGTCTGTTCCCTCTTCAAGGTAGAGGCCAGTTTAATAAACTGGCCTTGAATAAAGGCCTTATGGGTCAGCCAAGTCCAGTGAATGTCAGAGATACAGATAGAGTAAGGGTGTGTTCACAGGGAGTAAATCAAGAGTAATTCACGCCCAAAAAATTTACTGGCGGAAAAAAGAATTGTATTTTCGCGCAAAATTTGCGCGCAATTTGCACGGAATTTTGCGAGGAATTGCAAGTGGAATTGCGTGCGGAAATGGGGGAGAAAGAAGTGAAGGGTTTTTCAGCCATTTCTGTGTGAATTATGCGTGAATTATGCGCAAATTACACGCAAATTGCGCGCGGATTCCACACGAAAACGTCGGGCGGAATTTTTTTTTACCATTGACTTCTATTGATTTCTGCTAGCAGATTCCGCTTGAAGAATGAACATGCTCATTGTTCAAGCGGAACAGAATTCAATGTCGGAATTCCACTAGCAGAAATTCCGCAGTGTGAACAGGACTGCGGAAAAAAACATTAAAGTCAATGGGCAGAGGAGATGTGCATTAATTTGGAGCAGAGAATTCAAGAGGAATTACTCAAGTAAATTCCTCTTGAATTACTCCGTGTGAACGCACCCTTAGAGGAAAAGAAAGAGCCTCCTCAATAGCCGTACAGACATGTGGACGTGATAGAAAAGATTCATTAAGTATCCATGAATAGGGAGTGGAACATCTTGTGCCAAAAGCAAACTGGGTATATACCATATCGTGGTCTGACCACGCACATGAGATGTGCCTAGAATAAAGCAAATGTGGGAGAGAGGGGGTAGACGCAAGGATCCAATCAATCCTGGTATATAGTTTATGAGGTAGAGAATAGTACGTATAGCCCCTCTGTGCCAGATTGTGCTCTCTCCAGGTGTCAGCTAGGTCATGTGTGGCAAAAGTATCTAGGAGGAGTCGCTGCTGTGCACCGGAATGTCAAAACATAGAGGTATGAGACCTATCAAGTACCCCATTAAGCACCATATTAAAGTTTTCACACCATATAAGGTGGTCATAGGTCAGGGTCGGCAATTTAGCAGCTATGGAGACAAAAAAATCCAGTGGATTATCGTTAGGTGCATATGAATTAACGATACACAGCCGCGAGTCCCGGTAGAGACCCTTTAGAATGAGATATCTGCCTTCCAAGTCAACATGAGTTTGTTCCACTGTATATGGGAATGAATTATGCAGTAAGACTACAACACCCCTAGACTTAGTGGTGTATGAGGCCATAAAGAAACGGGAATACATAGTGTGGATATGTTTGGGGAAAGACGTAGTGGTGAAAAGAGATTCCTGGAGACAAATTACATCAGGGTTATGCCGTAGGTAATCTATCATAGCCTTCTTGCATTTTAGTGTGGAATTAAGTCCCCGGACATTATGGGACATTACAGGACACATGGGGGAAAAGAGAGAAAGGCTGAGATAGGCACATATAGGACAGGTAAAGCATAATAGTTACCAAGGAGACAAGTAAAGAGGGAGGGGAAGGTAGAGTACCAAAGGGAGTAGCGTACCAAGGGGAGGGGAACAAATTAACAAATCCAAACAATAGGAACACAAAAAAAAAATACAAGATAGACAATGGTTTCCAGAGGAAGGTCGACACGGGTACACCAATGGGTACACAGTCCCCCCCCCCCCCCCCCGTCCACCAATACCCCATTAGAGTAGGGCAACAAGGTAATCCATCCTCGGGATCGCCTGGTAGTCAGGTGAACCCTCACACAATAGGATGAGCAAAGTGTACCTCATGAGCAAGATGAATAAACCCATTATGGAAGGACAACCCAAATAATACAACAAGGTATAGCAATAACATCAGAGCACTCATAGGACCAAAAAAGAGAGATCTTCCAGGTCCTGCGATGGCATAGGGATCACGGGAGAGAAAATACCCAAAGATCAGGATGAGAGTCAATAACAGGATAGCGTCCCGAGAACAAGAAAAAATATTAAATCAAATCAAACAGTAAAGTAGGAGGACAAGTGGAGTAAATACCGCACAAAGTACCGCATACTGTCCTTCATCCAGGTGTTTGAGGTGTTTGTTTGACGGAGCCTCTTGTAGGGAGATTCCACTCTCTGCCATGTCTTCCTAGCAAGGCGCTGGGGTAGTGGCACTGGGTCCTCAAAAGGCACATTCTCCCGGCAAAGAATTTCCAAGGCTTCTTGAGGGGTACGGGCTGTGAATAATGGAGATCGTAAATGAAACTGCAAACTGAACGGGAAACCCCAAAGGTATTTTATCTGTGCCTTCTGTAGAGCTAGAGTGAAAGGTCTCATGTGCCTCCTCCGTTCCAATGTGGAAGGGGCTCGGTCGGCATACAGGTGAATCGAGGTCGGCATACCCGACAGGGGTCGACATTTCTCATTGCCTGCAGGAGACGGTCCCGTGCTTCGATATAATGAAAACGGAGTACCACATCATGTGGAGTTTCAGGGTTCTTCGGGCGGGCCGGAAGAGGAGCGGGTCGGCCTGAGGCATGAGGGCCTTTAACAGTCCTGTGACCACCAGCTGAAGGTCGGAGTGGGATTCAGGTAAGCCCCGGATTCTAAGATTGGCCCGGCGGGACCTGTTCTCAAGGTCCTCTATCTTAAGCTCCAACATGTCCAGGCGGTCGGTATGATCCGCACTGGTCAGGCAGTCAGCTTCAAGGGTCCCCGCCAAATCATCTGTTTTCAATTCTAGGTCCGCAACTCTCTGGCCCAGGTATCCTATTTGTTTAGTAAAGTCAGCCACCGTCCTCACCAGCTCAGTTTAAACATATCCTGGATAGTGCGGAAGAGGTCAGCAGGGGTAAGCGGAAGGTTGAGCAGTGGGTCTAGAGGGGATGAGTCTGTAATGTCTTCCTCTGCGTCTTGCCCCTTACTCGGAGCGCAGGAGGGAGTCGGCACCATCTTGGATTTCGGCCCCGTCCGAAAAATCTCGGGAATAGTTTGTGATATCGACCTCTGAGAGGAGCCAGGTTGAGTCAGGTCCTGGTTAGCAATGAGGACTGCCTGTGAGCGAGGTTTCAGAGCTAAGGAGCTGATATACCAGCGCTAATTAGGCAGATTTCCTGCAGGTGGCACAGAGATCACAGGAGATGCGTCCTCACCAGCGAGCCGCACGCATATGCCCCCCCCCCCACTATCATTTTTTTAATTACCTATCATAACAACATTTTTATTCCCAGACTCAGGCCCAGCAGCGGCAGCCCAGAAGCAGCATCAGTAAACCATATATTGCCTGAATGACACAGACTGGAGTTGGCTGAAGCATGAGGAGACCATTGAAATGTATGATTTTTTTATTTGAAATTTAACCCCTTAAGGACCGAGCCCTTTTTCACTTTAAGGACCAGAGCATTTTTTGAACATCTGACCACTGTCACTTTAAACATTAATAACTCTGGAATGCTTTTAGTTATCATTCTGATTCCGAGATTGTTTTTTCGTGACATATTCTACTTTAACTTAGTGGTAAAAAATTTATGGTAACTTGCATCCTTTATTGGTGAAAAATCCCCAAATTTGATGAAAAAAATGAAAATTTTGCATTTTTTTTAACTTTGAAGCTCTCTGCTTGTAAGGAAAATGGATATTCAAAATAATTTTTTTTTGGGTTCACATATAAAATATGTCTACTTTATGTTTGCATCATAAAATTTATTTAGTTTTTACTTTTGGAAGACACCAGAGGGCTTCAAAGTTCAGCAGCAATTTTGAAATTTTTCACAAAATTTTCAAACTCACTATTTTTCAGGGACCAGTTCAGTTTTGAAGTGGATTTGAAGAGTCTTCATATTAGAAATACCCCATAAAAGACCCCATTATAACAACTGCACCCCCCAAAGTATTCAAAATGACATTCAGTAAGTGTATTAACCCTTTAGGTGTTTCACAGGAATAGCAGCAAAGTGAAGGAGAAAATACAAAATCTTAATTTTTTACACTCGCATGTTCTTGTAGACCCAATTTTTTAATTTTTGCAAGGGGTAAAAAGGAGAAAATTTTTACTTGTATTTGAAACCCAATTTCTCTCGAGTAAGCACATACCTCATATGTCTATGTTAATTGTTCAGTGGGCGCAGTAGAGGGCTCAGAAGGGAAGGAGCGACAAATGGTTTTTGGGGGGCATGTCACCTTTAGGAAGCCCCTATGGTGCCAAGACAGCAAAAAATAAACACATAGCATACCATTTTGGAAACTAGACCCCTCAGGGAACGTAACAAGGGGTAAAGTGAACCTTAATACCCTACAGGTGACTCACAACTTTTGCATATGTGAAAACATTTTTTTTTTACCTAAAATGCTTGGTTTCCCAAAATGTATACATTTTTAAAAAGGGTAATAGCAGAAAACACCTCCCAAAATTTGAAGCCCAATTTCTCCCAATTCAGAAAACACCCCATATGGGGCTGAAAAGTGCTCTGCTGGCGCACTACAGGTCTCAGAAGAGAAGGAGTCACATTTGGCTTTTTGAAAGCAAATTTTGCTCTGGGGGCATGCCGCATTTAGGAAGCCCCTATGGTGCCAGGACAGCAAAAAAAACAAACACATGGCATACCATTTTAATAAACTAGACCCCCTCGGGGAACGTAACAAGGGGTTAAGTGAACCTTTATACTCCACAGGTGTTTCACGACTTTTGTATGTGTAAAAAAAAAAATTTTTTTTTTACCTAAAATGCTTGTTTTCCCCAAAATTTTACATTTTAAAAAGGGTAATAGCAGAAAATACCCCCCAAAATTTGGAACACAATTTCTCCTGAGTACGGCGATACCCCATATGTGGCCCTTAACTGTTGCCTTGAAATACGACAGGGCTCCAAAGTGAGAGCGCCATGCGCATTTGAGGCCTAAATTAGGGACTTGCATAGGGGTGGACATAGGGGTATTCTATGCCAGTGATTCCCAAACAGGGTGCCTCCAGCTGTTGTAAAACTCCCAGCATGCATAGATAGTCAGTGGCTATCTGGCAATACTGGGAGTAGTTGTTTTGCAACAGCTAGAGGCTTTATTCTGGAAACAGTGGCGTACCAGACGTTTTTCATTTTTATTGGGGAGAGGAGGGGGGCTGTGTAGGGGTATGTGTATATGTAGTGTTTTTTTATTTTTATTTTATTTTGTTAGTGTAGTGTAGTGTTTTTAGGGTACAGTCACATGGGCGGGGGTTCACAGTAGTTTCTCGCTGGCAGCTTGAGCTGCGGCAGAAAATTTGCCGCAGCTCAAACTTGCAGCCGGATACTTACTGTAAACCTTCGCCCATGTGATTGTACCCTGTACGTTCACATTGGGGGGGGGGGGGGACATCCAGCTGTTGCAAAACTACAACTCCCAGCATGTACGGTCTATTAGTGCATGCTGGGAGTTGTAGTTTTGCAACAGCTGGAGACACACAGGTTGTCAAACACCGAGTTTGGTAACAAACTCAGTGTTTTGCAACCAGTGTGCCTTCAGCTGTTGCAAAAGCTACAACCCCCAGCATGTACGGACAGCGGAAGGGCATGCTGGGTCTTGTAGTTATGCAACTGCCGGAGGCATACTACTTTGGCTGGGGATGCTGGGGATTGTAGTTATGCAACAGCTGGAGACACACTGGTTTGCTACTTAACTCAGTGTGCCTTCAGCTGTTGCAAAACTACAACTCTCAGCAGTCACCGACAGCCAACGGGCATGCTGGGAGTTGTAGTTATGCAACCACCAGATGCACCACTACAACTCCCAGCATGCACTTTAGCTGATTGTGCAAGCTGGGAGTTGTAGTTATACAACAGCTGAAGGTACACTTTTCCATAGAAAAATGTGCCTCCAGCTGTTGCAAAACTACAAGTCCCAGCATGCCCATAAGGGCATGCTGGGAGTTGTGGTGGCCTGCCTCCTGCTGTTGTATAACTACAGCTCCCAGCATGCCCTTTTTGCAAGCTGGGAGCTGTTGCTAAGCAACAGCAGGAGGCTCTCACTCACTTCCTGCTGCTCCACGATGCCGCCGCACAGGTCAGTCCCTCGCCGCCGTCGCTCCTGAGACCCCGATCCCAACAGGGACGCCGGGGATCGGGGTCCCTAGCACCCGGGGTCTTCTGCCCGCACCCGCTCACGTCCTCTGGAAGAGGGGCGGAGCGGGTTGCGGGAGTGACACCGGCAGCAGGCGCCCTGATTGGTCGGCCGGGAAACCGGCCGACGAATCAGGGTGATCGTGAGGTGGCACCAGTGCCACTTCACCCCTGCTGGCAATGGCTGTTCGGAGCCGTCTCTGACGGCCCCGATCAGCCAGTAATTCCGGGTCATTGGGTCACTGGAGACCCGATTGACCCGGAATCCGCCGCAGATCGCTGGACTGAATTGTCCAGCGATCTGCAGCAATCGCCAACATGGGGGGACATAATGACCCCCCTGGGCGATATGCCGGGATGCCTGCTGAACGATTTCAGCAGGCATCCGGCCCCGGCTCTCCTCCGGCTAGCGGCGGGGGCCGCAAATGTTCAGGGCGTATCCATACCCCCTCGGTCCTTAAGGACTTGGAAACGGGGGCCTATGTCCTTAAGGGGTTAAATCAATTATTTTGAAATTGAACTTTTGACTCCCAAGTTTTAGTGTCGCGGACCCCGACGTGTGGGTACAAAGGACCTAATCTAACTTGCCCCCACAGGGCTCATGTGGCCGTGAGATGTAGGCGCAATGTCTCCATTGCACTGACCGGACATTGTTTCCAACACTTTTTGCCAAGGCAAACCATGTGAAGAACAGCGTGACACTGCAGTGCCCTGCACACATGGTATGCTGAAGGGTCACTGAGACTTGTCCGGGCAGTGGAGGCTGAGGACATGGAGGATGTAGAGGTGGAGTCGCACACTGTCACAGGACCAACGGGCTGACAGAGTGGAACAGAAAGCAGCATTAGTACACAAGAGGGGTTCACAACCCCTAAAATTAAAAGATGAACATTGAAATCTGTAATGAACATGCATAGTAGTTAGTGGTACCATCAAAAATGTAAGGCCCAAGCCCAGAAGCATCAGTAAGCCAAGTAGTTCCTGAAAGACACAGTCAGGAAAAGGTATCAGCAGTACACAAGAGGATTTCATAACACCTAAGATTGAAAGATTAATGTTGAAATCTCAATTAAGCAAGTATGTAAGCTAGTGCAAAACATCCACATTTAAGGCCCAATCCCAGAAGCATCAATAAGCCAAGTAGTTCCTGAAACACACAGTCAGGAGTAGGCATCATCATAACACAAGAGGGTATCACAACCCTTTACATCGAAAGATCAAAGTTGAAATTTCTATTAAGCATGTATTTAGATTGTGATAAACATCCAAAAATGTAAGGCCCAAGCCCAGAAGCATCAGTAAGCCAAGTAATTCCTGAAAGACACAGGAGCAGGCTTCAGCAGTACCCAAGAGGGTTTCATAACCCCTTACATTAAAAGATTAAAGTTGAAATTTCTATTAAGCATGTATTTATCTCGTGCTAAACATCCAAAAATTGAAGGCCCAAGCCCAGAAGCATCAGTAAGCCAAGTAATTCCTGAAAAACACAGGAGCAGTCAGGAGCAGGCATCAGCAGTACACCCGAGGGTTTCATAACCCCTTTACATTGCAAGATCAATGTTGAAATTTCAATTAAGCATGTATTTAGCTAGCGCTAAATATCCCAAAAATTGAGGGCCAAGCCCAGAAGCAGCATTAAGTAAATTAGTTCCTGAAACAAACAGTCAGGAAAAGGCATCTGCAGTTCACCGGGGGATTTAATAAGCAATAAGATTGAAATATTAATGTTGAAATTTCTATTAAGCACTCATGTTAGGTAGTGCTAACATCCAAACATATTAAGCACAGGCCCAGCTGCATCTCAAAACAATCTAGTTGCTGAAAGACACAGTCTGGATCTGGGAGGAGGATGCGTACATAAGAGGGCTTTAATTTAAAAATGTCAAGTTTAAGTGTCCCAGGACCCAGCGTGTGGCTACGAAGGACAAAATCGAACAAGGAGCCATATGTCACATGGTGGCACAATGACAGAGCCTGGAGGTGGCATCAGTATGAGGAGACTATATGGTGTCTGAAAGGCACAGCCTGGAGGTGGCAGAAGCAATGTGAAGCCAATATGGATCACACAAATAGGAAATTGGTCCATCCAAAGAAGCAACATGTAATTCATTTGAGGATTTTATTATTTTACTCAAGATTCGAAATGTCGCAAATTGTTCGCCGGCGAACTGGTCCCTGCGAGAATAGCTTGTTTGCGTTCGCTGCGCCGTGCGAACATATGCGATTTTCATCATCATTGCAGAAAACTTTGACCCTGTGTGTCACAGTCAGCAGACACATTACAGCCAATCAGCAGCAGACCCTCCCTTCCAGACCCTACCACCTCCTGCAAGGACTTTTTTTTTTTTACTGTGAAATAATAAATAATATCAGTCACTTTCCATCTCACAAGTGCGTTTCAGTGCCTGCAAGGGCACAGTGTTACACCAGTACTACTCATATCTGGTGTAACAGTAGTGTACATTTAAAAAAAAAAAAAACTTTTTTGACTGTGAAATAATATCAGTTACTTTCCATCACACAAGTGCATTTCAGAGCCTGCAAGGGCACAGTGTTACACCAGTGCTACTCGTGTAATAGTAGTGTATTTTTTCCACAAGAAATCATCTGCTGCTTATACTAGTCTGTAGACGGTATAAAAACCAAATAACCAGCAGTTCACACCATTTTTAATACTCTGTCACAGAGTGCAATTTTGGGTTTAATACACTTTTTTTTTTTTTGTGGTACTGCACTGTTGTGTCCTGCTGCTGTGCAAAAATAAGTTTTTTCAGCGGACTGTAGTGCATTTTTCTGCCCTCATACGTGCATTTGTATCTGTAAATCTGTAACAAGTCTAGATACTGGGAAAGTCCAGGCAAAAGTAATCACCAGCTGGTGTTTTACGAAAGTATGTTTTCCAAGTGTACTGTAGCGCATTTTTTTTGCCCTCATAGGTGCAAACCACATACCTACATCTAAGTAGAGCACTTTTTTGTACCTGTTAATCTCTAACAAGCCTACATACAGTGAAAGGCCAGGGAAAACTAATCACTGGCTGTTGTTTTATGAAAATATGTTTTCCAAGTGTACTGTAGCACATTTTTTTGCCCTCATCCATGCATATCGCATACGTACATCTAAGTAGTGTACCATTTTTACCTGTTAATATGTCAAGGGCCTACATACTGTGAAAGCCCAAGCACTAGTACTCACCGGCTGATGTTTTAAAAAAAAGTACAGAGTTTTAAATGGTATTGTAGCGCATTTTTGTGCCCTCATCAGTGCATACCGCATACGTACATCTAAGTAGTGTACCATTTTGTACCTATTAATCTGTCAAGGGACCAACATACTGTGAAAGTCCAAGCAATAGTACTCACTGGCTGGTGTTTTACAAAACTTACAGAGTTTTTAGGCTCACTGTAGCGCATTTTTCTGCCCTCATAAGTGCATACCACATACGTACATCAAAGCAGTCTACTATTTTGTATCTGTAAATCTGTAACAAGTCTAGATACTGGGAAGGTCCAGGCAAAAGTAATCACTGGCTGGTGTTTTACAAAAATATGTTTTCCAAGTGTACTGTAGATAATTTTTTTTACCCTCATACGTGCATACCACACACCTAAATCTAACTATTGTACAATTTTGTACCTGTTAATCCGTCAAGGGCATACATACTGTGAAAGTCCAAGCAATAGTACTCACCGGCTGGTGTTTTACAAAAATAAAGAGTTTTTAGGCATATTGTAGCACATTTTTCTGCCCTCATTAGTGCATACCGCATACCTACATCGCAGTAGTGTACTATTTTGTACCGGTTAATCTGTCAAGGGACTACATATTGTTAAAGTTCAAGCAATAGTACTCATCGGTTGGTGTTTTACAAAAATACAGATTTTTTAATGCATATTGTATCACATTTTTCTGCTCTCATCAGTGCATACCGCATACCTACATCTAAGTAATGTACTATTTTGTACCTGTTAATATGTCAAGGGCCTACATACTGTGAAAGTCCAGCCAAAAGTATTCATCAACTAGTGTTGTACTCAGATACTTTTTTAAGTGTACTGTAGAGCATTTTTCTACCCTTATCAGTGCATACCACATACCTACATCTAAGTAGTGTACTATTTTGTTCCTGTTAATCTGTCAATGGCCTATATACTGTGAAAGGACAAATACTGTTTTAAGAGTAGTGAAGCATATTGTACTCCCCTCATATACGCACTAATATACGATCTAATAGAGGACAGTCAGCAGCTGCTGCCCAGCAAAGAAGGGGAGGAGACATGCGCTGCTTCCTCTGCTAGGCGGCCAAGTAGTGATGAGGAGAGTGACGTGGGAGGTGGTGTTGCCAGGGTTCAGAGTCCTGAAGCAGACACTGTTGAGGAACCTGAGGAGGACATCAGTGACATGCAGACCCCTGTTGATGATGATGAAGCTGATCGCAATTGGGAGCCGGGTGCAGAAGGGACTTCATCATCATCAGGAGAAGAGAGTTGCAGGTTGCCCTTGAGGCAGCAGCTGAGCCAGCAAGGCGGTAGCATGGTTGGCAGTCAGCGTGGTGGCAGAAGTGGAAATTCTGGAGCCAAACTTGCCTGGGGAGACCACCTGCTTCGCGGCAGCCAACCTTTCCAGGAGGTAGTGGAACAGGGGTTCCTGGAGACGACGGCAGTAGCAGTCAATTTGTTCAGACTGTGGTGGGAAAATCAGCTACTCGGTGCTGTGGCAGTTTTTCATCAAGCATCCAGAGGAGCTTCAGGTAGCCATATGCAAGATATGTTGGCAGAAGGTGAAGCATGGCCAGGGTCCCATTGTTGGCACCACGGCCCTGCATCAACACATGCTTCACCACCATAAAGTGACCTGGGAGAACCGTGGCTCTGATGTAGTGGTCCAGCTTGCTGCATCACCCAGTGACTAGCTGCTCCGTCCTTCAGTTAGCCAAGGATCCACCATCTCAGCCGAAGGGAGCTGTGTGTCATACCCTCCTTCTGTCGCTCCAGATGCTCCTGCTTCTCCCACTTTTAGTCAGCCATTCTGCCAACAATCCATCCACGAAGCCATGTCCAAGAGACAACAGTATGCACCCCTTCATCCAACGGTGCAGAAGTTGAATGTGCTCCTGTCTAAGTTGCTGGTGCTGCAGTCCCTCCCTTTTCAAGTGGTGGACTATGCACCTTTCAGAGAACTGAAGGCTTCTGCCGAGCCAAGGTGGAGCGTACCAAGCCATCATTTCTTTGCGAATAAAGCATTACCAGCCCTGCACCATTTTATGGAAGAGAAGGTGGGCCGGTCCTTGCGCCTGTCGGTGTGTACCAAAGTGCACGGCAGCACCGACGTCTGGAGCTGCAACTACGGTCAGGGACAATACATGTCCTTTACGGCTCACTAGGTGAATATGGTTCCTGCACAGCCACAACCCCAACTTGGACAGGTCACGCCGATTCCTCCTCCACGCTGTCAGCCCGTTGGTCCTGTGACAGTGTGCAACTCCTCATCCTCCACCGTGTCCTCAGCCTCCACTGTCCGGACAAATCTCAGTGGTCCTTGAGCATACCATGTGTGCAGGGCACGGCAGTGTCACGCTGTTCTTCACATGGTTCGGTTCTTCACATGGTTTGCCTTGGCGAAAAGAGTCACACAGACGTGTCTTACTCAACGAAAACTGGAAATGGGAAACATGGGAAAACATCTTGTTCGGGCTACTACAAGGAAGGGTGAAACATGCGCCCTTCATGGCCCACGTGTCAAATCTGGTTGTCAATCAGTTCCTGAAGTGTTCCCTCCATTTGCAAGACATCCTAACAATGGGAAGGAAACTTTGTATGCACTTCATTCACTTGTACACCGAAAAACACACCCTCCGTGAGCTGCAGCATCAGAATGGTATCCCCCAACATAGTCTGATTTGTGACATTGCCACACGTTGGAATTCCAACCTGCATATGTTGGACCATCTGTACGGACATAGAAAAGTCATCACTGATTTCTTGATGATCCAAGCTGATAGGGGTAATCTCGTGTGTAACTTCAATGTGAACCAGTGGCAGCTCATATGTGACACCTGCCGTTTGCTTAGGCCCTTTGAGGAAGCCACATTATACGTAAGTCGCCAGGATTATGGGATGAACAACGTAATTCCACTGCTTCTTATCCTACAACGAGTGTTGGAAAGGATGGCTGCTCAGGGCAATGGAGACATTTCGCCTACATCTCATGGCGACATGAGCCCTGTGGGGGCTGAACTGGAGGAGGATGAGGGGCACAGTGAAGCACAGTTTAGGTTTGATGAGATGGGCGGTGTTTCTAGTCATCTGACAGGAGAGGAGGAGCATGATGAACTAGAGGAGCTAGAGGGTTATGAGGAAGGCAAGACAGAGGACCCAGACACACCGTGGCAGTATGCAGTGGAGATGGAGGCTGGGAGTTCCTCTGAGTTACTTGCACAAATGGCACAATGCATGCTCACTTGCTTGCGTAGTGTCAGCTGAATTGTCACCATTCAGCAGCGGGATGACTTCTGGATGTCCACCTTATTGGACCCTCACTACCGGCACAAAATGGTGGACTTTTTGACACCCACTGAGAGGGAGGACAAACTGACCTACTACAGAGAGATCCTACATAGTCAGTTGGCCGATGCCTATCGGCGCCATCGACCACACACTAGCAGGTCTTACTTGGGGGGCCCTCTGCGCTCACCTTCCACTGCCATGGCTGCTGGGGAAGGGTGGGGTGGCAGGAGAAGTGCCAGCTCAATCAGCAGCAGCCTGAGTCTACAGTCACTGATGAGTACCTTTCTTCACCCGCATAGTGAAGTAACTCATCAGCAGCAGGAAGACATGGAGCAGGATCTGAACCAGCAGCTGATGGCATACCTTGACATGCCCATGCCAACACACCTTGAAGATCTGCTGGACTTCTGGGCAGCCAAACTTGATTTGTGGCCACAACTTGCAGAGTTTGCCCTGGAAAAGCTGTCCTGTTTAGTGTGGCAGGGGCCATAGTCACCCCAAGGATAACTCGCCTGTCCACGAAAATGTGGAGAAACTGACCTTTGTGAAGATGAATCAGACGTGAATCAGCCAGGATTTCCCCCCACCAATGCCACATGCATCAGAGTAGATTTACCATGGTGCTACACCAACACTGCACAAATATGGATAGTGCCAAACAGATTTAAGTTACTGCTTCCCAGTTACAAACAATCCAGCCACCTTCATCACTTGGCACTGGTATTGCCACCCACTGTACGACTCTGACACCGGGTCACTTTCAGGACTCCTGATGCTGCTACTGCTACCTCCAGGCTGTTTCATTCAGCCACTATTTTGTCTCCTTATGCTTCTGCCAACTCTAGGCTGTGCCATTCAGCCACTATATGGTCTCCTCATGCTTCGGCCAACTCCAGGCTGTACCATTCAGACATTATATGGGCTCCTTATGCTTTCCCCACCTCCAGGCTGTGTCATTCAGCCAATTTATTGATTTCGAATGCTGCTGGGACGGTCTTGAATATTACAATTTTTTATGTTACCACTAGCAAACATACATGCTCAATTGAGATTTCAACATTGATCTTTTAATGTTAGGGGTTGTGAAACCCTCTTATGTACGCATCCTGCTGCCTGCTCCAGGCTATGGGTTTCAGCAACTATATGGTTTAGTGATGCTGCTGGGCCTGTGCTTAAAATTTTTTGAGGTTAGCACTAGCTAGCAAACATCTTGTATACAGATTTCAACATTAACATTTTAATGTTAGCAGTTGTGAAGCCCTCTTGTAAACTCATGCTGATGCCACCTCCAGGCTCTGTCATTGTGCTTCCATGTGACATGTGACTCCTTGTTAGATTTGGCCCTTTTTTACCACACACCGGGGCCCGGGACACTAAAACTTGGGAGTTAAAACTTCACTTTCAAAATCCTTAATTAAATCTTAAATTTACATAAAAAATCATACATTTCAATGGTCTCCTCATGCTTCTGCCAACTCCCAGCTGTTCCATTCAACACCATATGGTCTCCTCATGCGTCAGCCACCTACAGGCTGTGCCATTCAGCCACTATATGGTCTCCTCCTACTGATGCCACCTCCAGGCTCTGTCATTGTGCTTCCATGTAACATGTGACTCCTTGTTAGATTTGTCCCTTTGTATCCACACACCGGGACTCGGGACACTAAAACACGGGAGTTAAAATTTCAGTTTCAAAATCCTTAATTTAAATTTCAAAATCTGAAATTTAAATAAAAAAATCATACATTTCAATGGTCTCAACATGCTTATGCCAGCTCCAGGCTGTGTCATTCAGGCAATATATGGTTTATTGATTCTGCTTCTGGGCCGGGTGTCTGGGAATAAACATTTTGCTATGGGAGCACTAGCTATCCAAAATCTTCATTTTAAATAAAAAAAATTCTTCTGTTTTTTGGGGGTAATGTGAAGCCCTGCTGTGTACTCATGCTACAGACAACTCCAGGCTGTGTCATTCAGGCAATATATGGTTTACTGATACTGCTGCTGGGCCTGGGTCTGGGAATAAAAATGTTGTTATGGTAGCACTAGCTACCAAAAATCTTTGGTTTAAATTTCTGAATTCATCTTTTAATCTTAGGCATTGTGAAGGCCTAGTGTCTGCTCATGCTGTTTCCAACTTTTGGCTGTGCCATTCAGCCACTATATGGTCTCCTCATGCTGCCAACACCTCCACACTGTGTCATTCAGCCACTATATGGTCTCCTCATGCTGCCAACACCTCCACGCTGTGTCATTCAGCCACTATATGGTCTCCTCATGCTTCAGCCACCTTCAGGATTTACCATTCAGACACTATATGGACTCCTTATGCTTTCCCCAACTCCAGGCTGTGTAATTCAGCCAATATATTGTTTTCTGATGCTGCTGGGATTGGGATATTAACTCCAAATATGTTATGGTAGCACTAGCTAACATAAATGCTTGATTGAGATTTCAACATTGATCTTTCAATGTAAGGGGTTATGAAACCCTCTTGGGTACTACTGATGTCTGCTCCTGACTGTGTGTTTCAGGAACTACTTGACTTACTGATGCTTCTGGCCTTGGGCCTCAAATATTTTGGATGTTTAGCACTAGCTTAATACATGCTTAATAGAAATCTCAACATTGATCTTTCAATGTAAGGGGTTGTGAAACCCTCAAGTGTACTGCTGATGCCTGCACCTGACTGCCCATGTGTCATTCAGGAACTACTTGGCTTACTGATGCTTCTGGGCTTGAGCCTTACATTTTTGGATGGTAGCACTAGCTAACATGCATCTTCAATAGAGATTTCAAAATTCACCTTTTAATGTTAGGGGTTGTAAACCCCTCTTGTGTATTCATGCTGCTTCCTGCTCCACTTTGTGTGTTTCAGGAACTACTTGGCTTATTGATGCTGCTAGGCCTGGGCCAAAAAACTTTTGATGGTAGCACTTGCTAACATACATCTTCAATAAAGATTTCAGCATTCCTCTTTTAATCCTAGGGGTTGTAATCTTTTCAAGACTGAGGCCCATTGGCCGTCGATGTCATATTACCTGTGGAATTATCACAAGAATCCAATTAAACATGTTGGAGCAATAGCAATGAACCATAACTGATTAAATGAAACATTCATACTTTCATAATCAGGGGGGCACTGAGAGGCAGGGATTGGAACAGGTAATATCTCCCCTGGCAGAGGACCACCAGTTCGATGCTCACCAGAATGGGTAACATAAAAATGTAATTTTCAAATCAAATTACATTAAATATGACATAAAATATCGAGCTGCAGATATTTCCCAGATGTTTTAAACATCAGGCTGCCCAACCAACTTCAAGGTAAAGTATTATTTACTTGGCAGGCTGGTGCAGAGAAGAGTTAGTGGGGGGGAGGACAGGGGAGTGAAGATTTATTGAGGGCTGAGAAAAGAGTAAGGATGGAGAGAAGACATTAGTGCGGAGGCAGGGAGAGGACTTGGCGGCGCTGCAGTGCAGGGAGGACAAGCAGCCTATCATTGCTGGGGCTTAGGGAGACTAGAAAAGCTGAGTGACATGCATACTGTGTGTATCCCAGCTTTCTCAGTCTCCTGAAGAGCTCCCATATGGCTGCTTTACCAGATAGATATTCTCTTCAGGAGATTGGAAATGCTGGGAAATACTGTGAGTCCAGAATGGTTTTGCTTTTCCAGTCTCCTGAACAGCTCTAATATGGCAAAGAGTGATTAAACTGTCCAGCAGGCAAGTGCAGAGAATAGTTGGTGCAAGTTAAGGGGGGAGGAGCAGACAGGGGAGAAAAGATTTATTGTAGGCTGAGAGAAGAGTGAGGAGGGAGAAAACAGAAAACATGGAAAGCTTGTTGGCAAGCATACCGAGTGCCACAAAGTGTGCCCAGCTTTCCCAGGCTCCTGAAGAGCTCCCATATGGCAGATATACTGTTCAGGTGACTGGTAAAGTTGAGGAAATATAGTGAGTCCTGCATTCTGCACTGCATGCCACCAAGCTTCCCCAGTTTCCTGAAGACAAATATTCTCTTAACTGGTTAAGGACCATGGACGTCCATACTCGTCCATTGGCCGTTAACTGGGTATGACGCTGGCTCCCGACTCAAGCCCGTGTCATACCGGCTGGCCCCTAGCTGATTCTTGTAGCTGGGGGCCGGCGTTAATAGCCAACATGCGGCGATCGCCGTGGCCCGCAATTAACTCTTTATATTGCTGTTGTCAAAGCTGACAGCGGCATCCGAAGGTGCCGGTATCCCGTACCTGGTGGTCCAGTGGGGTGGATCACCACCCCCCCGCAGCGCGATCGTGGGGGGAGGGGGGGGCGATCCACTATGGAGGTAGCCTGAGGGCTTACCTCTCTTTCTATGCTGGCTCTGAAGCTCCGAATGATAAAGCCTGGCAGGACCAGGCTTTATCAATCGAGCGTGGAGCACACAGATGAATGTGGTTTTATAGAACCACATTCATCTATATGAGGAATCAAATTATTCCTTCTAAAAGTCCCCTAGAGGGACTAAAAGTGTTAAAAAAAAAAGTTTAAAAAAAGTTAAAAAACACACACATTAACCCCTTCCTTATTAAAAGTTTAAATCACCCCCCTTTTCCCAAATTCCATATAAAAAATATATAAACATAATAAAAATAAACATATATGGTGTCGCAGCGTGCATAAATGTCCGAACTATAAAAAATATATCATAAATTAAACTGCACAGTCAATGGCGTACGCACAAAAAATTTGTTCAATTTTTATACTAAGAAAAAAGTAATAAAAAGGGATCAAAAATTCAGATCAAAACAAAATTAAATTAGTTAAAACTTCAGATCACAGAACAAAAAATGAGCCCTCATACCACCCCATACGCAGATAATTAAAAAAAGTTGTAGGGGTCAGAATATAACAATTTTAAATGTATTAATTTTCGTGCATGTAGTCATGATTTTTTCCTAAAGTATGACAAAATCAAACCTATATAAGTAGGGGATCATTTTAATTGTATTGTATTGTATTGTATGACCTACAGAATAAAGATAAAGTTTCATTTTTACCGAAAAATTTATTCCGTAGGAACGGAAGCCCCCAAAAATGACAAAATTGTGTTTTTTTTTTAAATATGATCACACAACAATATTTCACAATTGTGTTTCTTTTTTTCAATATCAACCCCCAAATCATTGTTTAGAGATGGATTAAAAAATGTTATGTTAGAAAGAGAGAGGGGTAAAACATTTAATTCATCAGGTCAGGAAGGGATTAAACACTAACACACTGTGGGGGAGATTTACTAATCTAGTCTATTCTGGGTATGCTTATAGACCAGCGTATGTGGTAGTCTCCTGTCTATTGTGCTCCTAATTTATCAAGGTCTCACAGCCCTTGATAAATTCTGTGCTCAGACTTCAGGGTCTACAGCTTACACTGCATTTAGACCTGCTCCAACATGGTCTGACATTTCAGCATATTTTGGGCAGATGCGACTTGTCGCACAAAAGTCGCACTTGATAAATTCAGCACCAATGCATTTTCCAATGCATTTCCGTCTAAAATAGACTTGCATGCATCATGTTCTAAAAATCCTCTACAGCAAAAGTCACAGAAAAGTCACACATATTTAGACTGCGACTTTCTGTGCGACAAATTTAGACAGGAAAAAACAGTCTAAATCCTTTGATAAATCTCCCCCTGTATGTCTGTCCTAAAATAATGTGTGGAGATTAGTTTTCCTGAAGATCATTAATGCTCCATGGGAATCTCTATCACATATTCACATATTCCCATGACTTTCACATGAAGACAATAGCACATGATGTGATAAATGATAATATAACCTGTATGCTGATTCCTGGTAATTATATAAAGACCTGTAGCTCCGGTGTAGAGACAGTCACTTGTCTGTGATAGAAGATTACACAATGGATTCCGGCTCCCGTAAGCTCTATCATGTACATGGATTTGATTCCAGACAATTCCTGGAGCATTATGTTTCAGATAAACCTGATATGGTCTTTGAAGAGGACTTCTTAATATTTCCAATTGAAAATTTTGTGAAAACTTTCAGGCCTGGTATGTATGCTTCTGTGCTTTTATTTATTTTTTACACTTTTATTACAATGTTTTTCTTTTTTTTTCTTTTCTTTGCACTTAAAATGGTTGTAAACAATTGTAAATAACTAAATGAAGAACTTGTTTTTTAGTTGTTAAGGAGCAGACAACCATGCTCCTCTATATAATTCTCCTATCATTTAAAGGGAGCAGAGCAAGCCTAGTCATTAAAGTGCTACTCTAATTGAGGTCCCGGAGGCAGGATATGAGCTTAGATTTTTCTGCCGCTTCTGATTCAGTGACTTGCTGGAGACTATTACAATCCGTTGACACATTTGCCAGAATTCCCTTGAAAGTCTGCATTTGTCTTGTATTTTTTGGTTATTGGTTTGTTCTACTGTCATTTCCTGATTTATTCTAAATCGTTTTTTGATCAAGTAGACAGTTGTTTCCGGGTTCTAGATTTTAGTGAAATGTATCAGTTCTTAGAAACACAATGCATCAACAACTGTTCTATGCTCAGATTAATAGTTATAGAATAAAGACACATAGTACTCACCCTTGAGTTTCCCATTGATTCATCTTGGCTTATTGTAGCGTTCTCATTTCATAGATTCATATTCTAATGCTTCTTCCGGTTGCAAGAGTGTGCAACACAGTCTGTAGTCTCAGTTACTGTCCCTGCACCCCCTCCCAGCGTGCCCACCAGTACTGTGTTGTCTATGGAATGAGAACGCTACAATAAACCAAAACAAAGATTTAAGAAAAACAAGGCTGAGTGCTATCTGTCTTTATTCTAAATCTATTAATCTATTGGAAAGTCTGACACAGAGTAATGTTTGAGCACCCCCTAGGAAGGTTTGGTGTGAGTAGATTCAGGATTGTGAGCTGTCAGCCAACTGGACCATGGTCTGACTATTTGTTTGCCTCAACACTTTATTATATGTTCAGGTTATCACTTATGATAGAAATATTGGCCAGATTGAAAGAGGATTACAGAGAATATTGTTTACTTTGTAGAGCCTGTCCTATTCTGTATTACACAGACACTACTAATGGGGATTCTACAATGATAAATGTTCCCTTTGGTGACACTGTAGGAAAATGAAACTCATACTGCTAGATTCCCCCATTGACTAGAGCAGATAACTGCCATGACAGTAGGATATTTAGGTGTGAAAATTTGTTCCAAAAGGCTTCACTTAAAACTGATGTCAAATGTATTTAGTTGTATTTTGATGGCCAATTTGGATTCAGCCCTACACTCAATGGGACAGGTACAACAGAAGGAGTGTAAGGAGCTAAGTAGAAATGCAAAGCATCGCTACCTAGCTCCATGAGACAGACAGGAAGCAGCAATACATAGTGTATCACTGCTTACTGTAGAGTAAGCAGGACTTCTGTCAAAACTACAGGAGTCCCTATTCTCTAAATGGTTTCCTTAGTGCTATGCTAGTACAACATAAAAACTACCCACTGAGCATTTAGGCATATTTTGAATGTCTTTCTGCTCAGTTAAAAGTTTGGGGAGAGATCAATTAACCCCTTAAGGACAATGGATGTACTCCTACGACCCCGTTTCCGAGTCCTTAAGGACCGAGGACGTAGGAGTACGTCCTGTCCTTTCCCGGCCCCCCGCCGCTAGCCGGAGGGGAGCCGGTGCCCGATGCCTGCTGAAATCGTTCAGCAGGCATCGCGGCATATCGCCCAGGGGGGTCATTATGTCCCCCTATGTCGGCGATGGCCGCAGATCGCTGGACAATTCAGTCCAGCGATCTGCGGCGATTCAGGGTCAATCGGTTCTCCAGTGACCCGGTGACCCGGAATTACTGGCTGTTCTCTGACGGCCTCGAATAGCCAGAGCCTGTAGGGGTGAGGTGGCACTGGTGCCACCTCACGATCGCCCTGATTCGTCGGCCCCTCTTCCGGAGGACGTGAGCGGGTGCGGGACGTGCACCCCTGGTGCTGGGGACCCCGATCCCCGGCGTTAATGTTGGGATCGGGGCCCCAGGAGCGACGACGGCGGCGGCAGCGGGACTGACCTGTGCGGCGATCAAGCAGCAGCAGGAGGTGAGTGACAGCCTCCTGCTGTTGCTTAGCAACAGCTCCCAGCATGCAAAAAGGGCATGCTGGGAGCTGTAGTTATGCAACAGGAGGAGGCAGACCACCACAACTCCCAGCATGCACTTATGGGCATGCTGGGACTTATGGTTTTGCAACAGCTGGAGGCACATTCTTTCTATGGAAAAGTGTACCTTCAGCTGTTGTGTAACTACAACTCCCAGCTTGCACAAACAATTTAAGTGCATGCTGGGAGTTGTAGTGGTGCATCTGCTGGTTGCATAACTATAACTCCCAGCATGCCCGTTGGCTGTCGGTGACTGCTGAGAGTTGTAGTTTTGCAACAGCTGAAGGCACACTGAGTTAAGTAGCAAACCAGTGTGTCTCCAGCTGTTGCATAACTACAATCCCCAGCATCCCCAGCCAAAGTAGTATGCCTCCGGCAGTTGCATAACTACAAGACCCAGCATGCCCTTCCGCTGTCCGTACATGCTGGGGGTTGTAGCTTTTGCAACAGCTGAAGGCACACTGGTTGCAAAACACCGAGTTTGTTGCCAAACTCGGTGTTTCACAACCTGTGTGTCTCCAGCTGTTGCAAAACTACAACACCCTGCATGCACTGATAGACCGTACATGCTGGGAGTTGTAGTTTTGCAACAGCTGGATGTTCCCCCCCCAATGTGAATGTAAAGGGTACACTCACATGGGCGGAGGATTACAGTAAGTATCCGGCTGCAAGTTTGAGCTGCAGCAAATTTTCTGCTGCAGCTCAAGCTGCCAGCGAGAAACTACTGTGAACCCCCCGCCCATGTGACTGTACCCTAAAAACACTACACTAACACAAAATAAAATAAAAAGTAAAAAAACACTACATATACATATACCCCTACAATAAAAATGAAAAACGTCTGGTACGCCACCGTTTCCAAAACGGAGCCTCCAGCTGTTGCAAAACTACAACTCCCAGCATGCACTTATAGACCCTACATGCTGGGAGTTGTAGTTTTGCAACAGCTGGATGTTCCCCCCCCCCCAATGTGAACGTACAGGGTACACTCACATGGGCGGAGGATTACAGTAAGTATCCGGCTGCAAGTTTGAGCTGAGGCAAATTTTCTGCCGCTGCTCAAACTGCCAGCGAGAAACTACTGTGAACCCCCCGCCCGTGCGACTGTACCCTAAAAACACTACACTACACTAACACAAAATAAAATAAAAAGTAAAAAACACTACATTTACACATACCCCTACACAGCCCCCCTCCCCTCCCCAATAAAAATGAAAAACGTCTGGTACGCCACTGTTTCCAAAACGGAGCCTCCAGCTGTTGTAAAACAACTACTCCCAGTATTACCAGATAGCCATTGACTGTCCAGGCATGCTGGGACTTTTACAACAGCTGGAGGCACCCTATTTGGGAATCACTGGAGTAAAATACCCCTATGTCCACCCCTATGCATGGCGCTCTCACTTTGGAGACCTGTCGTATTTCAAGGCAACAGTTTAGGGTCAAATATGGGGTATCACCGTACTCGGGAGAAATTGTGTTACAAATTATGGGGGGTATTTTCTGCTATTACCCTTTTTAAAAATCTAAAATTTTTGGGAAACCAACATTTTAGGTAATTTTTTTTTTTTTTTTTTTTACATATGCAAAAGTTGTGAATCACCTGTGGGGTATTAAGGTTCACATTACCCCTTGTTACGTTCCCCGAGGGGTCTAGTTTCCAAAATGGTATGCCATGTGGTTTTTTTTTTTGCTGTCCTGGCACCATAGGGGCTTCCTAAATGCGGCATGCCCCCAGAGCAAAATTTGCTTTCAAAAAGCCAAATGTGACTCCTCCTCTTCTGAGACCTGTAGTGCGCCAGCAGAGCACTTCTCACCCCCATATGGGGTGTTTTCTGAATCGGGAGAAATTGAGCTTCAAATTTTGGGGGGTATTTTCTGCTATTACCCTTTTAAAAAAATGTAAAAATTTTGGGAAACCAAGCATTTTAGGTAAAAAAAAAATGTTTTTTTTTTACATATGCAAAAGTCGTGAAACACCTGTGGGGTATTAAGGTTGACATTACCCCTTGTTACGTTCCACGAGGGGTCTAGTTTCCAAAATGGTATGCCATGTGTTTTTTTTTTTTTTGCTGTTCTGGCACCATAGGGGCTTCCTAAATGAGGCATGCCCCCAGAGCAAAATTTGCTTTCAAAAAGCCAAATGTGACTCCTTCTCTTCTGAGACCTGTAGTGCGCCAGCAGAGCACTTTTCAGCCCCATATGGGGTGTTTTATGAATCGGGAGAAATTGGGCTTCAAATTTTGGGGGGTATTTTCTGCTATTACCCTTTTTAAAAATGTAAAAATTTTGGGAAACCAAGCATTTTAGGTTAAAAATTTTTTTTTTTAACATATGCAAAAGTCGTGAAACACCTGTAGGGTATTAAGGTTCACTTTACCCCTTTTTACGTTCCCCGAGGGGTCTGGTTTCCAAAATGGTATGCCATGTGGGTTTTTTTTTGCGATTCTGGCACCATAAGGCCTTCCTAAATGTGGCATGCCCCCAGAGCAAAATTTGCTTTCAAAAAGCCAAATGTGACTCCTTCTCTTCTGAGACCTGTAGTGCGCCAGCAGAGCACTTTTCACCCCCATATGGGGTGTTTTCTGAATCGGGAGAAATTAGGCTTCAAATTTTGGGGGGTGTTTTCTGCTATTATCCTTTTTAAAAATGTAACATTTTTGGGAAACCAAGCATTTTAGGTAAAACATTTTTTTTTACATATGCAAAAGTCGTGAATCACCTGTGGGGTATTAAGGTTCACTTTACCCCTTGTTACGTTCCCTGAGGGGTCTAGTTTCCAAAATGGTATGCCATGTGGTTTTTTTTTTGCTGTCCTGGCACCATAGGGGCTTCCTAAAGGTGACATGCCCCCCAAAAACCATTTGACGCTCCTTCCCTTCTGAGCCCTCTACTGCGCCCGCCGAACAATTAACATAGACATATGAGGTATGTGCTTACTCGAGAGAAATTGGGTTTCAAATACAAGTAAAAATTTTCTCCTTTTTACCCCTTGCAAAAATTCAAAAATTGGGTCTACAAGAACATGCGAGTGTAAAAAATGAAGATTGTGAATTTTCTCCTTCACTTTTCTGCTATTCCTGTGAAACACCTAAAGGGTGAATACACTTATTGAATGTCATTTTGAATACTTTGGGGCGGTGTAGTTTTTATAATGGGGTCATTTATGGGGTATTTCTAATATGAAGACCCTTCAAATCCACTTCAAACCTGAACTGGTCCATGAAAAATAGCGAGTTTGAAAATTTTGTGAAAAATTTCCAAATTGCTGCTGAACTTTGAAGCCCTCTGGTGTCTTCCAAAAGTAAAAACTCATCAATTTTATGATGCAAACATAAAGTAGACATATTGTATATGTGAACCCAAAAAAAATATATTTTGAATATCCATTTTCCTTACAAGCAGAGAGCTTCAAAGTTAGAAAAATGCAAAATTTTTATTTTTTTCATCAAATTTTGGGATTTTTCACCAAGAAAGGATGCAAGTTACCATAAAATTTTACCACTAACTTAAAGTAGAATATGTCACGAAAAAACAATCTCGGAATCAGAATGATAACTAAAAGCATTCCAGAGTTATTAATGTTTAAAGTGACAGTGGTCAGAATTGCAAAAAACGCTCTGGTCCTTAAGGTGTAAAATGGCCTGGTCCTTAAGGGGTTAAAGAAGCACTAATGGTTATGATAGCATAAAATATAGCTGCCCTCTCCAACCAAGTAAGGGCTCAGCCACAGCTCCATTCATATGGTTAATAATTACATAACCAGTAGTCAAAGAAGCTTAACAGAGCTGTAGCTGAGCTGTCAGGTGACTAGAAAGGACAGCTATATTGTACATAATTGCAGCTATTAGTATTTCCAGTATACAGGAACAAGGATTTTTGTTAAACTAAGAGGAGTCCCTGCTCCACTATGAAGTGTCCATGGTGATCTAAGTTAGGGTGCTCTAGTAACTATTTACTATGAAGGAGGTATACACTCTCAGCTCGGCACAGAGTTCAATACATTTCCACAAGTTTGTACATTTGTGTTTCTGAATGTGTTCACTCTGCTTCTGGCTCTAGGGAGTCAAATTTATTTACCTTTTCCAATTCTTTGTATTTACTATGATGCATGACATGAATATCTTGTATGGTGTTAGAATTGACCTATAATTAAGGAGGGAGCCCCCCCCCCCCCCCCCCCACACACACACACACACCACCCAATACATGTCAGGACAAGCCTATTCTGCAATATACTGTAGGCTCTTATAAAGTTCTATTTACCTGAAAGTAGTATTCTTAACAAGTTCTGTTCAAAGAATCCTTTTAACGTGATACTAAAAGTTATTGTATTAAAGGGGTACTCCGCTGCCTTGTGTCGTAAGCTCCGCTCCCCAGTGTCCAGAAGTTTATTGTTCCGGATGCTGTGTGCGGGCTTCCGTGTTCAGGGCCGCCCGTCGTGACGTGACGCCGTCCCCCTTTGGGACATCACGCCCGCTCCCTAAGCGAAATTCTATGGGAAGGGGGCGCGATTCCCATAGACTTTCATTGAGGGGGCGGGCGTGACGTCACGAGGGGCAGCTCTGAACACGGAAGCCCGCAAACAGCGTCCAAAACAATAAACTTCCGGACGCTGGGGAGCAGAGTACCCCTTTAATGCCACCAAATTCAATAAACAAAACATATCAGGGTTAATTGTACATTTAGTTATTGTTTTTTTTTTTTTTTTTTTTACAACATATATAATAGTTCATCATATTTGATGTTTTATTATACTGAATTTCTCTCTACAGGTCATATAAGAGGAGATGTCCTGATTGACCTCAGCATTGGTTCCATGATTCACTATCTCTATGCACCCAGTGAGTTTTTCAAACACATCATAATACTGAAGGTCCGAAACAGATGTATCCTGGAGCTAAAAAGATGGCTGAACACACGTACTGGAGCATTTGAATGGGGGCATGCCACAAAGATTCATGTAGACATAGAAGGAAAGAGGTAAATTATTTGTCCAAGTTATTGGGGAAACCCATTGCCATAGTCATTATTGTAGACAACACATTGTAGAAAGTAGATCAAGGACATGTTTAGGCATGAGATCATTCAAGAAACACTAAATTTGACCTCATATCCTGTCCTCATATTTTGATTTCATATCATGTCCTTTTATCTTGTCCTCATATCCCGACCTCATATCCTGTCCTCATATTTCATATCACTAATAGTGTTGAGCGGCATAGGCCATATTCAAATTCGCGATATTTCGCGAATATATGGACGAATATTCGTCATATATTCGCTAAATTCTCATATTCGTAATATTCGCGTTTCATTTTCGCATATGCGAAAAGTCGCGCATGCGAAAATTTGCATATGCGAAAATTAGCATATATAAAAATTTGCATAAATGAAAATTTGCAAATGCAAAATTCACACGCCAGTCTCACAAAGTAGTATTAGAGCCTTCTTTACACCACACAAGCTGGAAGCAGAGAGGGGTGATCACTGTGATGTGTACTGTGAAAAAAAAACAAAAAAACAATATTCGCAATTACGAATATACAGTGCTATATTCGCGAATATTCGCGAATAAAATTCGCATTGCGAATATTCGCAAACAACACTAATCACTAAATATTCTCTGCACCTATCTGCCTGGTAGTTAGCAGGATAATTAAGAGTCCCGGGCAATCTCTGCAGCCCGAGAGCAACACAATGTCAACAACAACAACGAGAGCACCAGAAGTCCCATAGACTCGCACAAGAGGGTGGGTTAGTGGTAATTTAACTATTCAATATTTATTTAGCTGACATATACAGTTATTAACATATCTACAAAGTTTAATTTCGAAATTATGCTAGAGAATACATACATACATACACATGTGGAATTTTATATTTATAAATAAGTTTATGGGGCCGTCCTCTAAAGCAAGACAGAGATTGTTACAAGCCGGAGAGTGAAGCGTCCTATGGTGTGATTCCTTTGACTCATTCCAATGGCCGACAGATCAGAACCTTTAACATATCTCTGTAACATGTTGTCTAAGTGAATTGGAACCTGTCAGCAGATTTCTTATTGTAAAATCTTCTTCCTCACCATGCCGAGAGTTTTCCTGTCTGCAGGGATGGTGAGGAGATGAAATTAGAAAGTTTCCCCAGTCCTTGAAAAAAATTCAAAAGTGTGTTAGGTTTCTCTTGAGGTGAGTATGGTTTCCATTTTATTTCTATACAACCCTGACCCACCTAAAGGGGTACTCTGCTTCTAGACATCTTATCCCCTATCAAAAGGATAGGTGATTAGATGTCTGATCGTGGGAAGGTCTAAAGAACAGATATCTCTGATTAATTGAGTTGAATCCTTCAAATAAGAAAGAATTTGTAAAACTTAATATTGTAAAAACAAATCAATATAATGTGATAGATTACAAGTAAGAGAACCAACCCCAGAGATAATAGGATGTCCCGGTGGGTGAGTAATAGATTTGTGTAATTTAGGAACATGATAAAAACTGGGAAGAGTATAGTGCTTAATGTTCAAAAAATCCTATTTTTTTTATTTAACAAAGAATAATCAGCTGATTTTTTAATGATAATTTTATACTCAGCAAAATATGAAGGGGAGTATAAAATTGTGTTGAGTATAAAATTCTCATTAAAAAAGCGGCTGAGAGAGCGAGAGTAGGAACTTAGATGACAGGACTATTAAAAAAACTATTCAAATATAATTTTATTACTGATTTAAATTGTGCTGCAGACAACATTAGGAAGACCCTAGATAGGCACTTGAGCATTCTCAAAGATGACCCGATTTTAAGTAAAGTATTACCTTATCACCCTAAGTTAACCTTCCGTAGATCAAGTAACTTGCAAAATGTGGTTGTACCGAGTGGGTTAAAATCAAATTCCCCCATAAGTGAGCCAATACAATCTGCCCACAGGAATACATTAGTGGGTACCTATTTGTGCTTCCATACTAAATGTTTGTGTTGTTCTATGGTTGTGGTTGATACTAAGGTTTTTTCCTCTAATAATTTGAATAAAGAATACACGATCAAAGAAAATAACAGTTGCGACAGCTCCTATGCCATCTGTTTATTAACCTGTATCTGTGGTTTGCAGTAGGTGGGCCGCATGGTTCAGACCGTGCGGTTCTGCATGAACACAGAACAAATATTAATCATAAATTCATGCTCTATAGTGTATCACGTCATCTTTCCTTAAAACTTAACAGCGATATTAGGGTACTAAAATTCATCATTATTGAGATAATCCCTTTACAAACCAGAAATAGATTCCAGAAACTCATTAATAGGGAATCATTTTGGATTTTTATTTTAGGGACTTTATTTCCAGGGGGTTTAAATTAAACAATTGAGAATGCTTGTTGATCTATTGTGGGTACGGCAATATCTTTAATTAATTTTACATATAATTGTTGTATAGTTAGCTGGGGTTTCATATTAATATTAATTTTAACATTAACCCCTTAAGGACTCAGCGTTTTGCAGTTTTTGCATTTTTTTTCTCCTTTCATTTTAAAAATCATAACCTTTCAGTTTTGCAGCTAGAAAATCCATATGATGATTTTGGCCAATTCTACTTTGTAATGGCATAAGTCATTTTACCCAAATATGTACGGAGAAACGGGAAAAAAAGCCATTTTGTAAATTACGTTTCTTCCATTTCTACGCAGTAAATTTTTCGGTAAAAATGACACCTTATCTTTATTATGTAGGTCCATATTAATAAAATGATCCCCTTCTTATATAGGTTTGATTTTGTTGTACTTCTGGAAAAAATCATAACTACATGCATGAAAATTAATACGTTTAAAATCGTCATATTCTGACCCCTGTAACTTTTTTATTTTTCCACGAACAGGGTGGTATGAGGGTTCATTTTTGTTAATTTCAGCAATTCTGGAGAGGAGGCCTCCGTTTCTGGCGTAAACATCAGCCATATTGTTCAAGGGCAACATTTCCCCTCAGAGGTCCCCTCAACAGAGAAGCAAAAGAGACCACAGAAGAGGTGTCAGAGTGTGCCCGTAGAGGGATAAGAAAAGATGTTACATATCAGTATAACACGTGTCCCTCCAAACCTGGCCTTTGCATGAAAGAATGCTTCTAAATTTACCATACATCCTTAGAATACATTTTTTCCCCTTCTTTTTAGTATTTTATACCCCATTGGCCATTTAAAATTCTTTTTCTGTGTTTTAACTTGTACACCCCACTGAAATTTTTATTAATCCCCCCCAAGCTAAATTTCAAAATCTCACTTTACCCCCAGATGAATACATCCCTTCCAATTGGTCACACTAAATTATAATATGTGTAAAACAACGTACACATTAGGAACTCTCACTATACCCCTAGATGAATACATAGAGGGATGTTCCTTTCCAATTGGTCACACTAAATTACAACATGTGTAAAACAACCGTGAGACTGACAGACGGAGTTGTTGAGGAAGTGTATATTTCCACTACAATGCTCTCCTATGTGGCTTTAGGCAGTTTGTTAACAGATATGTGTCACCGAAAGCCCTGGGTTCGGCGAAGGAAATCCGAAGGTTTTGTGTGTCAGTAATACTATGTTACTGTCCAAGTTGTTTTATAAGCGGTCCCAACACGCTTAGTCAGGGTGAGTCTTCTTGGAGTGGCCAAATGATGGGTGGGAGGTCACTCCCACGTACCAGGTGAGGCTGAGTTTAGGCTCTATAAAGCCTGGGTCTGTAGGCCTGTGTGGGCAGCTGGTGGAATGCTAAAAAGTAGTGTTGTGAGTAGCCCGTGTTGCTTCTGTTTGTTTCATGTACAGGGGCACTCAGTGTGTCTCTGGTGTAGTGAGGGTCGCTCGTTGTTTAGGTAGAGCTCAGCAACGTGGTCATAAGCAACTTTTTGGGAAACTTTCGTGGGTAAGCAAAAAATACCAGTCAGCCCTACCTAAGCAGTTTTCACTTTGCAGTGTCCGGAAATGTATCAAGTACGAAAGTTGCACGTAAGCAAAACTCCCTTCAAAAAGTCCCAAGTGTAAGCCAGGTCAGACCTGGCTTGCAAAACTTGCTTTTGACAGCATATTCAAAAAGTCACACAAAAAGTCGCTCCCGACACTCGCTCACATCTACCACCCGTCCACAAGCTGTTGGGACTACAACTTCCAGCATGTCCTCACTGTAAGGGCATGCTGGGAGTTGTAGTCATGCAGTAGCTAGCAGGTGGGTGGTAGGTGTGGGCGGGTGGGCGGGTGGCCAGAGAGCTGTTTTGCAAATAGTTGCACAAAAAGTCACAAGTAAGACTTTTCGTGCAACTTTTTGTAAAGCCCAATTCCCCGGCCACCCGTCCGCATTTACCACCCACCCGCTAGCTACTGCAGGACTACAGCTCCCAGCATGCCCTTACAGTGAGGGAATGCTGGGAGTTGTAGTCCCAACAGCTTGTGGGCAGGTGGCCGGGGAGTGGAGCCGGCTGACAGGAATATGAAATTACAGTACTGTAATTTCATATTTCCTGCGCAGACCTGTGATTGGTGCAGACCTCCTGCCAGAGGGAAACATGAAGTTACAGTGCAGGAACTTCATTATCCCCACTGGGAAGCAAGAGAGCAAAGCACAAGCCGCCTGCTTCCCTCGCTTCCTTGTCACCCGTGCCGCACTACTTCAGCTCCCTGCATGCCCTTACAGTAAGGACATGCTGAGAGTTGTATTCCTGCGGTGTGGGTGGGAGATGTGCGGGCGGATGACAAGCTTGTTACCCGCCCGCACATCTTCTGCCCGCCCGCGCTGCACCACTAGAACTCCCAGCATGTCCTTACTGTAATGACATGCTGAGAGTTGTAGTAATGTGGCGGTTGGGAGGAAGATGTGCGGGCAGTTGACAAGCTTGTAACCTGCCCGCACATCTCCCGCCCCTGCAACATGACTACAACTCCCAGCATGCCCTTAAAGTAAGGACATGCTAGGAGTTGTAGTCCTGCAGTGAGGGCGGGTGACAAGTTTGTCACCTGCCCCGCTACTTTTCTACAACTCCCAGCATGTCCTTACTGTAAAGGCATGCTGGGAGTTGTAGTTATGCGGCGGGGCAGGTGACAAGCTGTCACCCGTCTGGCCATCTCCCGCCCATGCTGCACGACTACAACTCCCAGCATGTCCTTAATGCAAGGGCATGCTGAGAGTTGTAATCATGGAGAGTGGGCAGCAGGAGATGTGCGAGCAGTTGACAAGCTTCCCTGACTTGCTGGTCACCCGCCTGCACATCTCCCACTAGCCCATTGTTGCATGACTACAACTCCCAGCATGCCCTTACAGTGAGGACATGCTGGAAGTTGTAGTCGTGCAGCACGGGTGACAATAAATGTACTAACCTATTTCCCGTGTTTTTTTATTCTCATTTAAGTTTTGTGTATTCTGTGGATTACTTTGGATTTGGTGGACTACTTCGATGACCATGACCAGCGTTTTTTTTTGTTTGTTTGTTTAATGTTAGTAAAATGGTTAATGAGGTCTTGTTGGGGAGTGTTTTTTATTTTATTAACAAAAAAGTTGTTTTAAACATGTTGTGTTTTTTTTTTTTTTTCATTTACTTTACAGGCTTAGTAGTGGAAGCTGTCTTATAGATGTTACCTGGTGGGTGAGGACCATTATTACTCCCCAGCATAAATAACATCAGCCTGTTACCGCGTAGGCCCAGGAGCGCCATTTTTGACGCTCCGGCCTGTTAGTACCAAGTCTTCCCGACACCCCTGTGGCGGTGGGGAACCAGGGAAATAAAATGTTTAAAAACCCCACCGGGAGCCCTGAATGGCTTCTCCGTACCGTCCATTAAGGGCTCCCTGCGGGGAATTTAAAAATGAAAGTAAAAATACATCGTACATTGCAGGGGAGTGGAGCATGCCGCCCGCTCCCCTGTTTAATACTTCTGATCGCATCGGGTCTCAGAAGTGCAATCAATCCCTCAGCCCCTGTACTACAACTTCCATGATGGGGGTATTAGTAAAAACGCTAATGTAACCTCCCCAGCCACTGGTAGATTCCCGCAGCTGGGGAACTACTACTCCCATCATGGAAACAAGTATGTTCCATGATGGGAGTAGTAGTAGTCCCGGCTGCAGTAGTCTGTAGGCAGAGGTGTTAAAACGGCCATAAAATAACGGTACATGATGGATGTTATAACGGGTCTTATTGGATGAATATGCCGGTTATTTTGACTGACGTTATTCAGCCGTTAGCATCCGTTATTTCATCCGTTATTATACATTCGTCTTTTAATTATACAATACAGAAACCGGATGTTTAATAACAGAAGAATAATCTATAGTGTGAAAGAAGCCTTATATTGTATTCACTGTGGAATGCTGTGCTAATGCATAACATTGTGCAGTTTGACCGACATTCTGTTGATATAGCATGGCTCTGGCTTTTATATCACTACATATGTGGTGAGTGCCCAACTACTGATAGTAACTGTCACAGTCACCACCTATCAATATAGACACTAAACACTTCAGGTTATACAGGAATGTCCTGAGGCATTAAGTCCCATATTGCAAGAGCGTACAGGTGCGCCCTATGTTATCTAGGGTTTGCGATTAATCCAATAATTCTGGTCGCCAATAGTCAAGGTCTAACTATTTTTTCTTGCTGCCCTATTAAAGTTGAGTGTTTAACAATCAATTTTTTTCCATGTACTTCAGCATCGAGTTACAGGACAAAGAAGGAAAAGTGAAAGAAGCCGCTCAACATGTAGCAAAATGTGACCTCGAGAAAGAAAATATAATGGATCCGGTGATCTTACCACTGGCAGATTGTATCATCAGCGCTTGGCTCCTAGATGCTATCTCCAAAGATAAAGATGACTATGTCAGATATATCAGGAAGTTCTCACAGTTACTGAAACCTGGAGGACACCTTATATTAGTTGGAAATGTAGATATGTCATATTACACAGTCGGGAAAGACAAGCTCCATGCTATCACATATGATGAGGATTTTGTCAGGAAAACTCTAGTTGGAGAAGGATTTGTTATTGATATCTGTGTGAGTAAGAAGGCCACAGGTATAAGTCCCCTTGTTGACCATAAGGGTATCCTATTCATTTCTGCTCACAAGGAGAAATAAGTCTCAGTAAAAATCTGAAAGTTAAGTCATGTCCAGAGTTTATATATAAAGCTGTAATTCAAGAAATAATAATTATTATAACAGGGCTCCCTATATGACTTTATTCACCTACACTGATTTATTCATTTGTGTCTAGTGCATGATATATGTGTATGGGAATATAATTGTTCAGTCTTTGCTATAAAAAAATATTGTGTATCATGATCCCAGGAGATATATATATATATATATATATATATATATATATATATATATACCCTATTTATCGGCGTATAACAAGCATTTTTTAGGCAAAAATGTTTTGCCTAAAGTCTATCTGCGTGTTATACACCGATAAGCTGCTGCAGTTCGATGATTTAAAGCGGGTGCTTTAAATCAATGAACTGCAGCGGCTTTTGCAGTTCCAGGGACCTGCCATCGCTGCCCGCTTCTCTGCCCCTGCCTATCCTGGGGTCCAGAGACTGCCGCCGCCACTGCCCCATTGCCTCCCCCATCTCCGGTTTTATAATTACCTGTTCCCGTGGTGCGCGCTGCTTCTGGCTCAGGCGATCTCCTGCGTTGTTGCTATGCGCTGCGCAATGACGAGTGACGTCTTCAACGCTACGTCACCGTCAGTGGCCCGACGCACAGTGACAGCAAAGGACGCCTCCGGAGCAAGAAGCAGCGTGGACCCCAGAAACAGGTAATTATAAAACCGGGGATGGGGGAGGTAATGGGGCAGTAGCGGCGGCAGTCTCTAGACCCCAGGAAAGGCAGGGGGAGAGAAGCAGGCAGTGAAACAGACTATCAGGGTATACACATGCACACACACGCACCCTCATTTTACCAAGGATATTTGGGTAAAAAAATGAGGGTGCGTGTTATAGGCCGGTGCGTAGTATACCCCGATAAATACGGTATATATATATATATATATTTTCTTTTGATAAATATCTCCAAGAATCCTTATTATTTCAATATTTTACCTTAGTTAATATGTTACAAATATATTAGGACCCTCTTTGATCATAGGACTTATTGTGGACCAATAATGACCCCTAAATCATGATCATTTTGGTATCTGAAGAGCCTGATCTTAGCAATAGTTGCTTTGTTTTGCTTCATTTGCTTTATATTACTAATGCAAATAAAGGGAATCTGATCACATTTAACTTTTTGTTCTCTTTATTGGGGTTGGGGTCTTTATCACTTATATGCCTTGCATTTTTTTTATCAACCTTGCTTTATGCACAGTAATACTATTTTATTAACCTTGCTTTATGCACAGTAATAATATTTTATTAATCTTGCTTTATGTATAGTAATAATATTGGGTGGGGTGTATCATACACCCCTGACTGCTAGAACCTTACTCCTGGGACCCCCGTGATCTCCTGGCCCACATTCTGAATCCGGGTTCGGGTGGCTGTAATCATGTCATCACGCAGCGTTCTCTCCATTCATGTCTATGATGCCAGGACGTCAGGATCATGGCCGTAAGAACACTGGGGTGCTGTCCGAGAGATCACGGGGGTCCCGGGGGTCAGATTTTAGTGGTCAGACCCCAGCGCAGCAATCAGACATCTTATCCAAAGGATAGGGGATAAGATTTTTCACAGCAGCAAAGAACTGTCAGGTAAAAGGTTCCTCTCTATGTATCACAGCAACTGAAAATAACCTTTTTCTAAAACATATATACTTTAATGATATGCCTTAAAATACGAATAACTAAAGCAAAGAAAATTAATAAACTATAATTAGTGACCTATAGGTGAATAAATAAGTCAAAAAACGGGAGACACAGGTCCTATTAATAAATGGGCAGCCCCCTATGAGAGAGACAATGTACCACAAGCATCGATCACTAAGGATATATCAGTGGCCTAATTAGATACATTCTCATATATGTACAATGGTGCTGCTCATTACTTAGGACCTCTCCCCACACCACGTGAGAAAAGTGATAAGATAAATATTACAATTTGGTATCCGTTCCGACGCGTTTCCCCCCAACTTGTGGGGTTTCTCAAGGAACTAATGGGATACAATCATCAGTCATAAAAATCGTCTCTGGTGTTTTAGATTGTCTCTGATGCAATAGGTGCCTGAATAAAAGAATACATGAACATACTGTTTGCATCTCTCTCAAACCAGCTTAAAAACTGCTAAATATGTACATGAAAGAAATGAAAAAACAAGGATATTTAAATAGAAACTCTCCCCAGGAGGGGTACATACCATAACTTGATTGACACCACTCTCAAGGCAGATAACTTATGGACAATGTATTGTACTGCATCTCCAAAGTAGAAACACTAGATAAACAAGCAGCAGTACATGTCCGTCAGTTTTTAAACTACATTGCATTAACAGAATAAAGCAGGGGGGGGGGGGGGGGGGGGGGGCATGGTATAATAAAGTACCCAGTAATGATACATACCTATCTTATGCCCGCCTTGTACCAACGATGGATACCTAGCGCCAAGATGAGCGCATTGTTTAAACACAGGCGGCATGTATATGGCTCAGTATCCTGCCATTATATACACACGCCGGCATACATTTCCGGGGTAGCGCCGATTCACTTCCGGCGTCTACCCGGCTGTGTAATGCGCATGCGTGACTTCCCTGCTTCTAAAGGTGTATACTATGATGTGACTCCGAACAGGCGCAGGCGCACTCGGATAACACTAAGATCGCAATAGTGTCTCCGTGTGCGCCTATTGCGCATGACCAATAGGCGCACACGGAGACACTATTGCGATCTTAGTGTTATCCGAGTGCGCCTGCGCCTGTTCGGAGTCACATCATAGTATACACCTTTAGAAGCAGGGAAGTCACGCATGCGCATTACACAGCCGGGTAGACGCCGGAAGTGAATCGGCGCTACCCCGGAAATGTATGCCGGCGTGTGTATATAATGGCAGGATACTGAGCCATATACATGCCGCCTGTGTTTAAACAATGCGCTCATCTTGGCGCTAGGTATCCATCGTTGGTACAAGGCGGGCATAAGATAGGTATGTATCATTACTGGGTACTTTATTATACCATGCCCCCCCCCCCCCCCCCCCCCCTGCTTTATTCTGTTAATGCAATGTAGTTTAAAAACTGACGGACATGTACTGCTGCTTGTTTATCTAGTGTTTCTACTTTGGAGATGCAGTACAATACATTGTCCATAAGTTATCTGCCTTGAGAGTGGTGTCAATCAAGTTATGGTATGTACCCCTCCTGGGGAGAGTTTCTATTTAAATATCCTTGTTTTTTCATTTCTTTCATGTACATATTTAGCAGTTTTTAAGCTGGTTTGAGAGAGATGCAAACAGTATGTTCATGTATTCTTTTATTCAGGCACCTATTGCATCAGAGACAATCTAAAACACCAGAGACGATTTTTATGACTGATGATTGTATCCCATTAGTTCCTTGAGAAACCCCACAAGTTGGGGGGAAACGCGTCGGAACGGATACCAAATTGTAATATTTATCTTATCACTTTTCTCACGTGGTGTGGGGAGAGGTCCTAAGTAATGAGCAGCACCATTGTACATATATGAGAATGTATCTAATTAGGCCACTGATATATCCTTAGTGATCGATGCTTGTGGTACATTGTCTCTCTCATAGGGGGCTGCCCATTTATTAATAGGACCTGTGTCTCCCGTTTTTTGACTTATTTATTCACCTATAGGTCACTAATTATAGTTTATTAATTTTCTTTGCTTTAGTTATTCGTATTTTAAGGCATATCATTAAAGTATATATGTTTTAGAAAAAGGTTATTTTCAGTTGCTGTGATACAGATAGGGGATAAGATGTCTAAGGGTGGAGTACCCCTTTAATTTGGGATTTTACTAGACATGTTGACGGAAAATAGTATGAAGTGAGTGCATATTCTTTCTTTACTGGATCAAACAGCAGCAAAAGAGTTAACAAATAAAGAAGAATAAACTTTACAGGTAGTAACGGGTATGTCATTAGGTAATGAGTCCTCCAATCAGCAGGCAGTAGAGGTGATAGAAGGAATGCATGTCTCATTCAGACCCTCTTTCTTTGGTGTGAAGGGAGAAAAGGTAAGCTTGTCAACACCAGAACGTGGGAAGAAGAATAACCGGAACTAATAAACATCCTTACAAACTATCAAGGAAAGATAAAAAAAGACAAGATTAAGTACAAGGGATGGGAATATGGAGGGATAATACTTGCCTCTTGTCATTAATAAAATCCACATTTTCCGTCAACAAGTCTAGGATAAACCCAAATTATTTTGCAAGACAAGAGACTCCTATTATAGTGCAAGTTTAAAGGATTTCAGAGAGAGAACCCCCTGCCTGAAATACCTTTAGTGGGCATCGCTCCTCTAGTGGAATAAGCACCAAATTGTCTATTCCAAATGTCTATACCGGCCAAATGTATCGTAGATTTACCCATCTGGCTAAGGTGGGGGGGAAAACTGGAAGGTGAGGTTTGTAATAAGATATAATTAGTTGGAATGCCTTACGAGGTCTAATATCAGCAGTTTTTAATTTGTAAGCTTTTAGGCAACGTAATATGCATAATTTTTCCTATTGAGGGAAATCTGGATAGAAATAAGGGCAAATATTAATTTTAGTGTGTCGGCCAACTGTGAAATGGACACCTTGAGGGGAGAATGACCTGTGAGAAATGTCTAATGCTCTAACATCTGACACTCTCTCGAAAGAGATGAGGCGAAGCAAAACTGTGAGTTTAAAGGAGAGGAATTTCAACGATAAAGAATCATTGTTTTCTCAAGAATTGAACAAATGACATGTCAAAGAGACGTCCCATGTAGAATGATATCCAGGACAAGGAGGTCTCTTGAAACAAATTCCTTTTAACAGTTTACAAACTAAAGGGTGTTTACCTACTGGAAAGTAGTCAATAGGAGAGTATACAGCGGTATACATTAAGGGTGCAATATGCTTTACCTTCTTGAAAAGAGGAAGAAAGGAAATTTAAGATATGGGGGAGAGGTGCCCAGGCTTAAATTTCCTGGAGCCCAGGCTTCAGAGAGGATGTCTTTAGTGTCCTGTGAAAGTTCTGAATCAGGTCCTGTTGCCTTAAGATTAACCAAGCCACCAAAGAGAGAAGTCCTGATAGAATTAAAGGATGGGGATTCCCTAATGGGTCCCGAAGGAGATGAGTTGAATGAGGAAGGATTCGTGGATAATCTATGGTCATCCCCAAAATCTGGGGAAACCATGATTGAGTCGGCCATCATGGTGTTATTATTACTAAATTTGATTGTTGATTGATGGAATGAAGTAGAACTCTCGGAAAGGAGGGAAAGCATATAGGGTTGTCGATGGCCAAAACTGGAGTAAGGCATCTATCCTTTGAGCCTCTGGATCCGGATGCCAACTGAAGAACTGAGGAAGTTGACGGTTGAGATCTATGGTGAGAGGAACCCATAAGGAATTTATCTGATGGAAAATTTCCGGATCAAGTTTCCAATCACTGGAATCGGTTAGGAACCGGGAGTTCCAATGATCCACCGTGTTGGATAACCCTTGTAAGTATTCCGCTTTGAGGTCAATATTTTTGTCCAGGCAGAAATGCCAAAATTCCTTGGCTCTTTTTGCCAGAAGTTTTTAATTTATTACCTCCTAGATGATTGATATATTGCACTGCCGAAATATTGTCCATCCTTAAAGGATGCAGCAGTGAGATTTGTCCTTCACGAAACTCTTGAGAGCAAAAGAACCTGCTAACAATTCCAGACAATTGATGTGGAGAGAAGACTCTTCCATTGGCCATTTGCCTCCAGTGGATGAGGATCCACAATGAGCAACTCATCCAAGGTGACTCGCATCCGATTCTATGATAAGATCTGGAGTAAAATTGAAGATAGCTTTCCCATTCCATTCTTGAATGTGGTGTAACCACTAGAGATGAGTGAATCGAGGCTGACAAACCTGAATTCGTTATGAATTTCAGGAAATATTCGATTTACAATGAATGCAAATATCGCCTCGATTCTATCTCGCGAATCACTTCATTAAACTCCATTTTACAGCTTTCCAGGCTCCAGGGCATCTAAAATGGCAGATTGACATGTCAGTACATGGGGCAAGAGATGCTGAGAAGGCAAGGCGTGAAGGGAAGTATGCGATATGACCCTTAATCACATTCAGGATGCAGCCTCTCAGCAGCCAGTCACCCCTGTGATGTCACAGCCCTATATAATCCCCATAATGCAGACAGCCACTTCATTCATTACACTGCAGAGAGATAGGACGGAAACCCTGTGTGTGTGTGTGTAACAGCAGAGAAAAGCGCATTCCAGCAACGTTTAACATCCTCCTAGTCACATCAGCGTTCTCGTGGACGGAGAGTATTGTTTTTTTCACTGAAAAGGATTTTTACTGCAGCTGCAGGCATTAACCTCCCAGTCACTTTCTTTGGCATAGTATTACGGGGAGGGGCAGATACCCAACAGTCCATTCCTAATAGTCTGTGACAGAGTTTAATTTTGTGTTTAGTACACAGCTTTTTTTGGCTGATGCACTGTTGTGTACTGCTGGTGTTTTACAAAAATATATTTTTTAAGAGTACTGTAGCGCATTTTTCTGCCCTCTTCAGTGCATACCGCATATGTACATCTAAGTAGTGTACTATTTTGTACCTGTTAATCTCTCAATGGCCTGCATAATGTGAAAGGACAGCCAAAAGTACACACCTGCTGCTGTTCTAGACAAATACTGTTTTAAGCATGGTGAAGTGTAATGTACTCCCCTCATATATGCACTAAGTATGTCAAGCAGAGAAGTGCCAGGATGTGCACAGAGGAGTGTCAGAGGCCGAAATCCTTCAGGTAGAGGTTGAAGCAGACTAGAGGCAAGTGGCAGCAGGAGTCGCTGAGCTCCCATTATCAGCTAGCGGTCGTGTCTCCACCAGCAACCCATCTGCAGTTGTCGATTGGTTAACATTGTCATCAACTTCATCACAAGTGACATCTGACACCCCCAGTCAACAGTCGGTGAGTTCCTCAGACACAACCCTCAGTTGGCATGGCCCGGAAGCAGTCCCTGTCCTGCCATTGCCTCTGCCCTATGCTGTTCCCTCTCCTACAGAAGTATCTAATGCTGTGGGTTCAGCTCCATTATTCCCTGATGACGATCTAATAGAGGATAGACTGCAGTTACTGTGCAGCCAAGAAGTGGAGGCAACATCTGCCACTTCCTCCACTAGGTGAAGTGATGAGGAGAGTGACGTGGGAGGAGATGTTGCCAGGGTTCAGGGTCCTGAAGCAGACACTGTTGAGAAACCTGAGGAGGACATCAGTGACGTGCAGACACTTGTTGATGATGAGATGAAACCGGTCGCAATTGGGAAGCGGGTGCAGAAGGGGCTTCATCATAATCAGGAGAAGAGAGTTGCAGGTTGCCTGTGAGGCAGTAGCTGAACCAGCAAGGCGGTAGAATGGTTGGCAGTCAGCATGGTGGCAGAAGTGGAAATTCTGGAGCCAAACGTGCTCTGGGGAGACCACCTGCTTTGCGGCAGCCTACCTTCCCGAGAGGTAGAGGAACAGGGGTTCCTGGAGATGGTGGTAGTAGCAGTCAATTAGACTCTTTTCTTGGGAAAATCAGCTACTCGGTGGTGTGGCAGTTTTTCATCAAGCATCTGGAGGAGGTTCACATAGCCACATGCAAGATATGTCGGCAGAAGGTGAAGCGTGGCCAGGGTCCCAATGTTGGAATCACGACCCTGCTTCAAAATATGCTTTGCCACCATCAAGCGGCCTGGGAGAACCGTGGCTCCGATGTAGTGGTCCAGGCTGCTACATCACCCAGTGGCCATCCGATCCCTCTTTCAGTCAGCCAAGGCTCCACCACCTCAGCCGAAGGGAGCTATGTGTCATACCCTCCTTCTGTCTCTACAGATGCTCCTGCTCCTCCTACTTTTAGTCAGCCATTCTGCCAACAATCAATCGGTGAAGCCATGTCTAAGAGACAACAGTATGCGCCCACTCATCCAATGGTGCAGAAGCTAAATGGTGTGGTGGACTCTGCACCTTTCAGAGAACCGATGGCTTGTGCCGAGCCAATGTGGAGAGTGCCAAGCCGTCATTTATTTGCAAAGAATGCAGTACCAGCCCTGCAGAATTTTTGGAAGTGAAGGTTGGCCAGTTCTTGAGCCTGTCGATGTGTACTAAAGTGCACGGCAGCGCCGACGTGTGGATCTGTAACTATGGTCAGGAACAATACATGTCCTTTACGGCTCACTGGGTGAATGTGGTTCCTGCACAGCCACAACACCAACTTGGACAGGTCACGCCTCTTCCTCCACGCTCTCAGGCCATTGGTCTTATGACAGTGTGCGACTCGGCCTCCTCATCCTTCACCATGTCCTCATCTTCCATTGCTCAGACAATTCTCGGTAGTCCTCCAGCATACCATGTGTACAGGGCACGGCAGAGTCACGCTGTTCTTCACATGGTTTGCCCTGGCTAACGTAGTCACACAGGGGAGGAACTGCTAAAAGTAATTCGTAAAGAAATCAGAGCATAGCTTACTCCAAAAAAACTGGAAATGGGAACCATGGTGACTGACAAAGGAAAGAACATCTTGTCTTCGCTGAGACTGGGAAGCCTGAGACATACGCCCTATATGGCACACATGTTCAATCTGGTTGAGAAGCAGTTCCTGAAGTGTTCACCCCATTTGCAAGACATCCTAACAATGGGAAGGAAAAGTTGAATACACTTCAGCTACTCATACACCGTAAAGCACACCCTGCTTGATCTGCAGAGTCAGAACGGCATCCCCCATCTGATTAGTCTGATTTGTGACATTGCCACATGTTGGAATTCCACCCTCCATATGTTTGACCCACTGTATGAAAAGAGAAAAGCCATCACCGATTTCTTGATGGTCCAAGCGAATAGGGGTACTGCCCTGTGTAACTCCAATGTGAACCAGTGGCAGCCGTCTGCTCAGGCCCTTTGAAGAAGCCACATTATTAGTAAGTCGCCTGGATTACGGGAGGAACGACATCATTCCACTGCTTAATTTCTTACAACACATGCTGGAAATGATGGGTGGCACTAAAGACATGGCACCTACATCTCATGGCCACATGAGCCCTGTGGGGGCTGAACTGGAGGAGGAGGAAGAGGGGAAGGGGCACTGTGGAGCACAGTTTAGGTTTTACCATATGGGTGGTTTTTCTAGTAATCTGACAGGAGAGGAGAAGCAGGAGCAGCCAGAGGAGCTAGAGGGTTATGAGGAAGGCGAAACAGAGGAACCAGACACACAATAGCAGTATGCAGTGGAGATGGAGGCAGAGAGTCCCTCCGAGTCACTTGCACAAATGGCACAATGCATGCTCACTTGCTTGCGTAGTAACAGCCGAATTGTCACCATTTGGCAGCAGGATGTTTTCTGGATCTCCACCTTATTGGACCCCCGCTACGGCTACAAAATAGGGGCCTTTTTTATACCCACTGAGAGGGAGGACAAAGTGACATACTACAGAGGCATCTTATGTAGTCAATTGGCCAATGCCTATCGTAGCCATCGTCCATCCTCACGCAGGCCTGAATTGGGGGGCCCTCTGAGCTCAGCTTCCACTGCCATGGCTGCTGGGGAGTGGTGGAGTGGCAGGAGCAGCACCAGCTCCATTAGCAGCAGCCTGAGTCTACAGTCGCTGATGAGTAGCTTTCTTCACCCGCATTGTGAAGCAACTCATCAGCAGCAGGTACACCTGGAGCAGGAGCTGAACCAGCAGGTGGTGACATACCTTGAACATACTTTGAAGATCCGCTGGACTTCTGGGCAGCCAAATTTGATTTGTGGCCTCAACTAGCAGAGTTTGCACTGGAAAAGCTGTCTTGCCCAGCCAGTAGTGTGTCATCAGAGCAGGTGTTTAGTGCGGCGGGGGCCATAGTCACCCCAAGAAGCGCTTGTCTGTCCATGAAAAATGTGGAGAGACTGACCTTTGTGAAGATGAATCAGGCATGGTTCAGCCAGAATTTCCCCCAACCAATGCCTGATGCATCAGAGTAGATTGACCATGGTGCCACACCAACACTTCACAAATATGGATAGTGCCAAACAGATTTAAGGCACTGTTCCCCAGTTACAAACATTCCTCCACATTAGACCTTTTTTCACCCACCTTCATCACCGGGTACTGGTATTGCCACCCACCGCACCACACTGTCATCGGGTTACTTTCAGGACTCCTGATGCTGCTGCCACCTCCAGGCTGTCTCATTCAGCCACTATATGGTCTCTTCTCATGCTTCGGACAACTCTAGGCTGTGTTATTCAGCCACTATATGGTCTACTTATGCTTCAGCCACCTCCAGGCTGTACCATTCATCCAATATGTGGTTTACTGATGCTTCAGCCAGCTCCAGTCTGTGTCATTCAGCAACTACATGGTTTAGTGATGCTGCTGGGCCTAGGACTTTACCTATATATGTTTATGGTAGCACTAGGTACCATACATCTTCAATGGAAATTTCAAAGTTCCTATTTCATTCTTAGAGATTGTGAGGCCCTATTGTCTCCTCATCTACCGCCAACTCCTGTGCCATTCAGACACTATATGCTCTCCCCATGCTGCCAGAAACTCCAGGCAGTCATTCAGCCACTATGTGGTCTCCTCATACTGATGCAACCTCCAGGCTGTCTCATTTAGCCACTATATGGTCTCTTTTCATGCTTCAGCCAACTCCAGGCTCTGCCATTCAGACACTTTATATTCTCCTCATACTGATGCCACCTCCAGGCTCTGTCATTGTGCCACCATGTGACTCCTTGTTAGATTTGGTCTTGTGTACCCACACACCGGGGCCCGGGACACTAAAACTTAGGAGTTAAAATTTTAATTTAAAAGTCCTCAATTTCAAGTAAAAAATTTCAATGGTCTCCTCATGCTTCTACCAACTCCAGGCTGTGCCATTCAGACACCATATGGTCTCCTCATGCTTTAGCCAACTCCAGGCTGTGTCATTCAGCCAACATATGTTTTACTGATGCTGCCTGGCCTGGGCCTAAAAATTTTTTATGGTAGCACTAGCTACCCTAAATCTTCAATTTAAATTTCGAAATTTGTCTTTTAATCTTCGCTATTATGAAACCCTAGTGTCTCCTCATGCTGCTGCTACTGCATGGTCTTCTTATGCTGCCAACACCTCCCCGCTGTGTCATTCAGCCACTATATGGTCTCCTCATACTGATGCCACCTTCAGGCTCTGTTATTGTGCCATTCTGCAGCAATCTGCATGTTTTTCTCAATAGCAGTATTATTTCACTACCCCAGCACACTCCATATGCGTGTTAGAACAAAGCAAATGTTCTACAGCCCTTTTGAGGCTCTCTGTAGTCCAGAAATAGCCATTTTTAATATAGATTTGCCACAAATTAAATGGGTATTCCAGGAGAAAACTTTTTTTCTTATATCAACTGGCTCCAGAAAGTTAAAAAGATTTGTAAATTATTTCTATTAAAAAATCTTAATTCTTTAGATAATTATCAGCTGCTGAATTTGAGTTGTTGTTTTTTGTTTGACAATAGTGCTCTCTGCTGACATCTCTGCTTGTCTAGGGAACTGCACAGAGTAGAAGAGGTTTGCTATGGGGATTTGCTTCTAAACCAGGCAGTTCCTGCACTTAGAAAAAAAAAACAACTTCAGCAGCTCATAAATACTGAAAGGATTAAGATTTTTTAATAGAAGTAATTTACAAATCTGTTTAACTTTCTGGAGTTAGTTGATATATATATAAAAAAGTTTTTTTCCTGGATAACCCCTTTAATTTGGATCAAACTAATTGTTTTTTAAAAAAATTTGATGAATCAGTCGAATCAAATTTTTCGAAAGTTCGCTCATCTCTAGTAATTAGGGAGATAAAAAAAGAAAATAAAGATGGAGATTCCTCGCATGGTTGTATCTATTTTAAAGGGGGTAAGAGAAGGAGTAGAGAAATACTACGCAAGGTTAGTGATATTAAGAAATTGGGTGAATCCCAAGGGACCACTAATTGAGGAGTGGAGGAATGAGGTGAATGCGTTTAAAAACAAAGAATTAATGTAGATAAAGGGAAGAAGAAGGCTAAAGAATTGGGATAAGATCTGAAGATACTGGTAGGGAACCCCGGAGCACGACCATTATAATGTTATAGTTACAAATATTAATTTTTCTTTTCATTTTTTTTCCCTTTTTCTCCACCCAGGCTCGAAGAAGGGGTGGGAGGGCTTTAATCAGTTTTGTTGATAATATGATGCATGGATTTTTAATGCGAAACAATGTAAGGATTGTCATTTATAACTAATCAGAGATGCATCATGTTTTTTGGAAAAACTGTTGTTTTTTTGTATTCTGAATTGTAATAAAAAAAAATTAAGAACTAAAAAAAATCTGTTGAATGGAAAATAAACAGGTTTAGAGTAACTTTCCAACAATACAATATTGTATTTTCAGGCCCATCAGAGATTCTCTCTCTCTCCCTTCTGCCTGTGCTGATCAGTGGACCTTAGTAAAAGCCTGCATTTGTATTCTGGGTATTCCATGGTGGAGGTTGATGCCTCAGAAGATAGGGTAGGAACAGTGTTGTCACAGGGAACACTGACCCATACTCACTTATGTCCTTGTGCCTTTTTCTCAGGTAAGTTCCCTGCTGCAGAAAGGAACTATGACATGGGTAATCGTGAGTTGTTAGCCATCAAATGTGCATTTGAAGAATGGAGACCTTATCTAGAAGGGGCCGTGCATCAGATTTCAGTCATCACTGATCACAAAAATGTAACTTTTTTAGAGTCTGCCAAACAACTTAACCCATGTCAAGCTCGTTGGGCTTTGTTCTTTACAAGGTTCAATTTCACTATTACTTACAGACCAGGGTCTAAGAATATAAGAGTGGATGCTCTATCTAGGAGTTTCAGTGTCTGTGAAGGCCTTGGATTCTGACCATGACACTATTCTGCCAAAAGGTAATGTGGTATCAACCATCTTCTCAGATTTGACATGTGAGATCCAAGCCAATTAAAGTTTGGTACTTCCTGATGCTCCTCAGGACAAAATATTTGTGCCTAGTCAATTTCACCTTCGTATAATTGAAGAGGGGCATAGTTCTCCCTTTGCAGGTCACCCAGGTATCATAGGCCAAAAGAAATTAATTCAAATGAGTTTTTGGCCCACTCTCAGCACAGATGTTAATGCCTTTGTGTCAGCTTATGAGACTTGTGCCTAGGCAAAGTCTCCCTGATCATGCGCTGCTGGTGAATTATGTCTACTTCCTATCACAGAGAAACCTTGGACCCATATTTTCATGGATTTCATGATTGATTTACCCAATTCCAAGCGTAAAACTGCTCTGTGGGTAATAGTGGGCAGATTCCGCAAACAAGGCCATTTGGTACCACCCAAGAAACTTCCCTCTGCTCAAGTGTTAGCGGACTTGTTTGTCTGACACGTTGTCCATTACCATGGGTTACCTGTTAACCCCTTAAGGACCCGGGCTTTTTCCATTTTTTCATTTTACATTTTTCCTCCTTAACTTTAAAAAATCATAACTCTTAAAAATTTTCACCTAAAATTATATATAATGGCTTAATTTTTGCATCACTAATTCTACTTTGTAATGACATTAGTCATTTTACCCAAAAATCTACGGTGAAACGGGAAAAAAAATCAATGTGCGACAAAATTGATGAAAAAACACTATTTTGTGAGTTTTGGGGGCTTCTATTTTTACGCAGTACATTTTTTTTTATCAAAAATGATACCTTATCTTTATTCTGTAGGTCCATACGGTTAAAATGATACCCTACTTGTATAGGTTTGAATTTGTATCACTTCCGAAAAAAATCATGAATACATGCAGGAAAATTTATACGTTTAAAATGGTCATCTTTTGACCCCTATAACTTTTTTATTTTTCTGTGTTCAGGGCGCTTTGAGGACTCATTTTTTGCGTCGTCATCTGAAGTTTTTAGCGGTACCATTTTTGTTCTGATCAGACTTTTTGATCACTTTTTATTCACTTTTTTGTGGTATAAAAAGTGATCAAAAATGCGCTATTTTGGACTTTGGAATTTTTTTGCTCGTACGCCATTGAACGAGCGGTTTAAAAAGCGGTATATTTTTATAAATCGGACATTTCCGCACGCGGTGATACCACATATGTTTATTTTTATTATTATTTACATAATGTTTTTTTTTATTTTTGGATTTTTGCCGGGTGATTTAAACTTTTATTAGGGGGAAGGGATAATTGAAAGGGTTAATGATTTTTTTACACTTTTCTTATGCAACATTATAGCTCCCATAAGGGGCTATAACATTGCATTTACTGATCTTTTACACTGATTGATCCATCTCCATAGGAATGGATCAATCAGTGTTTTCGGCGATTGAATGCTCAAGCCTGGATCTCAGGCTTGAAGCATTCATTCGGCGATCGGACAGCACAGGAGAAGGTAAGAGACCTTCCTCCTGTGCTACAGCTGTTCGGGATGCCGCGATTATACCGCGGCGATCCCGAACAGCTCCCTGAGCTAGCCGGGCACTTTTACTTTCGTTTTTAGCCGCGCGGCTCAGCTTTGAGCGCGCGGCTAAAGGGTTAATAGCGCGCGGCACAGCGATCAGTGCCGCGCGCTATTAGAGGCGGGTCCCGGCTTCACTATGACGCTGGGCCTGCCGCGATATGATGCGAGGTCACCGTGTGACCCCGCGTTATATCGCAGGAGCGGGACCCATGACGTATGCATACGTCATGGGTCCTTAAGAGGTTAATGTTGTTTCTGATAGAGGGGTACAATTTGTGTCCAATTTCTGACAGGCGTTTTGTAAAAGACTGGGGCATTTTGTAAAAGACTGTGTTTCACCCTCAGTCCGAACGGCCAAACAGAAAGAATGAACCAGAGTATTGAGCAATATCTTCAGTGTTATGTTAATCACAAGCAAAATTAGTAGGTTTCATACTTGGCACTGGCCGAATTTGCGATCAATAATCAAGAAAACTTCTAACGGTATGTCATCATTCTTTTGTGTTCAATCCTCAGTTCACCTCTTGTCCAGAAGCTTCTAGTAACAACCCAGAGGTGGATAACTCAATAAACAAGCTGTGCACATTTTGGGCAGAGGTTCAGAAGAACCTGGAAAAAGCCCAAGAAAAACAGAAGAGGTTTGCCAACAAGAGACACACTTGTGGCAGAGGGTTTAGCCTCTTAAGGACACAGGGTGTACATGTACACCCTGCACCCGCTCCCCTGCTATGATGCAGGGTCAGCTCGTGAGCCGCCAGGACCCATGTCTAATTCCATCCATCACCGATCGCAGTAATGCCTGCCATTAAACCCTTAGACGCGACAAAGTTTGACAAAACTAATCCCTCATAAACCCATGCTGATATAGGGTCATACATTTATTTTTATCAAGATACTCCAAAATAGCATCTCTTAGAAAACCCTCAAACAATTTATATACAATGGAGGTTAAACTAACAGGACTATAATTCCCAGGGTCACCTTTTAAACCCTTTTTAATTATTGGCACCACATTTGCCATGTGCCAGTCCTGGGGAACAGTCCCTGTTACTATAGAGTCCCTGAATATAAAAAATATGGGTCTATCTATTACATTACTTAATCCCTTTAGAACACGGGGTAAATTCCATCTGGGCCTGTTAGACTGAAATGGTTATGGTCCAGAGGAGAGGTCATGGGTTCCATGTTCTGCTATACACGCTCCTAGGCTTATCAGAAGCTTTCACTCCTTTCATCCGGACAAACCTGCACCCGATCTTAATGGTCCAGTGGCCCCTCGTAAAAGGGGGGTGGGGGTACTGTAACGTCTGGCTCTGGCCTTACACGAAGAGTTAAATTACTCTAGTTGGGCTGGAGCTACTTGGAGCTCACCTGTGTCGTCTGGGTGTGCTTCTCAGCTCTGCTACCTATCAAGGAGGTGTATCCCTGATCACCTGCCTATATAAGCTAGGAGCAGCAATCAGTTCATTGTCTGTGAAAGGTTATACCTTAGCTGACACCTCCTGCTTACTAGATACCTGCTTGTTTATTGATCTTTGGCTGTTCCTTTGACTGTTCTCTGGCTCTGCCTTCCTGTACTCCGCTATTTCCTGGTACTGACCTTGGCTAGCACTTGTAAGAACTTGCAGCTTTTACCTGTTTGTATCCTCATGTTGATGAATAAAAGCTGCAAGTTCTTTCAAGTGCTGGATCGGATGTGTGATTTGTCTTGGAAGTTTTAGCACTGGGCCGGGTGCGGATCCGTGCACTTACTAAGGTGGAGGTGAGCTGAACATTCATTTATTTGCTGTTTACCGACCTTGGCTAGTCTGACTTCGACTTGACTGTATGTGTCTCTTAATGTATCTCTGTTAGTTTGTGTGCCTTTAGCTATTCCCCGACTCCTTCTGTTTTTTGTATTTTATTATTTTGACAAGCCTGCCCTAGCACTTAGCAGAGAGGGTTTATCGTTGTGGTTGTCGATCCATCACTTAGGGCGGATAGGCAATAGGTTTGGACAGTGGCTGTGGGTGAGTTAGGGCTTCACTGTTCCTTGCAAATACGTGACAGCAACAGTTTTTTAAGATCCTGTATAACTAGTACAGTGCTACAGGTAATAATCTTTGACACACTCAGAAATATTATGTTATTATGTAATACAACAGGACCCTATATTATGTTTAATGTTCCCTCTTATCACCCCTTACTTATTCAAAGATATGTGTTATTAATTAGAGAACATTGCCAATATTTAACAAACAAATCACTGTGTTAGTTAATAAGCCCCTTGAAGACTACTAACTTAATACACAGAAAAATATTCCTTAATATAAACGTTTCATAAATTATTAATTATAATTGTTAGGAAAATGTGTTAATTTGGTTATTAATATTCATAACACCTGCAAAATCCCATTCTTGTCACCATTTGTTGTGGTTTGTGGCTTGGGGTAGAATTAGCTTTGGGGCACCCTTTTGGGAACTAGAAATGAAGAAGGAGTCCAGCACTGCAGTGAAGGCAGCTTTATTATGTGAGGAGCAAGCATTAAAAGCACACTAGTCAGACATGTTTCAAGCGCGAACGCTCTTCCTCGGTGACATCAGTGTGAGCACAGGTGAGCCATTATATACCCAATTCAAAGGGTGGGGCAAGGTGAAACAACGCCCATGTACCTGACATCACACTGATAGACAGGGATCGAGGTATACAGGTAAAATGCACATGCAGGATACAAAATACAAAAGAAGTATATATATAAAAGTGTATCAAAATACATAAATAAAATGTATAATACCACATACCAAAAAGGCTAAAAACTAACAAAGGGTAACAGGACTAACAGGACAAAATATGTGAAATTAATAACGGAACAACAGTTCCCGTCGGATATTTAACCCTGTGGGACTGCGTGTTTCTAAAGTGAACTGCCAGAAAGCTTCTCTGTCAGCTAATTTTTTCCTGATACATCCTCCTCTAATGTTAGATTTAACAAGTTCAATAGCATAGATGGTAAAGCCACTCGTATTACCATGATGCACAGTTTGAAAGTGAGCAGATGCAGCTGATCTGTGTCTGCTCGATGTAGTGGTACTGTCATTCAAATGCTCTAACGCTCTGGTTTTTAACTTTCTGGTTGTGTAACCCACATACTTAAGTTGACAAAGTGAGCATTCTATGATGTACACCACATTGGTATAATTACAATTAATATATGACTTTATGGAAAAAGTCCTGGTGCCATCGGCAGAGGTGAAAGTTTTTGTGGGTCCTTTTGGGAGTCTAATTACATCTTCACTACTGATAATCCATTTGCCAACTGCATACAGTGGTACGGTCGCTTCATTGACGACCTCCTCCTCATTTGGAAGGGGGACGCCGCGACCGTACCACTGTTTGCTGCATATCTGAATGATAATCCATATAATCTTAAATTTACATACCAGTTTGATTCACAGACCATGGCATTTTTGGATTTAACCTTCACCACCAACTCATCAAGTCAAATTTCCACCTCAACTCACCGCAAGCCCATCTCCGGTAACACTGTCCTCAGAGCTGACAGCAATCATCCATTACACACCACCAGATTCATACCAGTAGGGGAGTTCACTAGACTCAAGAGAAATTGCTCCGATATGACCACATACAAATCTCAGGCCGAGGATTTAAAGAATAGGTTGTCTAATAGGGGTTATTCCCATCATACCTTAAATAGGGCTGAAGGTATTGTAGCCAACAAGGATAGAAATGCTTTTGTTAATCCACAACACGCACCAACAAAACAAAGTAAAAAACCCATTGTGGCACTCACTTATTCACCCTATTTCAATAACATCAAACAAATTATTAATAGACACCTTCACTTCCTCAGGAGGGATGAAACGCTATCATCCCTTCTGAGTGAGGGATGCCAAGTAGTGTCCAAAAGAGCCCCCACACTTGGTGATCAGCTATCGCCAAGTGTGGTGGTGAGTGAAAGATCCAGTCACTCACACTGGTTAGCCCAAAAGGGTTTTTTCAAGTGCGGACAGAGAATATGCCGCACTTGTAATTATGCAAAACCCACAAAAACTTTCACCTCTGCCGATGGCACCAGGACTTTTTCCATAAAGTCATATATTAATTGTAATTATACCAATGTGGTGTACATCATAGAATGCTCACTCTGTCAACTTAAGTATGTGGGTTACACAACCAGAAAGTTAAAAACCAGAGCGTTAGAGCATTTGAATGACAGTACCACTACATCGAGCAGACACAGATCAGCTGCATCTGCTCACTTTCAAACTGTGCATCATGGTAATACGAGTGGCTTTACCATCTATGCTATTGAACTTGTTAAATCTAACATTAGAGGAGGATGTATCAGGAAAAAATTAGCTGACAGAGAAGCTTTCTGGCAGTTCACTTTAGGAACACGCAGTCCCACAGGGTTAAATATACGACGGGAACTGTTGTTCCATTATTAATTTCACATATTTTGTCCTGTTAGTCCTGTTACCCTTTGTTAGTTTTTAGCCTTTTTGGTATGTGGTATTATACATTTTATTTATGTATTTTGATACACTTTTATATATATACTTCTTTTGTATTTTGTATCCTGCATGTGCATTTTACCTGTATACCTCGATCCCTGTCTATCAGTGTGATGTCAGGTACATGGGCGTTGTTTCACCTTGCCCCACCATTTGAATTGGGTATATAATGGCTCACCTGTGCTCACACTGATGTCACCGAGGAAGAGCGTTCGTGCTTGAAACATGTCTGACTAGTGTGCTTTTAATGCTTGCTCCTCACATAATAAAGCTGCCTTCACTGCAGTGCTGGACTCCTTCTTAATTTCTAGTATCCGGGGCGCCTGGCCGGGCACCGGTCCGTGCATAGCACGACACGGGAGGTGAGCTGGACTCTCTTCACCCTTTTGGGAAGTATTAAACTGGAACAAAGGCAGACATGGAGAAATAGCTTCATTTCTTTGTTTGATAATCAGGTCCCACCAGGAAGTTGAAAGGAAGTTTGTGTGATTGTTGGCCGGAGGAGGAAGAGAGTTTGGATCTCTTTTAAACTCCCCCCACCCTCCCTTTCCCATAGGTATATGCAGAGCACCCCCCTCTCCCTCTCTTTACCCTAAGGTATATGCAGAGCACCCCCCCTCTCCCTCCCTTTCCCATAGGTATATGCAGAGCACCCCCCCCTCTCCCTTCCTTTCCCATAGGTATATGCAGAACACCCCCTCTCCCTCCCTTTCCCATAGGTATATGCAGAGCACCCCCCTCTCCCTCCCTTTCCCATAGGTATATGCAGAACACCCCCTCTCCCTCCCTTTCCCATAGGTATATGCAGAGCACCCCCCCCTCTCCCTCCCTTTCCCATAGGTATATGCAGAGCACCCCCCTTCGCTGTAGGTATAGGCAGGGTTAAAAAAAAAAAAAAAAAAAGGATGCTCACCTGATATCCCACGCAGCGATCTCCTCAGCAGGGGACCGCATCTTCTCCCCTCCACAGTACAGGCGCCGGATGAGTGACTTCATCATCGCCTGTACTGCGTGCTGTGTGGGGGCGGAGGTCACGTCTCCTCTGTGTAGCTGCAGATGTGGCTCACACAGAGGGGACGCCTTCTCCTGTATGTGCATGTATCGTGCATACAGGAGAATGTAGCGCTGTCTGCTGGGGATCTGGGACGAGTGTCCCAGATCCTCAGTAGTTGCGGCGTCAGGTCAGTCCCTTGAGAGTGGCACCCGGGGCGAGCCCCCCCCCCCCTTGGTACGCCACTGCCTATAGGTGGTCTTTTGTAAACAAAGCCAACACACAGGTGGTCTTGGAAAAGGCCAGAGGGGGGGAAGAGGGGGGTGTAGCTCTGCATATACCTATGGGCAAGGGGGAGGTGTAGATCTGCATATACCTATGGGGAAGGGGGTTGTAGCTCTGCATATACCTATGGGAAAGAGGGGGGGTAACCCTGCATATACCTATGGGAAAGATGGGGGTTGTAGCTCTGCATATACCTATGGGAAAAAGGGGTAGTGTAACTCTGCATATACCTATGGGAAAGAGGGGGGGGGGTGTAACTCTGCATATACCTATGGGAAATAGGGGGTTACCTGGCTACCTACCTACCTGCCCTTTTACTGTGCAGGACACCAAGGAGGGCATTATTACAGTTTGTGGGCCTATAGATGGAAAGATTGTGTAGAGGAAGGGAGGGCACTGAAAAAAATGCTGACATGTCTGACATGTTTTTCCTGCAGTTGTTAAGAGATCCACGTGGCGGTCTTATCTGGATGGAGAAGAAAAGGAAAGAGGATGCCGCTGATCAGAAAAGACGTAATTGTGAGTCCCAAAATGTAACTGTAATCACTTATATGGTATACACATCCTGTGTACAGCTGATATCTACCACCATATGGTCCTGTATATAATCCCTTATATTGTATACAGATCCTGTATAGTATTCTGGTCTGTGTATAGTGGTTTAATTCAGTACAGTATGGTGGTATTATCCAGTTATTGTGTGGTGGTATATAGTTGCTCCTTGTATACCAGTATTATTGGTCATGGAAATTTACCTACATTAAAGTGTTTCTTACATATATAAATTTTAATTTATTGTGTGTGGGATTTGGGTAGAATAAAAGCGTGGCAGAAGATTGACGAGCTGCAGAGCCTAGCAGGGGCCCTTGCCTTTTTTTTGATCCGGGGGCCCTGAGTGTTGTCAGTCCGCCCCTGGGGGGAGGGGAGGGAGGGGGTGTAATTAAGTGTGTGTGTGGGGGGGGGGGGGGTACCAAACAAAGGGTCCGCCCCGGGTGCCAAATGCTCTAGGCACGCCCCTGCCTATAGGTCCCTGCAAACTTGCCTGAGGAACCCCATTCAGGAAAGATAGACTCTATTTGGCCTTTGTTTAAACTCACTCCATGCAGCTTTCTAATCTAGGAACACAAAAGTAGACATTCCATAACATCCTGTCTCCGGAAAAGCTTCAATATATCCATACATCCAGACAAAAATTCTCTTGACCTCCCCCGTCTCCTATATCTATTCTCTGCAATCCCTCTGCACGCTCCCAGCTCCTTTTTTCGTGACACCACTAGACTGTTCACAGGCTTCGTTTGGTCCCATAAGCACCCCAGAGTTGCCAGACATATCCTGATCCGTAGGAAGACGGAGGGCGGACTCGCCCTGCCAGACTGCCTGTCGTACTACCTGGCCGCGGTCCTTACATGTGTGCTAGATGGCTTTCATCACCAATAGTATAAACAATGGATACACCTTGAGATCTCTACCGCTGGTTTGGATCCAAGGTCCATCCTCTGGCTTCCTACCCAGGATCTTCCCAAATCAACCGTCTCTGGCCTACCCCCGATTCTACACTCCATTGTTACTGCCCGTAACTCCTACTTAAGGAGGAGTTACTGATCTTGCCAATGGGTCCCCTGACACCTGTCTTTGGTCTGAAGGTTTTCACGCCGGCTTACACGTCTCCTACCTTTTTGGGTCATGATAGAAGAGATGGACTGACGTTCTCAGCTCTTCTTAGCGATACGTCCCTGAGGCCCCTACCGGACCTACTACCATCCACCCCTCCCTCTGCCTCCAACCATCTTCAATACCTTCAGTTAGGCCACTTCTACTCCAAACACAAATCTGAACTCAATCTGCATCGCCCAATGACGGCCTTTGAAGCATTGTGCACTTCTGCGTCGCCAGTGCCTTGCCCGGTGAGTGTCCTGTATGGTCTCCTCATAGAACAATTCCGCGACTCCCCCTTACCATATAGGCAGGGCTGGGAACGTGAATTAAGGAGCCCGATCACTGACCGTGAGTGGTCCATGGCAACAACCCTGTGCCATAAAAACTCCCTCTCCTGTAAGGCTCAAGAGACTAATTATAAAATCCTTACGAGGTGGTACAGGGTCCCGGCCCTTCTCTCCCGCATTTATCTGACCCTCCCGGACAGGTTCTGGCGATGCGGAACTAGTGGGGGGAACATGACCCATATCTGGGTGACTTGCCCTGCGCTGACGACCTTCTGGACGCAAGTCCTGGACGTGATTTGCCAGCTGACGTCGGTAACCTTGCCCTTGGACCCGCGCCCTTTACTTCTTAGTATTCTCCCGGGCTCCCCGACCAAATGGTCCAAATCTGTACTGCGCTTTCTCCTACTGGCCGCTAGGGCTGTCCTCCCCCTTTTATGGAAATCCACCCCCCCCCCTTTCCCTCTCGTCTTGGCTTCGGGAGGTGTCCCACATACATAGAATGGAGGAACTAGTTGCTGACTCCAGGGGAAGAATGGATGCTCACTTCGCCCTTTGGCGCCCGTGGACAGAGTTCATTTCTTCCCCTGAATTCACTGTTCTCCATACACCCCTCTCCTCACAACCCTCTTGACGCCCACTCCCCATTGGGCCCACGTCCGTTTTTGCTTATGTCGATACAGCTGCTAGCATTTCCCATTACATGGTGTCACGGCTCGTTAATCGGAGATCCGGACTTGTCCTGCAAGGTAATCTTCCACCTCCCTAGACCTCTGCCTCCCTGGCTCCTGCTCTCCCTCCTTTGCTCTCCCTTCCATTCCCTCTTCTTTTGCCCCCCTCCTTCTCCCTCTCCTCTCTTCCTGGTTTTCCCTCCTTTCTTTTTTTTTTTCTCCCTCTCCTTTCGGTTATAACATATTATTGCCACGACCTTCTCTCAGATATAGTTGCCTACATGGCATTTGTCCTCTACAATAGTTGCCATGGTTGTACAATTACTTTTTAGACTTCAATGTGTGTGTGGCTTCCATGGCGATTTATGCACCCATTATTATGTGGGCCTACATACACTGTTCTATTGGGTCTATGGACTCATGCCATGCTGTTATGCTTCATTTGATTGTTTTTGTTGATTTGTTTTCTGACATCCTGAAAACTGAATAAAATTCTACTTAAAAAAAAAATTCTCTTGACTTCAACTAGTAATAAAAGAAAACAAAAAGTATGCAAACTTATCATATCCTTATCATACTGACCCCAAGAATAGCCATTTTTACTATACAATGAAATAAGAGAAAATGATCACAACAAAATATTGAACAATTTAGATTTTTTTTACATAAACCCACAAAAAATAGTGTGGATAAATAATAACATTATGAGTTTTAAAAAGAAAGTAGGAAAAGAACTCAAGAAAAAAACATTTGAATTCACTAGGTCGGGAAGGGGTTAAACACAAATGGACAGTATTTTTTATCCTAAAATTATGTGTGGAGATTTGTTTTTCTGAAGATCATTAATGTTCCAGTGAATTTCTAGCACATGTTCCCATGACTGTCTCATGATGACAATAACACATGATGTGATAAATGATTCTTACTAATGTAACCTGCAAATACATTCCTGTAATTATATATACAGAACTTTAGCTCCGGTGTAGAGATAGTCATCTGGCTGTGATAGAAGATTACACAATGGATTCCGTCTCCCGTAAGATCTATCATGAACATGGATTTGATTCCAGAGAACATCTAGAACTTTACCTGTCAAATAAACCTGATGTGGTCTTTGAAGAAGATTTCTTGATCTTTCCCATGGAAAATCTTACAAAGATTTTCATGCCTGGTATGTGTGATTCCACTCTTCTTCTTTTTTTTTTTTTTTACAGTTTTATAACAATGTTTATAGTTACAGTTATAAACTAACACTAAATACCATCGGTGATGTCCTGTATTAGCGGCTGGTCCCGGCCGTTGATGGCCGCAGGTATTCGCCGTATAAGATGCACCGACTTTTCCCCCCAGTTTTGGGGAAGAAAAAGTGCGTCTTATACGGCGAAAAATACGGTAGTTTTTAGTGAAATGTATCAGTTCTTAGAAACAAAATGCATCAACAATTATTTTATGCTTTGGTTATCACTAATGATAGACATATTGGTCAGATTAAAGGAGGATGACAGCGTCTTTCTTGCTTTGGAGAGCTTTTCCTATTCTGTATTACACAGACACTACAAATGGGGATTCTACAATGATAAATGTTCTTCTGTGGTGACACTATAGAAAAATTCAGCTCTTACTGCTAGATTAAACCATAGATTATAGAAGATAACTGGGGACCATGGCAGGGGGACATATATCAAGGGGCAGAAATTTTTTAAAGCATCAAACAACCTCCCTGACTTTTCGCCAGTATTTGGCTTTGTCAAGGGTTTTGAGGTAGCGAGCATCCATTGTGGGGAATAGACAAAACACTGGTAGGTAGGCAGTTAAGTGACACTGGGTTTTTAACTTTTTAAATTGAGTTAATTGGAGGAAAGTTTCCTCATGTTAAAGGATGGTAATAAAAGTAAATTTTTAGAGGGTCCCTAGATATAGTTTTTTTTTCTTTTTTCTGGAGGGGCTGTAGTTACTTAATGTATGCTCTGGGACTCATCATGGATTTCTGCCTTTGGTGAATGGTAGCTTCTGTATTTGGCTCACAAATCCCTATGTCCTGCTGCTCACTCATTCTGACATCCATTGCTCAGAAAAGGCTGTATCCAAGGCAGCCCTTTGCCCGCCCTCACTCACCATGCATTCACTTCCTCCCTGACTCCACTGTTCTGTGCTGGGTCTCTTTAGCCAATCACTGCAGGCTGCTTTGTAACCCCTCCTCTTTTGGCATATGATTAAGGGGATAATCCCCCCCCCCCCCAAGCCTGTTCTGTATCTGCAATGTACTGTAGGCTTTTATGAAGTATTAATTTACCTGGAACTACAAGCGCTGAAAAATGCTTGTTTTCATTTTTATGTGTCACAAAAAACATTTAAAGGTTATGTGTGCTTTTTCTTCTAGTTATTATTTATGCCCTATACAATAGTTTATCACATGATGTTCTAATATTCAGAATTTCTCGCTACAGGTCATATAAGAGGAGATGTCATGATTGACCTCAGCATTGGTTCTATGATTCACCATCTCTATGCACCCAGTGAGTTCTTTAAACACATCATAGTGCTGAAGGTCCAAGACAGATGTATCCTGGAACTAAAAAGATGGCTGAACACACGTACTGGAGCATTTGAATGGGGACATGCCACAAAGATCCATGTAGACATAGAAGGAAAGAGGTAAAATATTTGTCCAAGTTATAGGGGAAACCCATTGTCATTATCATAGGCAGAAGCACTAGAAAATGCTTAACCTGTTAACGACACAGGTCGTACCTGTACGCCCTTGGGAATTTCAGTCCCCGCTGTCCGCCGGGTGGGGACTGGACCGGGATGCCTGCTGAAATCATTCAGCAGGCCCCCCCGAGCAAAACCCCTGGGGAGGTCCTAAGACCCCCCCCTTCATGTCAATTCAGATTGGCGATTTGCAGCGATTCTGGGTCAATCAGGTCCCCGGTGACTGGGAAAAAAAGGTGGTAGGTGCCGTCTGACACAGCACCTATAACCCTTTAGCAGCAGGAGTGAGGTGGCACTAGATAGACCATACATGCTGGGAGTTGTAGTTTTGCAACAGCTGGAGGCATACTGGTTGTGAAACACTGAGTTAAGCAACACATTCTGTGTTTTGCAACCAGTGTGCCTCCAGCTATTGCATAACTACAACCCCCAGCATGCATGGGATGCCAAAGGGCATGCTGGGAGTATTAATAGAATGCCTCCAGCTGTTGCATAACTACAAGTCCTAGAATGCCCTTCTGCATGCTGGGGGTTGTAGCTATTGCAACAGCTGAAGGCCATCTGGTTGCAAAACAAGGGTCTGTTACCTAACTCAGTGTTTTGCAACCATTGTGCCTCCAGCTGTTGCATAACTATAACTCCCAGCATGCCCTTTGGCTGTCTGTGCATGATGGGGGTTATAGTTATGCAGTTATTTTAGTCTTGCAAGAGCTGGAGGTTTGCAGTGAATTTCTCGCTGCAAGTTTGAGATGTAGCAAATTTTCCGCCGAAGCTCAAACTCCCAGCAGGAAACTCGCTGTGAACCCCCACCCATGTGAATGTACCTAAAAACACTACACTAACCTACACCTACACAAAATAAAGGGTAAAACACTACATATTTGTATACCCCTACACAGTTACCCCCCCCCCCCCCAATAAAAACGTCTGGTACAGCAGTGTTTCCAAAATGGAGCCTCCAGCTGTTGCAAAACAACTCCCAGAATTGCCGGACAACCACTGACTGACCAGGCATGCTTGGAGTTTTGCAACAGCTGGATACACCCTGTTTGGGAAACACTGCTGTAGGGTAATTTTGGTATCGGAGGCAAGTGTAATTGTTGCATCCGGGTCTGTCCCTATGCAAATCCCTCATTTAGGCCACAGATGAGCATGGCACTCTCTCAGTTTGGAGCCCTGTTGTATTTGGAGGCAACGGTTTAGGGTCACATATGGGGTGTATCTGTACTCGGGAGAAATTGACTAACAAATTTTGGGGGGCTTTTTCTCCTTTCACTTCTTCTGAAAAGGTAAAGTAGGGGTCTACTCCAGCATGTTATTGTAAAAAAAATTAAAATATTTTTGTTACACTAACATGCTGGTGTTGCCCCATACTTTTCATTTTCACAAGAGGTAGAAGGAAAAAATTACCCCCAAAATTTGTAAGACAAATACCCCATATGTGGATGTAAAGTGCTCTTTGGGCGCATGACAGGGCTCAGGAGTGAGAGATTGCCATGTACATTTGAGGTGATTTGCACAGGGGTGGCTGATCGTTACATCGGTTCTGACATAAATGGAAATAAATAAAAAAACTCCCACATGTGACCCCATTTTGTAACTACACCCCTCACGGAAGGGGTAACAAGGGGTATAGTGAGCCTTAACACCCCACAGGTGTTTGAAGAATTTTCGTTAAAGTTGGACGTGAACATTTTTTTTTCACTAAAATGCTGGTGTTATCCCAAATTTTTTATTTTTACAAAGGGTAATAGGAAAAAATCCCCGCAAAATTTGTAACACCATTTCTTCTGAGTATGTAAATACCCCATGTGTGGACGTAAAGTGCTCTGCATGTACACTACAATGCTCAGAAGAGAAGGAGCGCCATTGGGCTTTTGGAGAGAGAATGTGTCTGAAATTGAAGGCCATTTACGTTTACAAAGCACCCCTTAGTGCCAGAACAGTGGACCTCCCTGCCACATGTGACCCGATTTTGGAAACTATGTTCCTCAAGGAATGTAACAAGGGGTGCAGTGAGCATTTAAACCCCCCTGGTGTCTGACAGATTCTTTGAACAGTGTCCATAAAAATGAAAAATTTACATTTTCATTTGCATATCCCACTGTTCCAAAGATCTGTCAAAGGCCAGTGGGGTGTAAATGCTCACTGCACCCCTTATTACATGCTGTAATGCGTTTAGTTTTCAAAATGGGGTCACATGTTGGGGGATTCACTGTTCTGGCACCATGGGGGCTTTGTAAATGCACATGGCCCCAGATTTCCATTCCCAAAAAATTATCTCTCCAAAAGTCCATGTTACGCCTAGCGCTCCGGGTCCCCGCTCCTCCCCGGAGCGCTCACGGCGTCTTTCTCCCTGCAGCGCTCCGGTCGGTCCCGCTGACCGGGAGCGCCGCACTGTCATGGCCGTTGGGGATGCGATTCGCACAGCGGGACGCGCCCGCTCGCGAATCGCATCCCAGGTCACTTACCCGTCCCGGTCCCCTGCTGTCATGTGCTGGCGCGCGCGGCTCCGCTCTCTAGGGCGCGCGCGCGCCAGCTCTCTGAGACTTAAAGGGCCAGTGCACCAATGATTGGTGCCTGGCCCAATTAGCTTAATTGGCTCCCACCTGTTCCCTGGCTATATCTAGTCTCCTCCCTTGCACTCCCTTGCCGGATCTTGTTGCCTTGTGCCAGTGAAAGCGTTTAGTGTGTCCAAAGCCTGTGTCCTGAACTTCTGCTACCCATTCTGACTACGAACCTTGCCGCCTGCCCCCGACCTTCTGCTACGTCTGACCTTGCCTCTGCCTAGTCCTTCTGTCCCACGCCTTCTCAGCAGTCAGCGAGGTAGAGCCGTTGCTAGTGGATACGACCTGGTTGCTACTGCCGCAGCAAGACCATCCCGCTTTGCGGCGGGCTCTGGTGAAAACCAGTAGCCTCTTAGAACCGGTCCACTAGCACGGTCCCCGCCAATCCCTCGCTGACACAGAGGATCCACTACCTGCCAGCCGGAATCGTGACAGTAGATCCGGCCATGGATCCTGCTGAGGTGCCGCTGCCAAGTCTCGCTGATCTTCCCACGGTGGTCGCTCAGCAATCGCAGCAGATTGCCCAACAAGGACAGCAGCTGTCGCAGTTGACCGCCATGTTACAGCAAATTCTGCCTCTGCTACAGCAGCAACCATCTCCTCCGCCAGCTCCTGCACCTCCTCCGCAGCGAGTGGCCGCTCCTAACCTCCGCTTGTCCCTGCCGGACAAATTTGATGGGGACTCCAGACTCTGCCGTGGATTTTTGTCTCAGTGTTCCCTGCATATGGAGATGTTGTCAGACTTGTTTCCTACAGAACGGTCTAAGGTGGCGTTCGTAGTGAGCCTTCTTTCAGGAAAGGCCTTGTCTTGGGCCACACCGCTCTGGGACCGCAATGATCCTGCCACAGCCACAGTCCAGTCCTTCTTTGCTGAAGTCCGAAGTGTCTTTGAGGAACCTGCCCGAGCTTCTTCTGCCGAGACTGCCCTGCTGAACCTGGTCCAGGGTAATTCTTCCGTTGGCGAGTACGCCATACAATTCCGTACTTTTGCTTCTGAACTATCCTGGAATAATGAGGCTCTCTGCGCGACCTTTAAAAAAGGCCTATCCAGTCGCATCAAGGATGTGCTGGCCGCACGAGAGATTCCTGCCAACCTCCAAGAACTCATCCATCTAGCTACCCGCATTGACATGCGTTTTTCTGAGCGACACCAAGAGCTCCGCCAGGAAAAAGACTTAGATCTCTGGGCACCTCTCCCACAGCATCCTTTGCAGTCTATGCCTGGGCCTCCCGCCGAGGAGGCCATGCAAGTGGATCGGTCTCGCCTGACCCAGGAAGAGAGGAATCGCCGTAGAGAAGAAAATCTCTGTCTGTACTGTGCCAGTACCGAGCATTTCTTGGTGGATTGCCCTATCCGTCCTCCACGCCTGGGAAACGCATGCACACACCCAGCTCACGTGGGTGTGGCATCTCTTGGTTCTAAGTCTTCTTCTCCACGTCTCACGGTGCCCGTGCGGATTTCTCCTACAGCCAACTCCTCCCTCTCAGCCGTGGCCTGCTTGGACTCTGGTGCCTCCGGGAATTTTATTGTGGAGTCCTTTGTTAATAAATTCAGCATCCCGGTGTCCCGTCTCGCCAAACCGCTCTACATTTCCGCGGTCAACGGAGCCAGATTGGACTGCACCGTGCGTTACCGCACAGAACCCCTCCTGATGTCTATCGGACCCCACCACGAAAGGATTGAGTTCTTCATTCTCCCCAGTTGTACCTCTGAGGTCCTCCTCGGTCTGCCATGGCTCCGGCTTCATTCCCCCACCCTTGATTGGACCACCGGGGAGATAAAGAACTGGGACTCTGCCTGCCATAGGAAGTGCCTCTCCCCCCCTCCCAGTCCCGTCAGGCAAACCTCTGTGCCTCCTCATGGCCCCCGTCCTGGTGTCACACTGCCCCGTGCCAGGCTTCGCCCTCTGCCCTCCCTCCCCATTCCCACTCCTGCTGTACTGCCTGCCGTTGAGGAAACCCTCCATTTTTTCCCGGTGTCCTCATCCCAGGGGAGGCAGTTGCCGGTCAAAGAAAAGGGGAGACCTAAGGGGGGGGTACTGTTACGCCTAGCGCTCCGGGTCCCCGCTCCTCCCCGGAGCGCTCACGGCGTCTTTCTCCCTGCAGCGCTCCGGTCGGTCCCGCTGACCGGGAGCGCCGCACTGTCATGGCCGTTGGGGATGCGATTCGCACAGCGGGACGCGCCCGCTCGCGAATCGCATCCCAGGTCACTTACCCGTCCCGGTCCCCTGCTGTCATGTGCTGGCGCGCGCGGCTCCGCTCTCTAGGGCGCGCGCGCGCCAGCTCTCTGAGACTTAAAAGGCCAGTGCACCAATGATTGGTGCCTGGCCCAATTAGCTTAATTGGCTCCCACCTGTTCCCTGGCTATATCTAGTCTCCTCCCTTGCACTCCCTTGCCGGATCTTGTTGCCTTGTGCCAGTGAAAGCGTTTAGTGTGTCCAAAGCCTGTGTCCTGAACTTCTGCTACCCATTCTGACTACGAACCTTGCCGCCTGCCCCCGACCTTCTGCTACGTCTGACCTTGCCTCTGCCTAGTCCTTCTGTCCCACGCCTTCTCAGCAGTCAGCGAGGTAGAGCCGTTGCTAGTGGATACGACCTGGTTGCTACTGCCGCAGCAAGACCATCCCGCTTTGCGGCGGGCTCTGGTGAAAACCAGTAGCCTCTTAGAACCGGTCCACTAGCACGGTCCCCGCCAATCCCTCGCTGACACAGAGGATCCACTACCTGCCAGCCGGAATCGTGACAGTCCAATGGGGCTCCTTCTCTTCTGAACATTGTAGTTCGCCCACAGAGCACTTTATTGGGTATTTCCCTACTCAGAAGAAATGGAGTTAAAAATGTTGATGTCTTCCAAAAGTAAAAACATGTCAACTTTACAATGAAAATATAAAGTAGAGAGTTTCAAAGTGAAAAAAAATGCTAAATTTTTAAATTTATAATCAAATTTTGGAATTTTTCACCAAGAAATGATACAAGTATTGTCAAAAATGTACCACTGACATAAAGTGGAACATGTCATGAAAAAACAATCTTGGAATTAGACTGAAAAGTAAAAGCATCCCAGAGTTATTGGTCAGTGGTCATATTTGCAAAAAAAAATGCTCTGGTCCTTAAATAGGCACTGTCAGATATAAAAACTTTTGATATGTTGTAAAGCATGCAAAAACAATTGGTTTTGCATTTGCTTTCATTAGAAAATTTTCAGTATTTCATACTGAAAAAGCCAGTCAAACAACTGCCCCCTCTGCCTCCTGGAATGCATTCAGTGCTTCTGTCTACACTGCTTCGTCCTGGACTCCGGGATGTTTTGGAGGGGGGAGGGGCTGTACACACTGCAGAGACTCATGTGAAGAGAAGGGGAAGGGGAGGGGCAGGAAGTCTGCTGCCGGCTCTCACACAGCAGACATCAATGAGAGAGGCAGAAACATGCATTGCAGATGAAAAAGTGAGTGTCTAAGCATGTATGTATATGTGTGTGTGTGGATATATATATATATATATATATATATATATATATATGTGTGTGTGTGTGTATCAGTGTGTCTATCTAATGTGTATGTGTAAGAATATATGAACCCAGTGTGTGTGTGTGTGTGTGTGTGTGTGTGTGTGTGTAATAAAGGGGGACTACAATCATATCCTCATGCTGTTTCAAAACTAAAACTCCCAGCATGCCTGCACAGCCAAATGATGTGAGGGCATGCTGGGAGCTGTAGTTTTGCAACAGCTGGAGGCACCCTGGTTGGGAAGCACTGGACTGAAGAGAGGGAGGGGGAGTGGTTATCACATTGAGTACCCGCCCCCTGCTTCTGGTAGATAAAATTAAGGTATTTCAGAAATAAAGCTAATTCTGAGAGAAATGTTGGTCACAGACACATACAAAGTACATGTGCATGATCAGGATGAGATACTGCGCAACATATAACAGTTTTGTTTTTTTGAGTGATCTGACGGGTACGCTTTAAAGGGGTTCTCCGGTGGAAAAACAATTTTTTTTTTTTTTTTTTTTAAATCAGCTGGTGCCAGAAAGTTAAACATATTTGTAAATTACTTTTGAACCCAAGGCCTCAGCACTGCAAGTCAGCAGTGCTAACCACTAAGCCACCATGCTGCCCTTAGCATATATCTGCTATGCACGGTTGCTAAAATGGACAGAGATGTCAGCAGAGAGCACTGTGGCCGTGATGTCATCAGTGTTCCAAAAAGAAAGGAATTTCCTCTGTAGCATTCAGCAGCTAATAAGTACTGGAAGGATAAAGATTTTTTAATAGAAGTAATTTACAAATATGTTTAACTTTCTACCACCAGTTGATTTAAAAAAAAAAAAAAAAAAATTCCACCGGAGTACCCCTTTAAGGTGAAAATGGACTGTATACATGTATACCTACATCTTTTACCTACATTACTTTTTCAGTGCTTGATTGTTCAAGAATCATTTAATTACACCTTATATCCCATTCTCATACCCCGACATTATATCATGTCCTCACATCCTGACCTCATATATGGTTGACATATTCTACCCTTAAATCCCATCCTCCACACTAACTATTCTCAGCACCTGACAGACAGCAGGATGAATAAAAGTCTCAGGCAATTAAAAGTATCGGGCAATTTCTGCAGCCCGAGAGTAAATTTAATTTTTGATTTGCACAGCCCACTGTTCCAAAGATCTGTCAAACGCCTGTGGGCTGCACCCCTTATTAAATTCTGTGAGGGGTGTAGTTTTCAAAATGAGGCACCACGGGGGGGGGGGGGGGGGTTGTAACCGCACATGGCCCCAGACTTCTATTCCAACCAAATTCTCTCACCAAATGCTCAATGGCACTCTTCCTCTTCTGAGCATTGTAGCTTGCCCGCAGAGCACTTTACATCCACAGATGGGGTATTTCCACATTTACACATTTTGGGAGGCTTTTTCTCCAATTACCTATTGTGAAAATGAAAAAATTGGGGTAAATTTTCCTGTCCAACTTTTGTGGAAATTTGTCAAACACCTGTGGGGTGTAAAGGCTCATTGTACCCCTTGTTACATTCCTTGAGGGGTGTAGTTTCCAAAATAGTATGCCATGTTGTGTTTTTTTTTTTTTTTGCTGTTCTGGCACCATGCGGCATGCCCCTTCAAAAACCATTTCAGCAAGATTTGCTTTCCAAAAGCCAAATGTGACTTCTTCTCTTCTGAGCAATGTAGTGCACCAGCAGTGCACTTGACGTCCACACATGGGGTATTTCCATACTCAGAAGAGATGGCATTTTCTCCTATAACCCCTTGCAAACATGTAAAATTTGGGGGAAAAACCAGCATTTTAGTGAAAAAAAATTCATTTACACATCCGACTTTAACGAAAAGTCGTCAAACACCTGTGGGGTGTTAAGGCTCACGTGACCCCTGGTTACATTCCTTGAAGGGTGTAGTTTCCAAAATAGTATGCCATGTTGTTGTTTTTTTTGCTGTTCAGGCACCATAGGGGCTTCCTTAATGTGACATGCCCCCCAAAAACCATTTCAGAAAAACTTACTCTCCAAAATCCCATTGGTGCTCCTTCCCTTCTGAGCCTTGTAGTGCACCTACAGAGCACTTGACATCCACCTATGAGGTATTTCCTTACTCGAGAGAAATTGGGTTATAGATTTTGGGGGGCTTTTTCTCTCTCAAAAACTGGGTCTACAATAACATGAGAGTGTAAAAAATGAAGATTTTGAACTTTCTCCTTCATGTTGCTGGTATTCCTATGAAACACCTAAAGGGTAAACACACTTTCTGAATGTCATTTTGAATACTTTGAGGGGTGCAGTTTTTATAATGGGGTCATTTATGGGGTATTTCTAATATGAAGACCCCTCAAATCGACTTCAAATCTGAACTGGTCCCTGAAAAATTCCGATTTTGAAAATTTTGTGAAAAATTGGAAAATTGCTGCTGAACTTTGAAGCCCTCTGATGTCTTCCAAAAGTATAAACATGTCAACTTTATGATGTGAATATAAAGTAGACATATTGCATTTGTGAATCAATATATAATTTATTTGGAATATCCATTTTCCTTACAAGCAGAGAGTTTCAAAATTAGAAAAATGCTAAATTTAAAAAATTTACATGAAATTTTGGGATTTTTCACCAAGAAAGGATGCAAGTAACGACGAAAATTTACCACTGTGTTAAAGTAGAATACTGTATGTCACAAAAAAAAACTCAGAATCTGAATAATCGGTAAAAGCATCCCAAAGTTATCAATGCATAAAGTGATAGTGGTCAGAATTGCAAAAAAGGGCTGCGTCCTTAAGGTGAAAAAGGGTTCAGTCCTTAAAGAGGTTATTAAGGAAAAAACGTTTTTTATATATCAACTCGCTCCAGAAAGTTAAACAAATTTGTAAATTACTTCTATTAAAAAATCTTATTCCTTTTAGTACTTATGAGCTTCTGAAGGTGAGTTGTTCTTTTCTGTCTAAGTCCTCTCTGATGACCAAGCTTTGTAGCACGGTACAGTCTATAGAGGATGTGCATAAGTTACAAGATGACTTGGATAGACTAAGTGTCTGGGCATCCACTTGGCAAATGAGGTTCAATGTGGATAAATGTAAAGTTATGCATCTGGGTACTAATAACCTGCATGCGTCGTATGTCTTAGGGGGGATTAAACTGGCATAGTCACTGGTAGAGAAGGATCTGGGTGACTTGTAGATCACAGACTACAGAATAGCAGGCAATGTCAGTCAATACTACCCCTTTATAAAGCATTGGTACGGCCTCACCTGGAATATGCTGTTCAGTTTTGGTCGCCTGTACATAAAAGGGACACTGTGGAGCTGGAAAGGGTGCAGAGACGCGCGACTAAACTAATATGGGGCATGGAACATCTTAGCTATGAGGAGCGATTAAAGGAGTTACAATTGTTTAGTCATGAGAAGAGACGTTTAAGGGGGGATATGATAAACGTATATAAGTATATAAATGGCCCATGCAAAAAATATGGAGAAAAACTGTTCCAGGTTAAACCCCCCCAAAGGACGAGGGGGTACTCCCTCCTTCTGGAGAAAAAAAAGTTTAGTCTCAAGGGGCGAAACACCTTCTTTACCATGAGAACTGTGAACTTATGGAACAGTCTACATCAGGAACTGGTCACAGCAGGAAAAATTAACAGCTTTAAAACAGGATTGGATACATTCCTGGAACAAAATAACATTAATGCTTATGAAGAAATATAAAATCCCATCCCTTCCCCAATATCGCGCCACACCCCTACCCCTTAATTCCCTGGTTGAACTTGATGGACATATGTCTTTTTTCGACCGTACTAACTATGTAACTATGTAACTATGACACCTGTCTCGGGAACCGCCCAGTTTAGAAACAAATCCCCATAGCAAACCTCTTCTACTCTGTGCAGTTCCCGAGACAAGCAGAGATGTCAGCAGAGAGCACTGTTGTCAGACAGAAAACAACAACTCAACTTCAGCAGCTGATAATTATTTAAAGGATTGAGATTTTTTAATAGAAGTTATTTACAAATCTGTTTAACTTTCTGGCACCAGTTGATATTAAAAAAAAAAATTTTTTTCCTGGAATATCTCTTTTCCGTTTTTGCACTTTCGTTTTTTTTGCTCCTTGCCTTAAAAAAATCATAACTCTTTCAATTTTGCACCTAAAAATCCATATGATTGCTTATATTTTGCGCCACCAGTTCTACGTTGTAATGACGTCAGTCATTTTGCCCAAAAATCTACGGTGAAACAGAAAAAAAAATCATTGTGAGACAAAATTGAAAAAAAAAAGCGCTGTTTTGTAACTTTTGGGGGCTTCCGTTTCTACGTAGTACATTTTTTGGTAAAAATGACACCTTATCTTTATTCTGTAGGTCCATACGATTTAAATGATCCCCTACTTATATAGGTTTGATTTTGTCGCACTTCTGGAAAAAATCATAACTACATGCAGGAAAATTTATATGTTTAAAATTGTCATCTTCTGACTCCTATAACTTTTTTATTTTTCCGCGTATTTGACAATATGAGGGCTCATTTTTTGCGCCGTGATCTGAAGTTTTTAAAGGTACCATTTTTGCAATGATTGGACTTTTTGATCTTTTTATTCATTTTTCCATGATATAAAAAGTGACCAAAAATGCACTATTTTGGACTTCTGAATTTTTTTGCGCTTACACCATTGACAGTGCGGTTTAATTAATGATATATTTTTATAATTCAGACATTTCTGCACGCAGTGATACCATATATGTTTATTTTTATTTACACTGTGTTTTTTTAATGGGAAAAGGGGGGTGATTCAAACTTTTAATAGGGGAGGGGTTAAATGATCATTATTCACTTGTTTTCACTTTTTTTTGCAGTGTTATAGCTCCCATAGGGACCTATAACACTGCGTACACTGATCTTTTACATTGATCACTGGTTTCTCATAGGAAACCAGTGATCAATGATTCTGCTGCTTGACTGCTCATGCCTGGATCTCAGGCACTGAGTAGTCATTCGGCGATCGGACAGCGAGGAGGCAGGTAGGGACCCTCCGGCTGTCCTGTAAGCTGTTCAGGATGCCGCCATTATGACGCCGAGCCCGCCGTGATATGATGCTGGGTTACCGTGGGACCCCGCGTTATATCATGGGAGCGGGACCAAGGACGCACTCATACGTCCTTGGTCCTTAAGGTGTTAAGGACCCTTGACGTACGCGTACGTCATGACACCTTGGTACTTAAGGACCCATGATGTACGCATACGTCATGGAGAATTCCGGCCCCCGCCGTGCACCGGGCGGGGATCGGACCGGGATGCCTGCTGAAATCATTCAGCAGGCATCCCGTGCAAACGCCCAAGGGGGTCATCAGAACCCTCATGTCGGTGATCACGGCAAATCGCAAGTGAACTCACAATTGCAATTTGCGCGATTCCGGGTCATTACGGGTCTATGGTGACCCGGAATATAAGGGGGATTGCGGTTGTCTAAGACACCCATGATCCCCCTGAAGGGATAGGAGTGAGGTGGCAGAGTTGCCACCCCTCCTATCCCTGCTATTGGTGTTCTAGACGAGACCACCAATAGCAGATCGGGGGCGGGGGGTTAACTTTCGTTTTCCCCATACTACCCACCCACAATAGGTGGGGCAGGATGGGGAAACCGGCGGGGACGAAGATCCACTTACCCATCTGAGCGGGCATTGGAGGCAGCGGGTGATGGAGATCGGCGGGCGGCGATGTCGTGCGGCTGGATCATATGGAAGCCGGTGAGTTTCCTAGCAACATCTGGAGGGTACAGTTTGAGACCACTATACAGTGGTCTCTAACTGTAGCCCTCCAGATGTTGCAAAACTACAACTCCCAGCATGCCCAGACAGCTTTTTGGGCATGCTGGAATATGTAGTTTTGCAACAGCTGGAGGGCTACAGTTAGAGACCACTATACAGTGGTTTCTAACTGTAGCCCTCCAGATCTCCCAAAACTACAACTCCTAGCATGCCCAAACAGCTGTTTGCTGTCTGGGCATGCTGGGATTTGTAGGTTTGCAACAGCTGGAGGACCACAGTTTGGAGATCCCTGTGGCCCTACAGATGTTGCAAAACTGCAAATCCCAGCATGCTCAAACAGCAAACAGCTGTCTCGGCATGCTGGGAGTTGTAGTTGTGTACCTTAAGCTATTGCATAACTGCATCTCCCAGCATGCCCTTCGGCGATCAGTACATGCTGGGAGTTGTAGTTTTGCAACAGCTGGAGGCACACTGGTTGGAAAATACTGTTAGGTAACAGAACCTAACTGAAGGTTTTCCAACCAGTGTACCTCCAGCTGTTGCAAAACTGCAACTCCCAGCATGCACGGTCTGTCAGTACATGCTGGGAGTTGAAGTTTTGAAACAGCTAGAGGTTTGCCCCCCCAGGTGAACGTACAGGGTACATTCACACGGGCAGGTTTACAGTAAGTTTCCTGCTTCAAGTTTGGGCTGCGGCAAATTTTTCGCAACAGCGCAAACTCCTAGCCGGAAACTCACCGTAACACGCCAGTGTTACCCTAAAAACACTACACTACACTAACACATAATAAAGGGTAAAACACAAAATATACACCCCCTTACACTGCCCCCCCCCCCCCGCCCCCACAATAAAAATTAAAAACATATTGTTTTGGCAGTTTTTCCAAAATGGAGCCTCCAGCTGTTGCAAAACAACAACTCTCAGCATTTCTGGACAGCCATTGACTGTCCAGGCATGCAGGGAATTTAGCAACAGCTGGAGGCACCCTGTTTGGGAATCACTGGTGTAGAATACCTCTGTGTCCACCCCTATGCAATCCCTAATTTAGTCCTCAAATGCGCATGGCGGAGCTGTGCTCTCTCACTTCGGAGCCCTGTCGTTTTTCAAGGAAACAGTTTAAGGCCACATATGGGGTATTTCCGTACTTCCGGAGAAATTACACTACAACTATTGGGGGGCGTTTTCTCCTTTTATCCCTTATGAAAAGGAAAAGTGTGGGGCTACACCAGCCTGTTAGTGTAAAAAAAAATTACATTTTACACTAACATGCCCAAAATTAGTAACGCAATTTCTCCTGAGTACGGAAATACCCCAGATGTGGGCGTAAAATGCTCTGCGGGCCTTGTAAAAATTTAAAATTTGGGGGAAAACCAGCATTTTAGGGAATTTTTTTTTCATTTACACATCCGACTTTAACAAAAAGTAATCAAACACCTGTGAGGTGTTGAGGATCACTGTACCCCTTGTTGCGTTCCTTGAGGGGTGTCGTTTCCAAAATAGTATGCCATGTGTTTTTTTTTTTTTGCTGTCCTGGCACCATAGGGGCTTTGTAAATGTGACATGCCCTCCAAAAAACATTTTAGCAAAATTTGCTTTTCAAAAGCCAAATGTGACTCCTTCTCTTCTGAGCATTGTAGTGCGCCAGCAGAGCACTTCACGTCCACACATGGAGTATTTCCATACTCAGAAAAGATGGGGTTACAAATTTTTGGGGGCATTTTGTCCTTTTATCCCTTGTAAAAATTTAAAATTTGGGGGAAAACTAGCATTTTAGTGAAAAAAATATCATTTACACATCCAACTTTAACGAAAAGTCGTCAAACACCTGTGGGGTGTTAAGGATCACTGGACCCCTTGTTAACTCTAGCCTTTGACAGCTCATCAAAATCCTCCCCAAAATCCCTAAAATCCAATTTTTAAATGTTACATATACATGTTTATATACCCATCCTACTTCTTAGTCTCTGTTAGTTTCCTGACTACCCGATCTTTGCAATGGTCCTCTTCTCTGCTGTCTATGTTCTCTATGCATGTCAGTGGAAGTTTTGAAGAAGACTGTGGCACAGACCAGGCAGTATGGATCCGCTGTCATTGGGAGAGTTTGACAGGTACGTGTTTGTTCTGTTCCTGCAGACCCAGAGGCACATTAAAACTGAGTGGGCGTGGTGTGATGTCACAAGGGGGTGTGGTCATGATATAACGACCACTGCCGCTGCCGGAACCCAACATTTATTTAGAACGCCAAGTGCTTCGGGAGATCACGGGGGCCGAGTAGGCAGGACAATTTTTTATTTATTTTTTTAAACGTAACTTTTATCTTTTCATCCACAGATCCATATGAAGGCTCGTTTTTTGTTCCACCATTTTACTTTGTAATGACACTTTTCATTTTACCATGAAATGTATGGTGAACCCCAAAAATGTTAATTCATGGTATGATGTGTCTAAAAACACTGTGTGGAATCATGAAAAATGTTTTTTCAATAGTGGCAACAATTCTGCATGCGGCAATCACATTTAATAACATTTTTGTAAAATGAAAAACGGAGGGTGGTGGGGGGTTTGACACGTTATCTTTTTTAAGGGAACATGTTTTCAAATAATTAAAATATAGGACTATTAAATGCAATTATTAGATTACATTCACTACACAATGCTATGCTACTGAATACTGCATGTTCAGTGTGATCGGTGTTCTGTTGATACAGTCTGGCTCTGGCTCTGATGCCTGACATTATCAGTGAGTGCCTGAATAATGATAGTAGCTTTCACTCACTACCTATGAAGCAAGTGTGGTTCTTGTGTGCGTTTATTAGACACTAAACTTTCCAGGGTGTCCCAGATGGAAAGGATGTACAGGTACCAATATCCACCTCTTACTACTTAGTTTTCTTGCTGCCCTATTCAGGTTGACTGTAGGACAATCACTTTCTTCATTTTTTCCCTTGTCATTTAGCACTGAGTTACAGGATAAAGAAGGAAAAGTGAGAGAAGCCGCTCAACATGTCGCAAAATGTGACCTAGACAAAGAAAATATAATGGATCCCATAGTCTTACCACCAGCAGATTGTATCACCAGCGCTTGGCTCCTGGATGTTATCTGCAAAGACCAAGATGACTACAGGAGATATCTCAGGAAGTTCTCACAGTTACTGAAACCTGGAGGACACCTGATATTAATTGGGTGTTTAGGTATGACATATTACATAATCGGTAAAGACAAGTTCCATGGTTTCTCATATGATGAGGATTTTGCCAGGAAAGCTCTAGTTGGAGAAGGATTTGTTATTGATATCTGTGTGTGTAAGAAGGCAACAGGTATAAGTCCCCTCATTGACCATAAGGCCGTCATATTCATTTCAGCTCACAAGGAGAAATAAGTCTGAAAAAAAACGTAAAGGGTTACTCCGGCGCTAAGACATCTTATCCCCTATCCAAAGGATAGGGGATAAGATGCCTGTTCGCGGGGGTCCCGCCACCGGGGACCCCCGTGTTCTTGTATGCAGCACCCCGTTACAATCAGTCCCCGGCGCATGTTCGCTCCGAGTCTGATTACTGGCGATCACTGGGCCAGAGCATTGTGACGTCATGGCCCGCCCCCATGTGACGTCATGCTCCGCCCCCTCAATGCAAGCCTATGGGAGGGGGCGTGTCAGCTGTGCTGCACGCAACATCACGGGGGTCCCCAGCGGCGAGACCCCCGCAATCAGGCATCTTAGCACCGGAGTACCCCTTTAAAACTTATAGGGTAAACATTGTAGTGAAATAAAGTCATAAAGAGAGCCTTGTTTTAATTATTATTTATTGATAGATAGCACTACATATAAACTCTGGGCATGTACACTTAAAGGGGTACTCCTGCGGGGGGGGGGGGAATTCAGATCAACTGGTAACAGAAAGTTGTTGTGGTTCGTGGCTTGGGGCAGAATTAGATTTGGCTGAAAACATTATACAGTAACTGCTTAGTCAATATATGTAGAGTAGACCATATGCCTCAGGGGTTAACAAAATGGCTGCCAACCTCCTGGTGAGTGTAGTCCTAAAATGTCTGACTAAACCATGTGGTCAGTGAATACAATTTACTCACAAAGACACTTTAACTAAACAGAATTAGTGGAGCCTGAATGTATTCATGAGCACCCAAAGCCAACCTATTAGTATGAGGAATTCTGGCAGAGTTATATCCCAGCAGTCAACAAACAATATTGACAATCACTCAGAATGCAGCAAAAGATGATAATGTTTAAGAAAACAATAAACATATTCTAGTTAAACACTTGTAATACTAACTAGATAATTATCTATGCAGTACTAAGTGCATATCACATGATGGCCATAAAGGCATATCAAGGCAATCCAAGTGATTTCATCTAGACAAATAAAGTTTTATACTTAGCATTCCAGGATCTTAGATGAAAAATCTAGATGGAAGTTTCAGCTGTTCTGGTAGATGGATCGGCCTTTGGTGACCCATGAAGCCTTGTAACCTGGAGGCCTACATCTTGGAAAATGTTCCAGCAACAGCCACAGCCAAAGGTGAAAAAAGAGAGAGACCCCCAACAATGATCAGGAAAGTCTTTTATTTAAAAGAAGCCCCTCCCAGATTCTACACCCTTCAGGTTATTCCCTATCCATAAATCACCTCCTAGAAGCAGCCAGGCCAGTCATCAACAAAGACAGGATATTCCATTGAAATGAACCCTTCCATGCTGAAACGGTGACAATTCACATGTACAGTATTCTGCACCGACTTGATGCGCAGGATTTCAAGTTGTGTTTAGTCATTCAGTTTACATTGAAATCTGCAGCAGAAAATCCTGCGCATCAAATCTGTGCAGAATACTGTATGTGTGAATAGACACTTAATCTGTTAAGCAATAACTCTGTGAAGCTTATGGTCATAAAAACCACAAATATAGCAAATGCAATGTATGTCATATTCATAGCCATAACAAAAGTTTAACAGATTTGTAAATTACTTCTATTTAAAAATCCTTAATCCTTTCAGTACTGTCACGATGCCGGCTGGCAGGTAGTGGATCCTCTGTGCCAGAGAGGGATTGGCGTGGACCGTGCTAGTGGACCGGTTCTAAGCCACTACTGGTTTTCACCAGAGCCCGCCGCAAAGCGGGATGGTCTTGCTGCGGCGGTAGTGACCAGGTCGTATCCACTAGCAACGGCTCACCTCTCTGGCTGCTGAAGATAGGCGCGGTACAAGGGAGTAGGCAAAAGCAAGGTCGGACGTAGCAGAAGGTCGGGGCAGGCAGCAAGGATCGTAGTCAGGGGCAACGGCAGAAGGTCTGGAAACACAGGCAAGGAACACACAAGGAACGCTTTCACTGGCACTAAGGCAACAAGATCCGGCAAGGGAGTGCAGGGGAAGTGAGGTGATATAGGGAAGTGCACAGGTGAATACAATAATTGGAACCACTGCGCCAATCAGCGGCGCAGTGGCCCTTTAAATCGCAGAGACCCGGCGCGCGCGCGCCCTAGGGAGCGGGGCCGCGCGCGCCGGGACAGAACAGACGGAGAGCGAGTCAGGTAGGGGAGCCGGGGTGCGCATCGCGAGCGGGCGTTACCCGCATCGCGAATCGCATCCCGGCTGGCAGCGGAATCGCAGCGCCCCGGGTCAGAGGACGTGACCGGAGCGCTGCCGCGGGGAGAGTGAAGCGAGCGCTCCGGGGAGGAGCGGGGACCCGGAGCGCTCGGCGTAACAGTACCCCCCCCCTTGGGTCTCCCCCTCTTCTTAGAGCCTGAGAACCTGAGGAGCAGACTTTTGTCTAGGATGTTGTCCTCAGGTTCCCAGGATCTCTCTTCAGGGCCACAACCCTCCCAGTCCACTAAAAAAAAATTTTTCCCTCTGACCTTTTTGGCAGCTAAAATTTCTTTGACCGAGAAGATGTCCGAGGAGCCGGAAACAGGAGTGGGAGGAACAGATTTGGGAGAAAAACGGTTGAGGATGAGTGGTTTGAGAAGAGAGACGTGAAAGGCATTAGGGATACGAAGAGAGGGAGGAAGAAGAAGTTTATAAGAGACAGGATTAATTTGACACAAAATTTTGAAAGGACCAAGATAGCGTGGTCCCAACTTGTAGCTAGGGACACGGAAGCGGACATATTTAGCGGAGAGCCATACCTTGTCTCCAGGGGAAAAAACGGGGGGAGCTCTTCTTTTCTTATCCGCGAACTTCTTCATGCGTGATGAAGCCTGTAAGAGAGAATTTTGGGTCTCTCTCCATATGATGGAAAGGTCACGAGAAATTTCATCCACAGCGGGCAGACCAGAGGGCAAGGGAGTAGGGAGGGGGGGAAGAGGGTGACGGCCGTACACCACGAAAAATGGGGATTTGGAGGAAGACTCAGAGACCCTGAAGTTATACGAGAATTCGGCCCATGGGAGGAGATCTGCCCAGTCATCCTGGCGGGAGGAAACAAAATGTCGCAAATAATCACCCAAGATCTGGTTAATCCTTTCTACTTGTCCATTGGACTGGGGATGATATGCAGAAGAAAAATTTAATTTAATCTTGAGTTGTTTACAGAGAGCCCTCCAGAATTTAGACACGAATTGGACGCCTCTATCCGAGACAATCTGCGTAGGCAACCCGTGAAGACGAAAAATGTGTACAAAAAATTGTTTAGCCAACTGAGGCGCAGAAGGAAGACCAGGAAGAGGGATGAAATGTGCCATTTTGGAGAATCGATCAACGACCACCCAAATAACAGTGTTGCCACGGGAAGGGGGTAAATCAGTAATAAAATCCATACCAATCAGAGACCAAGGCTGTTCGGGGACAGGCAGGGGATGAAGAAAACCAGCGGGCTTCTGGCGAGGAGTCTTATCCCGGGCACAGATAGTGCAGGCTCGCACAAAGTCCACAACATCCGTCTCCAGAGTCGGCCACCAATAGAAGCGGGAGATGAGTTGCACAGATTTCTTGATACCCGCATGACCTGCGAGATGGGAGGAGTGACCCCATTTGAGGATTCCGAGGCGTTGGCGAGGAGAAACAAAGGTCTTTCCTGGAGGAGTCTGCCTGATGGAGGCAGGAGAAGTGGAGATCAGGCAGTCAGGTGGAATGATGTGTTGCGGAGAGAGTTCAACTTCTGAGGCATCCGAGGAACGAGAGAGAGCATCGGCCCTAATGTTCTTATCGGCAGGACGAAAGTGAATCTCAAAATTAAATCGGGCAAAGAACAGAGACCACCGGGCCTGGCGAGGATTCAGCCGTTGGGCAGACTGGAGGTAGGAGAGGTTCTTGTGGTCGATGTAGATAATAACAGGAGAACTTGATCCCTCCAGCAGATGCCTCCATTCCTCAAGTGCTAATTTAATGGCTAGAAGCTCTCGATCCCCGATGGAGTAGTTCCTCTCCGCTGGAGAGAAGGTCCTAGAGAAAAAACCACAAGTGACAGCATGCCCGGAAGAATTTTTTTGTAGAAGAACAGCTCCAGCTCCCACTGAGGAGGCATCAACCTCCAATAGGAAGGGTTTGGAAGGGTCAGGTCTGGAGAGGACGGGAGCCGAAGAAAAGGCAGACTTGAGTCGTTTAAAGGCGTCTTCTGCTAGAGGAGGCCAGGACTTGGGATCAGCATTTTTTTTGGTTAAAGCCACGATAGGAGCCACAATGGTAGAAAAATGAGGAATAAATTGCCTGTAATAATTGGCGAACCCCAAAAAGCGTTGGATAGCACGGAGTCCGGAGGGGCGTGGCCAATCTAAGACGGCAGAGAGTTTGTCTGGATCCATCTGTAGTCCCTGGCCAGAGACCAAATATCCTAGAAAAGGAAGAGATTGGCATTCAAACAGACATTTCTCAATTTTGGCATAGAGTTGGTTGTCACGAAGTCTCTGAAGAACCATGCGGACATGCTGGCGGTGTTCTTCTAGATTGGCAGAAAAAATTAGGATATCGTCCAGATATACAACAACACAGGAGTATAACAGATCACGAAAAATTTCATTGACAAAGTCTTGGAAGACGGCAGGGGCGTTGCACAGTCCAAAGGGCATGACCAGATACTCAAAGTGTCCATCTCTGGTGTTAAATGCCGTTTTCCACTCGTCCCCCTCTCTGATGCGGATGAGGTTATAGGCGCCTCTTAAGTCCAATTTAGTGAAGATGTGGGCACCTTGGAGGCGATCAAAGAGTTCAGAGATGAGGGGTAAGGGGTAGCGGTTCTTAACCGTGATTTTATTAAGACCGCGGTAGTCAATGCAAGGACGTAGGGAGCCATCTTTTTTGGACACAAAGAAAAATCCGGCTCCGGCAGGAGAGGAGGATTTACGGATAAAGCCCTTTTTTAGATTCTCCTGGACGTATTCGGACATGGCAAGAGTCTCTGGGGCAGAGAGAGGATAAATTCTGCCCCGGGGTGGAGTAGTGCCCGGGAGGAGGTCGATAGGGCAATCATAAGGCCTGTGAGGAGGTAGAGTCTCAGCTTGTTTTTTGCAGAAAACATCCGCGAAGTCCATATAGGCCTTAGGGAGACCGGTTACTGGAGGAACCACAGAGTTACGGCAAGGGTTACTGGGAACCGGTTTTAGACAGTTCTTGGAACAAGAGGACCCCCAACTCTTGATCTCCCCAGTGGACCAATCCAGGGTAGGGGAATGAAGTTGAAGCCAGGGAAGTCCAAGGAGAATTTCCGAGGTGCAATTGGGGAGGACCAAAAGTTCAATCCTCTCATGATGAGATCCGATGCTCATAAGAAGGGGCTCCGTGCGGAAACGTATGGTACAGTCCAATCTTTCATTATTTACACAATTGATGTAGAGGGGTCTGGCGAGACTGGTCACCGGGATGTTGAACCTTTTGACGAGAGAGGCCAAAATAAAATTTCCTGCAGATCCAGAGTCCAAGAAGGCCACTGTAGAGAAGGAGAAGGCAGAGGCAGACATCCGCACAGGCACAGTAAGACGTGGAGAAGCAGAGTAGACATCAAGGACTGTCTCACCTTTGTGCGGAGTCAGCGTACGTCTTTCCAGGCGGGGAGGACGGATAGGACAATCTCTCAGGAAGTGTTCGGTACTAGCACAGTACAGGCAGAGGTTCTCCATGCGGCGTCGTGTCCTCTCTTGAGGTGTCAGGCGAGACCGGTCGACCTGCATAGCCTCCACGGCTGGAGGCACAGGAACAGATTGCAGGGGACCAGAGGAGAGAGGAGCCGAGGAGGAGAAACGCCTCGTGCGAACAGAGTCCATATCTTGGCGGAGTTCCTGACGCCTTTCGGAAAAACGCATGTCAATGCGAGTGGCTAGGTGAATAAGTTCATGTAGATTAGCAGGAATTTCTCGTGCGGCCAGAACATCTTTAATGTTGCTGGATAGGCCTTTTTTGAAGGTCGCGCAGAGGGCCTCATTATTCCAGGACAATTCTGAAGCAAGAGTACGGAATTGTACGGCATACTCGCCAACGGAAGAATTACCCTGGACCAGGTTCAACAGGGCAGTCTCAGCAGAAGAGGCTCGGGCAGGTTCCTCAAAGACACTTCGGATTTCCGAGAAGAAGGAGTGTACAGAGGCAGTGACGGGGTCATTGCGGTCCCAGAGCGGTGTGGCCCATGACAGGGCTTTTCCGGACAGAAGGCTGACTACGAAAGCCACCTTAGACCTTTCAGTGGGAAACAGGTCCGACATCATCTCCAGATGCAGGGAACATTGGGAAAGAAAGCCACGGCAAAACTTAGAGTCCCCATGAAATTTATCCGGCAAGGATAAGCGTATCCCAGGAGCGGCCACTCGCTGCGGAGGAGGTGCAGGAGCTGGCGGAGGAGATGATTGCTGAAGCTGTGGTAGAAACTGTTGTAGCATAACGGTCAGTTGAGACAGCTGTTGGCCTTGTTGCGCTATCTGTTGTGACTGCTGGGCGACCACCGTGGTGAGGTCAGCGACAACTGGCAGAGGAACTTCAGCAGGATCCATGGCCGGATCTACTGTCACGATGCCGGCTGGCAGGTAGTGGATCCTCTGTGCCAGAGAGGGATTGGCGTGGACCGTGCTAGTGGACCGGTTCTAAGCCACTACTGGTTTTCACCAGAGCCCGCCGCAAAGCGGGATGGTCTTGCTGCGGCGGTAGTGACCAGGTCGTATCCACTAGCAACGGCTCACCTCTCTGGCTGCTGAAGATAGGCGCGGTACAAGGGAGTAGGCAAAAGCAAGGTCGGACGTAGCAGAAGGTCGGGGCAGGCAGCAAGGATCGTAGTCAGGGGCAACGGCAGAAGGTCTGGAAACACAGGCAAGGAACACACAAGGAACGCTTTCACTGGCACTAAGGCAACAAGATCCGGCAAGGGAGTGCAGGGGAAGTGAGGTGATATAGGGAAGTGCACAGGTGAATACAATAATTGGAACCACTGCGCCAATCAGCGGCGCAGTGGCCCTTTAAATCGCAGAGACCCGGCGCGCGCGCGCCCTAGGGAGCGGGGCCGCGCGCGCCGGGACAGAACAGACGGAGAGCGAGTCAGGTAGGGGAGCCGGGGTGCGCATCGCGAGCGGGCGTTACCCGCATCGCGAATCGCATCCCGGCTGGCAGCGGAATCGCAGCGCCCCGGGTCAGAGGACGTGACCGGAGCGCTGCCGCGGGGAGAGTGAAGCGAGCGCTCCGGGGAGGAGCGGGGACCCGGAGCGCTCGGCGTAACAAGTACTTATCAGCTGCTGTATGCTCCACAGGAAGTTGAGTTGTTATTTTCAGTTTGACCACAGTGCTCTCTGCTGACATTCTTTTAATATAAATATATAAAACTTAACAAAACAGAAAAAACAAGCTTAGCTAGCAATAACAGAAAATAACAAACCCAAACTTTCCCCATTTTTAAACACAACAAAACCTGCCTAATCTTAACAAAGCCAGCCCATCTTAACTAAACTAACAATATTCCTGTATATATATATATATATATATATATATATATATATATATATATATATATATATATATATAGAAAGTCCATTGAAAGCGGCACATCCAGTGTAGTGAAATGGGTGCAGGCCAATTGAACCTTGGTGCTCCGGTTCTACTGGATAAGTAATGGATAAAGGCAGTGTTACGCCTAGCGCTCCGGGTCCCCGCTCCTCCCCGGAGCGCGTACGGCGTCTCTCTCTCCGCAGCGCCCCGGTCGGTCCCGCTGACCGGGAGCGCTGCCCTGTCATGGCCGTTGGGGATGCGATTCGCACAGCGGGACGCGCCCGCTCGCGAATCGCATCCCAGGTCACTTACCCGTTCCCGTCTCCTGCTGTCATGTGCTGGCACGCGCGGCTCCGCTCTCTAGGGCGCGCGCGCGCCAGCTCCCTGAGACTTAAAGGGCCAGTGTACCAATGATTGGTGCCTGGCCCAATTAGCTTAATTGGCTCCCACCTGTTCCCTGGCTATATCTAGTCTCCTCCCTTGCACTCCCTTGCCGGATCTTGTTGCCCTTGTGCCTAGTGAAAGCGTTTTGTGTGTTTAAAGCCTGTGTACCAGAACTTCTGCTATCTCCCCTGACTACGAATCTTGCCGCCTGCCCCCGACCTTCTGCTACGTCCGACTTTGCTTCTGCCTACTCCCTTGTACCGCGCCTATCTTCAGCAGCCAGAGAGGTGAGCCGTTGCTAGTGGATACGACCTGGTCACTACCGCCGCAGCAAGACCATCCCGCTTTGCGGCGGGCTCTGGTGAAAACCTGTAGTGGCTTAGAACCGGTCCACTAGCACGGTCCACGCCTATCCCTCTCTGGCACAGAGGATCCACTACCTGCCAGCCGGCATCGTGACAGTAGATCCGGCCATGGATCCCGCTGAGGTCCCTCTGCCTTATATCTCGGATATCACCACGGTGATCGCCCAGCAATCCCGACAGATCGCCCATCTATCCCACCAGCTGTCGGAAATGTCCACCATTGTGCGCCAACTTCAGTCGCAACTTCAGCAGCAATCATCTCCTCCGCCAGCTCCTGCACCCCCTCCGCAGCGAGTGGCCACTCCTAGCCTCCGCCTGTCCTTGCCGGACAAATTTAATGGGGACTCTAAGTTTTGCCGTGGCTTTCTTTCGCAATGTTCCCTGCACTTGGAGATGATGTCGGACCAGTTTCCCACTGAAAGGTCTAAGGTGGCTTTCGTAGTCAGCCTTCTCTCTGGAAAAGCCCTGTCATGGGCCACACCGCTCTGGGACCGCAATGACCCCGTCACCGCCTCTGTACACTCCTTCTTCTCGGAAATTCGAAGTGTCTTTGAGGAACCTGCCCGAGCCTCTTCTGCTGAGACTGCCCTGCTGAACCTGGTCCAGGGTAATTCCTCCGTTGGCGAGTACGCCATACAATTCCGTACCCTTGCTTCTGAACTTTCCTGGAATAATGAGGCTCTCTGCGCGACCTTTAAAAAAGGCCTATCCAGCAACATTAAAGATGTTCTGGCCGCACGAGAGACTCCTGCTAACCTGCATGAACTCATTCATCTAGCCACTCGCATTGACATGCGTTTTTCTGAGAGGCATCAAGAGCTCCGCCAGGAAAAAGACTTAGATCTCTGGACACCTCTCCCACAGTCTCCACTGCAATCTGCGCCTAGGCCTTCCGCCGAGGAGGCCATGCAAGTGGATCGGTCTCGCCTGACCCTGGAAGAGAGGAATCGCCGTAAGGAAGAGAATCTTTGTCTGTACTGTGCCAGTACTGAACATTTTTTGGTGGAGTGCCCAATCCGTCCTCCACGTCTGGGAAACGCACGCTCGCACCCAGCTCTCGTGGGTGTGGCGTCTCTTGATGCTAAGTCGACTTCTCCACGTCTCACGGTGCCTGTTCGGATTTCTACGTCAGCCAGCTCTCCCCTCTCAGCCGTGGCCTGCCTGGACTCTGGAGCTTCTGGGAATTTTATTCGGGAGTCCTTAGTGAATAAATTCCGCATTCCGGTGACCCGTCTTGTCAAGCCACTCCACATTTCCGCGGTCAACGGAGCCAGATTGGACTGCACCGTGCGTTATCGCACGGAGCCCCTCCTAATGTGCATCGGACCTCATCACGAGGAAATTGTATTTTTTGTCCTTCCTAATTGCACTTCTGAAGTTCTCCTTGGACTACCCTGGCTTCAACACCATTCCCCAACCCTGGATTGGTCCACTGGGGAGATCAAGAGTTGGGGTCCCTCTTGTTCCAAGGACTGCCTTCAACCGGTCCCCAGTACTCCCTGCCGTGACCCTGTGGTTCCTCCTGTATCCGGTCCCCCTAAGGTCATTAAGGACTCTGCCTGCCACAAGAAATGCCTCTCCCCCCCTCCCAGTCCCATCAGGCAAGCCTCTGTGTCCCCTCATGGCCCTCGTCCTGGTGTCACACTGCCCCGTGCCAAGTCCTGCCCTCTGCCCTCCCTCCCCATCCCTACTCCTGCTGTTCTGCCTGCCGTTGAGGAATCCCTCCATCCTTTCCCGGTGTCCTCATCCCAGGGGAGGCAGTTACCGGACAAAGAGAAGGGGAGACCTAAGGGGGGGGGGTACTGTTACGCCTAGCGCTCCGGGTCCCCGCTCCTCCCCGGAGCGCGTACGGCGTCTCTCTCTCCGCAGCGCCCCGGTCGGTCCCGCTGACCGGGAGCGCTGCCCTGTCATGGCCGTTGGGGATGCGATTCGCACAGCGGGACGCGCCCGCTCGCGAATCGCATCCCAGGTCACTTACCCGTTCCCGTCTCCTGCTGTCATGTGCTGGCGCGCGCGGCTCCGCTCTCTAGGGCGCGCGCGCGCCAGCTCCCTGAGACTTAAAGGGCCAGTGCACCAATGATTGGTGCCTGGCCCAATTAGCTTAATTGGCTCCCACCTGTTCCCTGGCTATATCTAGTCTCCTCCCTTGCACTCCCTTGCCGGATCTTGTTGCCCTTGTGCCTAGTGAAAGCGTTTTGTGTGTTTAAAGCCTGTGTACCAGAACTTCTGCTATCTCCCCTGACTACGAATCTTGCCGCCTGCCCCCGACCTTCTGCTACGTCCGACTTTGCTTCTGCCTACTCCCTTGTACCGCGCCTATCTTCAGCAGCCAGAGAGGTGAGCCGTTGCTAGTGGATACGACCTGGTCACTACCGCCGCAGCAAGACCATCCCGCTTTGCGGCGGGCTCTGGTGAAAACCTGTAGTGGCTTAGAACCGGTCCACTAGCACGGTCCACGCCTATCCCTCTCTGGCACAGAGGATCCACTACCTGCCAGCCGGCATCGTGACAGGCAGTACACCACAATAGTAGAATCCAAAAAGCTGTGAATTTATTCCATGATGTGAATAACAACATTATGAAATATTATGAAAGTACTAACACAACACAAACACACATACACACATTCTTTACATAAAGAAAAAAAATATATATATATAGGTTTACTTAGCTGTAACTAAATACAACCAGACTTGGTAAAACTCAACTGCACATTACATTCACAACTAATACATCACCCCCTTTAAAAAAAAAAAAAAAAAAAATTATTTTATTTTTAAAAAATAGTTTCCTCTACTACACACATATATACATATGTATATACACCTCTTTTTTCCTCTCTACACTACTATCATATAACCAATATTAAAGTAAATAATATGAAAATGCTAACTAAATCTCATTTGACTGCCAATTTTCTCTTTTTTATCCCCATCCCCTCAAAAAATAAAACAAACAATCCATACTTTATAATAATCTATACCATACAAATATATGCAAATATATACATAAACTATATACACCAACAAACCAAACTATACACCTACAAAACACATGACATCCTACACTAGACTAACCCATCACCCGCACAACCACCCACCTTGACATGGGTCTGATTCCACAGTCCATGGATATCCAGTCCAGTCCATAACTGACCCATGCCAGCCCCTCCAAACATCCACCAACCCACCAATTCCCCCACCCAACCTAATCTATACAGAAACCAACTATACAAATACAACTTAATAACATAACATAACATCATATACAAATTCAAAACAATACAATCCACCTTAGGCCCAAGTTTGGTCGCCTGTAAGCCATTTACGCAACACATATTCTGAAAACAAAACAAAAAGACTAGAGTGTACATGCATAGCCCACCACCAGGAAGAAGGATGACAAACCTGATATTAAATTTTTTAAACATTCTCCACTAACTTTTCCCTATGACTCACCCTGCTGTTATCCCTTCAACAAACTGACCCTGCACTCACCCTCTCTCTGTCCCTACATCACTGTCCCTTACCAGAAACAGGGGTACTCTACCCAAGAGATCTAGTACCTAGGGCACATCAAATGAAAACCCTCTCCACAGGAGAGAAGCCCTACTGGTACCAAGACTGCCATACTCCAAAGACCTGATCTTCCCGAGGTCACCGGTGATGTTCCTACAGACCTCAACTTCAGAGAGGACTTTCCGCTGTGTAGACACTAGACACCATGCGTTCTACGTGTGTTACCTAACTACTAAACTGACTACAAATAAAGTGCCCCGGTCTCGGCCACCCAGGGTCCTGAATGCCCCATAAGCCCATTCTGGATAGGTAAGGCCGGCAAATTGACTCCAGCCAATGGAAGCGCCCACCTGGTTGTAGAACCCTATATTAAAAGGACAATGAAGCAGGAAGTGGTCCATGCTTTCCAGTGTGTCCCCGCACTTTTCTTGGGGACATCCCAAGTCATCAGAGCTCCTAGTGCTTCAAGTTGTCCTTTACATATAGCTTCCCCTGAAAGCAGTGCCAGGCCACATCCCAAAACTTCTGGGGGATGCTTTTCATGTTTAAAAAGTACAACCCCACCCTCAGATCCTGACCTTGGCAGTCCCTGAGCGCCAGAGGCTTCTGGAAGTGGGTCAACAGAAGACATTTGCCAAGGAACTGCCTTGACTGGGTCCCAGACCCCACCGACTTATCTCCTTCAGAGTCGAGGTAGCATAAGCCGGAAGATATCCATGGGGTGTACGAAGGTCCTTTACTCGCCCTCCTGTCTCCCATTCCTGGAAGAAAGGCCGAAACCATTCCCTGCAGGAGAGTACTGTCACGATGCCGGCTGGCAGGAGGTGGATCCTCTGTGCCAGAGAGGGATTGGCGTGGACCGTGCTAGTGGACCGGTTCTAAGTCACTACTGGTATTCACCAGAGCCCGCCGCAAAGCGGGATGGTCTTGCTGCGGCGGTAGTGACCAGGTCGTATCCACTAGCAACGGCTCAACCTCTCTGACTGCTGAAGATAGGCGCGGTACAAGGGAGTAGACAGAAGCAAGGTCGGACGTAGCAGAAGGTCGGGGCAGGCAGCAAGGATCGTAGTCAGGGGCAACGGCAGGAGGTCTGGAACACAGGCTAGGAACACACAAGGGAACGCTTTCACTAGGCACAAGGGCAACAAGATCCGGCGAGGGAGTGCAGGGGAAGTGAGGTATATATATGGAGTGCACAGGTGAACACACTAATTAGAACCACTGCTCCAATGAGCGGCGCAGTGGCCCTTTAAATCGCAGAGACCCGGCGCGCGCGCGCCCTAGGGAGCGGGGCCGCGCGCGCCGGGACAGGACCGACGGAGAGCGAGTCAGGTACGGGAGCCGGGGTGCGCATCGCGAGCGGGCGCCACCCGCATCGCGAATCGCATCCCGGCTGGAGGCGGTACCGCAGCGCACCCGGTCAGTGGATCTGACCGGGGCGCTGCAGCAACGAGGATGAGGCGAGCGCTCCGGGGAGGAACGGGGACCCGGAGCGCTCGGCGTAACAGTACCCCCCCCCCCTTGGGTCTCCCCCTCTTCTTGGGGCCAAAGAACCTGAGGAACAAAAACTCTATTTTTTCGTGATGAGGTCCGATGCACATTAGGAGGGGTTCCGTGCGGTAACGCACGGCACAGTCCAATCTTTCATTGTTAACACAATTGATGTAGAGGGGTCTGGCGAGACTGGTCACAGGGACGTTGAACCTGTTGATAAGAGAGGCCAAAAAAAAATTTCCTGCAGATCCGGAATCCAAGAAGGCCATAGTAGAGAAGGAGAAGGTAGAGGCAGATATCCGCACAGGCACAGTAAGGCGTGGAGAAGCAGAGTTGACATCAAGAACTGTGTCACCTTTGTGCGGAGTCAGCGTACGTCTTTCCAGGCGGGGAGGACGGATAGGACAATCCTTCAGGAAATGTTCGGTACCGGCATAGTACAGGCAAAGATTCTCCATGCGGCGTCGTGTCCTCTCTTGAGGTGTCAAGCGAGACCGGTCAACTTGCATAGCCTCCACGGCAGGAGGCACAGGAACGGATTGCAGAGGACCAGAGGAGAGAGGAGCCGGGGGGAAAAAACGCCTCGTGCGAACAAAGTCCATATCCAGGCGGAGCTCCAGACGCCATCCGGAAGAACGCATGTCAATGCGAGTGGCAAGATGAATGAGTTCATGTAGGTTAGCAGGAGTTTCTCGTGCGGCCAGAACATCTTTAATGTTGCTGGATAGGCCTTTTTTAAAGGTCGCGCAGAGGACCTCACTATTCCAGGACAACTCGGAAGCAAGAGCACGGAACTGAATGGCGTACTCGCCAACGGAAGAAACACCCTGGGCCAGGTTCAGCAGGGCAGTCTCGGCAGAAGAAGCTCGGGCAGGCTCCTCGAAGACACCACGGACCTCAGCGAAGAAGGACTGGACTGTGGCTGTGACAGGATCATTGCGGTCCCAGAGCGGTGTGGCCCAAGACAAGGCCTTTCCAGAAAGGAGACCACGGCAGAGTCTAGAGTCCCCATCAAATTTGTCCGGCAGGGACAAGCAGGGGTTAGGAGCGGACGGACGCTGGGGAGGAGTTGCAGGAGCCGGCGGAGGAGATGGTTGTTCCAGTTGCAGCTGCTGTGTCAGTGACAGCAGCTGCTGTAACTGTGACTTCAGTTGCTGTGTCACGGTGGTCAAGCATGCCAGCTGGTGATTTCGTTGGGTGATCATCGTGGAAATGTCGGCAAGACTTGACAGCGGCACCTCAGCGGAATCCATGGCCGGATCTACTGTCACGATGCCGGCTGGCAGGAGGTGGATCCTCTGTGCCAGAGAGGGATTGGCGTGGACCGTGCTAGTGGACCGGTTCTAAGTCACTACTGGTATTCACCAGAGCCCGCCGCAAAGCGGGATGGTCTTGCTGCGGCGGTAGTGACCAGGTTGTATCCACTAGCAACGGCTCAACCTCTCTGATTGCTGAAGATAGGCGCGGTACAAGGGAGTAGACAGAAGCAAGGTCGGACGTAGCAGAAGGTCGGGGCAGGCAGCAAGGATCGTAGTCAGGGGCAACGGCAGGAGGTCTGGAACACAGGCTAGGAACACACAAGGGAACGCTTTCACTAGGCACAAGGGCAACAAGATCCGGCGAGGGAGTGCAGGGGAAGTGAGGTATATATATGGAGTGCACAGGTGAACACACTAATTAGAACCACTGCTCCAATGAGCGGCGCAGTGGCCCTTTAAATCGCAGAGACCCGGCGCGCGCGCGCCCTAGGGAGCGGGGCCGCGCGCGCCGGGACAGGACCGACGGAGAGCGAGTCAGGTACGGGAGCCGGGGTGCGCATCGCGAGCGGGCGCCACCCGCATCGCGAATCGCATCCCGGCTGGAGGCGGTACCGCAGCGCACCCGGTCAGTGGATCTGACCGGGGCGCTGCAGCAACGAGGATGAGGCGAGCGCTCCGGGGAGGAACGGGGACCCGGAGCGCTCGGCGTAACAAGTACCCACGGAGGAGCCCTCTCTGACAAGAGGTTTGAGATGTTAGCTTTCAAGAAGGTGTTCGTTAAACACCACAGGGTTTACCAAAGATAAACCCCCTAGTATCCTCGTGCGATACGTAACCTCCCTCTTGAATAGGTTCATCCTGTTCCCCCATAACAGCTGGAAAAACAGGCTGTAGATCCTAGTATAGTAAGCCTCTGGCAAGATACATACACTGTTGAGATAAATAAACAAGGAGAGCAGGTAGGATTTGATCAGGTGTACCCTTTCCCTGAGGGTCATAGACCAACCCTTCCACTGGTCAACCTTCTGAGTGGCATCCTGGAGCTTACCATCCCAGTTTTTGGTGGGATAATAATCTTGGCCGAATGTCATGCCCAAAACTTTTGCTGACTCTTGGGGCCCTGGAAGGGTGTCCGGGAGATCAAACATGGGATCTCCCCCTCCCAGCCAGAGACTCTCACACTTATCCCGGTTGATCATAGACCCGGATGCCTCCGAGAAGAGGTCCACCTCCGACATCACCACATCGATCTCCTCTCTCTCTAGGACACGAAAATGGTGACATCGTCAGCATACGCCACTACTTTCTGGGCGACATCCAGCTCCGCCAGACTCATCCCGACTCCCACCAACGGCCCACAATCTACCCTCCTTAAGAAGGGATCTATTGCAAACACGTATATAAGCGGGCTCAAAGGACAACCCTGACGGACTTACGGACTCCACCACTAAAGAGCGGCCAGACCAACCATTCACCAGCAGGAAATTCTCTGCCCCTGCATACAAAATCTTAAGCCAATTAACAAAAGTACTCAGTAAGCCATATCTTAGGAGGACGGACCAGAGGTACTTGTGGTTCACCCTATCAAATGCTTTGGCCTGATCCAGGGACAGCAAGTACCCCTTCCAGAAACCCGCACTACTCCGCTCCACTGCCTCCCTGACACTAAAGGTGCTTCGGCCAGGAACAGAGCAGTGCTGAGCCCCCGAAAGGAGCCTGGGTGCAAACTTCACCAACCTATTAAACAGTACCTTAGCCAGAAGCTTCCTGTCCGTATTGAGAAGAGCTATGGGTCTCCAATTCTCAATACGGCTTTACCCTTTGAGAGAAGAATCAGAGCTGACCTCCTCATTGACTTCGGCAGAGTGCCCGAGGAGAGACACTCATTGAATACCTCAGTCAAGAGGGAAGCTAAGGACTCCTTAAAGGTCCTGTACCACTCGGATGTTAAGCCATCCGGACCTGGCGACTTCTTAGGGGCAAGCCCCTCGATCGCCAGTCTCACTTCCTCTTCCCTGATTTCTTCTGCCAAAACATCAATGCAGGAATGATTTCAGCCAGGAAAACTGACATATTTTCTCGATCTAGATCCTTCCTTCCCATGAGGTGCTAGTAGAAGGATCTGACGACCTCCAAGATCCCTGCTCTGGACCGATTCAGAGATCATGTACTATCAATCAGTCCTGAAATTACTTTACTACTCACTGACATCTTACAGTTTCTGTAAGGGTCGGGCAAGCGGTACCTCCCAAAATCCCTCTTAAAAAACAAAGATGCGTGCCTAGCATACTGACACCTCATCAGCAAGGACTTCACTCTGGAGATATCCTCTCGGCTACCTCCAGTTGAGACAAGAAGTTCGAGTTTCCTCCTCAGACTCTGATACAAGCCGTTCCTGTTCAGGGACCTGAAGCTCGAGAGCTGACGGAAGAACCCTGTTGCCCGCTTCTTGAATATCTCCCACCACTCCAGCTTATTACTGCAAAGATCCAGTAAAGGTACCTGACTCTGAAGAAAATCCTCAAAGGACTGTCTTACCTCTGCTTCCTCCAGGAGGGATGAATTCAGCTTCCAGTAACCATTACCCATCGGGGGGGGTCGCTGAAACATTCAGGGAAAACAAAATCATACAGTGATCGGAGAATTCCACCTCAACCACGGACACTGCGGAAGAGACGGCTTCCTCCTTCAAATAAAACCTGTCTATCCTAGACCTGCGGCTACCTTGATGATAGGTGAAACCTGCGTGGCCCAAGGAGCTCCGGATGTGGGCGTCCTCTAGGCGAGCTTCTCTAGCTATGTTAATCAGTGCCACACTATCGCAAGTCAGCGGACCATTGGAGCCTCTCCTATCTTGGGACCTCATGAAATTATTGAAGTCCCCTCCAAAGATCACCTGCCGACTCGTAAAAAGAAAGGGCTTAATCCTCATAAAGAGATCTTTACGGCCCTGCTTAGTTTGGGGGGTGTAGATGTTAATGAGCCAGAGCTGTTGTCCCTTCATGAAGACATCAATGATCAGGCACCTCCCCATTTCTAGCTCAATAACCCGTCTGCATCCATCCCAGGATCTTTACCTCCGCCATCTGGTGTTACCTCCCCCCCTGAATAAACTGCCCCAGAGGATGGAGGCTAGGCACCTCCTGGAGACCGCACCGCCTCCTGACCATCGAGAGGAGGAGGGGAGACAGTGTCCCCGAGGGCCTCATACCGATTCGAAAGGACGATCAGAGGGTTGGAGACTGAGTTGTTCCTTCTATAGTCTGAGGCAACAACTGAAGAGGAGGGGGGCGCCACCTTACTCTTTCCCTTCTTCCTCCTCTTCTTTTTCTGGCCACCATTTACTGTCTGCCCCTCCTCCTCCTCATCCACAGTTTTGGATTCAGAGGCATTACTGGAGGAAGGAGCATCTTTACCTTCTTCCCTAAGCAGTCTTCCTATCTCCTCGTCCAGTTCAGCCTCACCCAAAGCCTCAGAGTTATTCTGACCTCCTTCTTAACCAGTGTCTGGAGTGGGACCCCGAGCTACCCCTGGCACCTTGGCATTCTCAAGGGCCCTCTCCTACCTGCGCTTCTCCTCTCGCCTCCGCATAGAGGGGGTCTTTTGTTTTACCTTAACTAACTTTGGTGCCCCCTATCCTCCACTGGTCCCCTCCCCCGCCGGGGAAACCGTTAGGCTTTCCCCAGCCGGAGCAGTTACAGCGTTAGAGAACGAGCACGGACACTGGCTGAACGGTTGACCTAAGTCACCACACAAGTTACACCGAATCACAGCAGGTGACCCACCCTACAGCAGAGGATATATATCTGCTGAGTGCAGTTGGCACTGAAGTGGTTTGGGTCACTACACCTGTGATACAGCTTTGCTGCCCCTGGTAGAAGATCTGAATCCTGTCGCGCCCCAGGAAGGCGGCCAAAGGGATTTGGGTGACCGTATTTCCTGCACGTCTCTGAGACGGACGGAAAGCGTCCAGGTCCCAGACCATATATTGTGCTCATCAAAGTTCTTCGGGGGGGACGTCTGTCACCTCCCCGTACCTGCCCAGCCAGGTCATAATGTCATAACAAGAAAGGGACTTGTTACAGGTTAAAACGGTCACTTTTCTTACCATACTCTGGCAAGATACCACTTTTACAATAAAATCTCGCCATCCGGGCTCATTTTTCACCAGCTTATAATTAGACCAGAAGAGATCTAGTCCCTCCGGCCTAACAAAGCTGATGTCAAATTCAGAAGAGCCGAAAGGGTGGATCAGGGCAAAGATGTCCCCAGCCCTGAAACCCATCTGGAAGAGAAGCTCCACCACCTTGCCCCTTTGGGAGCACGCATCTTCGCCTTTCCAGACCAGATGGGCCACATTCCTGCTACCTACCTCCTGCCAGGGTTTCTGGAGGGACCATAAGGTCTCCCCATTTCTCTCTTGGAATGCTTCCAGACCATGCCTCTCCGCCCAGAAAGATAGGTCCATCTCCTTTCTCCTCTCTTTAGTGCCTCCAGGGGGCACCTTTGCAACTGACTGTCATCAGATTCAAGATGTAAAGATCCCACTGAACAACCAGCCGCCATGCTGGCATAACTCCTGGCGACCGAGGGGGCAGCCGGACCAGACCCTGTCCCTACGGCCCCGGCTAAACCAACTGTACTGCCACAAAATGTCACTTTTATCCACACCACTACTACTCCTCTCATTCACTCCACTATCACCCCTCCCATCTGCACCACTCCTACTCCTCCCATCTACACCACCACCACTCCTCCCCTTCAATCCACCACCACTCCTCCCATTCAATCCACCACCACTCTCACTCACTCCACTGCCACTCCTCCCATCTGCACCACTGCCACCCAACCCATTCACTCCACTACCACTCCTCCCATTCACTCCATTACCACTCCTCCCATTCACTCCACCATCATTCCCACATACACCCGTCTCATCCACAGCACTACCACTCCCATCATTCACACACCCTGTAATGACATTGATTTTGGTTTTATTAGCAGTGTTATTGGAATCAGCAGCTGCTTCACCCACTACCTCTGGGCTAGCCAGGACGTGCTTTAGCTGGAACTTCTTTGTCGGCGATGCTGATTCCTCCTCCATTTGGGACGTCACAACAGACGTCACATTCCGAGGCTGAGGCTGCCCCTCAAGGCGCACCTCTGCCCCTCCTCCTGCCACTGACTTGCAGGGACCCCCCCTTCCTCACAGGGGAAATCCCTACAGCGTCCACGCCACACACTGCGTCTGACCGCACGGGCTCAGCAGCATGTCCCGGTGCCCAGATACCCCCTCTAAGGGGAATGCCCTGCAGAGCTGATAACAATGCCAGAGACACCCACCATTAGACCATCCTGCTCTTCCCTACCAGCAGGATGGGTGACTGTAGCACCTGCGGCCATGTTGGATGCAGCACTATACCCCCGTGCTGATCCCGTTCCACAGCAGAAGCGGCATCTGGCAGGGTAGGGGCCCAGCAGCCTGAACCAACTTTCCAGGTGGCCCAGACTGCTGGATAGGGGAGAAGACAAACATGACTTGCTCCTCAGCCTTTTTCTTCTTCCTGTTCTTTTTCTTCTTCTTGCTCTCCTCAGGGCCCAGGCCAAAGCTGAAATTCTCCAGATGGGTGGGTGACTCCTGCATCACTATAGCCCGCAGGAGCCCCCCACCGACCGGGCTGCTGTCACCGCCATCACTACTGTCACTTTCCTCTGAGGTGGTTGATAAGGCGACTTGGGCAGGGTTGATATATTCCACACTCGGGGTGACAGAGGTCTCACATACATCTCCCTCACTCTCATCTCCCTCACTGCTGCCATCTCCCTCACCATCTTCTCCTCTGTATCACACAGGCATTCTTCCTCTTCCTCCTTCACAGGGGTCCGCATGATTTTAAAGCGGTCCTCGTTTTTTAATTTCTTTTAAAACATGCCCGCTCCCTCTGTGATCAGCTTTCGGGCTCTCACCACCTCCTGCTCCTCTGCCTTCAGCTCGCACAATCTAGCAGCAAACTTAGCCCTCATGGCCTTGGCAGAGTGATCTTTCTGGTAGCAGGCAAACTTCAGATATTTCCTTAGAACTTTCAGCTTCTTTCCCAGCTGCTTATATTCCACCAGCTTTGCCTGCATGCGGGAACAGAAAGTGGCTAGCGACTCCCTGGGTCCCTTCACCCCCCATTGCTGGGGTTCCATAACATTAGACACAGTTCCCGAAGACATAACAGTTATTTTCCTACCGGATGCCTTGTGGTTTCCAGCAACGGACGCGGGAGTGGGCTCCACATTATTGTGGAGCCTGCTGGATCTTCTTACCCCGTCCTGGGAATCGTCCGTAACTCTCTCACTCCCACCCCCACCGGCCTAGTACGGGAGGTGGAAGCCCGGGGCTCCATAGCAGGAGGATCTTCCCAGGAGGCTGCCACACTCCTGGGGAAAAGGCTGTTGGAAACACTGCTTCTCTCCTCTCTCTCTGGACAACTGAGGAAGTCAGACACACCCAACTGCTCTTGGCTGCTGTGTTCCACAGGAAGTGCTCTCTGCTGACATCACTGTCTGTGTCAGGAACTGTTCAGAGTAGGAGCAAATCCCCATAGCAAATCTCACCTGCTTTGGACAGTTCCTGACATGGACAGAGGTGTCAGCAGAGATCACTGTGGTCAGACTGGAAAGAAGTACACACCTTCCTCTGGCACATATAGCAGCTGATAAGCACTGTAAGGATTAAGATTTTTATATAGAAGTCATTTGCAAATCTGTATTACTTTCTGGCACCAGTTGATTTGAAAACCTTTTTTTTTTTTCTTACCAGAGTACCCCTTTAAGTGTACATGTCTCAAGTTTATATGTAATCATATATATTAATAAATAATAATTTAAACAAAGCTCTCTTAATAACTTTACTAACCTACAAGATTTGTGGTCAATCCTGATGATTTATTAGTTTATGGCTAGTAAATTATATATGTATATGCTAATATAATTGTTCAGTTTTTTAATCTAAAAGATGCTGTGTATTCTTATGAATATTAAAGGAAATCTGTCATCAGTGTCACCTAGACTAACCTGATGACCAACTGATGACAATAATACTTACCTTGTCCCGTTCTGTGCTGTCGTTCTCCAGCAATCCTCTTCAGTATCTTCAGCTCTGGGCCTGACTTGAAGCATGGGCGGCGCTTAGTGATGTCACCGCTGCTGTTCTCTGCTGGGTCCCACTGCTAGCAAACAGCAGTGGTGACGTCACTTAGCTCCACCTATGCTCCAGGTCAGCCTGGAGCTGAAGATACCAAAGAGGATTACTGAAGAATGAAAGCACAGAATGGGACAAGGTAAGTATTGTTGCCCTCAATGTCACCTGTGCTACCTGTCTGTACTGACAGATTAGTGCAGGTGACAGATTTCCTTTAAAATGGATGCTTATTCTTTTAAAACTTAATTTTATTTAACCTTAGGTTATATGCTATAAATATATAGGACCTTATTATAAACTAATAATGGCACCTCAATCTCATGATTATTTTGTCATCAAAAGAGTTGCTTTGTTTTGTTCCCCAATTTTCTTTATATTATTAATGCAAATAAAGTAAATCTGTTCACTTTTAACTGTTTGTTCTCTTTATTGGGTGGGGACTTTATCACTGATATGCCTTGTATTTTTTTTATAAACTTTGCTTTATGTACAGTATTGGGTGCAATGTTTTTGTGGTGCGCCACTGGGTATGAAGGTGAGGTGTATTGTCGTACTTACTGTGGGCTTCAAAAATGAATCACTATGTTTAATAGAATAATAGCATGATGTGTATGCCATGTTGTATGTTCTAAATAGACCACAGTGTATTGTAAAGTTCTCTACAAGTGCCAGTCTGGGAGAAAAATACTTCTTGTCTCCTTAGACATTTATGGCTGTTTAGATAAGACAGATAAGAGGGCTAGTTAGCCAGTCTTGTGAATGTTATTCTGACTAACAATTAATTACCCAATTGACTAAACACAGAGAGATTCACACTTCTATGTTATTCTTATCTCTCCAATAAATTTGGATGTCTAGGTAGGCTCCAAAATGTCTATGAGAGTCCAGGTTTTAATTACTTATGTATGTCAAAAATAATCCCTGAATTTTTTATTATGGCTCCATACTTCAAGTATGGAATGTGGGTTTGAGACCAGTTATTGACAGTTAACACTTAATGGTAATGATGCTTATTGTTTATACAATAGCACCCCTAGCGTATGGGTAATTGACATTATACCGTTCTGCCCACCGACGGTAATCCGGGCAGAATGAGGGAACTGTAGCGTGACCAGCGGCGGTGGAGGTCCCTTACCTGACCGGTGGCGGCGAGCGACGATGACGTTTGGCTCCCTCGTGCGGCTCCCTGGCGAAGACTACGGAAGCCAGTGAGTGGTTGCCTAGCAACATCTGGGGGGCTAAAGTTTGGATACCACTACACAGACAGCCGTTTGGGCATGCTGGGATTTGTAGTTTTGCAAGATTTAGTTTTAGAGTTCACTGTGCAGTGGTCTCTAAACTGTGGCCCTCCAGATCTTGCAAAACTACAACTCCCAGCATGCCCACACAGCAGTTTGCTGTCTAGGCATGCTGGGCTTTGTAGTTTTGCAACATCTGGAGGGCCACAGTCCACTGTTCCAAAGATCTATCAAACGCCAGTGGGGTGTAAATGCTCACTGCACCACTTATTAAATTCTGTGGGGGGTGTAGTTTCCAAAGTGGGGTCACATGTGGGGGATCCACTGTTCTGGCACCACGTGGGGCTTTGTAAACGCACAAGGCCCCTGACTTCTATTCCAACCAAATTCTCTCTCCATAGGCTCAATGGTGCTCCTTCTCTTCTGAGCATTGTAGTTCGCCCGCAGAGCACTTGACGTCCACAAATGGGGTATTTCCATACTCAGAAGAAATTGGGTTACAAATTTTGGGGGGCATTTTCTCCTATTACCCCATGCAGAAATGTAAAACTTGGGGAAAAAACAGCATTTTAGTGAAAAAAAAATATTCATTTACGCATCAAACTTTTACTAAACGTCGTCAAACACCTGTGGGGTATTAAGGCTCGCTGGACCCCTTGATATGTTCCTTGAGGGGTGTAGTCTCCAAAATAGTATGTCATGTGTATTTTTTGTTGTTGCTGTTCTGGCACCACAGGGGCTTCCTAAATGTGACATGCCCCCAAAAAACATTTCAGCAAAATTTGCTTTGCAAAAGCTAAATGTGACTCCTTCTCTTCTGAGCATTGTAGTGCGCCCGCAGTGCACTTGACATCCACACATGGGGTATTTCCATACTCAGAAGAGATGTGGTTACAAATTTTGGGGACATTTTCTCCTATTACTCCTTGTAGAAATGTAAAATTTGGGAAAAAACTGAATTTTAGTGAAAAAATTTCATTTACACGTCCAAATTTAAGGAAAATTCGTCAAACACATGTGGGGTGTTAAGGCTCACTTGACCCCTTGTTACGTTCCCAGAGGGGTGTAGTTTCCAAAATAGTATGCCATGTGGGGGTTTTCTTGCTGTTCTGGCACCATGAGGGCTTCCTAAATGTGACAAAAACCATTTCAGAAAAACTCACTCTCAAATATCCCATTGCCGCTCCTTCCCTTCGGAGCCGTCTAGTGCACCCACAGAACACTTCACATACACATATGAGATATTTCCTTACTTGAGAGAAACTGGGTTACACATTTTAGGGAGATTTTTCTCCTTTTACCCCTTGTAAAAATTCCAAAACTGGGTCTACAAGAACATGCGAGTGTAAATAATGAAGATTTTGAATTTTCTCCTTCACTTTGTTGCTATTCCCGTGAAACACCTAAAGGGTTAACACACTTACTGAATGTTATTTTGGATACTTTTAGGGGTGCAGTTTTTATAATGGGGTCATTTGTGGGGTATTTCATATATGAATCCCCCTCAAATACACTTCAAAACTGAACTGGTCCCTGAAGAATTCAGATTTTGAAAATTTCGTGAAAAATTTGAAAATTGCTGCTATACTTTGAAGCCCGCTGATGTCTTCCAAAAGTAAAACATGTCAACTTTATGAAGCAATCATAAAGTAGGCATATTGTATATGTGAATCAATATATAATTTATTTGGGATGTCCATTTTTCTTATAAGCAGATTGTTTCAAAGTTAAAAAAAATGGAAAATTTTCACATTTTTCATCAAATTTAGGAATTTTTCACCAAGTAATGATGCAAGTATCGACAAAATTTTACTAAAAACGTAAAGTAGAATATTTCAAGAAAAAACATTCTCGGAATCAGAATGAAAAGCAAAAGTATCCCAGAGTTATTAAAGGGGTACTCCGGCGCTAAGACATGTTATCCCCTATCAAATGGATAGGAGATAAGATGCCTGATCTCGGTGGTACTGCCGCACCCCGTTATAATCAGTCCCTGGAGCATGTTTGCTCCGGGTCTGATTACTGGCGATCACGGGGGCCGGAGCATTGTGACGTCATGGCCCCGCCCCCGTGTGATGTCACAATGCTCTGGCCCCCATGATCACCAGTAATCAGACCCGGAGCAAACATGCTCCAGGGACTGATTATAACGGGGTGCTGTGTGCAAGGTCACAAGGGTCCCCAGCGGCGGGAGCCCCACGATCAGGTATCTTATCCCCTATCCTTTGGATAGGGTATAAGATGTCTTAGAGCCGGAGTACCCCTTTAATGCTTAAAGTGACAGTGGTCAGATTTGCAAACAAGGCCTGCGTCCTTAAGGTGAAAATGAGCTGCGTCCTTAAGGGGTTAAAGGGGTATTCCACGAAAAAAAAACAAAAAAAAAACATGCAGTTCTATTTTTCCTTTGAAAATAACATAATTGATGTTACAGAAAATAACTGTTTGTGAAGGCTCCTATTCTGATGTGTTTCAAGAATACCACATTTCTCCTATGTATTTAACAGTGGCTACATAGAAATTATCAGCCAAGTGTCAAGTAGGTGCAGCTGTGTAGCTCTAATACCAGAGCCTGTCACACCTCCTTACTTGCTCTCATACACCAGCCTCTCCTAGACATATAGGACTCTTTACATCAATCAAGGCGGGGCTAGGAGGTGAGGATAAAGGAGGAGATATCCCAGGCTGTGTGACTTGAGCAACTCATCTCTGCCACCTTTACACTTGGCTGAGAAATAAAAAAGCTATTTTATACATTTGGCAACCACGGTCAGCTTCAGGAAAAATGCTATCCAATGATGTCTGCAACTCTTAGCAGCAAATAGAGTTGATCCCCTTTAAGGACTTTAACCCCTTCCCATAAATGGACGTAATTGTACGTCCATTTTTTCGCTGACTTTCGACAAATGGACATACAATCATGTCCATTCACGATCACTGCGCCGCGGGTGTGCGGGCGGTGATCGCTGGGCACCCGCTGCAACTGTCAGGAGGGGAGCGGGGCTCCGATCCTGACAGTTAACCCCTTCAGTGCTGTGGACAGCAACAACGAGGGTGCTCCCTCTGTTCTCCTGTGAGACCACGCAATGCGATTGCGGGGTCTCATTGGTAGCCATGGAAATCAGAGACCTCCGAACGGCCTCTGATTACCTAGGTACAGAAGCCGATCAGGCTCTGCCCGAGGCAGTTACACTGATAGGCATAATGCATTGCAGTACAGATCTGTACTGCAATATATTATAAGTGTCAAGTCCCCTAGTGGGACAGTAAAAAAAAAAAAGAAAAGTTATTATAAAGGAAAAAAAAAGGTATAAATATGAAGTAAACAATAAATATAAAATAAATAAATAAATAAACACACACAATCCCCCTTTCCCCCATGATGCATTTTTTTGCCCCCCCCCCCAAACAAAAAAAACTACATTTAAAAAAAAATGATATATGCATATATATATATATATATATATATATATATATATATATATATATACATTTGGTATCGCCCTGTCCATAATAACCCAAGTAATAAAACAATCACATTTTTTCACCCGTACAATGTACGCCTTAAAAAAAAAATAGAAAACTCGCCAAATTTACTGCTTTATGTTAATGCTGCGTCTGCAAAAGGAAATTAAAAAGTGATTAAAATGTTGCATGTACCCCCAAATGGTACCACAAAAAATGCCAACTCATCCCCAAAATAATGTGCCCTCACACAACGTTGTCAGAAAATGGTGACGTACAAACATGATTTTTTTTTAAACGTTTTTCAAAAGTTTCTATAGTATAAATATAATAAAAAATAATTATAAAAGAATACCGGTGCTACAATAATGTAAATATTTATTGGATAAATAATGAACAATTAGCTAAAAAAGGAATAAAATTGGATATGATAAAATAGGTTGTTACTCAAATAAGCGCTAATATCCTAAAACTCCAGTGATGTCCTCCTAAGGTCAAGGTGGAGGAACGGAGGTGCTGGAGAGACAGAAAGAACGTAATAGGTATAAAAGGAAAAAGTGATGTATTGAGATTTAAAGGCTCCTTTTTTGTCATCTCTCACACTTGTAGTGACGTCACTGTAGCAGCACAAATTCAAGATTACCCATCATTTACCGTGCAGCTGGAATGGGATCTGGTAGAGACGCCATTGGCCGGGGCTGTCTTCCTGTCTTCAAATCAACGCACTGGAGCTCACAGGACACATCAAAGGAGGGTGCTGACATCCCAGGATCAAACACAAGGTACCCCCTTTTTTCAATAGGATCCCCGCCTAAAGAAACCCCGAGTTAATATACATGGTGGAGCTCCTCTCTATTACATTATTTTTTCCTTGCAAGCACGAGCGCAGGTGCAGAGCATCGCACCAGCGCATCGGCATCCCAAACCTAGTACTAAACTGCATGTACATTGTTTATTAGCAATTACACAAAGAAGACAGTATACCGGTATAATAATTATTTGACAGTTACAGGATCTAAGAAACAGACATGTTTATGTGACCCATTGTGTATCTCGGAGCCGTAAAAACTGCAGAGGATCACACCTACACAATTGACTCTACTCATACTTTACTGTATCCAACGTTTTTTTCAGCCTTCTAAGCTGTGTAAGTAGGAGATCCATTATACAGCCATTCAGTTTTTTTGTTATTTGCTGTTTTCTCATTAGAAAGCAAAGACCATTTTCCAATATACTAACCAACAAGTGTTCCTACTCCCCCCTTTCCTTCCATATTTTTTGATATTCTAGAATACTCACTAACAGAAGTGTTATATGGAATTTGCAATCTCAACCAAAAGCATATAAGTCTCAGATAGACTACATGCCGGAGAAGCAGTACGCCCTGTATACACTAAGTATGTCTCTTTGCTTTTTTCCCCTCATCAAACCCTATGACAATTGTCTAAATACTCAATACATCTTTCAAATATATATTCACCATTTTTACGGGTCCTATTTTTACAACCCATTTCAAATACACCTCATGTTTTGCTGATGTACAGTCCACATCACTAGCAGGTAATATGTCACATGCCCATTGATACTATTTATAAATACACAGTGTATAATAATAATATAAGAAGTATCTCATTTAACCTCTTAAGGACGCAGGGCGTGACCCCACATCCCACCGGGTCAGTCCCGTCTGCTATTCATAGCCGGGACCCTGGGCTAATAGCGTGCGGCACCAATCGTGCCACGCACTATTAACCCTTCAGACGCGGCGATCAAAGTTGATCGCCGTGCTGAAAATGAAAGTAAACACTTCCCGGAAACTCAGTGGGGCTGATCGGGACTATTGAGATAAAATCGCAATGTCCCGATCAGCTAGAACGCGAGCGGAGGCCCCCTTAAGTTGCTCCGTCATGTCCGATCTAGGTTTGATTACTCCAAGCCTGAGCTACTGGCTTGAGCAATCGAGCCCCTATCTCGCTGATCCATGCCAAGCTATGGCTTTGCAGGGATCAGTATAAAAAAATCAGTGTGTGCAGTGCTATAACCCCCTATGGGAGGAAAAGTAAAAAATAATTAACAAAGGTCATTTAACCCCTTCCCTAATAAAAGTTTGAATCACCCCCCTTTTCCCATAAAAAAAACTGTGTAAAAAAAAAAAAACATATGTGGTATTGCCACGTGCGTAAATGTCCGAGCTATAAAAATATATCATTAATTAAACTCCAAAATAGCATATTTTTTGGTCACTTTTTATATCATAAAAAATGAATAAAAGCGATCAAAAAGTCCGATCAATGCAAAAATGGTACCGATAAAAATTTCAGAACACGGCGCAAAAAATTAGCCATCATACCGGCCCGTACGCGGGAAAATAAAAAAGTTATAGGGGTCAGAAGATGACAATTTTAAACGTATAAATTTTCCTGCATGTAGTTATGATTTTTTCCGAAGTCCGACAATATCCAACCTATCTAAGTAGGGTATCATTTTAACCGTATGGACCTACAGAATAAAGATAAAGGGTTATTTTTACCAAAAAATGCACTGCGGGGAAAAGGAAGCCCCCAAATTTACGAAATGAAAATTTTTCGTCAATTTTGTCGCACAATTTATTTTTTTTCTGTTTCGCCGTGGATTTTTTGGTGAAATGACTAATGTCACTGCAAACTAGAAATGATGGCGGAAAAAATATGCTATCATATGGAATTTTATGTGCAAAATTGAAAGTGTTATGATTTTTAGAAGGTGATGAGGAAAAAATGAAAATGCAAAAACGGAAAAACGTCCTTAAGAGGTTAAATACCTACAGGTTCTAATCGCTGCCACTGTTACTCACATCGATACTTTCATTTCCCCAAGATACAGCTGCGAATCTCCTCTGCTATAATCCTGCTGCTAGGTACGAGCAGCACATAGACTTTTTGCCTCACAGTTATTTAAATCTCAATACATCACTTTTTCCTCTTATACCTATTACGTTCTTTCTGTCTCCCCAGCTCCTCCGTTCCTCCACCTTGACCTCAGGAGGACATCACTGGAGTTTTAGAATATTACCGCTTATTTGAGTGACAACCTATTTTATCATATCCAATTTTATTGCTTTTTTATCTAATTGTTCATTATTTATCCAATAAATATTTACATTATTATAGTGCCAGTATTCTTTTGTAATTATGTTTATCTAACTTGAAATACCTTTATGGAACACAGGAATCCATAATTAATACCTGGCAGTTTTACACTATTGCAATTTTTGGAAGCGCTGATATATATATATATATATATATATATATATATATATATATATAAACATATATTTTTTGATAATAAAAAATAAAAAAGGATAGTGTAGCTCACTATAGCAGAATTCGTCCCCAAGGTTACTGGTGTTGCCTATACCCCAAATAGGTCTGATAATGTATCAAGAAAATATCATGTAATGAAAATGATACAAACCAGTCCTCAAAGGTGCGTAGAAAGGAGTGTTAGAAAAATAATTATATATCATATAGCAATAAAACAATTAATTATAACAATTTATTAAATACATGTATATGGAGCTGAGATCTAGCGCAGGGCCCCTGCGCAGACTCAACAATGACAATAGTAAACCATGCTAGAAATGGATAAAAATATAAAATAGATAGTATAAGTAGTAATAATTAGGACCACTTAATATTGGAAGTATTCCCCAATGGCTATATAATGTTCCTCTGTTCCATAGATCTTTAGATAGCTATGTAAAAAAATTTCTTAACAAGTCCCACAGTTAGTAATAGTAGTCAGATTGTGGGGTGCATAGCAAATCCAACCTCCCGGTCAACCTAGTGTAGTTATACTCACTCCTGTGCTTTGTCCTATTGGCCTGGGGTCATGTGATCAGTGGCGTTGCTAGGGTTGGTGTCACCCGGTGCGGTAGAAAATGGTGTCACCCCCACACCTCCCCCCAGTAAGTTTTTAGCCTGTTGTGACAGACACCACTGTTGTAGCGCATTGTGAGAAATTCCAGTATAATAATCAGATATATCAGCTGCCACAGAATAGGAAAGTGTTAAAGAAGTTTTCACCATTTAAATATACAGCTCCCAGAATTACTTAAAGGGGTACTCCACTGGAAAACATTTTCTTTTATATCAAATGGTGCCAGAAAGTTAAACAGATTTTTAAATTACTTCTATTTAAAATCTTAATCCTTACAGTACTTATAAGCTGTTGTATTCTCCACAGGAAGTTGTGTAGTTCTTTCCAGTCTGTCCACAGTGCTCTGTCTGTCCATGTTAGGAACTGTCCAGAGCAGGATTGGTTTGCTATGGGCATTTGCTCCTACTATGGACAGTTCTTGACATGGACAGAGGTGTCGGCACAGAGCACTGTGGTCAGACAGAAAATAAATTAAACAAGAAAAGAACTTCCTGTGAATCACTTATACAGCAGCTAATAAGTACTGGAAGGATTACAATTTTTAAGTAGAAGTCATTTATAAATCTGTTTAACTTTGTAGCACCAGTTGACTAAATTTTTTTTTTCCAGTAGAGTACTCCTTTATGCAGTGGTGAGGTTATGCTGGGAGTTGTAGTTTCACTCATCATAACTGTAGAACTGACAAGTGACTACAGCTCTGATAGGACACAGAGAGGAGAATGTACAATGATATCAGTGACTACAGGTGACGTCTTCTCTATAGTGAGGAGAATGTACAATGATATCAGTGACTACAGGTGACGTCTTCTCTATAGTGAGGAGAATACACAATGATATCAGTGATTACAGGTGACGTCTTCTATAGTGAGGAGAATACACAATGATATCAGTGACTACAGGTGACGTCTTCTCTACAGTGAGGAGAATACACAATGATATCAGTGACTACAGGTGACGTCTTCTCTATAGTGAGGAGAATGTACAATGATATATGTGACTACAGGTGACGTCTTCTCTATAGTGAGGAGAATACAGAATGATATCAGTGACTACAGGTGGCGTCTTCTCTATAGTGAGGAGAATGTACAATGATATCAGTGATTACAGGTGACGTCTTTTCTATAATGAGGAGAATACACAATGATATCAGTGACTACAGGTGACATCTTCTCTATAGTGAGGAGAATACACAATCACATCAGTGACTACAGGTGATTTCTTTACTATAGGGAGGAGAATACACAATTATATCAGTGATTACAGGTGACGTCTTCTCTATAGTGAGGAGAATACACAATTATATCAGTGATTACAGGTGACGTCTTCTCTATAGTGAGGAGAATACACAATGATATCAGTGACTACAGGTGACGTCTTCTCTATAGTCTTCACTTATCTAATTCAGAAGAAACATACCGCCTGGTCCAGCTAAAACTTCTCTCTGCAGAATGTGACGCCCAGACGTCTCCTCACTAAGTCAGCGCATTCTCATCCTCTATATGAAAACAAGTGTCACGATGCCGGCTGGCAGGAGGTGGATCCTCTGTGCCAGAGAGGGATTGGCGTGGACCGTGCTAGTGGACCGGTTCTAAGTTACTACTGGTGTTCACCAGAGCCCGCCGCAAAGCGGGATGGTCTTGCTGCGGCGGTAGTAACCAGGTCGTATCCACTAGCAACGGCTCAACCTCTCTGACTGCTGAAGATAGGCGCGGTACAAGGGAGTAGACAAAAGCAAGGTCGGACGTAGCAGAAGGTCGGGGCAGGCAGCAAGGATCGTAGTCAGGGGCAACGGCAGGAGGTCTGGAACACAGGCTAGGAACACACAAGGGAACGCTTTCACTAGGCACAAGGGCAACAAGATCCGGCGAGGGAGTGCAGGGAAAGTGAGGTATACATAGGGAGTGCACAGGTGAAGACACTAATTGGAACCACTGCGCCAATCAGTGGCGCAGTGGCCCTTTAAATCGCAAAGACCCGGCGCGCGCGCGCCCTAGGGAGCGGGGCCGCGCGCGCCGGGACAGGACCGAGGGAGAGCGAGTCAGGTACGGAAGCCGGGGTGCGCATCGCGAGCGGGCGCCACCCGCATCGCGAATCGCATCCCGGCTGGAGGCGGTATCGCAGCGCACCCGGTCAGTGGATCTGACCGGGGCGCTGCCGTAGCGAGGATGTTGCGAGCGCTCCGGGGAGGAGCGGGGACCCGGAGCGCTCGGCGTAACAGTACCCCCCCCCTTGGGTCTCCCCCTCTTCTTAGAGCCTGAGAACCTGAGGACCAGACTTTTATCTAGGATATTGTCCTCAGGTTCCCAGGATCTCTCTTCAGGACCACAGCCCTCCCAGTCCACTAAAAAAAAAGTTTTTCCTCTGACCTTTTTGGAGGCCAGTATCTCCTTTACGGTGAAGATGTCTGAAGAACCGGAGACAGGAGTAGGAGAAATAAGTTTGGGAGAGAAACGGTTGATGATGAGTGGTTTAAGAAGAGAGACATGAAAGGCATTAGGAATACGAAGAGAAGGAGGAAGAAGAAGTTTGTAAGAGACAGGATTAATTTGGCACAAGATTTTGAAAGGACCAAGATAGCGTGGTCCCAATTTGTAGCTGGGAACACGGAAGCGGACATATTTAGCGGAGAGCCATACCTTGTCTCTGGGAGAAAAAATGGGGGGAGCTCTTCTTTTCTTATCAGCAAACTTCTTCATGCGTGATGAAGCCTGTAAGAGAGAATTTTGGGTCTCTTTCCATATGGTGAAAAGATCACTGTTACGCCGAGCGCTCCGGGTCCCCGCTCCTCCCCGGAGCGCTCGCTACACTCTCCTCACTGCAGCGCTCCGGTCAGTTCCACTGACCCGGGGCGCTGCGATACCGCCTCCAGCCGGGATGCGATTCGCGATGCGGGTAGCGCCCGCTCGCGATGCGCACCCCGGCTCCCGTACCTGACTCGCTCTCCGTCAGTCCTGTCCCGGCGCGCGCGGCCCCGCTCCCGTCACCCTCTTCCTCCCCTCCCTACCCCCTTGCCCTCTGGTCTGCCCGCTGTGGATGAAATTTCTCGTGATCTTTCCATCATATGGAGAGAGACCCAAAATTCTCTCTTACAGGCTTCTTCACGCATGAAGAAATTCGCGGATAAGAAAAGAAGAGCTCCTCCCATTTTTTCCCCTGGAGACAAGGTATGGCTCTCCGCTAAATATGTCCGCTTCCGTGTCCCTAGCTATAAGTTGGGACCACGCTATCTTGGTCCTTTCAAAATTTTGCGCCAGATTAATCCTGTCTCTTACAAACTTCTTCTTCCTCCTTCTCTTCGTATTCCTAATGCCTTTCACGTTTCTCTTCTTAAACCACTTATCATTAACCGTTTCTCTCCCAAATCTGTTCCTCCCACTCCTGTCTCCAGCTCCTCGGACATCTTCTCCGTCAAAGAGATTTTAGCATCAAAAAAGGTCAGAGGGAAAACCTTCTTTTTAGTGGATTGGGAGGGTTGTGGTCCAGAAGAGAGGTCCTGGGAACCTGAGGACAATATCCTGGACAAAAGTCTGGTCCTCAGGTTCTCAGGCTCCAAGAAGAGGGGGAGACCCAAGGGGGGGGGGTACTGTTACGCCGAGCGCTCCGGGTCCCCGCTCCTCCCCGGAGCGCTCGCTACACTCTCCTCACTGCAGCGCTCCGGTCAGTTCCACTGACCCGGGGCGCTGCGATACCGCCTCCAGCCGGGATGCGATTCGCGATGCGGGTAGCGCCCGCTCGCGATGCGCACCCCGGCTCCCGTACCTGACTCGCTCTCCGTCAGTCCTGTCCCGGCGCGCGGCCCCGCTCCCTAGGGCGCGCGCGCGCCGGGTCTTTGCGATTTAAAGGGCCACTGCGCCGCTGATTGGCGCAGTGGTTCCAATTAGTGTTATCACCTGTGCACTTCCCTATATCACCTCACTTCCCCTTCACTCCCTCGCCGGATCTTGTTGCCATCGTGCCAGTGAAAGCGTTTCCTTGTGTGTTCCTAGCCTGTGTTCCAGACCTCCTGCCGTTGCCCCTGACTACGATCCTTGCTGCCTGCCCCGACCTTCTGCTACGTCCGACCTTGCTTCTGTCTACTCCCTTGTACCGCGCCTATCTTCAGCAGCCAGAGAGGTTGAGCCGTTGCTAGTGGATACGACCTGGTCATTACCGCCGCAGCAAGACCATCCCGCTTTGCGGCGGGCTCTGGTGAAAACCAGTAGTGACTTAGAACCGATCCACTAGCACGGTCCACGCCAATCCCTCTCTGGCACAGAGGATCCACTACCTGCCAGCCGGCATCGTGACAGTAGATCCGGCCATGGATCCCGCTGAAGTTCCTCTGCCAGTTGTCGCTGACCTCACCACGGTGGTCGCCCAGCAGTCACAACAGATAGCGCAACAAGGCCAACAGCTGTCTCAACTGACTGTTATGCTACAACAGTTACTACCACAGCTCCAGCAATCATCTCCTCCGCCAGCTCCTGCACCTCCTCCGCAGCGAGTGGCCGCTTCTGGACTACGACTATCCTTGCCGGATAAATTTGATGGGGACTCTAAGTTTTGCCGTGGCTTTCTTTCCCAATGTTCATTGCACTTGGAGATGATGTCGGACCAGTTCCCCACTGAAAGGTCTAAGGTGGCTTTCGTAGTCAGCCTTCTGTCTGGAAAAGCCCTGTCTTGGGCCACACCGCTCTGGGACCGCAATGACCCCGTCACTGCCTCTGTACACTCCTTCTTCTCGGAAATTCGAAGTGTCTTTGAGGAACCTGCCCGAGCCTCTTCTGCTGAGACTGCCCTGTTGAACCTGGTCCAGGGTAATTCTTCCGTTGGCGAGTATGCCGTACAATTCCGTACTCTTGCTTCAGAATTATCCTGGAATAATGAGGCACTCTGCGCGACCTTTAAAAAAGGCCTATCCAGCAACATTAAAGATGTTCTGGCCGCACGAGAAATCCCTGCTAATCTACATGAACTCATTCACCTAGCCACTCGCATTGACATGCGTTTTTCCGAAAGGCGTCAGGAGCTCCGCCAGGATATGGACTCTGTTCGCACGAGGCGTTTCTTCTCCCCGGCTCCTCTCTCCTCTGGTCCCCTGCAATCTGTTCCTGTGCCTCCCGCCGTGGAGGCTATGCAGGTCGACCGGTCTCGCCTGACACCTCAAGAGAGGACACGACGCCGCATGGAGAATCTCTGCCTGTACTGTGCTAGTACCGAACACTTCCTGAAGGATTGTACTATCCGTCCTCCCCGCCTGGAAAGACGTACGCTGACTCCGCACAAAGGTGAGACAGTCCTTGATGTCTACTCTGCTTCTCCACGTCTTACTGTGCCTGTGCGGATGTCTGCCTCTGCCTTCTCCTTCTCTGCTGTGGCCTTCTTGAACTCCGGATCTGCAGGAAATTTTATTTTGGCCTCTCTCGTCAACAGGTTCAACATCCCGGTGACCAGTCTCGCCAGACCCCTCTACATCAATTGTGTAAACAATGAAAGATTGGACTGTACCATACGTTTCCGCACGGAGCCCCTTCTAATGTGCATCGGATCTCATCACGAGAGGATTGAACTTTTGGTCCTCCCCAATTGCACTTCTGAAATTCTCCTTGGACTTCCCTGGCTTCAACTCCATTCCCCAACCCTGGATTGGTCCACTGGGGAGATCAGGAGTTGGGGGCCCTCTTGTTCCAAGGACTGCCTAAAACCGGTTCCCAGTAACCCTTGCCGTGACTCTGTGGTTCCTCCTGTAACCGGTCTCCCTAAGGCCTATATGGACTTTGCGGACGTTTTTTGCAAAAAACAAGCTGAAACTCTACCTCCTCACAGGCCTTATGATTGTCCTATTGACCTTCTCCCAGGCACTACTCCACCCCGGGGCAGAATCTATCCTCTGTCCGTCCCAGAGACTCTTGCCATGTCTGAATACGTCCAGGAAAATTTAAAAAAGGGCTTTATCCGTAAATCCTCCTCTCCTGCCGGAGCCGGATTTTTCTTTGTGTCCAAAAAAGATGGCTCTCTACGTCCTTGCATTGACTACCGCGGTCTTAATAAAATCACGGTTAAGAACCGCTACCCCCTACCCCTCATCTCTGAACTCTTTGATCGCCTCCAAGGTGCCCACATTTTTACCAAACTGGACTTAAGAGGTGCTTATAATCTCATCCGCATCAGAGAGGGGGATGAATGGAAAACGGCATTTAACACCAGAGATGGACACTTTGAGTATCTGGTCATGCCCTTTGGCCTGTGCAACGCCCCTGCCGTCTTCCAAGACTTTGTTAATGAAATTTTTCGTGATCTCCTATACTCCTGTGTTGTTGTATATCTGGACGATATCCTGATTTTTTCTGCCAATCTAGAAGAACACCGCCAGCATGTCCGTATGGTTCTTCAGAGACTTCGTGACAATCAACTCTATGCCAAAATAGAGAAATGTCTGTTTGAATGTCAATCTCTTCCTTTCCTAGGATACTTGGTCTCTGGCCAGGGACTACAAATGGATCCAGACAAACTCTCTGCCGTCTTAGATTGGCCACGCCCCTCCGGACTCCGTGCCATCCAACGTTTTTTGGGGTTCGCCAATTATTACAGGCAATTTATTCCACATTTTTCTACCGTTGTGGCTCCTATTGTGGCTTTAACCAAAAAAAATGCCGATCCCAAGTCTTGGCCTCCTCAAGCGGAAGACGCCTTTAAACGGCTCAAGTCTGCCTTTTCTTCGGCTCCCGTGCTCTCCAGACCTGACCCATCTAAACCCTTCCTATTGGAGGTTGATGCCTCCTCAGTGGGAGCTGGAGCTGTCCTTCTACAAAAAAACTCTTCCGGGCATGCTGTTACTTGTGGTTTTTTTTCTAGGACCTTCTCTCCGGCGGAGAGGAACTACTCCATCGGGGATCGAGAGCTTCTAGCCATTAAATTAGCACTTGAGGAATGGAGGCATCTGCTGGAGGGATCAAGATTTCCAGTTATTATTTACACCGATCACAAAAACCTCTCCTACCTCCAGTCTGCCCAACGGCTGAATCCTCGTCAGGCCAGGTGGTCTCTGTTCTTTGCCCGATTTAATTTTGAAATTCACTTTCGGCCTGCCGATAAGAACATTAGGGCCGATGCTCTCTCTCGTTCCTCAGATGCTTCTGAAGTTGAACTCTCTCCTCAACACATCATTCCTCCTGACTGCCTGATTTCCACTTCTCCAGCCTCCATCAGGCAAACTCCTCCAGGAAAGACCTTTGTTTCTCCACGCCAACGCCTCGGAATCCTCAAATGGGGTCACTCCTCCCATCTCGCAGGTCATGCGGGCATCAAGAAATCTGTGCAACTCATCTCTCGCTTCTATTGGTGGCCGACTCTAGAGACTGATGTGGTGGACTTTGTGCGAGCCTGCACTATCTGTGCCCAGGATAAGACTCCTCGCCAGAAGCCCGCTGGTTTTCTTCATCCTCTGCCTGTCCCCGAACAGCCTTGGTCTCTGATTGGTATGGATTTTATTACTGACTTACCCCCATCCCATGGCAACACTGTTATTTGGGTGGTCGTTGATCGATTCTCCAAAATGGCACATTTCATCCCTCTTCCTGGTCTTCCTTCAGCGCCTCAGTTGGCTAAACAATTTTTTGTACACATTTTTCGTCTTCACGGGTTGCCTACGCAGATCGTCTCGGATAGAGGCGTCCAATTCGTGTCTAAATTCTGGAGGGCTCTCTGTAAACAACTCAAGATTAAATTAAATTTTTCTTCTGCATATCATCCTCAATCCAATGGACAAGTAGAAAGAATTAACCAGGTCTTGGGTGATTATTTACGACATTTTGTTTCCTCCCGCCAGGATGACTGGGCAGATCTTCTACCTTGGGCCGAATTCTCGTATAATTTCAGAGTCTCTGAATCTTCCTCCAAATCCCCATTTTTCGTGGTGTACGGCCGTCACCCTCTTCCTCCCCTCCCTACCCCCTTGCCCTCTGGTCTGCCCGCTGTGGATGAAATTTCTCGTGATCTTTCCATCATATGGAGAGAGACCCAAAATTCTCTCTTACAGGCTTCTTCACGCATGAAGAAATTCGCGGATAAGAAAAGAAGAGCTCCTCCCATTTTTTCCCCTGGAGACAAGGTATGGCTCTCCGCTAAATATGTCCGCTTCCGTGTCCCTAGCTATAAGTTGGGACCACGCTATCTTGGTCCTTTCAAAATTTTGCGCCAGATTAATCCTGTCTCTTACAAACTTCTTCTTCCTCCTTCTCTTCGTATTCCTAATGCCTTTCACGTTTCTCTTCTTAAACCACTTATCATTAACCGTTTCTCTCCCAAATCTGTTCCTCCCACTCCTGTCTCCGGCTCCTCGGACATCTTCTCCGTCAAAGAGATTTTAGCATCAAAAAAGGTCAGAGGGAAAACCTTCTTTTTAGTGGATTGGGAGGGTTGTGGTCCAGAAGAGAGGTCCTGGGAACCTGAGGACAATATCCTGGACAAAAGTCTGGTCCTCAGGTTCTCAGGCTCCAAGAAGAGGGGGAGACCCAAGGGGGGGGGTACTGTTACGCCGAGCGCTCCGGGTCCCCGCTCCTCCCCGGAGCGCTCGCTACACTCTCCTCACTGCAGCGCTCCGGTCAGTTCCACTGACCCGGGGCGCTGCGATACCGCCTCCAGCCGGGATGCGATTCGCGATGCGGGTAGCGCCCGCTCGCGATGCGCACCCCGGCTCCCGTACCTGACTCGCTCTCCGTCAGTCCTGTCCCGGCGCGCGCGGCCCCGCTCCCTAGGGCGCGCGCACGCCGGGTCTTTGCGATTTAAAGGGCCACTGCGCCGCTGATTGGCGCAGTGGTTCCAATTAGTGTTATCACCTGTGCACTTCCCTATATCACCTCACTTCCCCTTCACTCCCTCGCCGGATCTTGTTGCCATCGTGCCAGTGAAAGCGTTTCCTTGTGTGTTCCTAGCCTGTGTTCCAGACCTCCTGCCGTTGCCCCTGACTACGATCCTTGCTGCCTGCCCCGACCTTCTGCTACGTCCGACCTTGCTTCTGTCTACTCCCTTGTACCGCGCCTATCTTCAGCAGCCAGAGAGGTTGAGCCGTTGCTAGTGGATACGACCTGGTCACTACCGCCGCAGCAAGACCATCCCGCTTTGCGGCGGGCTCTGGTGAAAACCAGTAGTGACTTAGAACCGATCCACTAGCACGGTCCACGCCAATCCCTCTCTGGCACAGAGGATCCACTACCTGCCAGCCGGCATCGTGACAATCACGAGTTATTTCATCCACAGCGGGCAAACCAGAGGGCAAGGGAGTAGGGAGGGGGGGAAGAGGGTGACGGCCGTACACCACGAAAAATGGGGATTTGGAAGAAGATTCAGAGACTCTGAAGTTGTACGAGAATTCGGCCCATGGAAGAAGATCTGCCCAGTCATCCTGGCGGGAGGAAACAAAATGCCGTAAATAATCACCCAGGACCTGGTTAATTCTTTCTACTTGCCCATTGGATTGAGGATGATAAGCAGAAGAAAAGTTTAATTTAATCTTGAGTTGTTTACAGAGAGCCCTCCAGAATTTTGACACGAATTGGACGCCTCTATCCGAGACGATCTGCGTGGGCAACCCGTGAAGACGAAAAATGTGTACAAAAAATTGTTTTGCCAACTGAGGCGCTGAAGGAAGACCAGGAAGAGGAATAAAATGTGCCATCTTGGAAAATCGATCAACGACCACCCAAACAACAGTGTTGCCACGGGATGGGGGTAAGTCTGTAATAAAGTCCATACCAATCAGAGACCAAGGCTGTTCGGGGACAGGCAGAGGATGAAGAAGACCAGCAGGCTTCTGGCGAGGAGTCTTATCCCGGGCACAGACAGTGCAGGCCCGCACAAAATCAACAACATCCGTTTCCAGAGTCGGCCACCAATAGAAACGAGAGATGAGTTGCAAGGATTTCTTGATGCCCGCATGGCCTGCGAGATAGGAGGAGTGACCCCATTTGAGGATTCCGAGGCGTTGGCGTGGAGAGACGAAGGTCTTCCCTGGAGGAGTTTGCCTGATGGAGGCTGGAGAAGTGGAGATCAGGCAGTCAGGAGGAATGATGTGTTGCGGAGAGAGCTCTACTTCCGAGGCATCCGAGGAACGAGAGAGAGCATCGGCCCTAATGTTCTTATCGCCTTGGCGAAAGTGAATTTCAAAATTAAACCGGGCAAAGAACAGAGACCACCTGGCCTGGCGAGGGTTCAGCCGTTGGGCAGACTGGAGATAGGAGAGATTCTTGTGATCGGTGTAAATAATAACTGGAAATTTTGATCCCTCCAGCAGATGCCTCCATTCCTCAAGTGCTAATTTAATGGCCAGTAGCTCTCGATCCCCGATGGAGTAGTTCCTCTCCGCCGGAGAGAAGGTCCTAGAAAAAAAACCACAAGTAACAGCATGCCCAGAAGAATTTTTTTGTAGAAGAACCGCTCCAGCTCCTACTGAGGAGGCATCAACCTCCAATAGGAAGGGTTTAGATGGGTCAGGTCTGGAGAGCACGGGAGCAGAAGAAAAGGCAGACTTGAGCCGTTTAACCCCTTAAGGACGCAGGACGTAAATGTACGTCCTGGTGAGGTGGTACTTAACGCACCAGGACGTACATTTACGTCCTAAGCATAACCGCGGGCATCGGAGCGATGCCCGTGTCATGCGCGGCTGATCCCGGCTGCTGATCGCAGCCAGGGATCCGCCGGCAATGGCCGACGCCCGCGATCTCGCGGGCGTCCGCCATTAACCCCTCAGGTGCCGGGATCAATACAGATCCCGGCATCTGCGGGAGTTCGCGATTAAAATGAACGATCGGATCGCCCGCAGCGCTGCTGCGGGGATCCGATCATTCATAACGCCGCACGGAGGTCCCCTCTCCTTCCTCCGTGCGGCTCCCGGCGTCTCCTGCTCTGGTCTGTGATCGAGCAGACCAGAGCAGAAGATGACCGAAAATACTGATCTGTTCTATGTCCTATACATAGAACAGATCAGTATTAGCAATCATGGTATTGCTATGAATAGTAACCTATGGGGATTATTCAAGTGTAAAAAAAAATGTAAAAAAATGTAAAAGTAAAAGTAAAAAAAAAGTGAAAAATCCCCTCCCCCAATAAAAAAGTAAAACGTCCGTTTTTTCCTATTTTACCCCCAAAAAGCGTAAAAAACATTTTTTATAGACATATTTGGTATCGCCGCGTGCGTAAATGTCCGAACTATTAAAATAAAATGTTAATGATCCCGTACGGTGAACGGCGTGAATGAAAAAAAATTAAAAAAGTCCAAAATTCCTACTTTTTTAATACATTTTATTAAAAAAAAAATTATAAAAAATGTATTAAAAGTTTTTTATATACAAATGTGGTATCAAAAAAAAGTACAGATCATGGCGCAAAAAATGAGCCCCCATACCGCCGCTTATACGGAAAAATAAAAAAGTTATAGGTCATCAAAATAAAGGGATTATAAACGTACTAATTTGGTTAAAAAGTTTGTGATTTTTTTTAAGCGCAACAATAATATAAAAGTATATAATAATGGGTATCATTTTAATCGTATTGACCCTCAGAATAAAGAACACATGTCATTTTTACCAGAAATTGTACGGCGTGAAAACAAAACCTTCCAAAATTAGCAAAATTGCGTTTTTTGTTTTAATTTCCCCACAAAAATAGTGTTTTTTGGTTGCGCCATACATTTTATGATATAATGAGTGATGTCATTACAAAGGACAACTGGTCGCGCAAAAAACAAGCCCTCATACTAGTCTGTGGATGAAAATATAAAAGAGTTATGATTTTTAGAAGGCGAGGAGGAAAAAATGAAAACGTAAAAATGAAATTGTCTGAGTCCTTAAGGCCAAAATGGGCTGAGTCCTTAAGGGGTTAAAGGCGTCTTCCGCTTGAGGAGGCCATGACTTAGGATTGGCATTCTTCTTGGTTAAAGCCACGATAGGAGCCACAATGGTGGAAAAATGTGGAATAAATTGTCTGTAATAATTGGCGAACCCCAAAAAACGTTGGATAGCACGGAGTCCGGAGGGGCGTGGCCAATCTAAGACGGCAGAGAGTTTGTCTGGGTCCATTTGTAGTCCCTGGCCAGAGACCAAGTATCCTAGGAAAGGAAGAGATTGACATTCAAACAGACATTTCTCCATTTTGGCATAGAGTTGATTGTCTCGAAGTCTCTGAAGAACCATGCGGACATGCTGGCGGTGTTCTTCTAGGTTGGCAGAAAAAATCAGAATATCGTCCAGATACACAACAACACAGGAATATAAGAGATCACGAAAAATTTCATTAACAAAGTCTTGGAAGACGGCAGGGGCGTTGCACAGGCCAAAGGGCATGACCAGATACTCAAAGTGTCCATCTCTAGTGTTAAATGCCGTTTTCCATTCGTCCCCCTCCCTGATGCGGATGAGATTATAAGCACCTCTTAAGTCCAGTTTGGTAAAGATGTGGGCACCTTGGAGGCGATCAAAGAGTTCAGAGATAAGAGGTAGAGGGTAGCGGTTCTTTACCGTGATTTTATTAAGTCCGCGGTAGTCAATGCAAGGACGTAGGGAGCCATCTTTTTTGGACACAAAGAAAAATCCAGCTCCGGCAGGAGAGGAGGATTTGCGGATAAACCCCTTTTTTAAATTTTCCTGGATGTACTCGGACATAGCAAGAGTCTCTGGGGCGGACAGAGGATAAATTCTGCCCCGGGGTGGAGTAGTGCCCGGGAGGAGGTCAATAGGACAGTCATAAGGCCTGTGAGGAGGTAGAGTCTCAGCTTGTTTCTTGCAAAATACGTCAGCATAGTCCATATAGGCCTTAGGGAGACCGGTTACAGGGGGAACCACAGAGTCACGGCAGGGAGTACTGGGAACCGGTTTAAGGCAGTCCTTGAAACAAGAGGTACCCCAGCTCTTGATCTCCCCTGTGGACCAATCCAGGGTTGGGGAATGGCGTTGAAGCCACGGTAGTCCAAGGAGAATTTCGGAAGTGCAATTGGGGAGGACCAAAAACTCAATTTTTTCATGATGAGGTCCGATGCACATTAGGAGGGACTCCGTGCGGTAACGTATGGTACAGTCCAATCTTTCATTGTTAACACAATTGATGTAGAGGGGTCTGGCGAGACTGGTCACCGGGATGTTGAACCTGTTGATGAGAGAGGCCAAAATAAAGTTTCCTGCAGATCCGGAATCCAAGAAGGCCATAGTAGAGAAGGAGAAGGTAGATGCAGATATCCGCACAGGCACAGTAAGACGTGGAGAAGCAGAGTTGACATCAAGGACTGTCTCACCTTTGTGCGGAGTGAGCGTACGTCTTTCCAGGCGGGGAGGACGGATAGGACAATCCTTCAGGAAGTGTTCGGTACCGGCACAGTACAGGCAGAGATTCTCCATGCGGCGTCGTGTCCTCTCTTGAGGTGTCAGGCGAGACCGGTCAACTTGCATAGCCTCCACGGCGGGAGGCACAGGAACGGATTGCAGAGGACCAGAGGAGAGAGGAGCCGGGGAGAAAAAACGCCTCGTGCGAACAAAGTCCATATCCTGGCGGAGCTCCTGACGCCTTTCGGAAAAACGCATGTCAATGCGAGTGGCAAGATGAATGAGTTCATGTAGATTAGCAGGAATTTCTCGTGCGGCCAGAACATCTTTAATGTTGCTGGATAGGCCTTTTTTAAAGGTCGCGCAGAGGGCCTCATTATTCCAGGATAGTTCAGAAGCAAGAGTACGGAATTGTATGGCGTACTCGCCAACGGAAGAATTACCCTGGACCAGGTTCAGCAGGGCAGTCTCAGCAGAAGAGGCTCGGGCAGGTTCCTCAAAGACACTACGAATTTCCGAGAAGAAGGAGTGTACAGAGGCAGTGACGGGTCATTGCGGTCCCAGAGCGGTGTGGCCCATGACAGAGCTTTTCCAGACAGAAGGCTGACTACGAGAGCCACCTTAGACCTTTCAGTAGGAAACTGGTCCGACATCATCTCCAAGTGCAGGGAACATTGTGAAAGAAAGCCACGGCAAAACTTAGAGTCCCCATCAAATTTATCCGGCAAGGATAGTCGTAGGCCTGAAGCGGCCACTCGCTGCGGAGGAGGTGCAGGAGCTGGCGGAGGAGATGATTGCTGAAGCTGTGGTAGTAGCTGCTGTAGCATCACGGTCAGTTGAGACAGCTGGTGGCCTTGTTGCGCTATCTGTTGTGACTGCTGGGCGACCACCGTGGTGAGGTCGGCGACAACTGGCAGAGGTACTTCAGCGGGATCCATGGCCGGATCTACTGTCACGATGCCGGCTGGCAGGAGGTGGATCCTCTGTGCCAGAGAGGGATTGGCGTGGACCGTGCTAGTGGACCGGTTCTAAGTTACTACTGGTGTTCACCAGAGCCCGCCGCAAAGCGGGATGGTCTTGCTGCGGCGGTAGTAACCAGGTCGTATCCACTAGCAACGGCTCAACCTCTCTGACTGCTGAAGATAGGCGCGGTACAAGGGAGTAGACAAAAGCAAGGTCGGACGTAGCAGAAGGTCGGGGCAGGCAGCAAGGATCGTAGTCAGGGGCAACGGCAGGAGGTCTGGAACACAGGCTAGGAACACACAAGGGAACGCTTTCACTAGGCACAAGGGCAACAAGATCCGGCGAGGGAGTGCAGGGGAAGTGAGGTATACATAGGGAGTGCACAGGTGAAGACACTAATTGGAACCACTGCGCCAATCAGTGGCGCAGTTGCCCTTTAAATCGCAGAGACCCGGCGCGCGCGCGCCCTAGGGAGCGGGGCCGCGCGCGCCGGGACAGGACCGAGGGAGAGCGAGTCAGGTACGGAAGCCGGGGTGCGCATCGCGAGCGGGCACCACTCGCATCGCGAATCGCATCCCGGCTGGAGGCGGTATCGCAGCGCACCCGGTCAGTGGATCTGACCGGGGCGCTGCCGTAGCGAGGATGTTGCGAGCACTCCGGGGAGGAGCGGGGACCCGGAGCGCTCGGCGTAACAACAAGTATTATTATAAACCTGCCAGACACTGTATCCTCTAAATATAATACTACAATACACTATTCTCTTTGATTATAAACCTTCCATACACCATACCCACTGAATATAATACTACCACACACTGTACATTCTGAATATAATACCAACACATACTGTACCCTCTGAATATAAATCTGCCACATACGGTACCCTCTGAATATACCGCCACACACTGTACCCTCTGAATATAAATCTGCCACATACTGTACCCTCTGAATATAAATCTGCCACACACTGTACCATCTGAATATAAATCTGGTGGTGTTGCTAGTGGATGATGGGGGTGCTAGTACTGGGGAGGTGTTGCTGAAGGATGATGAGGGTGCTACTGGCCATCCCCCCTGGCAGTATCACCCCCATCATCCATCAGCAGGATCATCCTCCTGGCAGGAGCACCCCCATCATCCACCATCAGGATCTGCTGATGGAGGTGCTGCTGCTGGGGGTGTTTGCTGGTGGATGATGAGGGTGCTACTGCCAGGGAGGAGCATTAGGTAGGCAGCAGTTCCCCCACTTAAGGTAGGTAGCAGTTCCCCCACATTAGGTAGGTAGCAGTTCCCCACATTAGGTAGGTAGCAGTTCCCACACATTAGGTAGGTAGCAGTTTCCCCACATTAGGTAGCATAGATTCCCCACATTTGGTAGTAATTTCCCCACATTAGGTAGCACAGATTCCCCACATTAGGTAGCACAGATTCCACACATTAGGTAGCATAGATTCCACACATTAGGTAGCAGTTTCCCCACATTAGGTAGCACAGATTCCGCACATTAGGTAGCAGTTTTCCCACATTATGTAGCAGCCTTCGCACATTAGGTAGCAGTTTCCCCACATTAGGTAGCATAGATTCCCCACATTTGGTAGTAGTTTCCCCCCATTAGGCCGCAGGTTCCCCACAATAGGTCAAAGTCTCCCCACATTAGATCGCTGGTTCAAACAAACTCCCCCCCCCCTCCCCACACACAAAAAAAAAACCCACACACACACAACACAGAGACACACACAGATAGAGAGAGACACACACAGTCAGAGAGACACACACTCACAGAGAGACACATACACACAGTCACACACACACAGTCACACAAAGACAGAGATAGCGACAGACACACACACAAACACACACATAGAGACACACACTCACAGACACACACACACACAGTCACACACAGACCGAGACACACAAACAGAGAGAGTGAGACAGTCACACACTCACTTACTCACCCATCCAGCGCAGCACTCCTTCTCTCTGGGCGCTCTGCGAGTGACGTCACGTCCTCCTGCGCCGGCCCTACGGAGGGACGTCGGACCGGCGCAACAGAAGACGTGGGGGCGCAGGCCGGTTCACTGTGCAGGTGACGGGGGGGGGGGTGCTAGTACGGAGGCGCAACAAGTGAGGACCGGGTGGGGGGGGGGATTTGGTGCTATTACAGAGACAGCGCAAGTGGGGGCCGGGGGGGTGCTGCTAGTACGGAGACAGGCAGCGCAACTGAGGACCGGCGGGGTTCCTGGTGTCACCCCATCAGGATGGTGTCACCCGGTGCGGGCCGCACCCCCCGCACCCCGGTCGCAACGCCACTGCATGTGATCTTGCTGATAGCTGTAGTGTATGATGGGCTACCCTGACATCATCTCACTGTTCCCAGCAAATCCTCCTTTAATTTAGGCATCAGAACCCCATGTGTTCCTTATCTCTTCTGCTATTATTACCGCAGTTGTTAGGCTCCCTTGAGCTGAACTTGACAATGTTTAAAAGTTTGTTGGGCCATTGTCACTCAGACAACACCAGGTTTCAACACCAGGGCCCGGGTCACTCCTCCTTAGTGCCAAATTAATTGGACTATTAAAGGGGTACAAACTGTTCCAAACGCTGGAGCTGGAAGCTCGTGATGTCATAGCCCCGTCCCCTTATGACGTCACACCCCGCCCCCTCAATGCAAGTCTATGGGAGGGGGCGTGACAGCCGTCATGAGGGGGGCAGGGCTATGACATCACGAGCTCCTGGCGCTGGCTCCTGCGTTCGGAACAGTTTGTTCCAAACGTTGAGCAGCGGAGTACCCCTTTAGGAACATGACCTCCTCCACTCACCTAATTGCAGAAGCCAAAACCCTAGCTCTGCCCTTCTCCTTCTACTTGTTCTATACCCCCTTATGCATCTTTTATTTCATCTCCTAGAATCCTCATTTCAAACCATTGATCTATTGTTATATGTTCCCTTATTATATGTAGTAATTTATCAGATGGACGAGCCTCCAGCTGTATGAATTTTATTTTATCATTTTGAGAGGAAAGTTGATAAACAAAACATAATGACTTCAACTATACACTCTATGTAACGGAGCTGGATGTGGATCCTCTACCTGTGTGGCTGATGACACGAACCGTATCGGGGAGCTGAGTCTAAGGTGCCGCTGGTCTTCATCAGAGCCCGCCGCAAGGCAGGATTGGCTTGCTGCGGCAGGCGACATCAAGGTCGCTACCCCCGACATGGCTCGATCACACAGGTTACTGGGCAAGGCGAGGTACCGAAGGAAGAAGCAGTAGCGTAGTCAACGTAGCAAAAGGTCAAGGCATAAGGCAAAGGTTTGTAGTCAAAAAACTTAGCAGGAAGGTCTGGATACATGGGTATGGCAAACAGGCAATAGGAATGCTTTCTCTCAGGCAATAGGCACTGAAGATCCGGCAGGGAAGTGTGGGATGTGCAAACAACTTATAATGTGGTGTCAGGTGTATTCACTAATTATGGGCATACTGGCCGTTTCAATTTCAGAGCTCGTGTCTCCGTCCCCTAGGGCGGAGGTAGCGAGGTAAGAGACGGGCCAGGATTTGCATGTGGGCGTGTCCTGCTATGCGAATCCCGGCCCCGCTGGCAGTCGGGGACACAGGGACACTGCGCTCACAGCCGGTGCTTGCGGCCGGAGCGCAGTGTGGGACACTCTATAGGAAATCATTGCAGATAGACAAAGTCTCTTTAGCAATAAAACTGTTTTGTTTATTTTAAGACATGAATCTATTATAGACATTATCCCATGACTGGTTTATGTTATGTTTACTAATGATATGATAATTAATTCTTACTAACATGCTTTGTAAATTAATATATAAAGGCCTGTAGCTCCAGTGTAGAGATAGTCACCTGTGTATTATAGAAGATTAGACGATGGATTCCGGCTCACATAAGATCTATCATAAACATGGATTTGATTCCAGACAATTCCTGGAAGATTATTGTTCAGATAAACCTGAAATGGTCTTTGAAGATGATTCCTTGATATTTCCCATTGAAAATCTAAAGAAAACTTTCATTGAGGGTATGTATCTAGAATTTTCTGTTTGATCGATTTTAATCATTCAAGAAACTAAATAGAATTATGCAGACATGTATTTTGTACTGTAACACATTTGTTACGCCCACTTCTGTATACATCTTGTATGGTTCCTCACTGCACAAAAATCTGCGACTTTTTAAAAATGTTGTCCACAGCCAGTTTCATGAGCCAAGTCTGGGCTGGTGCAAAAAAATACGGGACTTTTAATCTAGAAAACGGACGAGCACACATAGGAAGGGGACATGAGCCCCTGCCCTTTTGATCCCTCCTTCGTCAGGCTCCCTGGGGGCCCTAGCATGGGGCCCTAGCATGGCCTGCCTTTGTCCCCCCACCAGAACCTCATGTTTGCTATCAAGGCGGCCATTAAGGCAGGGTCTATTGCTTTTCTTCCCCTGCACTGTCTACGAGGCCTGCCTCCCCCTCTCCGTTGCTTCCTCTCCTCTGTTGTCGGAATACAGGAGATACCATATGGAAAATGGTAAAGATGGGATTTAATTATATTTTTTACAGTGTCTCACTTAAGAGTACATCCCTCTTATTATTGCACAGTGTTTAATGTTGTGTCCCCTTTAACCCCTTAAGGACCAAGCCTATTTTGACCTTAAGGACCAGGTCAATTTCATTTTAGCATTTTCATTTTTTCCTCCTTGTCTTCTAAAAATCGTAACTTTCATATTTTCATCCACTGACTAATATGAGGGCTTGTCCAGTTGTCCTGCGTAATTACATCACTCATGTAAGCGCTGCGGAATCTGTAGGCGCTATATAAATAAATAAAATAAATGAATGTAACATAAAATGTATGGCGCAAGCAAAAAATACTATTTGTGTGGGGAAATAAAAAAGAAAACAGCAATTTTACTAATTTTGGAAGGTTTCATTTTCACGCTGTACAATTTACGGTAAAAATTACATGTGTTCTTTATTCTGTGGGTCAATACGCTTAAAATAATACCAATGATAATATACTTTTCTATTATTGTTGCACTTAAAAAAAAAATCGCTAACTTTTTAACCAAATTAGTATGTTTAAAATCCTTCTATTTTGACGACCTATAACTTTTTCCTTTTTCCATATAAGCGGCGATATGGGGCTAATTTTTGTGCCATGATCTGTACTTTTTATTGATACCCCATTTGTGAATATAAAACTTTAATTATTTTTTTTATTAGAATTTTTTTAAATAAAATGCGACAAAAGAAGCAGCAATTTTGCGTTTTTTTATGATCACGCCGTTCACCATACGGAATCAATAACCTTATATTTTAATAGTTTGGACATTTATGCATGCGGTGATACCAAATATGCATATTATTTTTTTATTTATTTTTTTACACTTTAAAAGCACATTTTACATTTTTTTGGGGGGGAGGGAATTTTTCTAATTTTTCTTTACTTTTTTTTTTTTTTACTTTTCTTACTTTAATTTTGACACTTTAATAGTTTATAGCAATCCTTTGGTTGCTAGTACTGTTCTTTGCTATTCATAGGGCATAGCACTGATCAGTGTCATCGGTCATCTTCTGCTCTAGCCTGCTCCATCTCAGACCAGAGCAGAAGACCTGTGGAAGGTGGCTGAGGCAGGTGAGGGGACCCCCATGCGCAGTTCTGAATGATCGGATCACCGCGGCAGGTTTGCTATGGGGATATGCTCCCACACTGGACAGTTACTGACATGGACAGAGTTGTCAGCAGAGAGTACTGTGGTCAGACTGGAAATAACTACTCAACTTCCTCTGTAGTATACAGCAGCTAATAATTACTGGAAGGGTTAATATTTTTAAATAGAAGTAATTTACAAATCTGTTTAACTTTTTGACACAAGTTGATAAAAAAAAACTATGTTTTCCACCGGAGTACCCATTTAAGGGGTTAAGTACACAGCCAGTTTTGGCCCTGATGTTACAGCTTATTGTCATTTTTATGTTTTCATTTTTTACTCTTAGCATTTTTCGAGCCATATTTTTCGAGCCATATTTTCCATCCAGAGACCCACACGAGGACTCGCTTTTTTGTAAAAAAAATATTTCCCTTTACCATGAAGTGTACAATGAAAGCCCTGAAAATTGTCATTCATGAGGGAAATAAATAAATAAATAAAATGCTGCAGTTTTGTAAATTGAGGAAGTGTTTGTTTTTAAGCAGCGCACTTTATGGTAAAACTGATACAGTATCTTTATTCCGTGAGTCAATTTGATTAAAGCAATACCCATGTTTTCATAGTTATTCTTTTATTTTACTACTAAAAAAAGTATTTTTTTTTCCCAAAAACAAATATGCTTAAAATTGCCCTATTCTTACTCCTTTAACTGTTTTAATTTTTTGCATACGGAACTGTATAAGGGCTAATTCTTTTTGTACCAAATTATTTTATTTTTAATGGTTCTATTTTTATTTTGATGGGAATTTTTAATTACTTTTATAATTTGTTTATATATATATATATATATATATATATATATATATATATATATATATATATATAGTGACCAAAAAATAACATTTCTGGCATTTTTATATTTTTAAAAATAAATAATTAAATTTTAGGATACCCTGATCACGTATCAATTTCTTGATATGCCCTTTTGTTCCCAGGTTTTAAGGGTTTATGACGAAACATTCTGTGAATCAGTCAGATGGTTGTATTTTAAGAATGGTAGTAAAGAACAGGTGATAGGTGGGATTATACAGTCAGGCAGTGTGTATTAGGCATCCATGCCCCTCAATGTACAACATTTTTTATTGAGTTCTTCTACATTTTTGGGGGATTGACCACGGGTCCTCTTTAATGTGTTTCTCTGAAACAATTAATAAATAATACAAAATGTTGCAGTGTAAATCATATGATAACTTTTTTATCAGCATTGAGAAAAAAATGTTTCCATATTTTTAGGAAGTGATATAGACATATGTGATGTTTTAACTACAACATCTATAGGGGTTCAATATGTTTTATGTTTCAGTATCAAATTCCTTCTTTTCTTTTGCAGGTCATATTAAAGGAGATGTCCTGATTGACCTCAGCCTTGCTTCCACAGTTCATCATCTGTATTCAGCCTGTGAGTTTTTCAATCACATCATAGTCCTGAAGGTCAGTGACAGATGCATCCTGGAGCTGAAGAGATGGCTGGACTCACGGACAGGAGCATTTGATTGGGGACATGCCATAAAACTCCATAAAAAGATAACAGAAAACAGGTGAAGTATTTGTCCAAATAGAAATAGGAACCCTATCTTCTTGCAACTTTATCAGAAATATAAAGGCAAATGAAAGAAATGTTCAGGCAGTATGGGGGGTATTTATCAAAGGATTTATGTGTTTTTTTCATGTAACTTTGGCGCAATACTTTGGCTCAGTGTCTTTTTGCGCCAAAGTTTGGCACATTTTCTCCACTGTCATTTTTACAACTTTCTCAAAATCACACGGTCCGGTGTGTGATTTTAACTTTAGTCAGTAATTCATAATTTGCGCCAATTGATCTTTGGTGCAATTTTTGCGCCTTTAGTTTTTTTTTTTGGCACAATTCACCGCCAAGAAATTTTGCACATGGAAAACACACATAGCTATGTCAGAAAATGTAAAGGCATCAAAATACATTAAAACATTTTTTGTGAAAGCAGCGACGCCTCCAGGGCTGCGCAATACTATCCTGCGACATAGATGTCTCTGAGCGACCTTCATCCTCTGTTGATCCAGCATTGGACATGGCCACACAGGTTCAGGAAAATTAAGCACTAAAGTAACAAAAAAAAAAAAAAAAATGCTCAAGTTGAAAATAAAATTCATTTCACATGGTGGCTATAAACCCCACAAAAGAAAATAACTCATGTCGCTTGCTGATATACTGCAGGAGGGACTCTGAAATGGCTGCTCTACATTGTAAAATACACTGTCCTCTGTGGTGGTAAGTTCTGTGTAAAAGGCGCTGTGAACAGCTGATTTCAACATTTGAGCCAAAATTACTAACAACTTGCACCAAATGATAAATTTGGTGCATGTCCACGAAAACCAAAGTGAAAAAAAGGGTAAAAAGAAACTTTCAACAGGCAAAATTGATAAATATCCCCCTATATCTTATCCCTTCATCATTTCTGCTTTGCTAGTCAATTTGAGGTCAGATTTTGATGTCAGCAGAAAAATCTAAAATTGTTTTTTCAGAATAATATTCTCATCCATAGAGCCCCGTCCTGTATAATAATGGGAAACTTGATACTTGATAGGCTAACAATGCTGAAGGACTGAAGGGTTAAAAATTCACATATATTTAATGGCAACAGCAACAATGGTCAGTTTAGGGATTCATCAACAATTTGGTTAGATGGGTCAACAGGGGTTGGGCTGCTTTGTTGGGAGAACTCTATGTATAGGAAGATGAAATGAGTACAAATAACATAATAATTTGTACTCATCCCCACAAATAAGAACATAGAACACTAGGGGATTAGAAGATAAGCTAAGGAGGATTGCAAGATGTATCTAAGGCTTTCAATAGGGGTGAGGAACTAAGTTTGAAGTAGTACATTGATGTGGTAACTTCAGTTATGGTTAGTAAGGCAAAGAAATCTCCAGCATCTCGGAGTGCAGAAAAATCACATAGAAAGGCATAACAAACAGGAAAAAGGCCAACCTGTTTCGGATCACACAAGATCCTTGACAAACTTTTTAAAAGTTCGCTCATCTTTAATATCAACCATGATTTCTTACAATATCCCCACCATGCCTACCACCAGAAGTCCCACTAGAACTATGCTGGCAGCTGGCTCACCTCGAACGAGTCAGCCAGTCCAAAAGGGCTGTACTAACGTGCAAAAACACAGCCCATGGAGAACAGTGAGAACTTTTGCTTGCTTACATGGCTGCTACTACTACCACCGGGCACCTGGCTGCTGCTGCTACCTGTGCGGAAACTCATATTACCACCAGCATTTTTACTGAAATAGTTCATGGCAGACAGACAACAAATAGTTCATGGCAGACATGGGGACATTGCCCTGTCGCCATCCAAAAATGTCATTACTAGACATTGTCAGTTAATTTGGATCTTTTTGGGTGATATGTCACTTACTTACTAGTCAACATTCCCCTTGAATGTTTTTAACTGCATAGTTACACACAACCCTAGTGGAAATACCATATTAGATTACACCCATAAAATACACATAACTGTGCTTTAGATGGCTATGATGCATTTACTTTTAATGCTTATAACTGTGTAGTTATGCAAAACCTAGGTTGCAACATAAACCAAGAAAATACATGTACATGTAAATACATGTGCTTTAGATGGCAATGTCACATTCACTTTCAACTCTGTTTACTTTGTTGCAATGATATATCCCTTTTGAATAAAACTTTGATTACACCCCCAAAAAAAATTCATAAACAAAAAAAAATACATAAATGTGCTTTAGATGGCTATGTTGCATTCACTTCTGACACTTTTAACAGTCTTGTTATGTTAAACCCAGATAAAAAATACTTGGTTTGATTAAACACAGAAAATACACGTAACTGACACTTAGATGGCTATGTTGCATTTACAATGCTTTTAATACTTATTTCTTAAATACCAGTCAGGACATTGCTTTGCTCAGCTTGCTAGGTACGCAATGTGTAAGCTTTAATAGGCTGGTTCTCTGCTGGCTAGGATTTGTAGGGCACCAATTGTATTGCAGGTAAAAGGAAGACTATGTCTGAGGTCAGCCCACTTAACAATGATTTGCTCTGACTGTAATGTGATATTTTTTATGGGCTGTTCACTGCTGGATGGGAAAGGTAATGCACCAATGCAGTATATGGGGCTTTATGAGTGCATTACCCTGTTTTCATCTTACTGACTATGCGACAGTCACTAATTTTTTTTCCCCATCTCTTTCAGGGATCAGTTAGCAAATAAAGAAGAAAAAGTGAGATCGGCCGTTCATCATGTGATGAAATGTGACTTTGAAAAAGTAAATATGACGGATCCAATAGTCTTACCACCAGCAGATTGTATCATCAGTACTTGGCTCCTCGATTCTATCTGTGGAGATCAAGATGATTATAGGAGATATCTCAGGAAGTTCTCAGGGATGCTGAAACCTGGAGGACTTCTCATGTTATTTGGGTCTTTTGATATGACATATTACACAGTCGGGAAAGACAAGTTCCGTGCTTTCACATATGATGAAGATTTTGCCAGGAAAGCTCTAGTTGGAGAAGGATTTGTTATAGATAACTGTAAGGTTCAGAAGAGAATAGCTGTGAGTGACCTTTCTGACTATAAGGCCGTCACATTCATTGCAGCTCACAAGGAGAAGTAAAAATTTTAATTTTAGAAATGTGATTTAATAGCAAGACCAGGGCTTCTACTATGATCATATTAACCTAGAGAATTTATAGATAATCTTGTTAATTTGCTCAAATGTTCGTGTACAAAAGGTACTTTGCACAATATATCTAATAGTGATCTTGTAATAGAAGAACATACATGTAAAGATGCTCACAGTGTCAAGAATCCAGATAGCTGGTAGCTCACACCAGTGGAAAACACATGAAAGAAAATGGAGAAAGCCCAAAACTCCTAAAAACTGATTTATTGAGCTTCTATATCTGTGTTTAGGTGTAGAAAAGTTTTTCTGTTCAAGCCAATGGCTAGCTAAAATATCTGCAATATTTTACACTTTTACACCATTCATGCAAATGTTTTGTTTGTTAAGTAGAGGGGACTTAGTGTAATTGCGGCATGACCTAATCTCACACATAGTTAACACAATGGCCTTGATTTGTTAATCAGCCTGAAACCCTAATTGTCAGTTTTTTTCCCCCATAGCAACCAGCTTGTTAAGATATGAAAGCTGAGCCGTGATTGGTTGCTGTAGGTAAAAACGGACAATTAGGGTTTCAGGCTGAATGATAAATCAGGTCAAATATATTGTTCGCCAAGTGCTCCGGGTCCCTGTTCGTCCCCGGAGCGCTCGTGGCGTTTTCCTCTCTGCAGCGCCCCGGTCAGACCCGCTGACTGGGAGCGTTGCACTGACTCTGCCGGCGGGGATGCGATTCGCATAGCGGGACGCGCCCGCTCGCGAATCACATCCCAAGCTACTCACCTATCCCGGTCCCCAGCTGTTACGTCCTGGCACGCGCGGCTATGCTCTCTAGGGCGCGCACGTGCCAGGTCTCTAAGATTTAAAGGGCCAGTGCACCACTGATTGGTGCCTGGCCCAATCACTGCAATTAGCTTCCACCTGCTCCTTGCTCATATAACCTCACTTCCCCTTCCCAGCATTGCCAGATCTTGTTGCCCTTGTGCCTAGAGAAAGCGTTTCCTGTGTTTGCCATACCAGTGTTTCCAGACCTTCTGCTATCACCATTGACTACGAACCTTTCCGCCTGCCCTGACCTTCTGCTACTTCTGACCTCGCCTCTGTCTAGTCCTTCTGTCCCACGCCTTCTCAGCAGTCAGCGAGGTTGAGCCGTTGCCGGTGGATACAACCTGGTTGCTACCGCCGCAGCAAGACCATCCCGCTTTGCGGCGGGCTCTGGTGAATACCAGTAGCAACCTAGAACCGGTCCACCGGTACGGTTCACGCCAATCCCTCGCTGACACAGAGGATCCACATCCAGCCTGCCGAATCCTAACATATATCTTAGCAAGCTACAATCAAATGTAGTTGAAATTTACACCAGCAGACCAGCTGTGGTTTTTGCCGGATTCAAGAGGTATGTGCTGCTGAATGAATTGGCTGAAACCTACCGCCACGTAATTTTACTAAAGACCACCGCGTGAAACACCAATCTTAGTAAAATACCCACCTTGTACTTTATTTTTCAATTCATTCTAAAACATAGTGTATAAAGCACCATTAGTTGTTTTTTGGACCATACAAGGCCCTTGATCACTAACCTGTGAAATATGAGGAAATGTGGACATTTAAAGAGTTATCCATTGCACAAAAACATGGGGGGGGGGGAGAGATTTATCAAAACCTGTGCAAAGGAAAAATTAAGAAGTTGCTCATAGAAACCAATTAGATCACTTCTTTCATTTTTAACAAGGCCTCTGGAAAATTAAGGAAGGAATCTGATTGGTTGCTGTGGGTAACTGGTCAACTTTTCAGCACAGGTATTAATAACCCCCCATGGAATTGGAAAAGTACATAGGGGGAGATTTATCAAAACCTGTCCAGAGGAAAAGTTGCCCAGTTGCCCATAGCAACCAATCAGATTGCTTCTTTCATTTTGCAGAGGCCTTGTTAAAAATGAAAGACACAATCTGATTGGATGTTATGGGCAACTTAGCAACTCCTCCCCTGGACAGGTTTTGATAAATCTCCCCCAGAAAGGGGACAAGTACAGATGGTTAATTGATATTACACAGATGGCAAAAGTAAGTGCATAATGCGCTGATGCATTTTTTGATAAGGTTTTCACACATTTGTATTGCTTTATGTTTACTAGCATGCAGGGTAATTCATGGCTAATGCCTGACATCACCGATCAGGGTGATATTCAACAATAACTCTTTAGATGCCACAAAGTCAATCACGACATCTAAATGTGTAAAAAAAAAAAAACATTGCTGGTTAGCTCAGAGAGCTGATTGAGACCACCGTGGCAAAATGGTGATGTCCCAATCACCTCAGAGTAAAGATGTAAAATGAGCTGAAAATAGAAATTAGGAGTTTAGTAAATCTTAAAAATGGGATTTAATAATAAGACAAGGGATTCTACTATGATCTTATTTAACCTCAGAGAGAAGAGCTATTGACAAAGTTGTTTATAATGACAGTAACTTTTTAAGTTCTGAAAAAAAAGTCTTAACTAGCTCTATTAACTCTTTCCTTACTTGGCCAGCGCATAGCACTCAGCCTAGCAAAGGGTTAAAGAACAATCTGTACCTGCGGCTGTCTAGGTGGGGGCACAAATCAGCCCCGACATTCAGGGCTACCATCAGAAATTTTGCCCTTACACAGCTCAAAGCCTGGGCCCCCGACCTCCCAACCCCTTGTAGCCATCCCCAAGGCACAACTGTCACCTTCCTCATCATGCATTAAAAAATGTTTTAAACACAGGACAAGAAAAACAAGAGCCTGTGAGTTCAATGAAGAAGGAAAGAGAAAAAAATCACCATACATCTTACCATCATACTGTTACTGACCAAATCCTGTATAATACAGAGCTTAACCCCTTAATGACCAAGGACGTAAATGTATGTCCTGGTGCGGAGATACTTCACGCAGCAGGACATACATTTATGTCCTGTGTATGACCGCGAGCATCGGAGCAGTGCTAACAGCAGCCGGGGATCCGCTGGTAATGGCAGACATCAGCAATCCCACTCATGTCCGTCATTAACCCCTCAGATGCCGTGATCAATACAGATCACGGCATCTGCAGTAGTGCGGCATTTGAAATCGCCAATCTGATTGCCCGCGGCGCTGCCGTGGGGATCAGGTAGGCTAAGATGGCGGATGGAGGTTCCCTCACCTTCTTCCACCGCCTTCCCAGGGTCGTCTGCACTGAACTGCCTTCCATCAGACCAGAGTAGAAGATTGCCGATAATACTGATCAGTGCTATGCATGGCACTGAGCAGTATTGGCAATCTAATGATTGCCATGAATAGTCTTCTATGGGGAAATAATACGTTAAAAATAAAAGTTTGAAAAAAAAGGGAAAAAAATAGTAAAAAAAAAAGTGAAAGATCCCCTCCCTTAATAAAAAATGTAATCACCTCTTTTCCCCATTTTACCCCTAAAAAGCATGAAAAATTATAATTATTAAACATATGTCGTATAACATATATCAATCAATCAAAATATAATGTTAATGATCCCGTACGGTGAACGGCATAAACGTTAAAAAAAAAGGACACAATTGCTGCTTTTTAGTCACATCACATTCACAAAAAATGTATAAAAGTCACATATACGCAAAAGTGGTACTAAAAAACTACAGGTAATGCCGCGAAAAATTAATCCTCACACAGCCCCATATACCGAAAAATGAAAAAGTTATAGGTGGCCAAAATAGGGCGATTTTAACCCCTTAAGGACCAAGGACGTACCGGTACGTCCTTGGTCCTGCTCTTCTGATATAACGCGGGGTTACACAGTAACCCCGCGTCATATCATGGCGGGCCCGGCGTCATAGTGAAGCCGGGACCCGCCTCTAATAGCGCGCAGCGCCGATCGCGGCGCCGCGCGCTATTAACCCTTTAGCCGCGCGCTCAAAGCTGAGCCGCGCGGCTAAAAGTGAAAGTGAAAGTTCCCGGCTAGCTCAGTCGGGCTGTTCGGGATAGCCGCGGCTAATCGCGGCATCCCGAACAGCTGACAGGACAGCGGGAGGGCCCCTTCCTGCCTCCTCGCTGTCCGATCGCCGAATGACTGCTCAGTGCCTGAGATCCAGGCATGAGCAGTCATCCGGCAGAATCGTTGATCACTGGTTTCTTATGAGAAACCAGTGATCAACATAGAAGATCAGTGTGTGCAGTGTTATAGGTCCCTATGGGACCTATAACACTGCAAAAAAAAAGTGAAAAAAAAAGTGAATAAAGATCATTTAACTCCTCCCCTATTAAAAGTTTGAATCACCCCCCTTTTCCAATAAAAAAAAAAACACAGTGTAAATAAAAATAAAAATAAACATATGTGGTATCACCGCGTGCGGAAATGTCCGAATTATAAAAATATATCATTAATTAAACCGCTCGGTCAATGGCGTGCGCGCAAAAAAATTCCAAAGTCCAAAATAGTGCATTTTTGGTCACTTTTTATATCATTTAAAAATGAATAAAAAGTGATCAATAAGTCCTATCAATGCAAAAATGGTACCGTTAAAAACTTCAGATCACGGCGCAAAAAGTGAGCCCTCATACCGCCCCATACACGGAAAAATAAAAAAGTTATAGGGGTCAGAAGATGACAATTTTAAACGTATTAATTTTCCTGCATGTAGTTATGATTTTTTCCAGAAGTCCGACAAAATCAAACCTATATAAGTAGGGTACCATTTTAATCGTATGGACCTACAGAATACATATGAGGTGTCATTTTTACCGAAAAATGTACTACGTAGAAACGGAAGCCCCCAAAAGTTACAAAACAGCGTTTTTTTTTTCAATTTTGTCGCACAATGATTTTTTTTCCCGCTTCACCGTAGATTTTTGGGCAAAATGACTGACGTCATTACAAAGTAGAATTGGTGGCGCAAAAAATAAGCCATCATATGGATTTTTAGGTGTAAATTTGAAAGAGTTATGATTTTTTAAAGGCAAGGAGCAGAAAACGAAAATGCAAAAACGGAAAAACCTCCGGTCCTTAAGGGGTTAAACATGCTGGCCAACATTTATCATTGTCATTAGACAGTTTTTTTGTCTAGAAAAGGCACAAAAAAGGCGCAAGCAAGGTCTATTTGTGCCTTTTTTTCGCCTTTTGGTTTAAACATTTCTGCTGATTTTGAGTTGCAATACACTGATTTTGGCAATATACATGATATGGAAGGGATTTATGAATAGTGTTGAGCGGCATAGGCCATATTCGAATTCGCGAATATTCGCGAATATGTGGACGAATATTCGTCATATTCGCGAATATTCACATATTCGTAATATTCTCGTTTTATTTTCGCATATGCGAATCTTCGCGTGTGCGAAAATTAACATATGCGAACATTAGCATATGCACATTTTCGCATATGCGAAAATTCGCACACCGGTCTCACACAGTAGTATTAGAGCCTTCTTTACACCACACAAGCTGGAAGCAGAGAGGGATGATCACTGTGATGTGCACTGTGAAAAAAAAAAAATGAAAAAATAAACAGGAATATTCGTAATTACGAATATATAGCGCTATATTCGCGAATATTTGCGAATTCGCGAATATTTGCGAATTCGCGAATATGCGATATTCGCGAATAAAATTCGAATTGCGAATATTCGCGAGCAACGCTATTTATGAACTGCGCCTTTTTGTGAAAAGGTGCAAAAAAGGCTGAAAACAACTGAAAAGTCTCTAAAACTACTCCAGCCCAGACTTAGCATAGCTTTCTGGTGTATGTGATGAGAGAATTTTCTGAAAATGTGACCTGCACAAAATGTATCAAATGCCCTGTGACCATTTAATAAATTTGATGTTCCTACACATTACCAGCACACAAAAAAGGTGCAGAAAAATGCCACACTTACACCTACAACGATAAACTCTGGCCACTGATTTTGTTAAAAAAAAGTTTGATATTTTTTAAAAGTTGTATAATAATAGAAAAGTATGTAAAGATGGGTATCATTTTATTTATCGTATTGACCCACAGAACAAAGAAAACCATAAAGTGTACAGTGTGAAAATGAAACCCTCCGAAATATACAAAATTGTGTTTTTTTATTTAAATTTCCTAACTAAATAAAATATTTTTTGGGTTTGTCCAACATTTTATGGTAAAATGAGAGGTATCAATAAAAAAGTACAATTGGTCATACAAAAAAAGCCCTCACATGGGTCTGTGGATGGAAATATAAAAGAGTTAAGGATTTTAGAAGGCAAGGAGGAAAAACAAAAACACAAAAATAAAATTGGCCTATTCCTTAACCCCTTAAGTACCCAGCCAATTTTCACTGTAGGACCCGGCCATTTTTTGCACATCTGACCACTGTCACTTTAAGCATTAATAACTCTGGGATGCTTTTACCTTTTATTCTGATTCCGAGATAGTTTTTTCGTGACATATTATACTTTATGTTAGTGGTAAAATTTTGTCAATAAATGTTTTTAACTTTGAAGCTCTCTGCCTATAAGGAAAATGAATATTCCAAATAAATTATATATTGATTCACATATACAACATGTCTACTTTGTGATTGCATCATAATGTTGACATGTTTTTACTTTTGGAAGACATCAGAGGGCTTCAAAGTTCAGCAGCAATTTTCCAATTTTTAACAAAATTTTCAAAATCAAAAATTTTCAGGGACCAGTTCTGTTTTGAAGTGGATTTGAAGGGCCTTCATATTAGAAATGCCCCACAAATGACCCCATTATAAAAACTGCACCACTCAAAGTATTCAAAATTACATTCAAAAGGTTTGTTAACCCTTTAGGTGTTTCACAGGAATAGCAGCAAATTGAAGGAGAAAATTCAAAATCTTCATTTTTTACACTGGCATGTTCTTGTAGACCCAGTTTTTGAATTTTTACAAGGGGTAAAAGGAGAGAAATCTTCCTAAAATGTGTAACCCAATTTCTCTCGAGTAAGGAAATACCTCATATGTGTATGCCAAGTGTACGGCGGGCACAGTAGAGGGCTCAGAAGGGAAGGAACGACAATGGGATTTTGGAGAGTGAGTTTTTCTGAAATGGTTTTTGTGGGGCATGTCACATTTAGGAAGCCCCTATGGTGCCAGAACAGCAAAAAAAAAACATGGCATACTATTTTGGAATCTACACCCCTCAAGGCACGTAACAAGGGGTCCAGTGAGCCTTAACACCCCACAGGTGCTTCACGACTTTTTGTTAAAGTTGGATGTGTAAATGATTTATTTATTTTTTTCCACTAAAATGCTAGTTTTCCCCAAAATGTAAAATTTTTACAAGGGACAATAGGACAAAATGCCCCCCAAAATTTGTAACCCCATCTCTTCTGAGTATGGAAATACCCCAAGTGTGGACGTCAAGTGCTCTGCTGGCGCACTACAATGCTCAGAAGAGAAGGAGTCACATTTGGCTTTTGAAAAGCAAATTTTGCTGAAATGGTTTTTGGAGGGCATGTCGCATTTAGGAAGTCCCTATGGTGCCAGAACAGCAAAAAAAAACACATGGCATACTATTTTAGAAATTACACCCCTTAAGGAACACAACAAGGGGTACAGTGAGCCTTAAAACCTTACAGGTGTTTGACGACTTTTTGCTAAAGTCAGATGTGTAAATGAAAAAAAAAAATCACTAAAATGCTGGTTTCCCCCCACATTTTATCTTTTTACAAGTGGTAATAGGAGAAAATGACCCCCAAAATTTGTAAACCCATTTCTTCTGAGTATGGAAATACCCAATGTGTGGATGTCAAGTGCTCTGCTGGCGCACTACAATGCTCAGGAGAGAAGGAGCACCATTGAGCTTTTGAAGACAGAATTTGATTGGAATAGAAGTCGGGGGCCATGTGCGTTTACAAAGCCCCCCCGTGGTGCCAGAACAATGGGCCCCCCACGTGACCCCATTTTGGAAACTACACCCCTCACAGAATTTAATAAGGGGTGCAGTGAGTATTTGCACCCCACTGGCGTTTGACAGATCTTTGGAACAGTGGGCTGTGCAAAAGAAAAATTAAATTTTTCATTTTCACGGACCACTGTTCCAAAAATCTGTCAGACACCTGTGGGGCGTAAATGCTCACTGTACCCCTTATAACATTATGTGAGGGGTGTAGTTTCCAAAATGGGGTCATATGTGGGGGGGTCCATTGTTCTGGCTCTATGGGGTCTTTGTAAACACATGTAGCCTTCAATTCCGGACAAATTTTCTCTTCAAAATCCCAATGGTGCTCCTTCTCTTCTGAGCATTGTAGTGCGCCAGCAGAGCACTTTACATCCAGATATGGGGTATTTTCGTACTCCAAAAATTCTGGTTACAAATTTTGGGGGGCTTTTTTCCTATTTTTCCTTGTGAAAAAGAAAAATTTTGGGTAACAACAGCATTTTAGTGATTTTTTTTTTCATTTTAACATCCAACTTTAATGAAAATTCGTCAAACACCTGTGGGGTGTTAAGGCTCACTATACCCCTTGTTACTTTCCATGAGGGGTGTAGTTTCCAAAATGGGGTCACGTGTGGGTATTTCTTTTTTTGCGTTTATGGCAGAAACGCTGTAAAATCAGCCACCCCTGTGCAAATCACCAATTTAGGCTTCAAATGTACATGGTGCACTCTCACTTCTGAGCCTTGTTGTGTGCCCGCAGAGCATTTTACGCCCACATATGGGGTATTTCCGTACTCAGGAGAAATTGTGTTACAAATTTTGGGGCTCTTTTTTCCTTTTAACACTTGTGAAAATAAAAAGTAAAGGACAACACCGGCATGTTAGTGTAAATTTTTAAATTTTTTTACACTGACAGGCTGGTGTAGCCCCCAACTTTTCACTTTCATAACGGGTAAAAGGAGAAAAAGCCCCCCCCAAAAAATTTGTAACGCAATTTCTCCCGAGTACAGAAATACCCCATATGTGGCCCTAAACTGTTTGCTTGAAATACGACAGGGCTCTGAAGTGAGAGAGCGCCATGCGCATTTGAGGACTAAATTAGGGATTGCATAGGGGTGGACATAGGGGTATTCTATGCCAGTGATTCCCAAACAGGGTGTCTCCAGCTGTTGCTAAACTCCCAGCATGCCTGGACAGTCAGTGGCTGTACGGAAATGCTGGGAGTTGTTGTTTTGCAACAGCTGGAGGCTACGTTTTGGAAACTTTGCTGTACGATACGTTTTTCATTTTTATTGGGGGGGGGGGGGACAGTGGGTGTTTATGTAGTGTTTTACCCTTTATTATGTGTTAGTCTGCTTTCACACTGTGAAATAGTTCCATTTAGGAACTTCCGTCAGAAGTTCCGTCACTATATCGGCGAAACCTGGCCGTTACAAAACCCCTGATGGCCGTGACTAAATTGCATTGCAGCCTATGGGGTTTTGTAACTGCCCTTTTGCACCCGCATATGCCCGTAATTCATTACGGGCGTTATATAGTGATGGGACATCGTGGCGGAAAAATTACTGCATGCAGTAATTTTTCCGCCACGTTGTCCCGTCACTATATAACGCCCGTAATGAATTACGGGCATATGCGGGTGCAAAAGGGCAGTTACAAAACCCCATAGGCTGCAATACAATTTAGTCACGGCCATCAGGGGTTTTGTAACGGCCGGGTTTCGCCGATATAGTGACGGAACTTCTGGCGGAAGTTCCTAAACGGAACTATTTCACAGTGTGAAAGCAGCCTTAGTGTAGTGTAGTGTAGTGTTTTTAGGGGACATTCACACGGGTGCAGGTTTACAGTGAGCTTCCAGCTAGAAATTTGCGCTGCGGCGAAAAATTTGCCGCAGCTCATACTTGAAGCAGGAAACTTACTGTAAACCTGTCCGTGTGAATGTACCCTGTACGTTCACATGGGGGGGGGGGGGGGGCAAACCTCCAGCTGTTTCAAAACTACAACTCCCAGCATGTACTGACAGACCGTGCATGCTGGGAGCTGTAGTTTTGCAACAGCTGGAGGCTAACTGGTTGGAAAATCTTCAGTTAGGTTCTGTTACCTAACTCAGTATTTTCCAACCAGTGTGCCTATAGCTGTTACAAAACTACAACTCCCAGCATGTACTGATCGCCGAAGGGCATGCTGGGAGATCTAGTTATGCAACAGCTAGAGGTACACAACTACTTTTCCCAGCATGCCGAGACAGCTGTTTCGGCATGCTGGGATTTGCAGTTTTGCAACATCTGGAGGGCTACAGATAGAGACCACTGCACTGTGATTTCCAAACTGTGGACCTCCAGATGTTGCAAAACTACAAATCCCAGCATGCACAGACAGCAAACTGCTGTGTGGGCATGCTAGGAGTTGTAGTTTTGAAAGATCTAGAGTGCTACAGTATAGAGATCACTGTGCAGTGGTCTCTAAACTGTAGACCTCCAGCTGTTGCAAAACTGCAAATCCCAGCATGCCCAGCTGCTGTCTGGGCATGCTGGGAGTTGTAGTTTTGCAACACCTGGAGGGCTACAGTCTCAGACTGTAGCCCTCTAGATGTTGCTAAGCAACTTACTGGCTTCCGTCGGATCCAGGGAGCCGTCCTCTTCTGCCGCACGACATCGCCGCCCGCGCCGATCACCGCCGCCGATCCCATCCCGCAGCTTCCACCGACGGGTAAGTGGATCTTCGGCGTTCGGTCCCCGCTGTTTCCCCGTTCTGCCCCACCTATTGTGAGTGGGCAGAACGGGGAAAACTAAAGTAAACCCTTCCGCCCCAGATCTGCTATTGGTGGTCGTGTCTAGACCACCAATAGCAGAGATAGGAGGGGTGGCACCTCTGCCACCTCACTCCTATAGCTACAGGGGGATCGTGGGTGTCTTAGACAACCGCGATCCCCCTTATTTTCCGGGTCACTCGGAATCGGCACAAATCGCAAGTGTGAATTCACTTGCGATTTGCGCCGATCGTTGACATGTGGGGGTCTGATGACCCCCATGGGCATTTGCACGGGGTGCCTGCTGATCGTCATCAGCAGTCACCCCAGTCCGGTCCCTGCCCGGCACACGACGGGGACCGAAATTCCCACGGGCGTCCTTAAGACCCAGGTACAGAAGGCGTATCCATACGCCCTAGGTCCTGTACGGGTTAAAGGGGTACTCCTAAAAGAACTGGAAGGGTAAAGATTTTTTTTATAGAAGTAACTTACTAATCTGTTTAACTTTCTGGCACCAGTTGATTTACAAATTTTTTTTTACACCGGAGTACCCCTTTAAGGTCAAAATGGGCTTGGTCCTTAAAGGGGTTATCCACCATAAGGTGATTTTAGTATGTACCTGGTAGACAGTAAAGGACATGCTTAGGAAGGATTTGCACTATTCTTGGGGCTAAATGGCTATGTTGTGAGATTACCATAACACTGTGGCTAGCTTTTTGTGAACTGGTATTTCCTATTTAATTTTTTTTTTTTTTTTTTTTTTACTACAAAACCCTTAATTCCATTTTCCTCCCTCCCACACATTAGCCACCCCACCCATTGGAACATAAATGAGCTGCATCCACTCAAAAGACCTGTGGTTTTCAATCAGGGTGCCTACAGCTGTTGCATTAGTTGCAGATTGATCCCTCCACTCATTGAAGCAGACAAGCTCCCTGTCATCAGCTGACTAGTGAGTCAGGTCTCGGACGCATTGCAACCTGGGTAAAATCTGAGACAACGGTCACTTTGTATGCTGGTAAAAATAAATATTGGGGTGAAAATCACAGAAGAATTGTGAGAAAACCATCACACACAAGTACAGACACTATATTATGTACAACACTAACTTTACAGCCCCTGTAGCATAGTCAAATAATAAAAAAAAATCCTGGAATTACCTTTAAGGGGTTAAAGGGGTACTCCCCTACCTTACTTCTTATCCCCTATACAAAGGATATATATTATAGTGTCCCGCAATCGCACTGCCTGTTTTAAACTGGCCGTGGTTTTGGCAGCATAAAACTGATTACAGGTTACCTTTAGCTGTAAGTAACTATATTAAAATATACTTTCCCCCTCCCCTCCACATAAGAGGACTCTAAGTCCCCCTCCCTTCCACATAAGAGTCCAGTCCTCCCTCACACATAGCAAGACTTTCAACCCCCCTTCCTCACATAGTAATAAGATCAGGTTCTCCTCTTACCCAGTGTTGCAGAACTTCCTCTGAGCAGCTTCTGTTCTTATGTGCCATCAGCAGGAGGAGCCAGAACCATTGAGGAGAAAGCAAACAGTAGAGGCAGCAGTGAGCGTCCTGTCTGAATAGTATGTAGTACAGACTCCGTAGCCTCCGGATCTCCGGTCCCTGTGTCAGCTTTCAGTTTCAGGACCTTTGTGTGATGTAGCTGCGGTGCACACAGGTCCTGAGTTCTCAGGCTGACACACTGACTGATCTCTATGTGTGATGGGACTCCTAGCCTCCAGCCACTGCCAATGTTCCGACCCTGGCTGCTGTAGGCGGGGGGGGGGGGGGGTGCAGTGGGCCGAGCCCCCTTGGGAGCTCGGGCCCATTACTTGGGTACTGGTTGTACTCCCCTGACGGGTCTGCCAACATTGCCAGGTTTGCGCGAACCAAACCTGACAACGTTTGAAAGTTCAGTGAGCCACAGTACACCCAAAATTTAGTTTGGGGGCTGCGCTCACTCCACTCTAGTCTGCATCATTAATTCCAGGGACATTTATGCCCCAGATTTCAGGATTAGCAAGGCCCCCATAGGGCGGATCCCCACTGATCTGCTTGTTGTCCTCTATCCTGTGAATAACTTAATTAAATGGGAAAACACCTTTAACTCTAATCCCCATTTAAATGTAGAGAAAACTATTCCTGCCAACTTTAATACAAATGATTGAAAGAGACCGGCTAGTTAATCAATGTGCCTCCCATAAGTGCCAGCCACATGCCTTTCTATAAGTAGGTGCAATATCTTAATAAATATGTAGCGCCAACATACTGTGAAGTGCTGTACGGAATTTGTCAACCAGAAGAAAGATTCTAAATTTCTAATTTACCTATGATTATCTCCATCACTAGGACATCACAGGGAATGCTGCTCACTTCTACTTCTATACTTCAGGCCTGTCTGTGCGGTCAGCCTGCTATCTGGCAGCGGCCGCACACGATTATTGCAACAGAGGGGCCATCATTGGATACCATATAAAAGGACTGCTGCCACGGTATCACCAACAACTCCTCCAGCTTGCTCATACAATCGGCCTGCCAGCTGCCAGAGGTCCCCCGACTGCTTGAGCAGCAAAGACAGACAGCCCTAAGATGGACACGTCTACATTACAATGCGATTTCTTCCTTTTTTTACAGGAGTGAACATTTTCTTTTCCACAGGAACAATAACTAAATATATGATGTATTTCTATACAGGAAACTAATAGTCAAAACAGTGCGATCTATTCACCTATTTCGCAAACAAAGCCTGAAGTGTTAGAGGCTGTTTTATCAAGTATTGTTTTCAAAGGGGTACTCCGCTGCTCAGCATTTAGGACAAACTGTTGCGAACGCTGGAGCCAGTGCCAGGAGCTTGTGACGTCATAGCCCTGCCCCCTCTTGATGTCATTCCCCGCCCCCTCAATGCAAGTTTATGGGAGAGGGCGTGACACTATCTATATCATTAAAGGGGTATTTCAGGCAAAAATATTTTATCCCCTATCCAAAGGGATAAAATGAGTGATCGCAGGGGGCACCGCTGCTGGGACCGCCCGCGATCTCCCTGCAGCACCCACATTCTATGCGGGAACTGCATCTCTAGTTTTGGAAACCTCCGGGTTTCCAGGACTGGGGACTTGATGTCACGCCATGCCCCCTCCATTCATGTTTATGGGAGGGGGCGTGATGGCCCGGAATACCCCTTTAACACTATACCCTGCATTGGTCGAAATGTATATACTGTATAGCACAATTTTCACTATGAAACATTACTGCGCTCTCTATATCACCTGTTACTCTATATATTTTATTTGCACCGATATGTGTATTCAAACGATCGCACGATTATATTTAATAAGCACCAAATAGTTTTTTGATTGTACCCCATATAAATATGGGAGGTTTGTGTCACTTTGCATGCTTGAAAAAGACTGTGTTGACGGTCGAAACGTTGTATCCTACCATGAGGAAATAAACCTTTTTGTTCACTACTTTGGAGTGCTGCGGGACGCTTACTTTGCTATATATATATATATATATATATATATATATATATATACAGAGAGAGAGAGAGAGAGAGAGAGAGAGAGAGAGAGAGAGAGAGAGAGAGAGAGAGAGAGAGAGAGCACAATCCAGGAAAGCAGCACACCAACAGAAAAAGTGATCGGGTGCACGCTACGTCCGATCCAGGTCCAGGACCCACTGCACTCTAAATGGATGAAGAAAAATATTACACGTAAATGACAATTAAGTGGACGACGACCAATACAACTAAGTGCACAGTGCAAGAAAATACATGCAACAGTGGTATAGAATGTACAAAAGGCCCGAAATGACAGCAATTTTTTTGACTGATTTGGAGGAAAAGTGGATTCACCTCTATATATATTTCTGTTTTTGGTGGTTGGGTCCCTATGATCCTCATGTGCAGTTTATAAAACAAAGTATATACAATATATCCAGTTTATAAACATCAACCACACTGCACAAGATAAACGGACCGGTGTAGTAGTCGAGCAAAGATGAAGTCCAGCGTCAAAAGTTTGTGCAAATAAATGTTCAGTCTTAATACATCTAAAATAAAATCCCAATAGCATATATGAAGCATGGCATCATGGGAGTTGTAATCCAGAGTATAGCCCTTAGTCATAAGTAATGTGCAATCAGTGTTTGCTAAAGATGACTTCATTGCACAAAAAATATTGTTCATTAATATTGACAAAGAAATCACAGGAGTCAGATGATCACATGATGTTTCTTCATCCATTTCTAATATTATCCCTCCATTTATTTTATGAACTTCATAGTATAATTCTAAATAATATTACAATGCACTACTGATGCCTTTCATCGTACAGGATCATCAACGTTATATTTAGATATTTCTGACATTTATGCACGCGGCAATACCAAATATGTTTTTTTAACTTTTTATTTAATTTTTTTGCTTTTTGGGGATAAAATGAGAAAAAGGCGTCATTTACATTTTTTATTGGAGCAAGGGAATTTTTCACTTTTTTTCCTTTTAAAAAAAAATACTTTTTATGTCCCCATGGGAAACTATCTATAGCAATTATTTGATTACTAATACTGTTGAGTGCTATGCATAGGCAGAGCACTGATCAATATTATCGTTGCTCTTCTGCTCTGGTCTGTTCAATGTCAGACCAGAGCAGAAGAGCCCGGGACAGCAGCGGAGGCAGGTGAGGGGACCTCTACCCACCATTTTGGACGATTGGATCGCCGCAATAGTACTGTGAGCAATACGATCATCCAATATAACGCCCAGATTGCCACAGATATCGTAATCTATATTGATCATGGCATCTGAGGGGTTAATGGCGGACATCAGCCTAATCGCTGATGTCTGCCATTAGTGGCGGGTCCCTGGATGCTGATAGCAGCCAGGACCTGTGATGCATGATGTGAGCACTGGTCTGGGTGCGTTGAATACCACCGCATCAGAATGTTCATTTACATCCTTAGTCCTTAAGGGGTTAAACTTCATTTGCCATGTTTGTGTCAAAGCCTCCAGCTTCCCCAGATTCCTCTGTAATATTGTTATCCTCCTCTTTGGCGATCACCTTACTTAGTTTTGTGTCATCTGAAAATATTGAAATTCTACTCTGTAATCCCTCTACAAGGTAATTTGTAAAAAACATATTGAAAAGAAGCTGACCCAGTACTGACCCCTGTGGTCCCCACTGTCACCCAACCAGAGTAAATTCCATTGATCCCTACTGCTTCCTATCACTGAGTCAGTTTCTAATCCATTTACATGTATCCTGCCCTAGTCCCAGCATCCTCATTTTATGTACTAACCTTTTTTGTGGCACAGTATAAAATGCCTTAGAAAAGGCCAGATATATAACATCCACAGCTTCACCCAGGTCCAATCTATAACTGATCTCCTTATAGAAGATGATCAGATTAGTATAACGGGACCGATCCTGCATAAACCCATGTTGTTGCTGTGTCAGAAGGTTATTTTCATTAAGAAATTCTAGAATAGCATCTCTCAGAAAACCCTCAAAATTCTTACCCACAACGGATGTTAAAGTTAAAGGCCTATAGTTTCCAGATAGATATAGATATAAGAAACACATGGGGAAATCCTTTTTAGTTCATGTCCAATTCCCCCATTTCATGCCCAAGCCCCCATTTTATATAGCCAAAAGACTGAACAGAAAGGTGACCAGGATTATGGAAACAATCCATCCTGATGCATTTTGCAGTTTTCCCATAGACATTATAGCACGAGTTACACTTTTTTTTTCACTTCATGTAATTTCTAAAGGGGTTACAGAACACAGGTTGGCTGGTTCCATAATGCTATTGTGTTCAGTCGTCGTCCTTGTTCTGGAGATGGTAGTGTGTCCCAGAGGTGTCTATAAGACATGTAAGGCATAGCCTATCAATACCGTATGTCATAAATGTTTAGGATGGAAATAACCCTTTAGGTTCTAGTTTATCAAAGGAAACAGCAAGGACACAAACACAAAAATTGTATTTTTATAGTTTGGACATTTATGTACGCAACAATATCACATGTGTTTATTTATATTATGTTTTTACATTTTTTATATGGAATTTTGGGAAAAGGGGGTAATTTAGTATGGAAGGGGTTAATTCACATTTATTAGATTTTTTTTTTTACACTTTTTTTTACATGCAATCATTTAATTGCATACAATGTCCAATGCTATGCCATAGCATAGCATTGATCAGTGTTATCTTTGCTCGATTGCTCCAGCCTGCAGAGCCTGGCTGGAGCCTCTGGTGGTCCGAATCAGCTCCGCTGAGCTGCCGGGAATGCTTTTTTTTTTACATTTTAGATGCCACAATCAGCTTTGATCGCAGTGTCTAATGGGTTAATGCAAGGCATCACCGTGATCGGTGATGTCCGGCATTAGACATGGGTCCTGGCCATTGACAGCTGCTGAGACCACCCCACTATGACGCGAGGTCAGCTCCTGACCCCACGTCATATCATGGGAGCGAGCAGGAATGTAGCAGGAAGAAAAATATTTTTACACATATTTGTGTTTGGAAGTGCTGAGTGGACCATTGTTCCTAGTGAGCAGTTTCTACCTGGACTAATCAGGGACCATGGCAGTTACAAAGAGTATGGATAGGTGAGGGGACTCCGTTCTTTTTTGCTAAGCATTACCACATATGTTTATTTTTATTTACATTTTTTTAAATGGGAAAAGGGAGTGATTCAAACTTTTATTAAGGAAGGGGTTAAATTACATTTATTAACAATTGTTTTTACATTTTTTTTGCAATGTTATAGCCCCCATAGGGGACTATAACATGAAATACCTATACCTATAGCATAGCATTGATCAGTGTTATCGGTGCTCTGCTGCTCCAACCTGGATCTCAGGCATAGAGCAACAGAGCGACAATTGGACGGTGAGAAGCAAGGTAAGGAGACTCCCGCTGTCCTTTCAGCTGTTTGGGACGCGCAATTTCACAGCAGCAGTTCAGAACAGCCCACTGAGCTAACAGGCAACAGCTTTCCCCCATTTTAGACGCTGCGATCAGCTTTGATTGAGGCGTCTAAAGGGTTAATACCAGACATCAGCCCGATCGGCAATGTCCGGTATTAGCTATGGGTCCTGGTTGCTGATAGCAACCGGGACCTGCCGGGTATGAAGCGCAGGAGCTCAATATACGTCTTGAGTCGTTATGGGGTTAAGAAAATTGGCCACATAAACACATTGATAAATTCCTCCCAATAACTTTACTAAACCCTCAAACCCTCTATTTTTATAATTCTCTCCAACTAAAATGTCCTTTTCTTTGTTTAGTAAATATCACTAGGGCAATGTGATTAAAAATACAAGGTAGGCCATTTATATGGATACACCTTAATAAAATAGGAATGCTCGAACCTGGCACGTTCCTTGAGTTTTTCCAGCAAGTTGGTGCACCACCACATTATGGGTGTCAGGTCCGAGCATTCCTAGATGAACAGTTTCCTGGAAAGTGGATTGGTCGTCGTGGGACAGTTGAATGGCGCCCAAGGTCTCCCGATCTGACCCCCTTAGACTTTTCTCTTTGGGGTCATCTGAAGGCAATTGTCTATGCTGTGAAGATACGAGATGTGCAGCACCTGAAACTATGGATACTGGAAGCCTATGCTAGCATTTCTCCTGCGGTGTATATAGTAGTATATGGCAGTATATACGGATACTGGAAGTCTGTGCTAGCATTTCTCTTGCGGTGTTGCTATCAGTGTGTGAAGAGTGGGAGAAGAGGGTTGCATTGACAATCCAACACAATGGGCAGCACATTGAACACATTTTATAAGTGGTCAGAAACTTGTAAATAACTCATGAAAGAATAAAGTTACCGTATATACTCGAGTATAAGCCGACCCGAGTATAAGCCGAGACCCCTAATTTCAACCCAAAATCCCAGGAAAAGTTATTGACTCGAGTATAAGCCTAGGGTGGGAAATACCTCATCCCCCCCCTGTCATCATCCAGACCCGTCATTAACATCCTCATCATCATCATCCCCTTGTCGTCATCCCACACATCCCCCCTTCATCATCCCCTTATCATCCCACACATCCCCCCTTCATCATCCCCTTGTCATCATCCCGCACATCCCCCCTTCATCATCCCCTTATCATCCCGCACATCCCCCCTTCATCATCCCCTTATCATCCCACACATCCCCCCTTCATCATCCCCTTATCATCCCACACATCCCCCCTTCATCATCCCCTTGTAATCATCCCACACCACCCCCCCCCCTTCATCATCCTCTTCTCATCATTCGCCCTCAGTGGTCTTCAACCTGCGGACCTCCAGAGGTTTCAAAACTACAACTCCCAGCAAGCCCGGGCAGCCATCGGCTGTCCGGGCTTGCTGGGAGTTGTAGTTTTGAAACCTCCGGAGGTCCGCAGGTTGAAGACCACTGCGGCCTTCAACATCATCCAGCCCCCTCTCACCCCCTTTAGTTCTGAGTACTCACCTCCGCTCGGCGCTGGTCCGGTCCTGCAGGGCTGTCCGGTGAGGAGGTGGTCCGGTGAGGAGGTGGTCCGGGCTGCTATCTTCACCGGGGGCGCCTCTTCTCCGCGCTTCCGGCCCGGAATAGAGGCGTTGCCTTGACAATGACGCAGAATTACGTTGGCAATGAACGCACCTCTGCGTCGTTGTCACGGCAACGTGACTATTCTGAGGCCGGGCCCGAAGCGCTTAGAAGAGGCCTCCCCGGTGAAGATAGCAGCCCGGAACACTATCCCACCGGACCACCTCCTCACCGGACAGTCCTGCAGGACCGGACCAGCGCCGAGCGGAGGTGAGTACTCAGAACTAAAGGGGGTGAGAGGGGGCTGGATGATGTTGAAGGCCGCAGTGGTCTTCAACCTGCGGACCTCCGGAGGTTTCAAAACTACAACTCCCAGCAAGCCCGGACAGCCGATGGCTGCCCGGGCTTGCTGGGAGTTGTAGTTTTGAAACCTCTGGAGGTCCGCAGGTTGAAGACCACTGCGGGTGGGGGAGTTCACTCGAGTATAAGCCGAGGGGGGTGTTTTCAGCACGAAAAATCGTGCTGAAAAACTCGGCTTATACTCGAGTATATACGGTACGTTAAAACCAAGCACATCATTGTTTTTCTTGTGAAATTCCCAATAAGTTTGATGACCCTCTTCCTATTGAAAAAACAAAAGTTGGATTCAAAATGGCCTACTTCAAAATGGCCACCATGGTCACCACTTATCTTTAAAAGTCCCCCCCCCCCTCACATATAGTAATGTGCCACAAAGAGGAAGTTAATATCACCAATCATTCCCATTTTATTAAGGTGTATCCATATCAATGGCCCACCCTGTACATTTGCTCAATTGTATTTAGTTGCTTGATTGTATAAAACCAATTAACCAAAGTAAATTTAGGATACATACCCTGTGTGAAGGTTTTTGTAAGATTTTCAATGGGAAATATCAAGGCTTCAGCTTCAAGGACCGTATAAAGATTATCTGACAGGTAATCCTCCAGGAATTGTCTGGAATCAAATGCGTGTACATGAAAGATCTTATGGGAGCTGGAATCCATCGTGTAATCTTCTATCACAGACAGGTGACTTCTTCAACATCAAGGCTCAAAGTCTTTATATATCAATCTACAAGGCCTGTCAGTAAGAGTTACTCATCCCATCATTACAATATACACGAATCAGTCATGGGACAATGTGTTAGAATTGATTCACATGTTAATATAAATTAACAAACTTGCTGCCAACAATCCACAAGGATCGTGACCGTCCTCCAGAGCACCCTATCGTTTCAAGACCTGGCTCACTGTTGGATCCCCTCATGATCCTTGAGAATAATTTTTTTCAACCTAAAATCAAAAAGTATGATCATTGCTTAAAAGATACGAGTCACTTTTTACATTCATTGAATGAAATCTCAAGCAACGGTGTGTGGTATCTTTGTATATTGGATGTGCAAAGTTTGTATACCAACATACCTCAAAAGGAAGGGATTACCTGTGCCCAGGAATTATTAAACAGAAATAGAAATTTTAGGGAAGGGATTACTGCATTTTTGATGGATCTGCTTGATTTTGTATTAACAAGGAATTATTTTTAACAAACTGACAGTAAAAAAAACAGATGGAAATAATATGCTACATTGGAATAGCTTTCACTCACTGTCTGTGTTTCGGGGGCTCCTGAAAAGCCACTTTGTTAGGGGAAAAAGGATTGCCAGTTCCGATGTACAATATAAAAAAATATATATGACTGTTAAAAAATCTATGGGAAGAGGCTATGTAAAAGCTGAAGTTGTAAAAGTGGGCAATCAAGTGGCACTATTAAAAAGAGAACAGTTGATGATAGAAAAAACTAAACAAAAACTGAAGCAGAATTGCATCATGTACATACACCCCTAAACATCTTATCCCCTATTCAAAGGATAGGGGATAAGATGTCTGATCACTGGGGTTCTGCTGCTGGGGACCCCCGCAATCGCCCTGCTGCACCCAGAATTTGCTTAGAGCATCGGGTGTAGCGCCGGTGGCTCGTGAAGTCACGGCTGCACCCCGCTTGTGATGTCATGGCCGCGCTCCCTCAATTCAAGTCTATGGGAGGCATGGTCATTACATCACGAGGGGGCATGACTGTGACATCATTACTGTGACTGTGAGCCTCCGCCCTGCATCGCCAGTCACCCGGCACGCAGCAAAGTTTGCTCTGTGGACTGGATGTCTGTGGTGCCACGGCCAATATCATAGAAGTCTCCAGCAACGGTACAACCCCCTCCGCACCCGATCAGATGTCTTATCTTATCTAGGGGCAGAGTACCCCTTTAAACGCTTGGTGAACAAGCATAGGAAATTACTGAGGTCTGACCTGAAATTTGCTGTGGCTTTCCGTGAGATTACGATGTTTGTTCATAGTAAAGGAAAAACGATTGGTGAGAAATTGATTAGAGTGGATATTGCCATTGATAAGAAAAGGGACACTCAGACTTGTTTGGCAGCTAAAAAAAATACACTTGTCCTTGTTGATCTCTTACACATTGCAGCAGAATAATTAAAGGGAATGTATACATTAAAGATGAGCACATTTTAGAAAAATTTGATTCGGTAGATTCGCCAAATTTTTCCCCAAAAATCGATTTGATCTGAATAAATTCTTGGTGAATTTTTATTAATAATGTATTTTAATAATGTGTTTAATAAAGTGTGTGTGTTTCACTTTTTTTCTCTATTTTTAAAATTTTTTAAGGTAGTTCTACTACTCCCAGCATAGAACAGACTGTTCCATGATGGGAGTAGTAGTACATGTGCTAATATACAGATCGTCCCAGATGTCACTCCTAAAACCTGTTGCGATCTTCCTGTATAATGTATAGATGCGGGCTGCTTTCTCGCATCTAGATAGGAAGATCGCAGCAGAGTGACACCTGTTGGGATCTGTCCTTAACTGCAGGTAATACTGCTCCCAACATGGAACACACTCTGCTCCATGCTAGGAGCTGTAGTTCCTGCATTATTAGATCACAGCGATTGTCGCTTCTGACACCCAATGCAATCATCCAGTATAATGTATAGATAGAAGTATTCACAATCATCAACAGTGATTGTGAATACTTCTATAACCTCAGAATACTTGAGATAACCTAATCTTAATATTTTTGTAAAATATTTTTTGCTATTTTTTCTTTATTTTTGATACATTATTGCTATTTTTATACTAGCATAATTAAAGCTAGGTTTTAAGGTTCCCTGTACAGTCACTATTCTTCTATTACATTTTCTGGGAGACCTAATTTACCTATCTAGTAATATCAGTGCCCTTTATTAGTACAGGTACTACAGCTCCCATCAAGGAACAGTCTGTTCCATGTTGGGAGTAGTAGTACTACCTAAAAAATAAAAAAAGAGAAAAAAAGTGAAACACCCATACACACAATTTAATAATAAAAGTTTGAATCACCCCCCTTTTCCCAATTTAAAAAAAACTGTGTAAATAAAAATAAACATATGTGGTATTGCCACGTGTGGAAATGTCCGAATTATAAAAAAAAATATAGTTAATTAAACCGCAAGGTCAATATTGTATTTTTGGTCACTTTTTTATGTAATAAAAAAATGAATAAAAAGTGATCAAAAAGTCCGATCAATACATAAATGGTACCGCTAAAAACTTCAGATCACGGCACAAAAAAATTATCCCTCATACCGCCCCGTATGCAGAAAAATAAAAAAGTTATAGGGATCAGAAGATGACAATTTTTATGTATACATTATATTAATGTATACATTTTCCTGCACGTAGTTATGATCCAGAAGTACGACAAAATCAAACCTATATAAGTAGGGTATCATTTTAATCGTGTGGACCTACAGAATAAAGATAATGTGTCATTTTTGCCTAAAAATTTACTGCTTGGAAAGGAAAGCCCCCAAAAGATACAAAAAGGCATTTTTTCTTCAATTTTGTCGCACAATATATATTTTTTTCGTTTCACTGTAGATTTTTGGGTAAAATGACTGATGTCATTACAAAGTATAATTGGTGGCGCACAAAAAATAAGCCATCATATGGATTTTTAGCTGCAAAATTGAAAGGGTTAGGATTTTTAAAAGATAAGGAGGAAAAAACGAAAGTGCAAAAACTGGAAAACCTTCCGTCCCCAAGGGGTTAAATAAATTTTTTAGGTAGTACTACTACTCCCAGCATGAAACAGACTATTCTATGATGGGAGCTGTAGTACCTGTACTAATAGACAGATCGCCCCGGGTGTCACTCCTGACACCCGAAAGATTGTTCTATCTTTTGCAGAGATGGAGTGGCTTTCTCCTGCGTTCGCATTTCTGCACTATACTCCAGCCGGTCAGTGATGTGAATAGAATTCACATCACTTATTCATATTTCCTGCAGAGAGCTGTGATTGGCCAGATGGTTCCAGCCACTCACAGCTCTTTGCGGGAAATATGAATAATAGGTATATACTACAGTGGGACCAGAGAAGAGCGGCCGGCCTCCCGCATCTATAAATTATACAGGACAATCGCATCGGGTTTCAGAAGCAACATCCACTGCGATCTGTCTATTAATGCAGGTACTACAGCATGGAGCAGAGTGTGCTACATGTTGGGAGCTGTAGTACCTGTAGTTGAGGACAGATCACAGCAGGTATCACTCCTGACATCCGCTGTGATCGTTCTCTCTATTGCAGAGATGCGAGCGCAAGAGAAAGCCACTCGCATCTATACATTATACAGAACGATTGCAGGGGTGTCACTAATGAAGACATTCGTTATTTTGAATTGAGTTGAAGTTCGGATTGGGTCTGAATCAAATTTGATTCGCTCATCTCTAGTATACATCATCCGAAGAAAGGACATCGGTAAGAGGATTTTATGTCAAAAGTTGTTTTGATCATTCCTGAGACCCGCTGTGATCCTTAAAGGGGTATTCCAGGCAAAACCTTTTATATATATATCAACTGGCTCCGGAAAGTTAAACAGATTTGTAAATTACTTCTATTAAAAAATCTTAATCCTTCCAATAGTTATTAGCTTCTGAAGTTTTCTGTCTAACTGCTCAATGATGATGTCACGTCCCGGGAGCTGTGCATGATGGGAGAATATCCCCATAGGAACTGCACAGCTCCCGGGACGTGAGTCATTAGAGAGCAGATAGACAGAAAACAACAACTCAACTTCAGAGGCTAATAACTATTGGAAGGATTAAGATTTTTTAATAGAAGTAATTTACAAATCTAAAAACAAAATGAAAAATAGCCAGCACAACAACCTAATACACAGGTGCCCGCTGCTGTGGCAAATACAAAATGTACAAAAAAGAAAGTTGCAACAGCACTCGGTCAAAAAATGGAGGCTTTTAGCGCACTTTTTGATCAAAATGTGTCCCCCCATCCACCACGCGGAGGTGGCCTCATATCGGATGGGACCCTAACATGATAACTCACCTCTGCTGTGCATATAGCCTCTGACTGTGTGACATGTTGGATCAGCCATTGACTAAACCACCTCCAGTCTGAGAGGGGTGTGGTGCACGGCTAAAGAGGGTGCCACTACCCCCAACTTACAAAGTAAAAACAAAAGGAAAAATAGCCAGCACAACAACCTAATACACAGGTGCCCGCTGCTGTGGCAAATACAAAATGTACAAAAAAGAAAGTTGCAACAGCACTCTTGGTCAAAAAATATTTTGATCAAAGAGTGCGCTAAGAGCCTCCATTTTTTGACCAAGAGTGCTGTTGCCACTTTCTTTTTTGTACATTTTGTATTTGCCACAGCAGCAGGCACCTGTGTATTAGGTTGTTGTGCTGGTTATTTTTCCTTTTGTTTTTACTTTGTAAGTTGGGGGGTGTGGCACCCTCTTTAGCCGTGCACCCCACCCCTCTCTGACTGGAGGTGGTTTAGTCAATGGCTGATCCAACATGTCACACAGTCAGAGGCTATATGCACAGCAGAGGTGAGTTATCATGTTAGGGTCCCATCCGATATGAGGCCATCTCCGCGTGGTGGATGGGGGGACACATTTTGATCATAGAGTGCGCTAAGAGCCTCCATTTTTTGACCAAGAGTGCTGTTGCAACTTTCTTTTTTTGTAATTTACAAATCTGTTTAACTTTCCGGAGCCAGTTGATATATAAAAAAAAGTTTTGGCCTGGAATACCCCTTTAATTACAGGCCAGGAAAGAGAACAGCATTTTACTGGCCAGATGAGAGATCTCGGTGTGATCCACAAAATATGTTTTAACTACCGCTGTGCAACCTAACCCTTTAGCCGACCACATTTCAAAATTTCTGTGACCCTGGCGAGCCGAACTTTCCAAAAACTCGCTCATTCCTACTTCTGATCCTCATGTGATGCTCAGTCATTGTTTGAAAATTAGTTTTTTAAACATAAATATTGTTCATTCCAATTGACAAAAGAATCATAAGACATGGGATGTTTGCATGATTTTGCTTCAAGCATTTTTAATACTTACTTATGTTGTAGACAAATACTGTTTTAAATGTACTGGAGCGCATTGTACTCCCCTCATAAGCGCACACCACGTGCGTACATCTGTGATGTACCATTTTGTTCCTGTTAAAGTCCTAAGGGCCTAGTTACTGTGAAAGGTCAGCCAAAAGTACACACCTGCTGGTGTTCTAGACAAATACTGTTTTAACCCTCGTGGAGCGTATTGTACGCCCCTCATATACAGCACAGACCAAAGTTTGGACACACCTTCTCATTCAAAGAGTTTTCTTTATTTCATGACTATAAAAATTGTAGATTCACACTGAAGGCATCAAAACTATGAATTAACACATGTGGAATTATAGACATAACAAAAAAGTGTGAAACAACTGAAAATATGTCATATTCTAGGTGAAAAGTGTCCCCAAGTGCAGTCACAAAAACCACCAAGAGCTACAAAGAAACTGGCTCACATGCGGACCGCCCCAGGAAAGGAAGACCAAGAGTCCCCTCTGCTGTGGAGGATAAGTTCATCCGACTCACCAGGCTCAGAAATCGCAGGTTAACAGCAGCTCAGATTAGAGACCAGGTCAATGCAACACAGAGTTCTAGCAGCAGACACATCTCTAGAACAACTGTTAAGAGGAGACTGTGTGAATCAGGCCCTCATGGTAGAATATCTGCTAGGAAACCACTGCTAAGGACAGGCAACAAGCAGAAGAGAGAACACAAGGAATGGAAATTAGACCAGTGGAAATCTGTGCTTTGGTCTGATGAGTCCAAATTTGAGATCTTTGGTTCCAACCCCCGTGTGATGGTGTGGGGGTGCTTTGCTGGTGATACTGTTGAGGATTTATTCAAAATTGAAGGCATACTGAACCAGCATGGCTACCACACCATCTTACAGCGGCATGCTATTCCATCCGGTTTGCGTTTAGTTGGACCATCATTTATTTTTCAACAGGACAATTACCCCAAACACACCTCCAGGCTGGGTAAGGGCTATTTGACCAAAAAGGAGAGTGATGGGGTGCTGCGCCAGATGACCTGGCCTCCACAGTCACCGGACCGGAACCCAATGAAGGCAAAAGGGCCAACAAGTGCTAAGCATCTCTGGGAACACCTTCAAGACTGTTGGAAGACCATTTCAGGTGACTACCTTTTGAAGCTCATCAAGAGAATGGCAAGAGTGTGCAAAGCAGTAATCAAAGCAAAAGGTGGCTACTGTGAAGAACTTAGTATATATCATATTTTCTGTTGTTTCACCTTTTTTGTTATGTCTATAATACCACATGTGTTAATTCATAGTTTTGATGCCTTCAGTGTGAATCTACAATTTTCATAGTCATGAAAATAAATAAAACTCTTTTAATGAGAAGGTGTGTCCAAACTTTTGGTCTGTACTGTACGCACTAAGTATGTCAGGCAGAGAAGTGCCAGGATGTGCACAGAGGAGTGGAAGAGGCCTAAATTCATCAGGCACAGGCAGAGGTCGCAACAGACTAGGGTCGAGTGACAGCAGGAGTGGCAGCGAGAGGTCTGAGCTCCCGGTATCAGCTAGCTGTCATGTCTCGACCAGCAACCCATCTGTCATCATCGATTGGTTAACACAGTCATCCACTTCATCACATGTTGCTCCAGATGCTCCCGCTCCTCCTACTAAAAGTCAGTAATTCTGCCAGCAATCCATCGGCAAAGCCATGTCCAAGAGACAACAGTATGCAGAAGCTGAATGTGCTCCTGTCCCAGTTGCTGGTGCTGCACTCCCTCCCTTTTTAAGTGGTGGACTCTGCACCTTTCAGATAACTGATGGCTTGTGCCGAGCAGAGGTGGAGAGTTCCAAGCAGTCATTTCTTTGCGAAGAAGGCAGTACCAGCCCTGCATAGTTTTGTGGAAAAGAAGGGGGGCCAGTTCTTGAGCCTGTCAGTGTCTACCAAAGTGCACAGCAGCGCCGACGTGTGGAGCTGTAACTGCAGTCAGGGACAATACATATCCTTTACAGCCCACTGGGTGAATGTGGTTCGTGCACACTCATAAATGCAACTTGGACAGGTAACATCGCTTCCGCCTTCACGCTCTCAGGCGATTGGTCCTGTGACAGTTTGCGACTCTGCCTCCTCATCCTCCACTGTGTCCTCAGCCTCCACTGCATGGACAAGTCTCGGTGCCCCACCAGCATACCACGTGAGCAGGGCACAGCGGTGTCACGTTGTTCTTTACATGGTTTGTCTTGGGGAACAGAGTCTCACAGGGGAGGAACTGTTGAAAGTAATTCATCAAGTAATCTAATCATGGCTTACTACATGAAAACTGGAAATGGGAACCATGGTGACCGACAACGGGAAGAACATCTTGTCGGTGCTGAGACAAGGAAGCCTGAGCCCTGCACCCTTCATGGCACACATGCTCAATCTGGTTGTCAAGCGGTTCCTGAAGTGTTCCCCCCATCTTCAAGACATCCTAACAATGGGAAGGAAACTTTGCATGTACTTCAGCCACTCGTACACCGCAAAGCACACCCTCCTTGAGCTGGAGCATAAGAACGTTATCTCCCAACATAGTCTGATTTGCGGCGTTTCCACAAGTTGGAATTTCACTTTCCATATATTAACAGAGAAAAGCCATCACCGATTTCTTGATAAACCAAGCGGATATGGGGATTGTGTAACTTCCATGTCAACCAGTGGCAGCTCATACATGACACCTGCCGTTTGCTCAGGCCCTTTGAGGAAGCCACAATCTTAGTCAGTCACCAGGATTACAGGATGAATGATGCCATTCCACTGCTTCTTCTACTACAACACTTGTTTAAAACAATGGCTGGTCATGGCACTGGAGACGTGACACCTACATCTCATGGCCAAATGAGCCCTGTGGGGGCTGAACTGCAGGAGAAGGAGGAGGGGCACAGTGGAGCACAGTTTAGGTTTCATGAGATGGACATTTTTTTCTAGTCATCTGACAGGAGAGGAAGAGCAGGAACAGCTAGAGGAGCGGGTTATGAGGAAGGCGTAAAAGAGGACCCAGACCCATCATGGCTCTATGCAGTGGAGATGGAGGCAGGGAGTCCCTCCGAGTCACTTGCACAAATGGCACGATGCATGCTCACTTGCCTGCGTAGTGACCGCCGAATTGTCACCATTCGTCAGTGATATGACTTCTAGCTCTCCACATTATTGGACTCTTGCTCTCACAACAAAATGGGGGCCTTTTTTACACCCACTGAAAGGGAGGACGAACTGACCTACTACAGAGAAATACTACGTAGTAAGTTGGCCGATGCCTATCTGCGCCATTGTCCATCCTCTCGCAGGTCTGACTCGAGGGACCCTCTGGGCTCACCTTCCACTGCCATGGCTGCTGGGGAGCGGTGGGGTGGCAGGATAAGTACCAGCTCCATCAGCAGCAGCCTGAGTCTACAGCCGCTGATGAGTAGCAGCAGGTAGACCTGGAGCGGGACCTAAACCATCAGGTGGTTGCATACTTTGACATGACCATGCCAACACACCTTGAAGAGCCGATGGACTTATGGGCAGCCAAACTTGAATTTTGGCCGCAATCCAACCAGAGTTTGCCCTGGAAAAGCTGTCCTGCCTGGCCAGTAGTGTGCCATCAGAGCAGGTGTTTAGTGCGGCGGGGGCCATAGAAACCCCAAGGAGAGCTTGTCGGTCCACAAAATATGTGGAGAGACTGACCTTTGTGAAGATGAATCAGGCATGTATCAGCCAGGATTTCCACCCACCAATGCCTGATGCATCAGAGTAGATTGACCATGGTGCCACACCAACACTTCACAAATATTGTATGGATAGTGCAAAACATGTTTAAGGTGCTGCTTCCCAGTTACAGACATTCCTCTGCATCAGACCACAAGTAAGTATTGAAGATATGCATTAGCTAAAACTTAACTTTTCTTAGGATGAAATATTTGTACCCCAATTTTTTTAAATCAAACAAAAGGAAAGGTGTGCAAAAAACACCATCTTCCACCTACACCACCAAGTATTGATGTGATGCAAAGAGCTCTAAAAGGTGGAAGGGAACAAGGTATGGTCCATTGTAACCAGTGGGGGTAATAACTAAAAAGGGCGGCCCCACACAGGTACCTCTCCCTATTTCTGTAAGGAGATCTGATCTTATCTAAGTACCCCTGGTACCGAACTTCGGTGGTTAGCTTGATTTAAGTCTTTATCTGGATCCAGGAGAATGAATCTACCAGAAATAACACGTAACAACAGTTTGTCTGGTCAAATTCACTCTAGTTTATTCAGTAGTCCGTAAGCACATAATATAGGGGGGGGGGGGGTTGCACCCCTCCTTCCGTCACTCAAATATTTGGTATAATCTCTAGCCTATAATATTAGGTATACGGAGGTTTCTGAGAGAATTCATGGTAGAGACAGATGATCGAGAAAGCCATAACACATGTAAGAATAGGAAGTCCTAATATGGTTAATTAACCTTCGCGGCTACATTCCTAGCAAAGAGATAACATTAAATGTGTGATGGATGCATACAATACAGTAACCCCTTCAATCCCCTCTTAGAACCTTATAATATTTTATACTATACGGTTCTCCTTTTTTTTAACTTCCTTTCTCTGTAGAGTTTTAGGTATTGCATGTATCCACTGGGTGTAGTATCTTCATTAGCCAATGAGGGCGAGGCCTGGTAAAATGTGGCCGTGGCATTGGCGACTCCCTTTTCTAGCAACCTCCTAATACATGGTATCACACATAGAGAAAATGCAGCAATAACTATAATGATTACAAAAATTATAATAGCTAATTGTGTTAATCATGTTTCCAGTTAGTAAACCATCCAAAATATTGATCCCAGGGATCTGTAATACCTGAGTTCTTTTTTAGTTCGGCAGACAGGTCCTCTAACTTTTGTATTGCAATAGTTACTTTGCCATTGGGACCAGTGTTGTTAGGTATGAAGGTGCAGCATGATGTAGGATCCACAAGCACTTTGCACACCCCACCTTTTTCTGCCAGAATCATATCTAAGACCATTCTGTTCTGAAATGTCATAATGGAATCAGCTTGGAGCTGCTCTGCAACACCTCGTAACGCATCCATTGTGTAGTTTACAAACCTTTGTTGATTATAGTAAATGTAATTAATCCAGTCTACATTTTTGTTCACAGTGATTATAGAAAGGATAGATTCAAAGCCCGCAATTACTTGATTCCTGGCTTTGAACTCATCAGGGACCCCTCTTGGGACCCCTATTGTGTCTATGTATACATGTGGATCGAAGCTACCTGCAGGTGTTGACCTCTTTATCCTTTTTGTGGCAGAGTTTACGTGTTCTCCCCCTTCTGCGAATATGAGAATGTTCATAATGGCTTTAGCTAGAGCACACTCTCCTTTCCACTTGCCCTCTAGCTTGAACCTTATTTCACCATCGCCACAGATCCAGTAAATGTCACCTATTGAAAAAACTTGGTTCTGAGTGAGTGACACTTCTACAGAGCTATAACTAGCACAATATCTCTTTGTAAAGTTCTTTCTATTGACACCTTCCTTTTCTCCCCTATAGCATGTGTAATTCCCTGGGTATATGTGTATAACTGCCCCTGAGTGTGGGGTCTCTGTTAGCAAAGGGTATTTCATTTTCCAGGTTCCGCAATCAGTGTCATTATTAGAAATTAACTGCCAGAACTCATGGAGACTTTCGCTTAGTTGGGGGTCAGGGCTGTCTGCCCCCGTTTGTACCCCTTTTCCGCCTTTTTCGAGGTCAAGGCTGTCTGCCTCCGTTAGTACCTCTCTTTTCTTTAACAGCTTGATCCTTGTGGCGTGGATCCAGGTGGGTGACTGCTCAGTGAGGACCGCTGTTCTGGTGATGGCCTCGGTGGGTTGTCCGTAGATGAAGCTCCCCGGCTTCTTTCCCTTCTGGAGGGCCTTGACAATCACCTGGTCTCCTACCTGGAATGGGTGAGTTGGTTCCTGTGGAAGAGAGGGAGATTTACAAGCAACTTTTTCTTCAGTTTTACTGAGGACCTTGATCAGATTAATAACATACTCATCTCTGATCGGGTCCAAATCCCCTTCCTGTATCACTAGGGGGGCGCTGTGCCCAGGGTGTAGGGAAGGACCTATCCATTAGAATTTCAAATGGTGACAACCCTAGCTTCTTATTAGGTGTCATTCTGATCTCTGCAAGTATTATGGGCAGGATTTGTTTCCATTTTTCAAATGTTCCAGCAGTGGCCTTCCTAAGTTTGTCTTTCACTGTTCTGTTCATCCGTTCCACGACCCCTGAACTCTCTGGGTGATATGGAATATGGAATAATTTCCACTCCACCTGTAACAGTCTTGCTATCTCCTTGTTGAACTTTGAGGTGAAGGCCGGCCCACGGTCTGATTCAATGACCAGAGGACAGCCCCACCTTGGGGCTATCTGTTGGGTCAGGATTTTGGCTGTAGTTTTAGCATCCTCTGACTTTGTAGGAAAGACTTCTGGTCATTTGGAGAACATGTCCACTATCACTAATGCATATTCCTGTTTTCCTTTTGTTTTACGTATATGCATGTAATCAACCTGCAAGTGAGTGAATGGTGTAGTGGGGTAGTCAAGGTGTTGGTGAGGAATTATCAATGGGTTGTTAGGATTGTTTCTCAAACATGTGATGCATCTGTGTATGTAGTCTGTGACTAACTGCTTGGCATCAGTGATGTGGAAACATCAGTAGAGAGACTCAAGGTTGTGAAGGGAAAAGCATGTGAAGCAGCGTGAGGAATGTAGGATTAGCAGAGCTGAAACTGTATAAAAATGTGCAATGAAGACAGATGTGTTGTGTTTTGGTATGCACGGCTTCCCCTCTTTGCAGATCAATCCTGTTTTTGGATTTTTCTGCAAAATTGGATAGCACCAATCTTTGTGCTGACATGTGCTGTGTATGTACACCTTTAAGTAAGCCTACAACATCATGTGTGGTGTGCAGGAAGGTCAAGTGTCCCAGGGTAATAGGAGTTGTCAGTTCTACCATCATTGCACAGGCTGCAAGGGAACACAGACATGCCGGCATCCCCTGTACAGAGGTGGACATCACCTTTGAGAAAAATGCACAAGGACATAACTTGCCTCCATGTTCTTGTGTCAGTACCCCCGCCATGGTTTTACAATTTTGGTGTGCAAACATGTGAAAAGGCATTTTATAGTCAGGGAGGCCAAGCCCCGGACTCGACATGAGCGAACATTTCAAATAATCAAATGCATCATACATTCCAGGAGACCATTTCACCAAATCTGGACTCTGTTCCAGAGTGGTTTGCCTCAGAACATTGTCATAGTAGGAGCAATCAGGGATCCATTGTCTACAGTAGTTTATCATACCAAGGAAGGAAAGCATTTCTTTCTTGGTGTGCGGGATGACCAGGCCCGCAATAGACTTGACCCTTTCTGTGCTGATTCTCCTTTCTCCCTTTGTGAGGACAAACCCTAAACATTTAACCTGCGTTTTACACCATTGCATTTTCTTAAGTGCCACTTTGTGACCACATCCTGATAACCATTGTAACAGTGATAAACCATCCTGAATGCTGGCCTCCGCTGACATGCTACATAACAACAAATCATCGACATATTGCAGCAGCACAGAACCTTGGGTGGAGTACCATGGTTTTAATGTGGCTTGGAGGACTATGCTGTACACAACAGGTGAATCAGCATATCCCTGGGGCATTCTGCACCCGGTCAGTTGACGTCCGTCAAAGGAAAAAGCAAAAAGTGGTCTGGTCACCTTATCAACTGGGATAGAAAAGAAAGCATTCTTCAGATCTATCGCACTGAAATAGACAGCGTCTGCAGGAATGGCAGAAAGAAGTGAATTGACATTTGGGACAATAGGAGCAATAGGCACAATGATGTTGTTTATTGCCCTCAAATCCTGTACAAAGTGGGTAGTACCATCTGCCTTTGTCACTGGATTGACGGGCGTGCTGTAGGGTGAAATCACCTCTTCCAGGATTCCTTTTTCTAGGAATTCTTCTATCATTGACCTAAGTCCATCAAGTTATTCTCTTGAAAGGGGGTATTGTTTCTGATATGCAGGTGTACTGCCTTCCCTTAGGGTAGCTTTGTATGGTGTGTAATCAATGAGCCATGTGTCATAGTCCCCATTTGCCCACAGTGATGGGTCTATGTCCCCTAGCTCTGGGTGTTCCTGTATGTTTGTAAAAATCAGTGGAGTTACAATGGGCAAAGCATCAGAGTATATACTGATACCGTTGTATTCAACTGTGAGCTGCAATCCCAGCTTTACAAACAGATCTCTCCCAAGAAGACTCACGGGGCACTCAGGTATAATGCTGAAAGTGTGATCTGTAATGTATTCCCTGTCAATGGTCTCTAGATCTATGGGCTTTTTTTATAAGATGCTGTCCTGCTGTTAGAAAAGGGGAAAACATTTTAACTTCTTCACTTGCTTCTTGTTTATCAGACATACTGCGGGTCTGGACCCCCCCACTAGTAACTCCTTGAGCACCAGCGTCCTTATCTCTTCCTGCAGCTCCCTTCCCTCCTGCTAATTCTGCTAAAGGTTGTGGCTGGGGAGCTCTCCTAGTTATGACTGCTGTGACTGCATCGTCTTCATCTGGAGTCAACACTGGGTACTGAGGCACTACTGGAGGGGGTCTGTTATACGGTGAAGGGGGTGGTGGTGGAAATTTCTGGTCTCTCCCTTTCAAACTTATTTCCCGTTCTATCTCATGAAGGGACCTATCATCTTTGGGACAGCTGTGGTTCTTATTCCTTTTCTTATTACCTGCATCATACCAATGGGGGGGCTATTTCTAGCCACTGTTCCCCTCCCTTGGACATATAATCCATGTCCCAGGAAGGGTCCGCATCGAAATGCGGCCAGGCTGCCTTATCACCCAGACATAGTCATTTGACCATATCCATATGAAACACACTATTGTCACCGTCTCTGGGGAATGGATCTGCAGCATCCATTACCTCAGTCCAGCCTGCTAAATCGTCTACCCATGGATTGATCAGGTAATAGTTTTTTTGGACTAACACGGGTTACATAACATTTGCAAGTTTCCCCTGGCTCTGGTTTAGGGTACTTAGTTTTAGAGCCTTTTGTTCCCATGTTAGCATGTTTGGTTTTGGAGTGTGATCATACAATCACTGTCAGGACTGGCTGTATTGAACCGCAAAGGCTCCGACAATTCCTGTCAACTGATCAGCGGACTCGTGTCTTAATGTTTGCTCACTCTCCCAAAACCCCTATCGACTAGTGCTGTTTTGAGCCACCACTTGCGTTCACCGGTCTCTGGGTCAACAGATTCTCTCCTAGCCAGAGGGGTGGGGCGTCTTGCAGCTCTCCACAACGCATGCAATTTTACACAGTCAATGATGTTAGTACAAAAAAATCACAGTGAGATTTGACCGTACACTTACCACCCGGTCAACGTCTCACACAAACAAATGATCTTATCACTTCTAAAATTTCTTATTATTACAAACTACATATATATATAAGAGTTAAATCAAGCTTGTAACCTGCTGTTCCCCGAACAGCTTCTTTTAGTTTTAAGTGCACTTATCTCTGACTAAGGTGATATGGGGCTCCCGGAGCACCTCTTATAATCACCTATGACTCCCTGAGCCTTTGTCTATTGTGTCCCTGACACTCTGTGTCCCAGACACAGCAACCTCTTGAAGTTCCTAAGTAAATGGTTCTACTTACTTGGATCGAGACGTTGTCAGTGCCCTCGGATCAGACAGAGGATAAAACAGATATCCCTCATACGGATCCGGGGATGACTTTCTCGACCCCGGACTGAGCCCCCAGATTGTAAGGAGATCTGATCTTATCTAAGTACCCCTGGTACCGAACTTCGGTGGTTAGCTTGATTTAAGTCTTTATCTGGATCCAGGAGAATGAATCTACCAGAAATAACACGTAACAACAGTTTGCCTGGTCAAATTCACTCTAGTTTATTCAGTAGTCCGTAAGCACATAATATAGGGGGGGGGGGGGGTTGCACCCCTCCTTCCGTCACTCAAATATTTGGTATAATCTCTAGCCTATAATATTAGGTATACAGAGGTTTCTGAGAGAATTCATGGTAGAGACAGATGATCGAGAAAGCCATAACACATGTAAGAATAGGAAGTCCTAATATGGTTAATTAACCTTCGCGGCTACATTCCTAGCAAGAGATAACATTAAATGCTGACAGGATAAAGACACTGTGTGATGGATGCATACAATACAGTAACCCCTTCAATCCCCTCTTGAACAACAGTTTATTCTGGTAGATTCATTCTCCTGGATCCAGATAAAGACTTAAATCAAGCTAACCACCGAAGTTCGGTACCAGGGGTACCTAGATAATATCAGATCTCCTTACAATTTCCATCTATAAACTGCCACCCTAATTCCACCTACTGCCATTTCTCATGGTTATCAGGTGGAAATAGAGAGAGTTTCCTGTGTGGGGCTGCCCTTTTTAGGGCGAGTAACACTTGCCAAGAAGGGAATTAATAGGGCGAGAGTAGTGCCTTACAGTTTTTACCCCCACCTGCTACAATGGACAATGCATTGTTCCCTTCCACCTTTTCAAAGAAAGTGTTACTCATCATAAAAAGGGTGGTCCTACACAAGAACCTCTCCCTATTTCTATTTGTTTGATTTCCCAAAAATTTTTGGGTTCATATATTTTATCCTAAGCATATTATTAAAAGTTATGTTTTACGTAGTGCACATCCATATGCTTACTTGTGCACACTAACACTTTTTCAAAAGAGACGGTTATCTTCCACCTGCCTGCCTCAGCTACCATTCTGATCCTGCCACCCATCTAATGCCACACATCTGATGCCAAGTTCTCCTTTTTTCACCCACCTTTGTCACTGAGTACTGGTATTGCCACCCACTGCCCCACTATGTCACCGGGTCACTTTCAGGCCTCCTGATGCTGCTCATGCTACCTCCAGGCTGTCTCATTCTGCCACCATATGTTCTCCTTATGCTGCTGCCAACTCCAGGCTGTCTCATACTGCCACTATATGTTCTCTTCATGCTGCTGCCACCTCCAGGTTGTCTCATTCTGCCACTATATGGTCTCCTTATGCTTCCACCACCTCCAGGCTGTGTCATTCAGCCACTATATGGTCTCCTCTTGCTGCCACCAACTCCAGGCTGTTCAATTCAGCCACAATATTTTCTCCTCTTGCTGCCGCCAACTTCAGGCTGTACCATTCAGCCACTATATGGTCTCCTTATGCTTCCACCACCTCCAGGCTGTGTCATTCAGCCACTATATGGTCTCCTCTTGCTGCCACCAACTCCAGGCTGTTCCATTCAGCCACAATATTTTCTCCTCTTGCTGCCGCCAACTTCAGGCTGTACCATTCAGCCACTATATGGTGTCCTCTTGCTGCCGCCTACTCCAGGCTGTGTCATTCAGCCACGATATGGTCTCCTCATGTTTCTGCCACCTCCAGGATGTGGTCTCCTCATGCTGCTGGCACATTAAATAAAACTTTTTAGGTTCATATATTTGAAATCTTCAATTTAAATGTTAAAAAAAATATCTGTAATCTTTTCAATTGTGAGGCTTTATGGTCTCATCACGCTGTTGACACCATCAGACTGGGTCATTTAGCCACTATATGGTCTCCTCATGCTGCCACCACCTCCATGCTGTGTCATTCAGGCACTATATGGTCTCCTCATACTGATGCCACCTCCAGGCTCTGTCATTGTGCCGCTCTGCGACGGTGATTCTAATAGTGACACCTCTAATCTGCATGTCATACTGAATAACAGTATTATTTCACTAACCCAGCAAACACCCTATGCGTGTTACAGCAAGGCAAAGTGTTCTACACCACTATTGAGGCTCTCTGTAGGCTAGAAATAGCCATTTTTAATAGAGATCCACATTTCGGACCAAACCAAATTTTTCACAAAATTCGGCAAATCGGACGATTAAAATTTTTCAAAAAATTTGCTCCTCTCTAATATCATGTATTACAAAAAAAAAAAAAGTAAAATAGCCTTAACAACTATCTGATACAAAGGTGCATGCTGCTTTGGCAAATACAAAGTATACAAAAAAGAAGCTTGTAACAGCACTCTTGGTCAAAAAAATTTAGGCTATTAAAGCACTTTCTGACCAAAACGTGTCCCGCATCCTCCACGCGGAGGTGTCCTCACATTGGATGGGACCCTAACAAGCTTTTTTACTGTGCAAGTTAGGGAGAATGGCATCCTTTTTAACCATGCATCCCTCCCTGTTCACAGGAGTTTTTCTTTTAAATTATAGTGGATCCTGCATGTCACCCAGACAGAGGCTATGTGCCAAGCAGAGGTGAGTGGAATGACCATGTTAGGGTCCCATCTGATATGAGGCCACGTCCACGTGATCAAAACATGTGTTAAGAACTTTTTACAACCTTTTTGTAAACTTAGTATCATGTATCTATAGACATACATGACACTATGTACTGTTATATGCTATATACTATACTGCAGGAAGCAGTGAGACATCTGACAGTGGGAGGCAGTGGGCAAGAGACCCCTGACAGTGAGCAAGAGTCCTCTGGCAGCATGAGGCAGGGGCAAGAGACATCTGGCAGTGAGCAAGAGGAATCTGGCAGTGTGAGACAGTCGGAAAAATACATCTGGCATTGTATAAGAAGCATCTGGCAGCAGGAGGCAGTAAGCAAGAGACATCTGGCACCGGTAGGCAGCAGGCAAGAGACATCTGGCAGTGAGAGGCAGTAGGCAAAATACATCTTGCAGCGAGCAAGACACATCTGGCAGCGGGAGACAGTGAGCAAGAGATATCTGACAGTGGGAGGCAGTGAGAAAGAGGTATCTGGCAGTGGGATGCAATGGGAAAGAGACATCTGGCAGCAGGAGGCAGTCTGCAAAATACAATTGGCAGGGAACAAGAGAAATCTGCCAGCGGGAGGCAGTGATCAAGAGACATCTGGCAGTGGGAGGTAGTGAGCAAGAGGCATCTGGCAGCGGGAGGCAGTGAGAAAGAGACATTTGGCTGTGGGATGCAGTGGGCAAAGACATCTGGCAGTGTAAGTCAGTGGGCAAGAGACATCTGGCAGCGGAAGGTTGTGGGCAAGAGACATCTGTCACTGAGCAAGAGGCATCTAGCAGCGTGAGGCAGTGGGCAAGAGACATCTGGCAGCAGGAGGCTGTAAGCAAGAACGTTCTGACAGCGGGAGGCAATGGAAAAGAGACATCTGGCAGCAAAAGGCAGTGAGCTAGAGACATCTGGCAACAGGAGACAGAGGGCATAATACATCTGGCAGCGCAAGGCAGTGGACAAGAGACATCTGGTAGTCTGTATTTCACCACTGTGCAGCTGTTAAGGATGGATCGAGTGGGGGCTTCTCAAATGTGATTGACCGGGCTGCTATACACTTTGCCAAGTGTCGACACAAAAAGATATACACCACACAGGATATGTTGGTATACACTCTTTCTTGGCTGGAAGCTCTGCTGCTCCCAAAAGAGTTCTCTTTAATTCAGGAAGAAACAGCTGGTTTTAACATTGTGCAAAGTAGGAGGGTAAATTATGACATCACAATTAGCATATTACATTCTGATTGGTTGTTCAAATATTGTGTCCGTATATTTTAGCATATCTAGTGTCCATCAATTTCTTGGAAAAAGTTCTCTGCTCATCAGATGTTTAGTCTTCTTATTCCCACATGGAGGCGTCTCAGGGCCTCTGTTTGGAGTCGCAAGCAGATAAGATTCTGAGTATATAGGTTGAAGGATAAAACTATGCGTCATTCTATATGCTCATTTAGTCAGTTGTGGCGTAGCATAAGTCTTTATCTTGCAAGGCTTCTAGCTTGAGATTTCTTCATCTTTCCACGAAGTCCAATGTTTAGACGTTCTGTATTCAGAGTCTCAATCTCAAGGCTCTAGTCTTAGTTATAGGCAAAGCGATAAGATGAAATGTTTTGAATTAAGGAAAGCAAGCTTTTCTGTAATATTCAGCAATAGCATTTAGCATTTTGATGTATCTGGGTTAAAGAGTAAGGGAACTGTAACAGTGTGCACTCCGGTCCCCTCCTCTGTTCCGGAGTGCTTGCTGTCCCTGCCTCCGTCTGTTGTGTGCCGGCGCGTCCCGGTCAGACACGCTGACCGAGAGCGCGGGGATTCCGCCGGCAGGGATGCGGTTAGCGCGGCAGCTGATTCCCGCACACGCGCCGCATCCCGCATACTCTCACCTGCAGCCCCGTCCTCCTGCGCTGCCTCTGTCTCCCGGCGCACGTGGCCCCGCGGCCCCGTTCCTTAGGGCGCGCGCGCGCCGGCTTCATGACATTTAAAGGGCCAGCGCACCATTGATTGGTGCCTGGTCCTCACTGACCATATAAATGTCTCCTGCCCCTTCCTGCCCTCGCCGGATCTTTAGTGCCTTGTGCCTAGTGAAAGCGTTACCATTGTTCTGTGTTGCCCTTGCCTGTTGCCGACCCGTTGCCCGTGACTACCGCTAGTGAACCCGTACTGCCTGCCCTGACCTGTTGCCTTACTGTCGCCTGTGAACCTATGCTGCCTGCCCTGACCTCTGCTACGTCTGACTACGCTTCTGCATGCTCCTACTGTACCACGCCATTCTCAGCTACCAGAGGGGTCGAGTCGCTATCGGGTGGAACGACCTGGGGGCTACCTGCCGCAGCAAGACCATCCCGCTTTGCGGCAGGCCCTGGTGAAGACCAGTAGTCCTTTAGACTCCGTTCCCCTGGTACGGCCCATGTCATTGCCCCTCTGGTTCGGTGGATCCACCTCCTGTCATCTGACCAGTACGTTACAGGAACAGATATTTTTCCAGCAAGAATGGCATATTAATATTATTATATTGATCAGTCATTAGAAAAATAAGAGTCATCCCTATCACAGCCACCTACAATATGGTGCACAACAACTTTTTTAGTTGAAACAACTAAAAACTGTCCCTCCCCTTCTTCTTTTGCACGCAGACAAAAAAGGAAGGCAGACGGCTAAGGCAAAATTTGCAGCAGTCAATTTACAAGTTGCTTGCCTTCACCAGATTCCTCTTGTTACTTCCCTCTGCTGGTCAACAGTGGAAAATATGACACAGTAGTATTTCATTTTTCATATTTTGTGACAATTATTTTTTTTTTTTATATTCCAAAAGTATTTTAAAAAATGTGAAAAAAATTATTTAACCTCTAAAAAAAAAAAAAAAAAAAGAACATAACATATGGGGACACATTCTATTTAACATATGAATCAGTTATAACACATTGCCCCATGACTGGTTTATGCACATAATCACTCGTGTACATAATATACTAATATCCTTTGTAGATTGATATATATATAAGACCTTGAGATACAGAGGGAGTCACCTGTCTTTGATAGAAGATTAGACAATGGATTCCAGCTGCCATAAGATGTATCATGTACACGGTTATGATTCCAGACAATTCCTGGAGAATTATTTTTCGGATAAACCTGAAATGGTATTGGGAGATGATTCCTTGATATTTCCCATTGAAAATCTTACAAAAACCTTCGCAAAGGGTAAGTATCTTATTTTTATGGTTAATTAGTCCTAAACATTCATAAACCAATTGATGCAACTATATACCCTTTTTGGGGTTCTGCAGACTAGAAGGGGCGGCCACACTGTCCTAATGAATTTTTAACTATAAAGAACAAAGCAAAGTCTTGGTCGCTGAATATGATGAATGATGTCAGGTTATCGAGATTAGTAAAGTTATTGCTTTACCTTCTATAATCACCAGAACCCTAGAAAACTTAAGGTTGTAATCACTTTTTTTTCAATAGCTTTTTATTAGCATTTTCCTTTCTAAACATAGACAGTAGAAATGTAGTAAACCAAAAACTAGGGTATAAATTCCATGCCATTCCCATAGACCTGTAAATGATTAACAAATCACAGAAACACCAAAAGTAAATTTTAAAGGGTACTCTGGCACTAAGACATCTTATCCCCTATCCAAAGGATAGGGGATAAGATGCCTGATCGTGGGGGTCCCTCCGCTGGGGACCCCTGTGATCTTGCATGCAGCACCCTGTTGCCATCAGTCCCCGGAGCATGTTTGCTCCGTGTCTGATGACTGGCAATCACAGGGCTGAAGCTTTGTGATGTCACGACTCCGCCCCGTGTGACGTCATGATCCGCACCCTCAATGCAAGCCTATGGGAGGGGGCATGACACGGCGATCCCGAACAGCTCCCTGAGCTAGCCGGGCACTTTCACTTTCGTTTTTAGCCGTGTGGCTCAGCTTTGAGCGCGCGGCTAAAGGGTTAATAGCGCGCGGCACCGTGATCGGTGCCGCGCGCTATTAGCGGCGGGTCCCGGCTTCACCATGATGCCGGGCCCACCGCAATATGATGTGGGGTCGCCGTGTGACCCCGCGTTATATCGCAGGACCGGGACTCATGACGTACGCGTATGTCATGGGTCCTTAAGGGGTTAAAGGGGTACTCTAGAATATCCAAAGGAATTTGCTAAGGAGTATTTAGACTAGGAAGGGGGGGGGGGCAAAAAAGTAAAAATCCATGAGTCCAATTGCCACCAAAACAATGCCAGAACATGTCAGTAGCACAGAGGTTAAGAAATGACAAGCTCACATGAAATAGCTAAAATGACAATGAAAGGAGAAGTTATCATTATGGGAGACTTCAATCTTCTGGATATAAACTGGAAAACCAAAATAGCTAGTTCTGCCAGGAGTACAGATATTCTAAATTCCCTACTGGGATTATCCCTACAACAAGTGGTTGAGGAGCCAACGCGGAGGGAGGCCATTTTGTATTTGGTATTGACAAATGGGGATTTGGTATATGATGTTATTGCAGGCAAAAGCTTGGGATCTAGTGATCACCAGTCAGTGTGGTTTAATATAAGAACAGTGAAGGAGTCACATCACACAAAAACAAAAGTTTTAGATTTTAGAAAAACAGACTTTTTCGAAAATGAGATTAGTCATAAAACAGACTGAAACGGATTACATTGAGTCCAGGAGAAATGGGACTACTTAAAATACACATTATTGAAGGCAACAGAAAATTGCATTACACTTGTCAGTAAAAGCAGAAGTGGCCAAAATCATATAAAACAAAAAGCTAGCATTTAGTAATTATAAAACAACCCAGAGCAATGAAGATAGGGAAATCTGCAAGACTAGGCAGAAAGAGGCCAAGCAAGTTATATGAACTTCTAAAGTGCAGGCAGAAGAAAAACTAGCTCAGTCTGTGAAAAAAAAGGGGATAAGACATTCTTCAGAAATATAAATGAAAAAAAGAAATTTAAAACAAAGAATACCTAAATTAAAAACAAAGGAAGGAAGGAAGGTATGTAGAAGAGAATAAAGGGCTAGTCGACTGCCTTAATGAATACTTCTTGTCAGGCTCAAGGCCTGATTATTAAAATCCTATATGTGTATTATAATTATAACTGTGTGTGATGGATTGTCCAGGACATGGGTGAGAGGTCATTCAGACGGTGTGTCCTTTTGTGTATTGCATTTTATTGGGGGGGTCTGGCTGTGTGTTTACATCTCCTTTGAAGTCATGCACACTGGTCCCATCACATAATCAACCAGATAAGAGGGCCAGGAAGAGAGATGCCCCCCTGGTGGGATCAGAGGGGAGGGGGGAAAGGAGTCTCCCTCCAAAAAGGAGATATATAATATTTAAGAATGCTAGACTCAGGGTGTTCAATGCTGTGGAACAAGCTGACAAGATCATCCTAAGAACAGCTGGAACCTCACTCTCTCTCATGCACTGCTAATATCATCGTGCTGTAAGAAATTCATTTTTGCTTTCTGAACTTGTCTTGCTAAACTCTTATATATATTCTTATACCTGTATGTCATTTGTTTATTTTTATGCATAGCACTGTGATACCTTTTATCAGATTAAATGTTTAATTGATCAGCTCTGGTTTTTGATCTCTAAATATATGAGCTCACCTTTCTGAACGCAGCTCGGGTGGAAACACATTTATCTGAGGGTTAATTTGGTGACTTGCTGGGACTAGTAGTGGATACCCAGAGGTCTGGCGGCTTTAACCCTTGCACCATCACACTCTCTCTAGCGTCTTGGCTGGACCGATAGGGTGTGATCGTGACAACTGGTGGCAGCATCGGGACATATTTAGAGATTTTTAGTGCTTGCTGGATTTTACCTGTAAGGAAATCTTAGCACTAAAAAAGAAATTGCATACATATTCTTGTGTGTAAATTCCAAAGACAGAGCTCAGTGCTGGTTTAAAAGTCATACAAAAAGAGTGCAAGACAGTTCTGTCCTTCCCATCTCCTGTTTTACCTCCCCTGTCTCATCTCGGAAATATGGAGGCATATCGCAAGCAGTCCAAGCCTGCACTGGAGCTAATGTGCCAAGAAAAGGACATCCCTACTGCAGGAAAGAACAAGGAACAACTTATTGCTGATCTTGTGGAGTATGATGCCCGTGCAGAAGAGCTGAGTGACATGAGGCAAATTCCTACAGCTGGAACTGCCATCCAAGGACTGATATCTCCTGGGGAACACAGCAACATTACTCCCTATCAGGACAGTACTCCACATGAGGCCTTGGACTCGTATATGCGGACTGCCTTACAACACCTTGGGAATGTGAATGCCCATATGAAACTCCAACTGCTTCTCCAGTACCAAACTGCAGAGAGAGAGGCCCAGGCACGAGCCGCAGAGAGAGAGGCCCAGGCATGAGCTGCAGAGAGAGAGAGAGAGAGACGGCAGAGAGAGAGAGGCCCAGCGGAGGCATGAACTGGAGGTTCTGAGGCTGAGAGGGTATGCTTCATCCACACGGAGTGATGTGCAGGATCAAGGAGACCACAAACTCTGTTGGAACATTTCCCCATGTTGGAGAAAGATGGTGATCTGGATGTGTTCCTGAGGGGATTTGAAAAGGTTTTCCGGCAGTTCCATCTACCTAAGGAACAGTGGGGATGATATCTAACCCCACAGTTGCGAGGGAAAGCTCTGGATGTGTTTGCTTCTCTTTCCTCTGAGAGTGACCAGGACTATGAGGCAATAAAATCTGCCCTGCTAAAAAGTTTTAATCTGACTCCAGAGGCTTATCTGAAAAAGTTTCGGACTTTGCAACAAAGTGCCACAGAAAGCTGCACTCAACATGCAGGTCAGCTAAGGACTGCATTCAGGCAATGGACTGGGGGCCTACAAGTCACTACCTATGAGGCCCTGGAGGACTTGATGGTCCTGGATCAGTTTCTCCAAACACGGAGCTTTGAAGCCAGAGAGTGGATTTTGGACCGCAAGCCCAAGACAGCCATGGAAGCAGCAGAACTAGGAGATGACTTTGCCAACAACCGGATGCCAGCAGCAAAGCGTGGATCTGCACAATCTGGAGCAAGTACCTGGAGGGGAGCCACACAACCACAAAGCACCACCAGGTCAGCCAGGAAATTCTTGCCATCATTCCCAAAAGCAACAGGAGCCACATTGGGTGAGGGGGACACCCGCCGATGTTACAGATGCAACAATATTGGGCACCTGAGTACCACTTGCCCCAACAAAAATAATTCTCCACCAGTAGCTAGAGGACACACAGCTGTTCTTCTGGTGTCCGGAGCGGTGGAGAAAAGAGTGGATAACCTGCAGAGTGTAACTGTGGGTGACCGGGTGACAGTGGGTTTACGAGATTCTGGAGCCTCATTTACCTTGGTGCGGCCTGAAGTGGTGGATACAGAGGACAACATCCCTGGAAGAACCATGGCTTTAAAATGAATTTGAGTTGTAAGGTCTGCTGTGCCCATGGCCCGTGTGTACCTGGATTGGGGTAAAGGCAAAGGTTTGCGGGAGGTGGGGATCTCTGAGGACATCCCTGTTAATGTTCTGCTGGGGAATGATTTGGGTCGGATGCTCTGTCATTATGCTCCAGAGGACACTACCTGTACACCGGATGGGCTAGGAGAGAGCCCTGTTCATTCTGAGGTACTGTGCAGGACTTTGGGAGACACTGTGAACTGTGGTAACTGGGAGGGGGTGCAAGGGATTGATAATTGTTTACCTGTGACTGAACCAGTAATGTTTTCCAAAAGTGGAATGGGGTGTATTGTGAAATGTGGTGACAATGCATTGCCAATGCCAAAACCTAGTGGAGATGGGCTAGGGGGAAGGGTTGGTGTGCCCCTGGTGACATGTAAGGATGAGGGACCAGCAGTGAGTGATATGTCCCAATCCTGTGAGCCTAAGGAGGAGGAGGGAAGGAGTAATAGCCCTGTGTATGATGCCTGTATTGTTATCTCTGGAACTGAGGGGGGGAAGGTAAACCCCAAGGAGGCATACCAATGGTGGCAGTGGTAACGCGTCAGCAGCATGCCAGGGCTGCAGCTTTAAAAGGAAGGGAGGATGGTGATGCAAGGGGCAATCTGTGTGACTTGCAAGCCCCAGCAGAGGAAGGTGGAGATGCTAGTTCACCTGGGGGAAATGTGCTCCCTGATACCACGAGATGGGAGGAGGGAAATAAGCATTTCCGGGAAGCTCTGCGCAGTGACCCTTCCCTTGAAGGGCTGAGACAACGTGCTGAACATACAGGTGCTGACACAGATGGGCATCGGGTATATTGGGAAAATTATATCTTGTACTGGGAGTCCCTTTCCAAAGGCATGCTAGGGGCCCAGGAGAGAGAAAGGCAGTTAGTGGTTCCTAGACAGTACAGGAAAGAGCTGCTGAGGTTGGCCCATGAGACCCCCCTGGCAGCACATTTGGGAGTGGCCTATGCGGTCATAGAGACGGAATGTCTAGCTGTGGTCTGGGCTTTGCAAAAATTACAGCCATACCTGTATGGCAGGGATTTTACTGTCATAACTGATCACAAACCTCTACATTGGTTGGACAGAGTGTCCGGTAACATCGGCACCTTGAAACAAATGCTAAAAACATTTGTAGAATCAGAGGGCAGAGACTGGGAAAAGTATTTACCCCATCTGTTATTCGCTTACAGGGAGGTACCCCAAGAGTCTACAGGTTTCTCGCTCTTTGAGTTATTATATGGTCACAAAGTGCGGGAACCCCAGATTTAGTTAGGGAAGAATGGGAAGGGGGGCTACATGCCCCTGAGACTTCTGTGATGGAGTTTGCTCTGAGATTCAGTGACAGGATGCAGACATTGACTGGGCTGGTACATGACAACCTCACAGCAGCACAGTCCAGGCAGAAGTACTGGAATGATCACAATGCAAGGGACTGGGTCTATGAAGTGGGACAGAAGGGAATGGTTCTGAACCCCATAAGGCAGAATAAGTTGCAGGTTGCCTGGGAGGGTCCTTTCCCCATTCTGCAGCGCCTAGAACCCACCACATATGTAGTTGCCCTACTATGACCCTGAGAAGGTGGTACTCAGTGTATGTAGTGCACCAGAGGAATAGCTGGGTAGTGATTCCTTACTTGATCTAGTGGAGAAAGCTAAGAGCCAGGGATCCCTTCAGGATGTGGAGATCAATCCACAGCTCTCAGATGAAAGGAGGAGGCAGCTTAATAAGGTACTAGGCCCCTTCAGTGCCATCTTTGCCTGGGAATGCAGGGCCTGTGGTGTCAAGAAGAGAAATAGAGGAGTAATGGAGACAGATCGATTAGCCTAGCAGGCAAGATCTCTCTGTCTCCATCTTAAGGGGGAGGTGTCAGGCCCAAGGCCTAATTATTAAAATCCTATATGTGTATTATAATTATAACTGTGTGTGATGGATTGTCCAGGACATGGGTGAGAGGTCATTCAGACGGTGTGTCCTTTTGTGTATTGCATTTTATTGGGGTGGGTCTGGCTGTGTGTTTACATCTCCTTTGAAGTCATGCACACTGGTCCCATCACATAATCAACCAGATAAGAGGGCCAGGAAGAGAGATGCCCCCCTGGTGGGATCAGAGGGGAGGGGGGAATGGAGTCTCCCTCCAAAAAGGAGATATATAATATTTAAGAATGCTAGACTCAGGGTGTTCAATGCTGTGGAACAAGCTGACAAGACTATCCTTAGAACAGCTGGAACCTCACTCTCTCTCATGGACTGCTAATATCATCATGCTGTAAGAATTTCATTTTTGCTTTCTGAACTTGTCTTACTAAACTCTTATATATATTCATATACCTGTATGTAATTTGTTTATTTTTATGCATAGCACTGTGATACCTTTTATCAGATTAAATGTTTAATTGATCAGCTCTGGTCTTTGATCTCTAAATATATGAGCTCAACTTTCTGAAGGCAGCTTGGGTGGAAACACGTTTATCTGAGGGTTAATTTGGTGACTTGCTGGGACTAGTAGTGGATACTCAGAGGTCTGGCGGCTTTAACCCTTGCACCATCACACTCTCTCTAGCATCTTGGCTGGACCGATAGGGTGTGATCGTGACACTTCTGTTCAGTTTTTACAGAAGAAAAAGAAGGAAAAGGACCTCAATTAGGGAGGAAAACTAATTAATCGTTCAAACACGGGTGCATGGGCGCAGTTCAAACACGGATAAGAACACAACGCATCGGTACTTATCCGTGTTTGAACTGCGCCCAATGTAGCAATGTGATCAAAGGTAATCAAATTACACACCCATATTCCGGAAAAAAATTCCCCATTACCAAATTTTTCACATGCCAATCTCGCAATGTCATATACATAATAAAATGCCCGTGCGGTCTCCTATAAGTTGGGGAGACCACCCAGTGTGTAGGAGACCGCATTAATCGCCATAAATCGAGTATCAGATGCCAAAATCTTCTTCTCCCTATCCCTGCACATTTCAGTAATAAAAACCATTCTATATCTCAATTACAGTATCAGGTGATTGATGAGGTCGTGCAACCACGGAGAGGTGGTGATATAAAAAAATTGCTCATCCAGAAGGAAGCGTTTTGGATACACCGTTTAGGGACTCTGGAGCCGCGCGGTATGAACCGCGATTATGAACTTTCACGATTATTATAGATATATGTTGACCTGAATGGCATGAGTTAATGTATATATTTGCTAATTTCTTTACAGAGCGGGAAATGAATCTGCACTCTACGGAAATCTCCGCTATGAAAGTTTTCTATTAATGATTCGTTTTCTCACTTTTTTTCTTTCTATATTGTTTTCAATATGTATACATTTTCACAGTACATCATGTGCTTTGAATGATAGCAATTAATGACGTGGTACCTGTGAACCGGATGTAATTATATAAGATGCATTCTCACAGTTACCTGTACTGGTTGACAAAGGCTATTGTGCCGTAACGCGTACCTACCCTGTATGCTATGCATGTTGCATAAATAAAACCTTTGAGATTTCATAAGCTTCTGAGTGCCGGGACCCTTTCTTCTTCTGGATTATCGTTACATTGGTCCTCGGGCACCAACTATTGATTGCAGTGCCGACCTTCTTGGGACTTTGAATGCTATAAGTGACTGCACAGTGTAGGCACCGTTAGGGCCATGGGCTCCTCCCCGCCGGCACCACGCCACCCGGCAATGGCGGCGCTCAAGCCGCCTGGAGCCACGGGGAGCAAGGAGGAGGAGACCCGACGCAGGAACCAGGTAAAAGACTGGTCGGGCACCGTGACAGCCGTGGGCCCCGTCCACCGCACGCCGCGCGGACTGGCGGCACCACTGCGATCGGCCACAGGGAGGGAGAGGCCAGGATTTCCTCCGCCACTGCAGCAGGAATGCCGAGCACCCCCACCCCATGCATCGCCGGGCCCAGCAGAGATAACCACTGCAGGGGAGGGGGCGAAGGCCGCCACGGAGAGAGCGGAGGAGAGTCCGGGACAGTGGAAACCGGGGACCGAGTGTTCCGATCCTCCGCCCGAGACCCCGTGCGACGGAGTGTGGCGGGGAGGACCGGTCAGACCCCCGGGGGACCTGGAGCGTGGGTGGGAACATAGTAAAGACTGGAAGCTGGATAAACCGGGTTACCGTGGGAAGTCTGCACGCTGGACAACCGCCTTCCTCAAACGTCACGTTCACCCTGCATACGCCCCGAGGGAGGGGTCAGCGGTGATTAAATATACTAAGCCCCTCCCACAAATGTAGCCTGATAGGCTTTCTACATATATATATATATATATATATATATATATATATATATATATATATCAGAGTGATATCCAATGCAAATACCATATGAGCAGTAGTGATGATTTATATGATTTATACACAAATAATAGCTAACCAAACTGAAGGACGGGATCACACAGATTCCTCATGCGTTCCATCGCTTAATCCGGCAACTTTCTCAGGGGTGATAACTTCTGTGAGTTCCTGCAATTTTGGGACATTGGAGGAGATTTCTCAAAACCTGTGCAGAGGAAAAGTTGAACAGTTGTCAATAGCAACCAATGAAAGAAGTGAAATGAATGGTTGCCATGGTCAACTATTCCTCTGCACAGTTTTTGAGAAACCTCCCCATTGAGTTTATAGTACTCAGCTGTGTCAATAACCACCGTCTCTTCTTTGTTCAGGCTTTATCTGTATACTTAGCGATTACCTCACCAGGCAGAAAAGGTGTTGGAGAATCCCTATTCTAGAGATAGGTGGGGTTCCAAAGGTGGGAATCACATCTGTTAGATATTTCTTACATATCCTTTGGATTATGTCATACTTATCCAAAATGGGAATACGCATTTAAAAGGATACTCTGGTGGAAATGTTTTAATTTTTTTTATCAATTGGTTCCAAAAACTTAAACAGATTTGTAAAATACTTCTATTTAAAAATCGTAATCCTTCCAGTATTTATCAGCTGCTGTTATGCTCCACAGGAAGTTTTTCTTTTTGAATTTATTTTCTGTCTGACCAGAGTGCTCTCTGCGCACATACAGTTCTGTACGGTTCCCATTGACTCCCATGTTAAAAAAAAACGTATGCGGGTCTATACGGTTTTACACCTGGACCAAAAACCGTGGTAGGCCACGGCTTTCTGTCCAGAAAAAAAAAAGTTAAAAACCGTGTGGTGTGAAAAACGGAGACAACCGTATGCAATATGCAATATGGTGCATACGGTTTTGAATGGAAAGTCTATGGGCACGGTTTTCTGTACAGTTCCATACGTTTTTTTCTTTAAAACCGTATCCAAAAACCGTATAGAAAATCGTGATGTGATCACCCTAAGTTATAAATTTATCTTCGTGATAGCATACATGTATCCATCTGGTGATGAATAAACAAGTTCTTTTTATCTTTTATCTTTAATCTTGCCCGTTAATCTAGTCAAATGCTTTTGTCCAAAAGGCAAAGTGTAGTGTAGAGTCATAAAGGAGTACAAGGAGATAGATATTACAATTCTTTATTTTGTCTCTTTGTGTCATATTTAAACAATTAAAGAATAAAAGTTAAAGGGGTACTCTGCCCCTTAACATCTTATCCCCTAGCCAAAATTTAGGGGATAAGATGTCTGATCGCGGGGGTCCCGCTGCTGGGGACCCCCACGATCTCCCTGCTGCACCTGACATTTGTTTAGAGCATCAGGTGCAGTGACGGAGGCTCGTCACAGCCATGCCCCCTCAATGCAAGTCTATCGGAGGGAACGTGATAGTCGTCAAGCCCCTTCCCATAGACTTGCATTAAGAGGGTGTGGCCATGATGTCACGAGCCTCCGCAAAGCATCGCCAGTCATCTGGCACAGAGCGAAGTTCGCTGAGTGTACCGGATATCTGGGGTGCCGCAGCCGAGATTGCAGGGGTCCCGCCGCTGGAGATCCTTTGGATAAGGGATAAGATGTCTAGGCGCTGAGTACCCTTTTAAGTTTTTGTCTAGCATTGTTGGGAAACAAGGTCATTAATTTTCTTATTATAGAGTCAACATATCACCAGAATCTTGGAAGTAGGTGTTACGCCGAGCGCTCCGGGTTCCCGCTCCTCCCCGGAGCGCTCGCTTCACCTCCTCCGCTGCAGCGCCCCGGTCACGTCCTCTGACCCGGGGCGCTGCGATCCTGCTGCTAGCCGGGATGCGATTCGCGATGCGGGTAGCGCCCGCTCGCGATGCGCACCCCGGCTCTCCTACCTGACTCGCTCCCCGTCTGTTCTGTCCCGGCGCGCGCGGCCCCGCTCCCTAGGGCGCGCGCGCGCCGGGTCTCTGCGATTTAAAGGGCCACTGCGCCGCTGATTGGCGCAGTGGTTCCAATTAGAGTTATCACCTGTGCACTCCCTATATTACCTCACTTCCCTTGCACTCCCTTGCCGGATCTTGTTGCCTTAGTGCCAGTGAAAGCGTTCCTTGTGTGTCCCTTGCCAGTGTTTCCAGACCTTCTGCCGTTGCCCCTGACTACGATCCTTGCTGCCTGCCCCGACCTTCTGCTACGTCCGACCTTGCTTCTGCCTACTCCCTTGTACCGCGCCTATCTTCAGCAGCCAGAGAGGTGAGCCGTTGCTAGTGGATACGACCTGGTCACTACCGCCGCAGCAAGACCATCCCGCTTTGCGGCGGGCTCTGGTGAAAACCAGTAGTGGCTTAGAACCGGTCCACTAGCACGGTCCACGCCAATCCCTCTCTGGCACAGAGGGTCCACTACCTGCCAGCCGGCATCGTGACAGTAGATCCGGCCATGGATCCCGCTGAAGTTCCTCTGCCAGTTGTCGCTGACCTCACCACGGTGGTCGCCCAGCAGTCACAACAGATTGCGCAACAAGGCCAACAGCTGTCTCAACTGACCGTTATGCTACAACAGTTGCTACCACAGCTTCAGCAGTCATCTCCTCCGCCAGCTCCTGCACCTCCTCCGCAGCGAGTGGCCGCTCCTGGGATACGCTTATCCTTGCCGGATAAGTTTGATGGGGACTCTAAGTTTTGCCGTGGCTTCCTTTCCCAATGTTCCCTGCATCTGGAGATGATGTCGGACCTGTTTCCCACTGAAAGGTCTAAGGTGGCGTTCGTAGTCAGTCTTCTGTCCGGAAAAGCCCTGTCATGGGCCACACCGCTCTGGGACCGCAATGACCCCGTCACTGCCTCAGTACACTCCTTCTTCTCGGAAATCCGAAGTGTCTTTGAGGAACCTGCCCGAGCCTCTTCTGCTGAGACTGCCCTGTTGAACCTGGTCCAGGGTAATTCTTCCGTTGGCGAGTATGCCGTACAATTCCGTACACTCGCTTCAGAATTGTCCTGGAATAATGAGGCCCTCTGCGCGACCTTCAAAAAAGGCCTATCCAGCAACATTAAAGATGTTCTGGCCGCACGAGAAATTCCTGCTAATCTACATGAACTTATTCACCTAGCCACTCGCATTGACATGCGTTTTTCTGAAAGGCGTCAGGAACTCCGCCAAGATATGGACTCTGTTCGCACGAGGCGTTTCGTCTCCTCGGCTCCTCTCTCCTCTGGTCCCCTGCAATCTGTTCCTGTGCCTCCCGCCGTGGAGGCTATGCAGGTCGACCGGTCTCGCCTGACACCTCAAGAGAGGACACGACGCCGTATGGAGAACCTCTGCCTGTACTGTGCTAGTACCGAACACTTCCTGAGGGATTGTCCTATCCGTCCTCCCCGCCTGGAAAGACGTACGCTGACTCCGCACAAAGGTGAGACAGTCCTTGATGTCTACTCTGCTTCTCCACGTCTTACTGTGCCTGTGCGGATGTCTGCTTCTGCCTTCTCCTTCTCTACAGTGGCCTTCTTGGACTCTGGTTCTGCAGGAAATTTTATTTTGGCCTCTCTCGTCAACAGGTTCAACATCCCAGTGACCAGTCTCGCCAGACCCCTCTACATCAATTGTGTAAATAATGAAAGATTGGACTGTACCATACGTTTCCGCACGGAGCCCCTTCTTATGAGCATCGGATCTCATCATGAGAGGATTGAACTTTTGGTCCTCCCCAATTGCACCTCGGAGATTCTCCTTGGACTTCCCTGGCTTCAACTTCATTCCCCAACCCTGGATTGGTCCACTGGGGAGATCAAGAGTTGGGGGTCCTCTTGTTCCAAGAACTGTCTAAAACCGGTTCCCAGTAACCCTTGCCGTAACTCTGTGGTTCCTCCAGTAACCGGTCTCCCCAAGGCCTATATGGACTTCGCGGATGTTTTCTGCAAAAAACAAGCTGAGACTCTACCTCCTCACAGGCCTTATGATTGCCCTATCGACCTCCTCCCGGGTACTACTCCACCCCGGGGCAGAATTTATCCTCTCTCTGCCCCAGAGACTCTTGCCATGTCCGAATACGTCCAGGAGAATCTAAAAAGGGGCTTTATCCGTAAATCCTCCTCTCCTGCCGGAGCCGGATTTTTCTTTGTCTCCAAAAAAGATGGCTCCCTACGTCCTTGCATTGACTACCGCGGTCTTAATAAAATCACGGTTAAGAACCGCTACCCCTTACCCCTCATCTCTGAACTCTTTGATCGCCTCCAAGGTGCCCACATCTTCACTAAATTGGACTTAAGAGGCGCCTATAACCTCATCCGCATCAGAGAGGGGGACGAGTGGAAAACGGCATTTAACACCAGAGATGGACACTTTGAGTATCTGGTCATGCCCTTTGGACTGTGCAATGCCCCTGCCGTCTTCCAAGACTTTGTCAATGAAATTTTTCGTGATCTATTATACTCCTGTGTTGTGGTATATCTGGACGATATCCTAATTTTTTCTGCCAATCTAGAGGAACACCGCCGGCATGTCCGTATGGTTCTTCAGAGACTTCGTGACAACCAACTCTATGCCAAAATTGAGAAATGTCTGTTTGAATGCCAATCTCTTCCTTTTCTAGGATATTTGGTCTCTGGCCAGGGACTACAGATGGATCCAGACAAACTCTCTGCCGTCTTAAATTGGCCACGCCCCTCCGGACTCCGTGCTATCCAACGCTTTTTGGGGTTCGCCAATTATTACAGGCAATTTATTCCACATTTTTCTACCATTGTGGCTCCTATCGTGGCTTTAACCAAGAAAAATGCTGATCCCAAGTCCTGGCCTCCTCAAGCAGAAGACTCCTTTAAACAACTCAAGTCTGCCTTTTCTTCGGCTCCCGTGCTCTCCAGACCTGACCCTTCCAAACCCTTCCTATTGGAGGTTGATGCCTCCTCAGTAGGAGCTGGAGCTGTTCTTCTACAAAAAAATCCTTCCGGGCATGCTGTCACTTGTGGTTTTTTCTCTAGGACCTTCTCTCCAGCGGAGAGGAACTACTCCATCGGGGATCGAGAACTTCTAGCCATTAAATTAGCACTTGAGGAATGGAGGCATCTGCTGGAGGGATCAAGATTTCCTGTTATTATCTACACCGACCACAAGAACCTCTCCTACCTCCACTCGGCCCAACGGCTGAATCCTCGCCAGGCCCGGTGGTCTCTGTTCTTTGCCCGATTTAATTTTGAGATCCACTTTCGTCCTGCCGATAAGAACATTAGAGCCGATGCTCTCTCTCGTTCCTCGGATGCCTCAGAAGTTGATCTCCCTCCGCAACACATCATTCCACCTGACTGCCTGATCTCCACTTCTCCTGCCTCCATCAGACAGACTCCTCCAGGAAAGACCTTTGTTTCTCCACGCCAACGCCTCGGAATCCTCAAATGGGGTCACTCCTCCCATCTCGCAGGTCATGCGGGCATCAAGAAATCTGTGCAACTCATCTCCCGCTTCTATTGGTGGCCAACTCTGGAGACGGATGTTGGGGACTTTGTGCGAGCCTGCACTATCTGTGCCCGGGATAAGACTCCTCGCCAGAAGCCCGCTGGTTTTCTTCATCCTCTGCCTGTCCCCGAACAGCCTTGGTCTCTGATTGGTATGGATTTTATTACTGATTTACCCCCTTCCCGTGGCAACACCGTTATTTGGGTGGTCGTTGATCGATTCTCCAAAATGGCACATTTCATTCCTCTTCCTGGTCTTCCTTCTGCGCCTCAGTTGGCTAAACAATTTTTTGTACACATTTTTCGTCTTCACGGGTTGCCTACGCAGATTGTCTCGGATAGAGGGGTCCAATTCGTGTCTAAATTCTGGAGAGCTCTCTGTAAACAACTCAAGATTAAATAAAATTTTTCCTCTGCATATCATCCCCAGTCCAATGGACAAGTAGAAAGAATTAACCAGATCCTGGGTGATTATTTGCGACATTTTGTTTCCTCCCGCCAGGATGACTGGGCAGATCTCCTTCCATGGGCCGAATTCTCGTATAACTTCAGGGTCTCTGAATCTTCCTCCAAATCCCCATTTTTCGTGGTGTACGGCCGTCACCCTCTTCCCCCCCTCCCTACCCCCTTGCCCTCTGGTCTGCCCGCTGTGGATGAAATTTCTCGTGACCTTTCCATTATATGGAGAGAGACCCAAAATTCTCTCTTACAGGCTTCTTCACGCATGAAGAGGTTCGCGGATAAGAAAAGAAGAGCTCCCCCCGTTTTTTCCCCTGGAGACAAGGTATGGCTCTCCGCTAAATATGTCCGCTTCCGTGTCCCTAGCTACAAGTTGGGACCACGCTATCTTGGTCCTTTCAAAATTCTGTGTCAAATTAATCCTGTCTCTTATAAACTTCTTCTTCCTCCTTCTCTTCGTATCCCTAATGCCTTTCACGTCTCTCTTCTCAAACCACTCATCCTCAACCGTTTTTCTCCCAAATCTGTTCCTCCCACTCCTGTTTCCGGCTCCTCGGACGTCTTCTCGGTCAAGGAGATTTTGGCTGCCAAAAAGGTCAGAGGAAAAAATTTTTTTTTAGTAGACTGGGAGGGTTGTGGTCCTGAAGAGAGATCCTGGGAACCTGAGGACAACATCCTTGACAAAAGTCTGCTCCTCAGGTTCTCAGGCTCCAAGAAGAGGGGGAGACCCAAGGGGGGGGGTACTGTTACGCCGAGCGCTCCGGGTTCCCGCTCCTCCCCGGAGCGCTCGCTTCACCTCCTCCGCTGCAGCGCCCCGGTCACGTCCTCTGACCCGGGGCGCTGCGATCCTGCTGCTAGCCGGGATGCGATTCGCGATGCGGGTAGCGCCCGCTCGCGATGCGCACCCCGGCTCTCCTACCTGACTCGCTCCCCGTCTGTTCTGTCCCGGCGCGCGCGGCCCCGCTCCCTAGGGCGCGCGCGCGCCGGGTCTCTGCGATTTAAAGGGCCACTGCGCCGCTGATTGGCGCAGTGGTTCCAATTAGAGTTATCACCTGTGCACTCCCTATATTACCTCACTTCCCTTGCACTCCCTTGCCGGATCTTGTTGCCTTAGTGCCAGTGAAAGCGTTCCTTGTGTGTCCCTTGCCAGTGTTTCCAGACCTTCTGCCGTTGCCCCTGACTACGATCCTTGCTGCCTGCCCCGACCTTCTGCTACGTCCGACCTTGCTTCTGCCTACTCCCTTGTACCGCGCCTATCTTCAGCAGCCAGAGAGGTGAGCCGTTGCTAGTGGATACGACCTGGTCACTACCGCCGCAGCAAGACCATCCCGCTTTGCGGCGGGCTCTGGTGAAAACCAGTAGTGGCTTAGAACCGGTCCACTAGCACGGTCCACGCCAATCCCTCTCTGGCACAGAGGGTCCACTACCTGCCAGCCGGCATCGTGACAGTAGGGTTGATGAGTGAAATGGTAGCGGCAGCTGTAAGGGATTGTGGGAGGTAAACGTAGCTTCCTTTTTATTTTTATGCCACCCTGACCAATATACAAATTTAATGGGGAGAATCTACCTATATATTTAACCCCTTAAGGACGCAGGGTTTTTCAGTTTTTGCATTTTCGTTTTTTCCTCCTTACATTTTAAACATCATAACCCTTTCAATTTTCCACCTAAAAATCCATATTATGGCTTATTTTTTGCATCACCAATTCTAATTTGCAGAGACATTAGTCATTTTACCTAAAAATCCATGGCAAAATGGAAAAAAAAATCATTGTGCGACAAAATCGAAGAAAAAACTCAATTTTGTAACTTTTGGGGGCTTCCGTTTCTACGCAGTGCATATTTCGGTAAAAATGACACCTTATCTTTATTCTGTAGGTCCATATGGTTAAAATGATATCCTACTTATATAGGTTTCATTTTGTCGTACTTCTAGAAAAAATCATAACTACATGCAGGAAAATGTATACGTTTAAAAATGTCCTCTTCGGACCCCTATAACTTACCGGGCGGTATGAGGGCTCAATTTATTGCGCCATGATCTGAAGTTTTTATCGTTACCCTTTTTGTTTTGATCGGACTTTTTGATCACTTTTTATTCATTTTTTAATGGTATAAAAAGTGACCAAAAATACGCTTTTTTGGACATTTGAATTTTTTTTACTTGTATGCCATTGACCGTGCGGTTTAATTAACAATATATTTTTGTAGTTCGGACATTTACGCACGTGGCGATACCACATATGTTTATTTTTATTTTCACTGTTTTATTTTTTTTATCGGAAAAGGGGGGTGATTAAAACTTTTATTAGGGAAGGGGTTAAATGATCTCTATTAACACTTTTTTTTTTTGCAGTGTTATAGGTCCCATAGGGACCTATAACACTGCACACACTGACCTTTTACACAGTATATTTTACACAGTACACGTGTATTAACACGCCTGTGATCAGCGTTTTCGGCGCTTGATTGCTCAGGCACGGAGCAGTCATTCGCCGATCGGACACCAAGGAGGCAGGTAAGGGCCCTCCCGGTGTCCTGTAAGCTGTTCGGGATGCCGCAATTTCACCGCGGTGGTCCCGAACAGCCCGACTGAGCAGCGGGGATACTTTCACTTCAGACGCGGTGGTCAGCTTTGATCTCCGCGTCTGAAGGGTTAATACAGGGAGGGCATCACCGCGATCGGATACATTGTGTGTTTGTATGTTTTTAACCATTTTTTATTATTGTGCACGTATTTCACATTAGGCTGTTAATAGACAGGTGCATGGTTACTCACATACGCCCACTGACGTCAGGTACAGGTGTATTTATACCGGCACTGACGACAGTGAAGGAGTGGTCTGAAGAAGTGTACCCAACGCATGAAATATCTATAGCTCTCTTGGCGTCCCTCTCCCCGATGCTGTAACCTGCCAATGCTTGAATAAATGACACAGCTTTCCACACTGGTGAGTGCCATCATGTTTCTTTCACTCTTATTGATTTGGACTGTTTTTGTCTCTGATTGAGCACCCCCCTGAAGGCTATTGAGCGTCTTCACTAAGCCTGAGCATTAGGAGACGGAGCAGCTGTGCCGGACGCTATTCCTATTGTACTGGATTATTTGGGCTTTATATGGCATTATTGGTAATATTTGTCTTTGGATTGTGACCGACTATAGTATGTGGTTTGTGACTGTGTTGTTGGTATGATATTTTAGTGTTTTGGGGCCCCACTTTTGATTTAGCCCAGGGCTGCACTTACTGTAAAACTGGCCCTACATCTATAGTGCAAAACTGTGTTAATCATCCCCTAGCACAGTGTCAGCAAAACAGAGAGGACTAGGTGTTGTGCTGTACTTTAATTAGCCAAAGAAGGAAGGGAAAGGAAGCACCTGTTTGAGTACTACCGGCAAAGAACCCAGTTCTGGTCTCATCCCCTATAGTGTAGAGAATAAGAAAATGCTGTTCACCATGGAAGGGGCTCTCATGAGCGCAATGACAGCAATGAAAGCATTAAAATCATTCTGTCGCAAGGGATCCTTCTAATATCATGGATTGTCTAATGCCACAATCCTCCTTAATGTGTTTCTTGAAGTAATAGATAAAAGGGTTTATTGAGTTTTAAAAAATGTTTCCCTTATTCACAGGACTTTCCACAGTGTCTGATCGTGGGAGTCTAACCGCTGGGCCCCCTGCTACCTCCAAAACTGCACGCACTATTCCTGCTGAGTGCTCTGACCACCACCTTCCGAGACAAACTGATCTCGGCAGTGACTGCCAATCACCGACTGAAGAGGGACACCTCTGAAGCCGATGATTGACTGAGCTGCCTGTCACTGCTGTCACCAGTTTGTCTCAAAAAGTGAGGCCAAACTGCTTAGAAAGAGTGGGGAGCTGGTCTGGAGATCGCAGGGAGTCCCAGCGTTTTGACCTTCCGCAATCAAAAACATATCCCCTATTCTGTGCATATGTTTTTTTGTTTTTTTTACTGGATACCCTTTTATACCATACCTAGCTCTGTGGAGCATATGAGCATTGGGTTATTTTTCTCCTCCTATTTTTCTATATTGAAAAAACATTGGCCCTCATTTACTAAGAAAATCGGGTTGTAAGTCTATGTTGCTTTCTAACCCGATTGCTTTTTTCCCCTGGTATTTATTATTATGTCGCAATCTGTTTGTCGCACGTGGGTTTTGTTGGTTTTGGTTTCCAACTCCTCTGAGCTGTCGGGGAAAAATCCTCAACAATTCAACAAATTCGGGTTGGAAACCTTTATAAATACGTGGGAAAGCTCAGAAATGTCGGGTTACGCCCCTTTTTCGGGTTTGGGAGAATCCACATCGGGTCTGTCGGGAAAAAATGACGCATCGTGTCGCAGACTGGCGCATGATGTCTGCGACATGGCGCAGACAAAGATGCGACAAAAAAACCCGACAAAAGAAGTCGGGTTTAGAATAGTAAATGAGGGCCATTGTTGTCATATTAAGCTTGAAGTGATAGAGACATACAATATCATTTGTCTACAACATCCCTGAGGGTTTAATATGTTAGTTATTTTAGTATGACAAATTTTCTTTCATTTTTTTATGCAGGACAGATTAAAGGAGATGTCCTGCTTGACCTCAGCGCTGGTCCCGTGGTCCATCATCTGTATTCAGCCTGTAAGGTTTTCAATCACATCATAGTCCTGAAGGTTCAAGACAGATGCATCCTGGAGTTGAAGAGATGGCTTGGCACAAGGACAGGAGCATTTCATTGGGGACATGCCACAAAGATTCATTCTGAGAAAGAAGGAAAAAGGTGAAGTATTTGGCTAAATATTAGTGAAAAATCATTGGCGATAATGCTACTATACAAGGAATATGAAAGCAGATCTTGGAATTGTATAGGTACCATACTTTTTTGCCACTTTAATGTAACATAAGTACCTGTCCAGGCTTCAGGGTGTCCCAACCTCTCTTGGTGCGGTTAGGGGCATCTTTTGTTGTCCTTATGAAAGACCTAAACACTGCAGGGCCATTTGTCACTGTATGACGCCAACTTCTCACCCCCATTACAAGATGGAAGTGCTGGGCTTATCAGCTGCGGCACTCACACCTCCTGGCGACAGGGGATTTAAAGTGGTCAGCTGCTCAGCCCTCTGCTTGGCATTGTGGATTGTTGCCTTCACTAGCGTTCCTGTACTCTGTGCTATTCTCCAGAAATGCATCCAGACCCCATTTTAAACTCAATAAAAGTGTTCAAATGAGGCATGGATGCATTTCTAAGGAGTAATAACATTACAGTCTATGGATACTAGATTTATAGGGACAGAATGCTGATCGAGGGATACCTTACAATTTGCACTTATCCACTCGGATTTCTATTCTCATCAATAGGATCCATATAGTAATGGGTACTATTGGAGGTGCATAGTATAAGATTGACCCTTAGTATACCAGCCTTAGCTGAATTCAAGTTTTTCTACCAGAACTATAAAAACAAAAATCCCAAATTAACTACTAATCTTTTATGCCGCTCTAACTGATATGCATATTTTGTAATCTCTTTTAGTGATCAGTTACAGGATAAAGAAGAAAAAATGAAAGCAACCATTCAGCATGTTGTGAAATGTCACCCTGAGAAAGAAAATATGACGGATCCGATAGTCTTACCACCAGCAGATTGTATCATCAGTCTTTGGCTTCTAGATGTAGTTTCCAAAGACCAAGATGATTTTATCAGATATCTCAAGAAGTACTCAAAGTTGCTGAAACCTGGAGGACACCTCCTATTTGTTGGGTGTTTAGATGCAACATATTTCAAAGTTGGGAAAGATAAATTCCATTATCTCACATATGATGATGATTTTGCCAGGAAAGCTCTAGTTGAAGCAGGTTATGTTATAGATAACTGTGTGGTTAAGAATAGAACGAATGTGAGCGACCTCATTGACCATAAGGCCATGATATTCATTGCAGCTAACAAGAAGTAGGAATTACAAACATACAAATTACAAATGAGTTCATACATCGCAAAATTACATTGATAATATGGCTATAAAGTAGGGGTAAAAAAAAAAAAGCTGTATTTATTGTGTTTTATTGTGCTCTTTAAAAGTCTATGGAATTGTAATTCCAATGTAATTTTACGATGTGTGAACTCAGCATTAGACACTGTTTAGATTGTATTCAAGCCTAAGATTTCCCAATATATACTGCAGATTAAACATGAATAACAAAACTCTAATCTTTTAGAATATTAACCCCTTAAGGACCCAGCCATTTTACACCTTAGGTCCCGGCCATTTTTTGCACATCTGACCACTGTCACTTTACACATTAATAACTCTGGAATGCTTTTAGTTATCATTCTGATTCCGAGATTGTTTTTTCGTGACATATTCTACTTTAACTTAGTGGTAAAATTTGTTGGTAACCTGCATCCTTTCTTGGTGAAAAATCCCAAAATTTGATGAAAAAGTTAAAAATTTTGCATTTTTCTAACTTTGAAGCTCTCTGCTTGTAATGAAAATGGATATTCCAAATATTATTTTATTTTATTCACATATACAATATATCTACTTTATATTTGCATCATAAAATTGACGAGTATTTACTTTTGGAAGACACCAGAGGGCTTCAAAGTTCAGCAGCAATTTTCCAATTTTTCACAAAATTTCCAAAATCACAATTTTTCAGGGACCAGTTCAGGTTTGAAGTGGATTTGAAGGGTCTTCATCTTAGAAATACCACACAATTGACCCCATTATAAAAACTGCACCCCCCAAAGTATTCAAAATGACATTCAGTAAGCGTTTTAACCCTTTAGGTGTTTCACAGGAATAGCAGCAAAGTGAAGGAGAAAATTCACAATCTTCATTTTTTACACTCGCATGTTCTTGTAGACCCAAATTTTGAATTTTTACAAGGGGTAAAAGGAGAAAATGTATACTTATATTTGTAGCCCAATTTCTCTCGAATAAGCACACACCTCATATGTCTATGTAAAGTGTTCGGCGGGCACAGTAGAGGGCTCAGAAGGGAAGGAGCGACAAGGGGATTTTGGAGCGTACGTTTTTCTGAAATGGTTTTTGGGGCGCATATCACATTTAGGAAGCCCCTATGGTGCCAGGACAGCAAAAAATACCCACATGCCATACCATTTTGGAAACTAGACCCCTTGAGGAAGGTAACAAGGAATAAAGAGAGCCTTAATACCCCACAGGGGTTTCACGACTTTTGCATACGTAAACATTTTTTTTTTCCCACTAAAATGTGTGTTTCCACCCCAAATTTCACATTTTTGCAAGGGTTAATAGCAGAAAATAGCCCCCAAAATTTGTAACTCCATCTCTTCCGAGTATGGAGGTACCCCATAAGGTGACCTGAAGCGCACTACGGGCGAACTACAATGCTCAGAAGAGAAGGAGTCATATTTGGCTTTTTGAGAGCAAATTTTGCTCGGGGGGCTTGTCGCATTTAGGAAGCCCTAATGGTGCCAGAACAGCAAAATAACCCCCACATGGCATACCATTTTGGAAACTAGACCCCTTGAGGAATGTAACAAGGGGTACAGTGAGCATATACCCCCCACTGGTGTCTGTCAGATCTTTGGAACAGTGGGCTGTACAAAATTTTTAATTTGCGCAGCCCACTGTTCCAAAGATCTGTCAGACACCAGTGGGGTGTAAATTCTCACTGCACCCCTCATTACATTCCGTGAGGGGTGTAGTTTCCGAAATGGGGTCACATGTGTTTTTATTTTTTTTTTTGCGTTTGTCAAAACCGCTGTAACAATCAGCCACCCCTGTGCAAATCACCTAAAATGTACATGGTGCACTCTCCCTTCTGGGCCTTGTTGTGCGCCCCCAGAGCACTTTGCGCCCACATACGGGGTATCTCCGTAGTCGGGAGAAGTTGCATTACAAATTTTGGGGGTCTTTTTTCCCTTTTACCTCTTGTCAAAATGAAAAGTATAGGGCAACACCAGCATGTTAGTGTAAAAAATTTATTTTTTTACACTAACATGCTGGTGTAGATCCCAACTTCACCTTTTCATAAGGGGTGAAAGGAGAAAAAGCCCCCCAAAATTTGTAAGGCAATTTCTCCCGAGTACGGTGATACCCCATATGTGACCCTAAACGGTTGCCTTGAAATACGACAGGGCTCCGAAGTGAGAGCGCCATGCGCATTTGAGGCCTGAATTAGGGATTTGCATAGGGGTGGACATAGGGGTATTCTACGCCAGTGATTCCCAAACAGGGTGCCTCCAGCTGTTGCAAAACTACCAGCATGCTTGGACAGTCAACGGCTGTCCGGCAATACTGGGAGTTGTTGTTTTGCAACAGCTGGAGGCTCCATTTTGAAAACAGTGGCGTACCAGACGTTTTTCATTTTTATTGGGGAGGGGAGGGGGGCTGTGTAGGGGTATGTGTATATGTAGTGTTTTTTACTTTTTATTTTATTTTGTGTTAGTGTAGTGTAGTGTTTTTAGGGTACAGTCACACGGGCAGGGGGGGGGGTTACAGCGATTTTCCCGCTACGAGTTTGAGCTGCTGCGCAAAATTTGCTGCATCGCAAACTTGCAGCTTGATACTCACTGTAAGCCCCCTGCCCATGTAAATGTACCCTGTACATTCACAAGGGGGGACCTCCAGCTGTTGTAAAACTACAACTCCCAGCATGCACAGTCTATCAGTGCATGCTGGTAGTTATAGTTTTGCAACAGCTGGAGGCACACGGGTTGGGAAACACTGAGTTAGGAAACAGACAATGTTTCCCAACCAGTGTGCCTCCTGTTGTTGCAAAACCACAACTCCCAAACATTCTCAGGCATGCTGGGAGTAGTAGTTCGGCAACATCTTTAGAGCCAGATGTTGCCAAACTACAACTCCCAGCATGCTTGCAACATCTGGAGGACTACAGTTTGCAGACCACTAATACAGTGGTTCCCAATCTGTGCCCTTCCAGATGTTGCAAAACTACAACTCCCAGTATGCCAAAACTGTCCAGGCATGCTGGGAGTTGTAGTTCTGCAACATCTGAAGGGCCAGATGTTACAGAACTACAACTCCCAGCATGCCTGGACAGTAAGGGCATGCTGAGAATGTGTAGTTTTGCAACATCTGGAAGGGCACAGTGGTCTCCAAACTGTGGACCTCCAGATGTTGCAAAACTGCAACTCCCAGCATGCCCAGATGCCAAGGGCTGTCTGGGCATGCTGGGAGTTGTAGTATATAGGGTCCCAATACAGCAATGCATGTCGCTTTACGGCGACGTGCATTGCTGTAAAGGGCCCAACCGCGGCTGAAGATCTACTCACCTGTCGCCGCCGCCGCCATCTTCCTCGCCGGGATCCGGGTCTTCAGGGACGAGGTAAGTACCGGGGCCGGGCCCCAGCACTCCCCCGTCCCCCGCCGCGTCCTCCGGTCTTCCTGCCGTCCTCTCCGGACTTCCAGGCAGGACGGGAGGAAGTAACCGCCCCCCCCTGCGATTGGTCGGTTAACTAACCGACAGATCGCAGGATATGGGAGGAGGTGGCAGGTTTGCCACCTCGCTCCTATACATTAGCATGGTCCTGGCTGTCTGTGACAGCCGGGATCATGCGAAATTACCGGGCGGTCGGGTCCCAGAGACCCGATCAGCCCGGTATCGCCGCAGATCGCAAGGGCGATTTCCCTACATGGCCCCCCTCGGCGTTTGCCCTGGATCCCTGCTGAAGGATTTCAGCAGGGATCCGCTTCCGATCTCCGCCGGGTGAGACCAGGAAAATACATGACGTATGCATACGTCATGGGTCCTTAAGACCCAGGGTGTGATGACGTATGCATACGTCATGGGTCCTGAAGAGGTTAAATAAATCAGCATTATGGAACTATATAGAATTGAGAGAAGAAATGTCTCAAAGCTCCATATTTACTGCTCCTCATAATTCTGAATATACACGGCTTACACATAATGATCGGAAGACATGTACTAAGAAGCACAATAGACTTTGCTATGATTGAATATGAATTTTTCTATAAATTTCTTGTTAAACAATCTGTCTTCTTCTTGGACATCATGGTGTATTACGAGGCTTCTGGTTATTTGCATTATACCAACAGTGTAATAAAGGTAAATATATAACACTGGACTGTCTGCACTTTTCTTGAGGGGGATTTGTGTTTTTCATCTGTTCATTAGAATAAGAATTATGTTGGGAATTTAACATTGTCTATATAAATCAGGTTCTTTTTAACCCCTCCCCCCTTTTCCCTTTGGCATAAATAATTTGTCATTGTACTCGTGGCTTACACTCTTGCGACATAGCATACATACCTATATGAGTAACATTAAAGGACAAATATAGAAAAAAATGTATCCCCTATCCGAAGGGGCCCCCTGCAATCTCCTGTTTGGAGCCCAGGCTGTCCTTCACAGTGGCACGTCACAACCCCCGCCCAAAGCGGGGCCACCCTTCCCCCTACATATAGCTCTATGGGAGAGCCATTTGGCAATCTGCAGAACAGGAGATTGTGGGGGGCCCCAGTGTTTGGACCCCCCCCACTTTTCCATGATACTTGTCCTTTAATATTACTCATATAGGTATGTATGCTATTTCACCGCCATGAGCACGAGTGTAAGACACAAACACAATGAAAAATAACCTATGCCAAAGGGGAAAGGGGGAAAGAGAACCTGCTTTATATAGACAATGATAAATTCCCAACATAATTCTTAATCTACCTACATACCTGGCTACCTAACTACCTATGTACCTGGCTACCTTCCTACATACCTTACTGTCTAATTACTTACTTACATACCTGTCTACAGAACTACCTACTTACATATCTGGTTACCGACTACCTAGCTAGCTACCTGGATACCTAGTACATACTGTACCTAGCTACCTACCTACATGCATGGTGACCTACCTACCTGGCTAGTTACCTACCTACATATCTGGATACCTAACTACATAGTTAGCTACCTACCCTTTTCTGTGCAGGACACCAAGGAAAACATTATAATAGTTCTGGGCCTATAGATGGGGAGCTTGTGTAGAGGAGGGGTGGCACTTGAAAAATGCAGAGTCCAGCACGATTGTCCTGCAGATGTTAAGAGATGTGTTTTGGTTGGAAGTGGTTGTTATGGCGGTCTGATGAAGAAGAAAAGGAAAGAGAATGATGCTGATCAGAATATACATCTGTGAATTCTATGGTGTATAAATCCTGTGTACAGATGGTATCTACTTCTATGTGGTCCTGTATATAATCACTTATAAAGTATACAGTTCCTGTGTACAGCTGGTATCTACCTCTATATGGACACTGTATGGGTGAATACTGGTCTGTGTATAGTGGTTTTATTCAGTACAGTATGGTGGTATTATCCAGTTATTGTGTGGTTGTATATATTTCCTCCTTGTATACCTTACCTACTTTAATATTAAATATATATATATATATATATATATATATATATATATATATATGTATAGGGGCATTGAGGCAGGTTTGAGGGCAATGAAAATATGTTTTTACAAGACCTTTATCCAAGGTGAGCTAGCAGAGATGCTCATTAGGTGCCTAATTAATGAGGCCTGCAGAAATGTGGGAAGTCTGCATATAAGGAAAGGAAACAGAATAGTCTGGGCTCTCCCCAGAAGACAGCAAGGTGGCAGTGGGGAGAGGCAGGGGTCCTTCTTAGGAGCACGCAGACAGGGGCTGTGAGTTACCTCACCAGTGAAGTGGACAGACAAGGAGTCTTAGTACACACAGCAAGAGGCTGCAAATGCTGTGTGTGAACAGTGAATAAAAGGTTGCAGAACACATGTTTTAACTGGCAGGGAAAAGCCCTCCAGTAGATAGTCAGGGCATGATGGGTTGTCAGTGGCTTGACAGCCTAGGATTTTGTTTGTTCCCGTGTTATATTTTTGTTTATCCTGCAAATAGCTAATAAAGCTGGTGAGGAGCCAGACTTGGATAAAGAACTGTTGGGGTATTTTTTAAATTGTTCACTATACGCTCTGTCATTTTCTCTTCTATGAGCCTGTTGAAAACTAAATTAACCTATCTAGTGTTCCTCTCCTTTCTGATAAAATGGTATAAAGGAAATAAAATAAAACATGATCATGCTGACGGCTTGTCGAACAATGCATTCATTCTAAGCAAGCGGAAGTTCAGTAATAATGGTTGTTAAGATTACCTCACTTAAAGGGGTAGTCCAGTGGTGAAAAACGTATCCCCTATCCTAAGGATAGGGCATAAGTTTCAGATCGCGGGGGATCCGACAGCTGCCCCCCCCCCCCGCGATCTCTCTCTGTACAGGGCCCCGACAGACCGAGGGAAGGGGGCGTGTTGACCACCACACGAAGCGGCGGCTGACACGCCCCCTCAATACAACTCTATGTCAGAGCCGTAGTGCTGCTCTCGGCAATCTCCGGCTCTGCCATAGAATTGCATTGAGGGGGCATGTCTACCGCCGCTTTGTGCAGTGGTCAATACGCGCTACCTGGTCAGCGAGCCTGAATGGGATAGGGGATACATTTTTCACCACTGGACTACCCCTTTAATGTTAAGGGTTTGAACTCACCATGTGTCCAGGGGACATACCTTGAAGACAGGGATCTCGAAAGGTTAAAAAACAAATTTTTTCCTAACATTATTTCTAGAGATGAGCGAATCGAAGTTGACGAACTCGAATTCATTACGAATTTCATGAAAAATTTGATTTGCAACGAATGCGAATATCCCCGCGATTCTATTGCGCAAATCGCTTCATTAAACTCCATTTTACAGCGTTCCAGGCTATTGGAGAGCTAAGATGGCGGATCCACATGTGAGTACATGGGGCAGGGGATTATGGGAGGGCGGGAAACAGCGGCGGGAATGAAGGTAGGCGGGCTGACCCTGAATCACATGTGAGATGCAGCTTATCAGTGTTCACTGACCCCTGTGATGTCACAGCACCTATATAATCGGCGGCCATCTTGCCTCTCTTCATTTCATCTATGCACTCAGATGGAGAGGACGGGACTGCGTGTGTGTGAATAGCTCATACCACAGCGTTACACTGCAACTGCTAGTCAGTGCTGGTCACATCAGCAATAGGTAAAGGGAGTGCTTTCCTGCTACACTGAGAAGAAGGATCATTGATAGCTAAACCTCCTATTCACGTTATTGAGCATTGCAGCAGAGAGGGGCAGATAGCTGTCAGCTGCCTCATACAGATCTCCAAGCTGCCTGAACTTTCTGAAGCATCTTATCTCCTCATTTTTCAGCACAATTGAGTTTATTTTTATTTGCTCCACAAATCTTCTGCTGCTCAGAAATGTGTGACAGAGTGCAATTTATGGTTTAATCCCTGGATTTTTTTTGTGGTGCTGCTGTTCAGAAATGCGTGATTGTTCAGTGGACTGTAATGCATTTGTACCATTTTGTACCTGTTCATCTGTCAACGGGCTGGCTACATACTGTGCAAGTCCAAACAATAGTATTCACTGTCTTTTTTTTTAATAGTTTTTTCTGCGTATAGTATACGCATATAACTGCCCTCATCAGTGCATACCGCATAGGTACATCCAAGTATTGTACCATTTAGCACCTGTTAAGCTGTCAAGGTGCTCCATACCGTCAAAGTCCAAACCATAGTATCCACCGGCTGGTGTTTTTCAAAAATACAGATTTTTTTCTGCTAATAGTTAGGCATATTACTGCCCTCATCAGTGCATAGCGCATAGGTACATCCAAGTATTGTACCATCTAGTACCTGTTAATCTGTCAAGGGCCTACATACTGTTCAAGGGCAGCCATAAGTAATCACCTGCTGCTGTTCCAGACAAATACTGTTTAAAGAGTAGTGTAGCGTATTGTAATACCCTCATAAACACACTAAGTATGTCAGGCAGAGAAGTGCCAGGACGTGCACAGAGGAGTGGCAGAGGCCTAAATACTTCAGGCAGAGTTGGCAGCAGACTTGGGGAGAGAGGCAGCAGGAGTCGCAGCGAGAGGCCTGAGCTCCCTTTATCAGCCAGCGGTCGTGTCTCCACCAGCAACCCATCTGCTGTCGTGGATTGGTTAACACGCTCATCCACATCATCACAAGTGACATCTGACACCCCCAGTCAACAGTCGGTGGGTTCCTCAGACACAACCCTCAGTTGGCATGGCCCGGGAGCAGTCCCTGTCCTCCCATTGCCTTTGTCCTATGCTGTTCCCTCTCCTAAAGAAGTATCTTATGCTGTGGGTTCAGCTCCACTATTTACTGAGGACTATCTAATAGAGCACGGTCAGCAGCTACTGGACAGCCAAGAAGGGGAGGAGACATGCGCTGCTTGCTCCGCTAGGCGGCCAAGTAGTGATGCGGAGAGTGACTTGGGAGGCGGTGTTGCAAGTGTTCAGGGTCCTGAAGCAGACACTGTTGGGGAACCTGAGGAAGGCACACAACTGTTGATGATGATGATGAAGCCGATCGCAATTGGGAGCAGGGTACAGAAGGGGCTTCATCATCATCAGGAGAAGAGAGTTGCGCGTTGCCCTTGAGGCAGCAAGGCGGTAGAACGGTTGGCAGTCAGCGTGGTGGCAGTAGTGGAAATTCAGGAGCCAAACGTGCCCGGGGGAGACCACCTGATTCGCGGCAGCCTACCTTTCCGGGAGGTAGTAGAACAGGGGTTCCTGGAGACGGCGCCAGTAGCAGTCCATTAGTGCGGACTGCGGGTGGGAAAATCAGCTACTCGGCGGTGTGGAAGTTTTTCATAAGGCATCCGGAGGAGGTTCACATAGCCACATGCAAGATCTGTCGGCAGAAGGTGAAGTGTGGCCAGGGTCCCAATGTCGGCACCATGGCCCTGTGTCAACACATGCTTCGCCACCATAAAGCGGCCTGGGAGAACCGTAGCTCCGATGTAGTGGTCCAGCCTGCTGCATCACCCAGTGGCCATCCGCTCCCTCCTTCATCCAGCCAAGGCTCAACCACCTCAGCCGAAGGGAGCTGTGTGTCAAACCCTCCTTCTGTCGCTCCTGCTTCTCCCGCTTTTAGTCAGCCATTTCGCCAACAATTCATCGGCGAAGCCATGTCCAAGAGACAACAGTATGCGCCCACTCATCCAACGGCACAGAAGTTGAATGTGCATCTGTCCAAGTTGCTGGTGTTGCAGTCCCTCCCTTTTCAAGTGGTGGACTCTGCACCTTTCAGAGAATTGATGGCTTGTGCCGAGCCGAGATGGAGAGTCCCAAGCTGTCATTTCTTTGCGAAGAAGGCAGTACCAGCCCTGCATAAGTTTGTACAAGAGAAGGTGGGCCAGTCCTTGAGCCTGTCGGTGTGTTCAAAAGTGCACGGCAGCGCCGATGTGTGGAACTGTAACTACGGGCAGGGACAATACTTGTCTTTTACGGCTCACTGGGTAAATGTGGTTCCTGCACAGCCACAACAGCAAATTGGACAGGTCACACCGCTTCCTCCTCCACGCTCTCGCTCCCAGGCAGTTGGTCCTGTTACAGTGTGCGACGCCGCCTCCTCATCCTCCACCGTGTCCTCGGCCTCCACTGCACGGCCAAATCTCGGTGGCCCTTCATCGTACCATGTGTGTAGGGCACGGCGGTGTCAAGCTGTTCTTCACATGGTTTGCCTTGGCGAACGGAGTCACACAGGGGAGGAACTGCTAAAGTTAATTCTTAAAGAAATCCGAGTATGGCTTACTCCACGAAATCTGGAAATGGGAACCATGGTGACCGACAACAGGAAGAACATCGTGTCCGCGCTGCGACAAGGAAGTAAGAAACATATGCCCTGCATGGCACACGTGTTGAATCTGTTTGTCAAGCGCTTCCTCAAGAATTCACCCCATTTGCAAGCCATCCTGAAAATGGCAAGGAAACTGTGCATGCACTTCATCCACTCGTACACCGCCAAGCACACATTCCTTGAGCTGCAGCGTCAGAACGGTATCCCACAACATAGTCTTAATTGTGACATCGCCACACGTTGGAATTCCACCCTCCACATGTTGGACAGACTATACGAACAAAGAAAAGCCAACACCGATTTCTTGATGATCCAAGCAGATAGGAGTACTCCTCTGTGTAACTTCAATGTGAACCAGTGGCAGCTCATACGTGACACCTGCCGTTTGCTGAGGCCCTTTGAGGAAGCCACATTATTTGTAAGTCACCTGGATTACGCCATGAACAACATAATTCCACTTCTACATTTCCAACAACAAATAATTGAAACCATGGCTGGTCACGGCAATGGAGACGTTGTGCCTACATCTCCAGGCTACATGGGCCCTGTGGGGGCTGAACTGGAGGAGGAGGATGATGAGGGGCAGAACGGAGCACAGTATAGGTTGGATGAGATGGCCGGTGTTTCTAGTCTTCGGACAGGAGAGGAGGAGCAGGAGCAGCCAGAGGAGCTGGAGGGTTATGAGGAAGTTGAGACAGAGGACCCAGACACACCGTGGCAGTATGCAGTGGAGATGGAGGCAGGTAGTCCCTCCGAGTCACTGGCGCAAATGGCACGATGCATGCTCAGTTGCTTGCGTAGTGGCCCCCGAATTGTCAAAATTCGTCAGCGGGATGACTTATGGATATCCACCTTATTAGACCCTCGCTACTGTCCCAAAATGGGGGCCTTTTTTACACCCACTGAGAGGGAGGACAAACTGACCTACTACAGAGAGATTCTACGTAGTCAGTTGGCTGATGCCTATCGGCCACACGGTCCATCCACTCTCAGGTCTGACTCGGGGGGCCCTCTGCGCTCACCTTCCACTGCCATGGCTGCTGGGGAGGGGAGGGGTGGCAGGAGCAGTACCAGCTCAATCAGCAGCAGCCTGAGTCTACAGTCGCTGATGAGTAGCTTTCTTCACCCGCATGGTGAAGCAACTCATCAGCAGCAGGTGGACATGGAGCAGGACCTGAACCAGCAGGTGGTGGCATACCTTGACATGGCGAGGCCAACAACCATTGAAGATCCGCTGGACTTCTGGGCAGCCAAACATAATTCATGGCCACAACTAGCAGAGTTTCCCCTGGAAAAGCTGTCCTGCCCGGCCAGTAGTGTGCCATCAGAGCGGGTGTTTAGTGCGGCCTGGGCCATAGTCATCCCAAGACGAACTCGTCTGTCCACTAAAAATGTGGAGAGATTGACGTTTGTCAAGATGAATCAGGGATGGATCATCCAGGATTTCCAGCCACCAATGGCAGATGCCTCAGAGTAGATTGACCATGCTGATACACCAACATTTCCCAATTATATTTATTTCTGAAACCCTCTTGGGTTATCAATTAGGGTTATGAAACCCTCTTTGGTACTGTGATTGCCTGCTCCTGGCTCATCCTGTGTCTTTCAGGAACTACTTGCCTCACTGATGCTTCTGGCCTTGGGCCTTTAATTTTTGGATGTTTAGCAGTAGCTAAATACATGCTTAATGCAAATTTCAACATTCATCTTTAAATGTAAGGGGTTGGTTATGAAACCCTCTTGGGTACTGCGATTGCCTGCTCCTGGCTCATCCTGTGTCTTTCAGGAACAACTTGCCTCACTGATGCTTCTGGCCTTGGGCCTTTAATTTTTGGATGTAGCTAAATATATGCTTAATGCAAATGTAAACATGGATCTTTAAATGTAAGGGGTTATGAAACCCTCTTGGGTACTGCGAATGCCTGCTCCATACTTATTCTGTGTCTTTCAGGAACTACTGTATTTATCGGCGTATAACATGCACCTTTTAGGCCAAAATTTTTAGCCTAAAGTCTATCTGCGTGTTATACGCCGATAAGCCGCTGCAGTTCAATGATTTAAAGTGGGCAATTTAAATCAATGAACCGCAGTGGCTTTGCAGGTGCAGAGACCTGCTGCCGGCCCTTCTCTCCCCCTGGCTATCGGTGCCCCTGCCCCATTGCCGGCACTGATAGCCAGGGGGAGAGAAGCGGCGCCGGCAATGGGGCAGCAGCGCCGACAGACAGGGGGAGAGAAGGGGCAGCGGAACCCATTGCCGATGCCGCTGCCCTGTTGCCTCCCCCATCCCCAGTTGTTTAATTACCTGTTGCCGGGGTCGGGTCCGCGCTGCTTCAGGCCTCCGGTGTGCGTCCCATGCGTCGTTGCTATGCACTGCACGGCGCGGCGCAATGACATCACTGCAATTCCTGATCCCTATCGCGAACAGGGTTCAGCGGGTTACCCGCACCTGTCGGTGAATGATAGACACACGCTGGTCCGTTCAGTGTAGCGCGCGTGCAGCCCCGTGCAGCCCCGGGCATAACACACCCTTATTGCTCGATCTTGCGAGTGATCGTGCAATGTAAGGGGTTATTAAAGCCTCTTGGGTACTGCTGATGCCTACTCCTGACTGCTCCTGTGTCTTTCAGGAACTACTTGAATTCATGATGCTTCTGGGCTTGGGCCTTTAATTTTAGGATTTTGGAAATACATACATACATGCTTAATTTAAATTTCAACATTTATGGTGCAATGTATGGGGTTATTAAACACTCTTGGGTAGTGTTTTTTTTTCAAATTTTCTGGTAATTTTCACAGTAATAAACTTGAATTTTCCACAATAATAACCATTACACCATTGAACGATTGTTGAGTGTGATTTTTTAAGTAAAATTTTCAACAAAAAAAAATACACAGAGGGATGAACTCTGATTCTTTATTTCATAAAAAATTATTTTATAGAAGAATGTCTTTTGGTGGTCCACTGTCCTGCATTATAGAGTCTTCTGGACTCTTGGATATGCGCTTGTTCTTAAACTAAGGTACAAAAACCAAAAATGGCCGGTCAGGGCTATGGAGACGTTGCGCCTACATCTTACGGCCACATGAGCCCTGTGGGTGCTTGTGAGATTAGGTCCTTTGTACCCACACGGCGGGGTCCGGGACACAAATTTTGATTTCAATTTCAAATAAAAAAATCACACGTTGGTCAATGGTCAATGGAGACAATGGTCTCCTTATGCTGCAGCCAACTCCAGGCTGCGTCATTCTGGTAATATATAGAGAGCACTCGCTGTCCTAAATTTTCATTAACATTTTTAGTCAAAAATGTTTGTCTTTTTTATTAGGGATTGTGAAGCTTTGGTGCGTACTCATGCATTAGCCAACTCCAGCCTGTGTCATTCAGGCAATATATGGTTTACTGATGGCGCTGCTGGGCCTGGGTCTGGGAATTTCAAATTTTCTCATAGGTAGCACCCGCTATCCAAAAGTCTTCTTCATAAATTTCTACAATTGTATTTTTTTGGAGGGATTGTGAAGCCCTAGTGTGTACTCATGCATCAGACAAATCCAGGCTGTGTCATTCAGGCAATATATAGGTAGCACCCGCTGTCCTAAATATCCTTAAAATTATTTTAAAAATGTTTGTTTTATCTTTGGGATTCTGAAGCCCTGGTGTGTACTCAATGCTGCTTCCTGCTACACTCTGTCAGCCCGTTGGTCCTGTGACAGTGTGCTACTCCGTTTCCACATCCTCCACTGTGTCTTAAGCCTCCACTGCCCGGACAAGTCTCAGTGGCCCTTCAGCATACCATGTGTGCAGGTCACGGCGGTGTCACGTTATTCTTCACATGGTTTGCCTTGGCGAGAAGTCTTGGAAACAATGGCCAGTCAGGGCAATGGAGACGTTGCGCCTTAATCTCACAGCCACATGAGCCCTGTGGGGCTTGTTGGATTTGGTCCTTCGTACCCACACGCTAGGGTCCGGGACACGCAAAGGTTGTTTTAAATTTCAAATCAAAAAATGATGGCACTGCTGGGCATGGGTCTGGGAATTTCAAGTTTTCTCATGGGTAGCACCCGCTATCCAAAATCTTTTTCGAAAAATTCTAAAATTGTGGTGTTTTTTGGGGGGGATTGTGAAGCCCTGGTGTGAACTCGTGCATCAGCCAACTCCAGGCTGTGTCATTCAGGCAATATATGGGTTACTGATACCGCTGTGTGGCCTGGGTCTGGGAATTTCAAATTTTCTCATAGGTAGCACCCGCTATCCAAAATCTTTTTTCAAAAATTTCTAAAATTGCGGTGTTTTTTGGGGGGGATTGTGAAGCCCTGGTGTGTACTCGTGTATCAGCCAATTCCAGGCTGTGTCATTCAGGCAATATATGGGTTACTGATGCCGCTGCTGGGCCTGGGTCTGGGAATTTCAAATTTTCTCATAGGTAGCACTCACTATCCAAAATCTTCGGTTTAAATTTCTTAATTCATCTTTTAATCTTAGGGATTGTGAAGGCCTAGTGCCTACTCATGCTGCTGGCAACTCCGGGCTGTGCCATTCAGCCACCAAATGGTGTCCTCATGCTGTCAACACCTCCACGCTGTGCCATTCAGCCACTATATGGTGTCCTCATGGTGCCCACACCTCCACGCTGTGTCATTCAGACACTATATGGTCTCCTCATGCTGCCAAAACCTCCATCCTATGTCATTCAGTCACGATATGGTCTCAAGACACTGATGCCACTACCAGGCTCTGTAATTGTCCTGCTGTGCGGCAGTGATTCTAAAAGTGATGCCTGAAATCTGCATGTTATTCTGAATAACAGTATTATTTAACTAACCCAGCACACTCCATATGCGTTTTAGAACACAGCAAAGTGTTCTATACCCCTATAGAGGCTGTATGTAGGCTAGAAATAGCCTTTTCTAATATAGATTTGTCGCAAAAAAATTTGGATCAAAACGAACTTTATCGGAAAATTCGGCGAATCAGCCGAATCGAATTTTTGAATAAATTTGCTCGTCTCTAAATACTGGCAACAGAATTTTATGTCAAAAGTTGTTTTGATCACTCCTGAGAACCGCTGTGATGCTTTTTTACAGGCCCAGAAAGAGGACGGCATTGCACTCAGCTCCCCAGCTGGCTGAGAGATCTCAATGTGATCCAGGTAATATGTTTTAAGTTCTGCAGCACAACTTAACCCTTTAGCCAACCACATTTCGAATGTTATGTGAGCCTGGCGAGCTGAACTTTCAAAAAGCTTGCTCATCTCTACTTCTGATTCTCATGTGATGCTCTGTCATTGTTTGAAGATGAGTTTTTAAAACATAAATATTGTTCATTCCAATTGACAAAAGAATCACAAGACATGGGATGTTTGCATGATTTTGCTTCAAGCATATTTAATACTTACTGCTTGAGATATTTTTCATGTTGGTTTTCTTGGACTTTGACATAGATGAAGGTCATCAGTAGGAGGGACATCTCCCCATGGTCTTGCCATATGGTTGCTGCACCGCGTCACTAATAGGATGTAAGACAGCATAGTGCACTACACCCTATCATGTTACTGGCACCCTGTATATTGCCATATATGTGTGCAACTATAATACTAAGCAATTACCCCACTCATGAATAGTAGGCGTGTGAGTGGTTGTTCATCAGTATGTTGCATTTCGAACTCCCCTTATTTAGAATTGTGGCTGACCTGCATCATACTGAGAATAGGTGCTTAGCCTGCCCTTGTATCAGTAACCAGTAAGTGTCCCTTTTATTTTTGAGTGATTTATGTCCCTTTTTTCAGTTTTTTTTCTATTATGTTCACTGCACCACACCTTGATTTTGTTTCATGATTTTATAAGAAGAAGGAATAAAGGTGATTTTTTAACTGCCAGTGCTGTGATTTCCCAATTTTGCTTTTGTATATATGGGTATATATTTTCATGTATGTCTATAGATACAATATAGAGGTATATAGTATCATGTTTGTCTATAGATACAGAATAGATGTATAGAGTATCATGTAGGGATGAGCAAATGGAATTTTACAAATCTGAATTTGTTACGAATTTCAGGAAAAATTTGTTTTGCAATGAATGCGAATATAGTCGCGATTTGATCGCACGAATTGCTTCCTTAAACTCCATTTAATATGGTCCAGTCTCCAGAGCATCTAAGATAGAGGCTCCACATGGCAGGTCATGGGGCAAGGAATGCTGGGAAGGCGGGAACAAAGGTAGGCAGGATGACCCTGAATGACTTGCAGTATGCAGCCTATCAGCAGCCAGCAGCCCCTGTGATGTCACAGCCCTATATAATCGGCAGCTATCTTGTGGCTACTCACATCAGTGTTGTATTAAAGAGAGAGAGGGACAGAGAGCAGTGTGTGTTGCACAGAAAAGCATTTTTACAGCAGTGATTCACCTCAAGCCCAAATCCAGCCTAGAAGCAATGATAGGGAAGGGAGAGAAATTGAGAGAGAAAGTGCAATTTTGGTTGTAGTACACAGTGACTGTGTGCTGTACAACTGAAAAGCTAATAGTAGCCAGCCAGTTAGGGTGAGCAGAGCACTAAAAGCCACAATCACCTGCTATTAGTGCTTAATACTGGTAGCTGAGCGTATTGTCCTCTATTAAGTGTAACCTGTGCATAAATAGGCTGTTTGCCATTTTGTTCCTGTTAATGTCTTAGGGGCCTAGTTACTGTGAAAGGCCAGCCAAAAGTACACACCTGCTGCTGTTCTAGAAAAAATACTGTTTTAAGCGTAGTGGAGCGCATTTTAGTCCCCTCATAAGTGCATACCACATACGTATATTTAAGTGGTCTACCATTTTGTTCCTGTTATAGTCTGAAGGGCCAAATTACTGTGAAATGCCTGCCAAAAGTACACACTTGCTGGTGTTGTATACAAATACTGTTTTAAGCGTAGTGGAGTGAATTGTATGTACTCCCCTCATAAGTGCATACCACATAGGTACATCTAAGTGGTGTACCATTTTGTTCCTGTTAAATTCCTAAGGGCCTAGTTACTGGGAAAGGCCAGCCAAAAGTACACACCTGCTGGTGTTGTAGACAAATACTGTTTTAAGCATAGGGGAGCACATTGTACTCCTCTCATAAGTGCATACCACGTATGTACATCTTAGTAGTGTACCATTTTGTTCTTGTTAAAGTCCTTAGGGCCTAGTTACTGTGAAAGGCCAGCCAAAAGTACACACCTGCTGGTGTTGTAGGCAAATAATGTTTTAAGTGTAGTGGAGCGTATTATATGTCAGGCAGAGAAGTGCCACAATGTGTACAGAGTTGCAGAGGCCTAAATTCTTCAGGCACAGGCAGAGGTCACAGCAGACTAGAGGCGAGTGGCAGCAGGAGTCGTAGCGAGAGTCCTGCGTTAACGGTATCAGCTAGCGGTCATGTCTCGACCAGCAACCCATCTGCCATCATCAATTGGTTAATACGGTCATCCACTTCATCACAAGTGACATCTGACAACCCCCAGTCAACAGTCAGTGAGTTTCTCAGACGCAATCCTCATTTGCCATGGACCGAGAGCAGTCCCTGTCCTATCATTGCCTCTGTCCTATACTGTTCCCTCACCCGCAGAATTATCTAATGCTGTGGGTTCAGCTCCACTTTTTAGTCAGGACGATATACTAGAGGACAATCAGCAGCTATTGCTGAGCCAAGAATTGGAGGAGACATCCGCAGCTTCCTCCGCTAGGTGGGCAAGTAGTGATGAAGAGAGTGGCATGGGAGGTGGTGCTGCGAACGTTCAGGCTCTTGAAGCAGACACTGTTGAGGAACCTGAGGAGGACATCAGTGATGTGCAGACACAACTCAATAATGATGAAGCCGATGACACTTGGGAGCCAGGTGCAGAAGGGGATTCATCATCATCAGGAGAAGAGGGTTGCAAGTTGCCCGGCAAGGCAGCAGCTGAGCCAGCAATGTGGTAGCATGGTTGGGAGTCAGCATGGTGGCAGAAGTGGAAAGTCTGGAGCCAAATGTGCCCTAGGTAGACCACCTGCTTCGCGGCAGCCTACCTTCCCGAGAGGTAGTAGAACAGGGGTTCCTGGAGTTGGAGGCAGTAGCAGTCAATCAGTGCAGACTGTTGGTGGGAAAATCAGCTACTCGGCGGTAGGGCAGTTTTTCATCAATCATCCGGAGGAGGTTAACATGGCCACATGCAAGATGTGTTAGCAGAAGGTGAAGCGTGGCCAGGGTCCCAATGTTGGCACCACAGCCCTGCTTCAACATATGCTGCGCCGTCATAAAGCGGCCTGGGAGAACAGTGGTTCCAATGTGGTGGTCCAGCCTGCTGCATCACCCAGTGGCACGCCCCTCCCTAACCACCTCAGCCGAAGGGACCTGTGTGTCATACCCATCATATGTCGCTCCAGATGCTCCTGCTCCTCCTACTTCAAGTCAGTCAGTCCCCAGCAATCCATCGACGAAGCCATGTCCAAGAGACAACAGTATGCGCCCACTCATCCAATGGCGCAGAAGCTGAATGTGCTCCTGTCCAAGTTGCTGGTGCTGCAGTCCCTCCCTTTTCAAGTGGTGGACTCTGCACTTTTCAGGGAACAGATGGCTTGTGCCGAACAGAGGTGGAGAGTGCCAAGCCATAATTTCTTTGCGAAGAAAGCAGTACCAGCCCTGCACAATTTTGTGGAGCAGAAGGTGGGCCAGTCCTTTAGCCTGTCGGTGTCTACCAAAATGCAGTACAGTGCCAACGTGTGGAGCTTTAATTACGGTCAGGGACAATACATGTCCTTTATGGCCCACTGGGTGAATGTGGTTCATGCACAGCCACGCCCCTTCCACCTCCACGCTCTCAGGTCATTGGTCCTGTGACAGTGTGCGACTCCGCCTCCACATCCTCCACCGTGTCCTCAGCCTCCACTGCATGGACAAGTCTCAGTGCCCCTCCAGCATGCGATGTGTGCAGGGCACGGCGGTGTCACGCTGTTCTTCACATGGTTTGGCTGTTCGAACGAAATCACACGGGGAGAAACTGCTAAAAGTCATTCATCAAAAAAGTGAATCATGGCTTACTCCACAAAAAATGGAAATGGCAACCATGGTGACCGACAATGGGAAGAACATCTTGTCTGCGCTGTGACAAGGAAGCCTGAGCCATGCGCCCTGCAGGGCACACGTGTTCAATCTGGTTGTCAAGCGGTTCCAGAAGTGTTCCCCCCATCTGCAAGACATCCTAACAATGGGAAGGAAACTGTACATGCACTACAGCCACTCCACACCACAAAGCACACCCTCCTTGAGCTGCAGCGTCAGAACGGTATCCTCCAACATAGTCTTATTTGTGACATTTCCACACTTTGGAATTCCACCCTCCAAATGTTGGACCGACTATACGAACAGAAGAAAGCCATAACCAGTTTCTTGATGATCCAAGTGGATAGGAGGACTCCCCTCTGTAACTTGTGTGTCAACCAGTGGCAGCTCATCCATGACACCTGCCGTTTGCTCAGGCCCTTTGAGGAAGCTACATTATTAGTCAGTTGCCAGGATTACGGGATGAACAACGTCATTCTTTTGCTTAATTTCCTGCAACAGGAGTTGGAAACAATGGCTGGTTCAGGGCACTAGAGACGTGCGCCTACATCTCACGGCCACATGAGCTCTTTGGGGACTGAACTGGAAGAGGAGGGGCACAGTGGAGCACAGTTTAGGTTTCACGAATGGGCGGTTTTTCTAGTAACGTGAGAAAAGGAGCAGCCAGAGGAGCTGGAGGATTATGAGTAAGGCTAGACAGAGGACCCAGACACACCGTATGCAGTGGAGATGGAGGCAGGTGTTACGCCGAGCGCTCCGGGTTCCCGCTCCTCCCCGGAGCGCTCGCTTCACCTCCTCCGCTGCAGCGCCCCGGTCACGTCCTCTGACCCGGGGCGCTGCGATCCTGCTGCTAGCCGGGATGCGATTCGCGATGCGGGTAGCGCCCGCTCGCGATGCGCACCCCGGCTCTCCTACCTGACTCGCTCCCCGTCTGTTCTGTCCCGGCGCGCGCGGCCCCGCTCCCTAGGGCGCGCGCGCGCCGGGTCTCTGCGATTTAAAGGGCCACTGCGCCGCTGATTGGCGCAGTGGTTCCAATTAGAGTTATCACCTGTGCACTCCCTATATTACCTCACTTCCCTTGCACTCCCTTGCCGGATCTTGTTGCCTTAGTGCCAGTGAAAGCGTTCCTTGTGTGTCCCTTGCCAGTGTTTCCAGACCTTCTGCCGTTGCCCCTGACTACGATCCTTGCTGCCTGCCCCGACCTTCTGCTACGTCCGACCTTGCTTCTGCCTACTCCCTTGTACCGCGCCTATCTTCAGCAGCCAGAGAGGTGAGCCGTTGCTAGTGGATACGACCTGGTCACTACCGCCGCAGCAAGACCATCCCGCTTTGCGGCGGGCTCTGGTGAAAACCAGTAGTGGCTTAGAACCGGTCCACTAGCACGGTCCACGCCAATCCCTCTCTGGCACAGAGGGTCCACTACCTGCCAGCCGGCATCGTGACAGTAGATCCGGCCATGGATCCCGCTGAAGTTCCTCTGCCAGTTGTCGCTGACCTCACCACGGTGGTCGCCCAGCAGTCACAACAGATTGCGCAACAAGGCCAACAGCTGTCTCAACTGACCGTTATGCTACAACAGTTGCTACCACAGCTTCAGCAGTCATCTCCTCCGCCAGCTCCTGCACCTCCTCCGCAGCGAGTGGCCGCTCCTGGGATACGCTTATCCTTGCCGGATAAGTTTGATGGGGACTCTAAGTTTTGCCGTGGCTTCCTTTCCCAATGTTCCCTGCATCTGGAGATGATGTCGGACCTGTTTCCCACTGAAAGGTCTAAGGTGGCGTTCGTAGTCAGTCTTCTGTCCGGAAAAGCCCTGTCATGGGCCACACCGCTCTGGGACCGCAATGACCCCGTCACTGCCTCAGTACACTCCTTCTTCTCGGAAATCCGAAGTGTCTTTGAGGAACCTGCCCGAGCCTCTTCTGCTGAGACTGCCCTGTTGAACCTGGTCCAGGGTAATTCTTCCGTTGGCGAGTATGCCGTACAATTCCGTACACTTGCTTCAGAATTGTCCTGGAATAATGAGGCCCTCTGCGCGACCTTCAAAAAAGGCCTATCCAGCAACATTAAAGATGTTCTGGCCGCACGAGAAATTCCTGCTAATCTACATGAACTTATTCACCTAGCCACTCGCATTGACATGCGTTTTTCTGAAAGGCGTCAGGAACTCCGCCAAGATATGGACTCTGTTCGCACGAGGCGTTTCGTCTCCTCGGCTCCTCTCTCCTCTGGTCCCCTGCAATCTGTTCCTGTGCCTCCCGCCGTGGAGGCTATGCAGGTCGACCGGTCTCGCCTGACACCTCAAGAGAGGACACGACGCCGTATGGAGAACCTCTGCCTGTACTGTGCTAGTACCGAACACTTCCTGAGGGATTGTCCTATCCGTCCTCCCCGCCTGGAAAGACGTACGCTGACTCCGCACAAAGGTGAGACAGTCCTTGATGTCTACTCTGCTTCTCCACGTCTTACTGTGCCTGTGCGGATGTCTGCTTCTGCCTTCTCCTTCTCTACAGTGGCCTTCTTGGACTCTGGTTCTGCAGGAAATTTTATTTTGGCCTCTCTCGTCAACAGGTTCAACATCCCAGTGACCAGTCTCGCCAGACCCCTCTACATCAATTGTGTAAATAATGAAAGATTGGACTGTACCATACGTTTCCGCACGGAGCCCCTTCTTATGAGCATCGGATCTCATCATGAGAGGATTGAACTTTTGGTCCTCCCCAATTGCACCTCGGAGATTCTCCTTGGACTTCCCTGGCTTCAACTTCATTCCCCAACCCTGGATTGGTCCACTGGGGAGATCAAGAGTTGGGGGTCCTCTTGTTCCAAGAACTGTCTAAAACCGGTTCCCAGTAACCCTTGCCGTAACTCTGTGGTTCCTCCAGTAACCGGTCTCCCCAAGGCCTATATGGACTTCGCGGATGTTTTCTGCAAAAAACAAGCTGAGACTCTACCTCCTCACAGGCCTTATGATTGCCCTATCGACCTCCTCCCGGGTACTACTCCACCCCGGGGCAGAATTTATCCTCTCTCTGCCCCAGAGACTCTTGCCATGTCCGAATACGTCCAGGAGAATCTAAAAAGGGGCTTTATCCGTAAATCCTCCTCTCCTGCCGGAGCCGGATTTTTCTTTGTCTCCAAAAAAGATGGCTCCCTACGTCCTTGCATTGACTACCGCGGTCTTAATAAAATCACGGTTAAGAACCGCTACCCCTTACCCCTCATCTCTGAACTCTTTGATCGCCTCCAAGGTGCCCACATCTTCACTAAATTGGACTTAAGAGGCGCCTATAACCTCATCCGCATCAGAGAGGGGGACGAGTGGAAAACGGCATTTAACACCAGAGATGGACACTTTGAGTATCTGGTCATGCCCTTTGGACTGTGCAATGCCCCTGCCGTCTTCCAAGACTTTGTCAATGAAATTTTTCGTGATCTATTATACTCCTGTGTTGTGGTATATCTGGACGATATCCTAATTTTTTCTGCCAATCTAGAGGAACACCGCCGGCATGTCCGTATGGTTCTTCAGAGACTTCGTGACAACCAACTCTATGCCAAAATTGAGAAATGTCTGTTTGAATGCCAATCTCTTCCTTTTCTAGGATATTTGGTCTCTGGCCAGGGACTACAGATGGATCCAGACAAACTCTCTGCCGTCTTAAATTGGCCACGCCCCTCCGGACTCCGTGCTATCCAACGCTTTTTGGGGTTCGCCAATTATTACAGGCAATTTATTCCACATTTTTCTACCATTGTGGCTCCTATCGTGGCTTTAACCAAGAAAAATGCTGATCCCAAGTCCTGGCCTCCTCAAGCAGAAGACTCCTTTAAACAACTCAAGTCTGCCTTTTCTTCGGCTCCCGTGCTCTCCAGACCTGACCCTTCCAAACCCTTCCTATTGGAGGTTGATGCCTCCTCAGTAGGAGCTGGAGCTGTTCTTCTACAAAAAAATCCTTCCGGGCATGCTGTCACTTGTGGTTTTTTCTCTAGGACCTTCTCTCCAGCGGAGAGGAACTACTCCATCGGGGATCGAGAACTTCTAGCCATTAAATTAGCACTTGAGGAATGGAGGCATCTGCTGGAGGGATCAAGATTTCCTGTTATTATCTACACCGACCACAAGAACCTCTCCTACCTCCAGTCGGCCCAACGGCTGAATCCTCGCCAGGCCCGGTGGTCTCTGTTCTTTGCCCGATTTAATTTTGAGATCCACTTTCGTCCTGCCGATAAGAACATTAGAGCCGATGCTCTCTCTCGTTCCTCGGATGCCTCAGAAGTTGATCTCCCTCCGCAACACATCATTCCACCTGACTGCCTGATCTCCACTTCTCCTGCCTCCATCAGACAGACTCCTCCAGGAAAGACCTTTGTTTCTCCACGCCAACGCCTCGGAATCCTCAAATGGGGTCACTCCTCCCATCTCGCAGGTCATGCGGGCATCAAGAAATCTGTGCAACTCATCTCCCGCTTCTATTGGTGGCCAACTCTGGAGACGGATGTTGGGGACTTTGTGCGAGCCTGCACTATCTGTGCCCGGGATAAGACTCCTCGCCAGAAGCCCGCTGGTTTTCTTCATCCTCTGCCTGTCCCCGAACAGCCTTGGTCTCTGATTGGTATGGATTTTATTACTGATTTACCCCCTTCCCGTGGCAACACCGTTATTTGGGTGGTCGTTGATCGATTCTCCAAAATGGCACATTTCATTCCTCTTCCTGGTCTTCCTTCTGCGCCTCAGTTGGCTAAACAATTTTTTGTACACATTTTTCGTCTTCACGGGTTGCCTACGCAGATTGTCTCGGATAGAGGGGTCCAATTCGTGTCTAAATTCTGGAGAGCTCTCTGTAAACAACTCAAGATTAAATTAAATTTTTCCTCTGCATATCATCCCCAGTCCAATGGACAAGTAGAAAGAATTAACCAGATCCTGGGTGATTATTTGCGACATTTTGTTTCCTCCCGCCAGGATGACTGGGCAGATCTCCTTCCATGGGCCGAATTCTCGTATAACTTCAGGGTCTCTGAATCTTCCTCCAAATCCCCATTTTTCGTGGTGTACGGCCGTCACCCTCTTCCCCCCCTCCCTACCCCCTTGCCCTCTGGTCTGCCCGCTGTGGATGAAATTTCTCGTGACCTTTCCATTATATGGAGAGAGACCCAAAATTCTCTCTTACAGGCTTCTTCACGCATGAAGAGGTTCGCGGATAAGAAAAGAAGAGCTCCCCCCGTTTTTTCCCCTGGAGACAAGGTATGGCTCTCCGCTAAATATGTCCGCTTCCGTGTCCCTAGCTACAAGTTGGGACCACGCTATCTTGGTCCTTTCAAAATTCTGTGTCAAATTAATCCTGTCTCTTATAAACTTCTTCTTCCTCCTTCTCTTCGTATCCCTAATGCCTTTCACGTCTCTCTTCTCAAACCACTCATCCTCAACCGTTTTTCTCCCAAATCTGTTCCTCCCACTCCTGTTTCCGGCTCCTCGGACGTCTTCTCGGTCAAGGAGATTTTGGCTGCCAAAAAGGTCAGAGGAAAAAATTTTTTTTTAGTAGACTGGGAGGGTTGTGGTCCTGAAGAGAGATCCTGGGAACCTGAGGACAACATCCTTGACAAAAGTCTGCTCCTCAGGTTCTCAGGCTCCAAGAAGAGGGGGAGACCCAAGGGGGGGGGTACTGTTACGCCGAGCGCTCCGGGTTCCCGCTCCTCCCCGGAGCGCTCGCTTCACCTCCTCCGCTGCAGCGCCCCGGTCACGTCCTCTGACCCGGGGCGCTGCGATCCTGCTGCTAGCCGGGATGCGATTCGCGATGCGGGTAGCGCCCGCTCGCGATGCGCACCCCGGCTCTCCTACCTGACTCGCTCCCCGTCTGTTCTGTCCCGGCGCGCGCGGCCCCGCTCCCTAGGGCGCGCGCGCGCCGGGTCTCTGCGATTTAAAGGGCCACTGCGCCGCTGATTGGCGCAGTGGTTCCAATTAGAGTTATCACCTGTGCACTCCCTATATTACCTCACTTCCCTTGCACTCCCTTGCCGGATCTTGTTGCCTTAGTGCCAGTGAAAGCGTTCCTTGTGTGTCCCTTGCCAGTGTTTCCAGACCTTCTGCCGTTGCCCCTGACTACGATCCTTGCTGCCTGCCCCGACCTTCTGCTACGTCCGACCTTGCTTCTGCCTACTCCCTTGTACCGCGCCTATCTTCAGCAGCCAGAGAGGTGAGCCGTTGCTAGTGGATACGACCTGGTCACTACCGCCGCAGCAAGACCATCCCGCTTTGCGGCGGGCTCTGGTGAAAACCAGTAGTGGCTTAGAACCGGTCCACTAGCACGGTCCACGCCAATCCCTCTCTGGCACAGAGGGTCCACTACCTGCCAGCCGGCATCGTGACAGTAGGGAGTCCCTCTGAGTCACGTGCACAAATGGCATGATGCATGCTCAATTGTTTGGATAGTGACCGCCGAATTGTCACCATTTGGCAGAAGGATGACTTCTGGCTATCCACCTTATTGGACCCTCACTACCGGCACAAAATGGGTGCCTTTTTTTTTACACCCACTGAGAGGAAGGACAAATTGACCTACTACAGAGTCAGTTGGCCTACACGCTGTGTCATTCAGCCACTATATGGTCTCCTCATATTGATGCCACCTCCAGGTTCTGTCATTGTGCCGTTCTGCGACAGTGATTCTAATAGCGATGCCTCTAATATACATGTCATACTGAATAACAGTATTATTTCACTAACCCAGCATATACCCTATGCATGTTACAGCAAGGAAAAGTGTTCTATACCCCTATTGAATCTCTCTGTAGGCCAGAAAATAGCTGTTTTTAATGGAGATTTGCGGCAAATAAATTCGTATTGAACCAAATTTTTTCGGAAAATTCGGCGAATCAGCAGAATCAAATTTTTTAAAAATTGCTCATCTTTAGGATCATGTATTGCAAAAAATAAAAAATAGCCAGCACAACTATCTGATACACAGGTGCACGCTGCTGTGGCAAATACAAAGTATACAAAGAAGAAGGTTGCAGCAGCACTCTTGGTCAAAAAATGTAGGCTATTAGCGCACCTTTTGATCAAAACGTGTCCCCCATCCACCACGGGGAGATGGCCTCACATTGGATGGGACCCTGACACGCTTTTTTTGCTGTGCAAGTTAGGGGGAATGGCATCCTTTTTAACCATTTTCTCAGGAGTTTTTTTTTTTAAATGATAGTGGATCCTGCATATCACCCAGTCAGAGGCTATATGCCCAGCAGAGGTGAGTGGAATGTGTGTGTTAGGGTCCCAATCTGAAGTGAGGCCACCTCTGGCAGCGGGAGGCAGTCGACAAAATACATCTTGCAGCAAGCAAGATACATCTGGCAGCGGGAGGCAGTGAGCAAGAGACATCTGACAGTGGGAGGCAGTGAACAAAAGGTATCTGGCAGCGGGATGCAGTGGGAAAGAGACACTTGGAAGCAGGAGGCAGTTGGCAAAATACATCTGGCAGTGAGCAAGAGACATCTACTAGCGGGAGGCAGTGAGCAAGAGGCATCTGGCAGCAGGAGGCAGTGAAGAAAAGACATTTGGCAGCGGGATGCAGTGGGCAAAGACATCTGGCAGTGAAAGTCAGTGGGCAAGAGACATCTGGCAGCAGAAGGTTGTGGGCAAGAGAAATCTGACAGTGGGAGGCAGTGAGCAAGAGACATCTGGCAGCGCAAGCCAGTGGGCAAGAGACATCTGGTAATCTGTACATCACCACTGTGCAGGCACCAACAAAATGGTATACACAGTGGAATTGAAACAACTACAAACCGCCCCTCCCCCTCTTTTTTTGCACACAGACAAAAGAGGAAGGCAGATGGCCGAGGCCAAATTTGCAGCAGTCAATTTACAAGTTGCTTGCCTTCACCAGATTCCTCTTGTTACCTCCCTCTGCTGGAAAATATGACACGGTATTATTTAATTTTTCATATTTTGTGACAAGTAATTATTTTTTATATTTCCAGAAGTATTTTAAAAAAAGTGATCAAAATTATTTAACCTCTAAACCTCAAAAAAAAAAAATAATATCAACATTTGTTGACACGTTCTATTTAACATATGAATCAGTTATAACACATTGTCCTATGACTGGTTCCTGTACATAATGATTCATGTACATAATATACTAATATCCTTTGTAGATTCATATATAAGGACCTTCAAATACAGAGGGAGTCACCTGTCTGTGATAGAAGATTACATGATGGATTCCAGCTCCCATAAAATGTATCATGTACACGGTTATGATTCCAGAATATTCCTGGAGAATTATTTTTCTGATAAACCTGAAATGGTATTGGGAGATGATTCCTTGATATTCCCCATTGAACATCTTACAAAAACCTTCGCAAAGGGTATGTATCATCATTTTTATGGTTAATTAGTCCTAAGCATTCATAAACCAATTAATGCAACTATATACACTTTTGGGGGTTTTGCAGATTAGAAGGGGCGACCACACTGTCCTAATCAATTTTTAACCCCTTAAGGACCAGGGGTTTTTCAGTTTTTGCATTTTCGTTTTTTGCTCCTTACATTATTTAAAAAATCATAACTCTTTCAATTTTGCACCTAAAAATCCATATGATGGCTTATTTTTTGTGCACCAATTCTATTTTGTAATGACATCAGTAATTTTACCCAAAAATCTACAGCGGAACAGGAAAAAAATCATTGTGAGACAAAAATGAAAAAAATGATCCCCTACTTAAATAGGTTTGACTATATATGCAGGAAAATTTATACGTTTGAAATTGTCATTCTGACCCCTATAACTTTTTTAACTGGCTAATTTTTTGCACTGTGATCTGAAGGTTTTTGTGGTACTATTTTTGTATTGATTGGACTTATTGATCAAAAATACACTATTTTGGACTTTGGAATTTTTTTGCGCGTACGCCATTGTCCGTGCTGTTTAATTAACAATATATTTTTATAGATCCGACATTTACGCACGTGGGGATACGACATATGCTTATATTTATTTTTATTTACACAGTTTTGTTTTTTTTGAAATGGGAAAAGGGGGGTGATTCAAATTTTAACAGGGAAGGGGTTAATTTATCTTTATTCACTTTTTTTTCCCACTTTTTTTTGCAGTGTTATAGCTCCTATAGGGACCTATAACACTGCACACACTGATCATTGTTATGCCATAGGAGACTATAACACTGCACACACTGATCTTTTACATTGTTTAATGCTTTCTCATAAGAAAGCATTGATCAATGATTCTGCCGCTTGACTGCTCATGCTTGGATCTCAGGCGCTGAGCAGTCATTCGGCGATCGGACGCCAGGAGGCAAGGTAGGAGACCCTCCTCGTGTCCTGCAGCTGTTCGGGATGCCGCGATTACGCCTCGGCGATCCCGAACAGCTCCATGAGCTAACCGGCATGGTTTTACTTTCACTTTAGACGCGGCATTCAACTTTGTACGCCACGTCTAAAGGGTTAATAGTGCGCCGCACTGCGATCAGTGCCGCGCGCTATTAGCCACAGGTCCCGGCCGTTGTTAGAGGCCAGGCCCGACCCGCTATGACGCGGGGCCACACCGTGGCCCCACGTTATAGATCGGGAGCGGACTCATGACGTAACGTTACATCATTGGTCCTTAACATGTTAACTATAAAGAACAAAGCAAAGTCTTGGTCGCTGAATATGATGAATGGTGTCGGATTATCGGGATTAGTAAATTATTGTTTTACCCTCTATAATCGCCAGAACCCTAGAAAACTTAAGTTTGTAATCACTTTTTTTTTATAGCTTTTTCTTTGCATTTTCCTTACTAAACATGTACAGTAGAAATGTAGTAAACCCAAACACAGTGCCATTCCCATAGACCTGTAAATGATTAACAAATTACAGTGACACCAAAAGTAAATGTTACCACTTCAGTAAGCTGAGCACTCTCGTCTTGAGAAGAAAACATTTACATGTTGAAATCTTTCAACATTAGGTGGAGGAGAGTGTTACCAGGTCCCTGAGGGAATAATGAGGGGCATTTACTAAGGGGTTTAGTCATTTTTTTCTGACTATTTTTGGCACAAAATTTTCGCAATTGCGCCTACCCTATTTTTCGTGCGACTTTCCCTAGCAAGAGCTAGAAAGTAAAAAAAAAATTCCCGCTTGATTTACGCTAGTTTGCATTTTTGACTTGCAGTGGTCAGGTATTTATTAACTGCGACAGTCGCAGCTGCGCAATAAACAGTCGCAACGGCCGTAAAAATTTACTAAATTTACTCCAGCTCCAACATGGAGCAGGAAAAGCTACTGCTGCCCGGGCTCCGACATACTTTCTCCCCGCTACCCTCACTTTGCCTTGGCTGTCCGCTACCCTCACAGCCTTTGGCTGTCCAGGCATGCTGGGAGTTGTAGTTTTGCAACATCTGGAGGCACCCTGGTTGGGAAACACTGTTTTAGGCCAGTGTTTCCCAACCAGGGTGCCTCCAGATGTTGCAAAACTACAACTCCCAGGTTGGGAAACACTGTGCCCGGCCTCCACACCACCTTACTGTAAGGGCATGCTGGGAGTTGTAGTCCTGCAGCTGGGGGCAGGGGACAAGCTTGTCACTTGCCCACACATCTCCTGCTCCACACAACTACAACTCCCAGCATGTCCTTACTGTAAGGGCATGCTGGCAGTTGTAGTTGTGCGGGGCGGGAGATGTGTGAGCAGGTGATAATAAATGTACTAACCCTTTTTTTTTTTTTCTCATTTCAGATCCGTGTATCCTGTGGACTCCTTCGGATTCGGTGGACTACTTCGAGGACCAGCGTATTTCTTTGTTTGATTTTCATAAAATGGTTAACTAGGGCTTGTTTTTTCCTTACTTTACTTGACAGGCTTAGTAGTGGAAGCTGTCTTATAGATGGAGTCCATTACTAAGTTGGGCTTAGCGTTAGCCACAAAAACAGCTAGCGCTAACCCCCAATTATTACCCCAGTACCCAACGCCACAGGGGTGCCGGGAAGAGCTGGTACCAACAGGCCCGGAGCATCAAAAATGGCGCACCTGGGCGGTAACAGGCTGGCGTTATTTAGGCTGGGGAGGGCCAGTAACAATGGTCCTCGCCCACCCTGGTAACGTCAGGCTGTTATTGTTTGGTTGGTATTTGGCTGCGAATAAAAATAGGGGGGACCCTATGAGTTTTTTTTTATTATAAATAATTAAATATTTAAAAAAAAAACGCATAGGGTTCCCCTTATTTTTATTCTAAGCCAAATACCAGCCAAACAGTAACAGCCTGAAGTTACCAGGGTGGGCGAGGATCATTGTTACTGGCCCTCCCCAGCCTAAATAACGCCAGCCTGTTACCGCCTAGGCCCAGGAGTGCCATTTATGACGCTCCAGGCCTGTTGGTACCGGCTCTTCTCGGCACCCCTGTGGCGTTGGGTACCGGGGTAATAATTGGGGGTCAGCGCTAGCTGTTTTTGTGGCTAACGCTAAGCCCATCTTAGTAATGGAGTCCGTCTGTAAGACAGCTTCCACTACTAAGCCTGTCCAGTAAAGTAAAAAATAAAAAAACACAAGGTTTAAAAAAAAAATTATTACAAAAAAACACTCCCCCACAAGCCCTCGTTAACCATTTTATTAACATCAAGCAAAGAAAAACGCTGGTCGTCGAAGTAGTCCACCGAATCCGAAGGAGTCCACAGGATACACGGATCTGTAGAAGAAGTAACAAAAAAAAAAAAGAGTAAGTACATTTAGGGAGAAAAAACTGTGTTAAAAAAATGTAATAAACACACACACTAAACGCCGTTTACCACTATTCTGAACCATGACTACAATTTAGTTATTGAATTATTTAGATGTGGTGAAAAAGCTAAAACAAAAAGCTCAAAAACAAAAGATCCAGAAGGAAACCTAGCAGCCAAACCTATTCAGACAGCAGGAAAGAGGAACAGACTATTTTTTCTTCTACATGAAGTAAATTTCCCACTTTTGCCTACGTGTGCCAAATTTATTAACGCCGTACAACAATTTAGTAAATTTGACGCACATAGTCAAAAATGAAGTAGAAAAAAACAGCATAAAAACCAGACTACATAGTAAAAGATTAGTAAATGCCACTCAATGTCCATAAGGGTCTATTCACGCAGCGAAATTCCGCCTAAAATTAAGGGGGTATTGCACTGGAATTTTTTTTTAAATCAACTGGTGCCAAAAAGTTCAACTTAATCCTTCCAGTACTTAAATAATTGTTTTCCTCCGGTCTACCCCTTTAATCTCTAGAATCTACTGTTTAATGAAAGATATCAGTTCTGATCAGTAAGATACACAAACAATCGTGTTACCCTTGTGTTCCCACCATTGACAGAAATAATAATGTACATTATACCCATATCTAAAGAATTTTGCTATTTCCCTGAATTCATTGGAAGAGTCTATAGAATTGGATTAAGACATATTATAAGAAATAGGGTGGTGTGGGGGGGGGGGTGGTCAACATATGGTACATGATAAAACAAATATAGAAAAAAGTGATCAAAGGGTACACCTGTGTCATCTAGTATTCAGTCACGGGTATATTCAACCAGAAGCCAAAGATTCTGCAATTTAAAGGGGTATTCCGGCCTTAGACATCATATCTCTTATCCAAAGGATAGGGGTTAAGAACTCAGATCACAGGGGTCCCTATGCCTTGACCTTGACCTTCAAATTAATCAACTAAAACATTTGACTATAGGCAAACTAATGGCCTTATTTTGCAAATATTCTAGATAAAAACTTAACTTTTATCATATAATTGTTTCAATATGAAAAAAAGACAAAATAAAGAGCTCTTTGATGACTCTACTCGATGCCTTTTTGGACACATGGATTTGACTAGATTGATGGGCTAGAAGATAAAAGATATACCTGTTTATTCATCATCAGATGGATATATGTATGATATCACTCTCAAAAATGTTGGAGAGCCACACAAAGATAAATTTGCAACTTACTCTTGTTACACTGAGAACCACAGTAAGTTGTAAATTTATCTTCGTGTGGCTCTCTGACATTTTTGAGAGTGTGATAGCATACATGTATCCATCTGGGGATGAAAAAACAAGTTCTTTTTTTTATCTTTTATCTTTAATCTTGCCCATTAAACTAGTCAAATCCATTTGTCCAAAAGGCAAAGTGTAGAGTCATTAAGGACTACAAGGAGATAGATATTAATATTCTTTATTCTGTCTCTTTGTGTCATATTTAACAATTATAGAATAAAAGTTAAAGGGATACTCCGCCCCTAGACATCTTATCCTATCCCCTATCCAAAGGATAGGGGATAAGATGTCTGATCGTGGGGGTCCCGTGGCTGGGGACCCCCACGATATCCCTGCTGCACCATGCATTCCTTAAGAGCATCAAGTGCAGAGCCGGAGGCTCGTGACGTGATGGCCACGCCCCCTCAATGCAAGTCTATGGGTGGGGACATGACGGCCGTCATGCCCCTTCCCAAAGACTTGCATTGAGGGGGTGTGGCCGCCATGCATCACCAGACATCCGGCACAGAGCGAAGTTTGCTCTGTGCACAGGATGCCGGGGGTGCCACAGCCGAGATTTCCGGGGTCCCGCCGCTGGGGATCCTTTGGATAAGGGATAAGATGTCTAGGGTTGGAGAACCCCTTTACGTTTTTATCTAGCATTGCGAGGAAACAAGGTCATTAGTTTGCTTATTATAGAGACAACATATCACCAGAATCTTGGAAGTAGGGGTGATGACTGGACTGGTAGCAGCAGCTGCAGGGGATTGTGGGATGTAAACATTGCGTCCTTTTTATTTTTATGCCACCCTGACCCATATACAAATTTAATGGGGAGAATCTACCTATATATTTAAAGAGGCTGTCCAGTAAGAGACAACTTATCCACAGGATAGGGGATGAGTGTCTGATGGTGGGGTGCCCAACCTCTGTGTTCCCCAGCGATCTCCTTACAAGGAGACAGTACCCACTCTATTAATTTCTATGGGAGCACCCAAGAGACCTGGGTGCTGTACTCGGGCATCTCCGGTGCTTTCATAGAAATTAAAAGAGTGTGTGCCATGTGCAGCACACTTGTCTCTTAGCGAGCTGGGGACTCTGTTTAGAGAAGATGTCACTTGTGAGTCACTGGATGTAACAGCGATGCAATCTCTATTATGGTAAACAGATCCTATATGGTCACTGTATGGGGGTAATGCTGATCTTGGTATAGCAATTTTATTCATGAACAGTATAATATGATTATGTAGTCACTGTTTTTGGCAATGGCAGTGTTTTTGGTGTGATATTATTTGGGCTTTATATGGTGGTATTATTGGTAATAATAGTCTTTTGATTGTGACTGACTATAGTATATGGTATGTGACTGTGTTGTTGGTACGATATTTCAGTTTTTTTTACTTTAGCTCAGGGCTTTCCACAGTGCCTGTGTGTGTGTGTGTGGGGGGGGGGGGGGGTCTAACCGTTGGGCCCTCTGCTATCTCCAAAACGGCACCCACTCTTCCTGCTGAGTGCTCTGACCCCCACCTTCCGAGACAAACTGATCTCGGCAGTGACTGCCAATCACCAACTGAAGAGGGACACCTCTGAAGCTGATGATTGACTGAGCTGCCTGTCACTGCTGATACCAGTTAGTCTCAAAAAAAGGGTCCAGACTGCTCAGAAAGCGTGGGGAGCCGTTCTAGAGATCACAGGGAGTCCCAGTGGTTGAACCTTCCACAATCAAACATGTGTCCCTTATTCTGTGCATAGAAATACATTTTTATTAAACTGGATACCCTTTTATACCATACCTAGCTCTGTAGAGCATATGAGCATTGGGTTATTTTTCTTCTCTTATTTTTTATATTGAAAAAACATTGTTGTCATATTAAGCTTGAAGTGATAGAGCCATACATTATCATTTGTCTACAACATCCCTGAGGGTCAAGCATGTTAGATGTTTTAGTATGACAGATTTTACTTAATTTTTTTTTATGCAGGACAGATTAAAGGAGATGTCCTGCTTGACCTCAGCTCTGGTCCCGTGGTTCATCATCTGTATTCAGCCTGTAAGGTTTTCAATCACATCATAGTCCTGAAGGTTCAAGACAGATGCATCCTGGAGCTGAAGAGATGGCTGGGCACACGGACAGGAGCATTTCATTGGGGACATGCCACAAAGATTCATTCTGAGAAAGAAGGAAAAAGGTGAAGTATTTGGCTATACAATATGAAAGCAAATCTTGGAATTGTATAGGTACCATATCTTTTTGCCACTTTAATGTAACATAAGTACCTGTCCAGGCTCCAGAGTCTCCCAACCTCTCTTGGTGCGGTTAGGGGCATCTTTTGTTGTCCTTATGATCGACCTAAACACTGCAGAGCCATTTGTTACTGTATGACGCCAACTTCTCACCCCCATTACAAGGTGGAAGTGCTGGGCTTATCAGTAGTGTTGCTCGCGAATATTCGCAATTCGAATATTATTCGCGAATATCGCATATTCGCGAATTCGCGAATTTCGCGAATATAGCGCTATATATTCGTAATTACGAATATTCGTTTTTTTTTTAATTTTTTTTTCACAGTACACATCACAGTGATCATCCCTCTCTGCTTCCAGCTTGTGTGGTGTAAAGAAGGATCTAATACTATTGTGTGAGATTGGCAAGCGAAAATTCGCATATGCGAAAATTCGCATATGCGAATTTTCGCATATGCTAATTTTGTATATGTTAATTTTCGTATATGTTAATTTTCGCATACGCGCATATTCGCATACGCGAAAATAAAACGGGAATATTACGAATATGCGAATATTCGCGAATATATGACGAATATTCGTCCATATATTCGCGAATATTCGCGAATTCGAATATGGCCTATGCCGCTCAACACTACTTATCAGCTGCGGCACTCACACCTCCTGGCGACAGGGGATTTAAAGTGGTCAGCTGCTCAGCCCTCTGCTTGGGATTGTGGATTGTTGCATTCACTAGCGTTCCTGTACTCTGTGCTATTCTCTAGAAATGCATCCAGACCCCATTTTAAACTCAATAAAAGTGTTCAAAGGAGGCATTGATGCATTTCTAAGGAGTAATAACATTACAGGCTATGGATACTAGATTTATAGGGACAGAATGCTGATCGAGGGATACCTTACAATTTGCACGTATTCACTCGGATTTCTATTCTCATCAATAGGATCCATATAGTAATGGGTACTATTGGAGGGGCATAGTATAAGATTGATCCTTAGTATACCAGCCTTAGCTGAATTCAAGTTTTTCTACCAGAACTATAAAAACAAAAATCCAAAATTAACTACTAATCTGTTATGCCACTCTAACTGATATGCATATTTTGTAATCTCTTTTAGTGACCAGTTACAGGATAAAGAAGAAGAACTGAAATCAGCCATTGAACATGTTGTGAAATGTCACCCTGAGAAAGAAAATATGACGGATCCGATAGTCTTACCGCCAGCAGATTGTATTATCGGTCTTTGGCTTCTAGATCTAATTTCCAAAGACCAAGATGATTTTATCAGATATCTCAAGAAGTACTCAAAGTTGCTAAAACCTAGAGGACACCTCCTATTGGTTGGGTGTTTAGATTCAACCTATATCAAAGTTGGGAAAGACAAGCTCCATTATCTCACATATGATGAGGATTTTGCAAGGAAAGCTCTAGTTGAAGCAGGTTATGTTATAGATAACTGTGTGGTTAAGAAGAGAACAAATGTGAGTGACCTTATTGACTATAAGGCCATGATATTTATTGCAGCTCACAAGAAGTAGGAATTACAAACATACAGATTACAAATGAGTTCATACATTAAAAATATGGCTATAAAATAGAGGTAAAAAAAAGCTGTATTTATTGTGTTTTATTGTGCTCTATAAAAGTCTATGGAATTGTAATTTCAATGTAATTTTACGATGTTTGAACTCAGATTTAGACACTGTTTAGATTGTATTGAAGCCTAAGATTTCCCAATATATACCGCAGATTAAACATGAATAACAAAACTCTAATCTTTTAGAATATAAAATATAAAATAAATCAGCATCATGGCATTATGGAACTATATAGAATTAAGAGAAATGGCTCAAGGTAGAAGGAGCAGTAAATATGGAGCATATTTATTGCTCCTTATACTTCTGAATATACACGGCTTACACATAATGATAGGCAGACATGTACTAAGAAGCACAACTTAGCTTTCCAATGATTGAATATGATTTTTACAACAAAGTTCTTGTTAAACAATCTGTCTTCTTCTTGGACATCATGGTGTATTACGAGGATTCTGGTTATTTGCATTATACCAACAGTGTAATAAAGGTAAATATATAACACTGGACTGTCTGCGCTTTTCTTGAGGGGGGTGTCTGTTTATCATCTGTTCCTTAGAATAAGAATTATGTTGGGAATTTAACATTGTCTGTATAAATCAGGTTCTTTTTACTCCCCCTTTTCCCTTTGGCATAGGTAATTTGTCATTGTGCTTGTGGCTTACACTCGTGCTTGTGGCTGCGATGTAGCATATATACCTATATGAGCAACATTAAAGGACAAGTATCATAGAAAAAAACTTATCCCCTATCCAAGGAGGCCCCCTGCGATCTCCTGTTTGGAGCCCCAGCTGCCCTTCACAGTGGCACGTCACGACCTGCTCCCAAAGCGGGGCTGCTCTTCCCCCTACATATAGCTCTATGGGAGAGCCATTTGGTAATCTTCGCCTCTCCCATAGAACTATATGGAGGGGGTGTTGTGGTCCCCGTTTCAGGCAGGGGTCATGACGCGCCACTGTAAAGGAGAGCCAGGGCTCCAAACAGGAGATCTCGCGGGGCCCCAGTGCTCAGACCCCCATGATCTAAAACGTATCCCCTATCCTTCGGATAGGGGATAAGGTTTTTCCATGATAGTTGTCTTTTAATGTTATTCATATAGGTATGTATGCTACGTCGCAGCCACGAGCATGAGTGTAAGCCACAAACACAATGACAAATTACGTATGCCAAAGGGGAAAGGGGGGAAAGAGAACCTGATTTGTTAAGACAATAATAAATTCCCAACATAATTCTTAATCTACCTACATAGCTGGCTACTTAACTACATATGCACCTGGCTACCTACCTACATACCTGACTGTCTAATTACTTACTTACATACCTGTTACGCCGAGCGCTCCGGGTCCCTGCTCCTCCCCGAAGCGCTTGCGGCGTTTCTCTCCCTGCAGCGCCCCGGTGAGACCCGCTGACCAGGAGCGCTGCACTGACATGGCCTGCGGGGATGCGATTCGCATCGCGGGACGCGCCCGCCCGCGAATCGCACCCCAGGTCACTTACCTGTCCCGGTCCCCGGCTGTCATGCTCTGGCGCGCGCGGCTCCGCTCTCTAGGGCGTGCGCGCGCCAGCGCTCTAAGATTTAAAGGGCCAGTGCACCAATGATGGTGCCTGGCCCAATCACCCTGGTTAGCTTGCACCTGTTCCTTGCCCTACTTATACCTCACTTCCCCTGCACTCCTTTGCCGGATCTTGTTGCCTCGTGCCTTGAGAAAGCTATTGCTGTGTTATCCATACTGTGTTCCTGACCTCCTGCTATTCCATATTGACTACGAACCTTGCCGCCAGCCCCGACCTTCTGCTACGTCTGACCTTGTCTCTGCCTAGCCCTTCTGTCCCACGCCTTCTCAGCAGTCAGCGAGGTTGTGCCGTTGCCAGTGGATACGACCTGGTTGCTACCGCCGCAGCAAGACCATCCCGCTTTGCGGCGGGCTCTGGTGAATACCAGTAGCTACTTAGAACCGATCCACCGGCACGGTCCACACCTATCCCTCGCTGACACAGAGGATCCACTATCAGCTAGCCGAATCGTGACAGTTGATCCGGCCATGGATCCCGCTGACGTGCCGCTGCCAAGTATCGCTGATATATCCACGCTGGTCGCCCAGCAATCCCGACTGATCGCCCAACAAGAAAACCAGTTGTCGTACTTGACCACCATGACACAGCAACTTCAGTCACAGCTTCAGCAACTTCAGCCACAGTTACAGCAATTTCAGTCACAGCTACAGCAGCTGCAACAGCAACAACCATCTCCTCCGCCGGCTCCTGCACCTCCTCCGCAGCGAGCGGCCGCTCCTAACCTCCGCTTGTCCCTGCCGGACAAATTTGATGGGGACTCTAGACTCTGCCGTGGTTTTCTGTCACAATGTTCCCTACATTTGGAGATGTTGTTGGACCAATTTCCTACAGAACGGTCGAAGGTGGCTTTCGTGGTCAGTCTCCTGTCTGGGAAGGCTTTGTCTTGGGCCACACCGCTCTGGGACTGCGATGACCCTGTCACCGCCACTGTACACTCCTTCTTCTCTGAGGTTCGCAGTGTCTTCGAGGAACCAGCCCGAGCTTCTTCTGCCGAGACTGCCCTGCTGAACCTGGTCCAGGGTAATTCTTCAGTAGGCGAGTACGCCATCCGATTTCGTACTCTCGCTTCCGAATTATCTTGGAACAACGAGGCTCTCTGCTCGACCTTTAAAAAAGGCCTATCCAGTAACATCAAAGATGTGCTGGCCGCACGAGATTCCTGCCAACCTGCATGAACTTATCCATTTGGCCACCCGCATTGACATGCGTTTTTCTGAGAGACACCAGGAACTCCGCCAGGAAAAAGACCTTAATCCCTGGGCACCTCTCTCACGGTATCCCTTGCAACCTACTCCTGTGCCTCCCGCTGAGGAGCCTATGCAAGTAGATCGGTCTCGCCTGACTATTGAAGAGAGGTCTCGCCGTATGGATAAAAATCTATGTCTGTACTGCGCTAGTACCGAACATTTCTTGGTGAATTGTCCTATTCGTCCTCCACGTCTGGAAAATGCACGCACGCAACCTGCTCATGTGGGCCTGGCGTCTCTGGGTACGGAGTCTGCTTCTCCATCTCTCTCTGTGCCCGTACGGATTTCTCCTTCTGCCAACTCCTCCTTCTCTGCTGTGGCCGTCTTGGACTCTGGTTCTTCTGGAAATTTTATTCTGGCCTCTTTGCTTGATACGTACTACATCCCGGTGACCCGTCTCATCAAGCCGCTCTATATTTCTTCGGTCAACGGGGTCAAGCTGCACTGCACTGTGCGTTATCGCACAGTGCCCCTGCTTATGAACATTGGACCGCATCTCGAGGAAATAGAATTTTTGGTTTTGCCCGGCTGTACCTCTGAAATCCTCCTCGGTCTGCCATGGCTCCAGCACCATTCTCCCACCCTTGACTGGACCACCGGGGAGATCAAGAATTGGGGTCCTGCTTGCCGCAAAGAGTGCCTCACGTCTACTCCCAGCCCCGTCTGTCGGTCCTCAGTGTCTCCTCCTGTGCCTGGTCTCCCCAAGGCCTGTCAGGACTGTGCCATGCCCCCTCATAGTCCCCGTCCTGGTGACACTCTGCCCCGTGCCAAGCCTCACCCTCTGCCCCCCCTCCCCATTCCCACTCCTTCTGACCAGTCCGCCATTCATGTTAAAACCCAGGACTTCACTGTCCCCCAGAAGGAGACTCTACAATCGCTCCCGATGTCCTCGTCCTCTGTGGAGCGACATCCCGACAAAAAGAGGGGGAGACCTAAGGGGGGGGTACTGTTACGCCGAGCGCTCCGGGTCCCTGCTCCTCCCCGAAGCGTTCGCGGCGTTTCTCTCCCTGCAGCGCCCCGGTCAGACCCGCTGACCGGGAGCGCTGCACTGACATGGCCTGCGGGGATGCGATTCGCATCGCGGGACGCGCCCGCCCGCAAATCGCACCCCAGGTCACTTACCTGTCCCCGTCCCCGGCTGTCATGCTCTGGCGCGCGCGGCTCCGCTCTCTACTGAATCGGTCCTCAGTGTCTCCTCCTGTGCCTGGTCTCCCCAAGGCCTGTCAGGACTGTGCCATGCCCCCTCATAGTCCCCGTCCTGGTGACACTCTGCCCCGTGCCAAGCCTCACCCTCTGCCCCCCCTCCCCATTCCCACTCCTTCTGACCAGTCCGCCATTCATGTTAAAACCCAGGACTTCACTGTCCCCCAGAAGGAGACTCTACAATCGCTCCCGATGTCCTCGTCCTCTGTGGAGCGACATCCCGACAAAAAGAGGGGGAGACCTAAGGGGGGGGTACTGTTACGCCGAGCGCTCCGGGTCCCTGCTCCTCCCCGAAGCGTTCGCGGCGTTTCTCTCCCTGCAGCGCCCCGGTCAGACCCGCTGACCGGGAGCGCTGCACTGACATGGCCTGCGGGGATGCGATTCGCATCGCGGGACGCGCCCGCCCGCAAATCGCACCCCAGGTCACTTACCTGTCCCCGTCCCCGGCTGTCATGCTCTGGCGCGCGCGGCTCCGCTCTCTAGGGCGCGCGCGCGCCAGCGCTCTAAGATTTAAAGGGCCAGTGCACCAATGATGGTGCCTGGCCCAATCACCCTGATTAGCTTGCACCTGTTCCTTGCCCTACTTATACCTCACTTCCCCTGCACTCCTTTGCCGGATCTTGTTGCCTCGTGCCTTGAGAAAGCTATTACTGTGTTACCCATACTGTGTTCCTGACCTCCTGCTATTCCATATTGACTACGAACCTTGCCGCCTGCCCCGACCTTCTGCTACGTCTGACCTTGTCTCTGCCTAGCCCTTCTGTCCCATGCCTTCTCAGCAATCAGCGAGGTTGAGCCGTTGCCAGTGGATACGACCTGGTTGCTACCACCGCAGCAAGACCAATTTGCTTTGCGGCGGGCTCTGGTGAATACCAGTAGCTACTTAGAACCGGTCCACCGGCACGGTCCACGCCTATCCCTCGCTGACACAGAGGATCCACTATCAGCTAGCCGAATCGTGACAATACCTGGCTACAGAACTACCTACTTACATACCTGGTTACCTAACTACCTAGCTAGCTACCTGGATACCTACATAACTGGATACCTAATTACATACTGTACCTAGCTACCTACCTACGTGCATGGCGACCTACCTACCTGGCTAGTTACCTACCTACATTTCTGGCTACCTAACTACATAGTTAGCTACCTACCTACCTACTCTGTTCTGTGCAGGACACCAAGGAGGACATTATAATAGTTCAGGGCCTATAGATGGGGAGCTTGTGTTGAGGAGGAGTGGTGCTGGAAAAATGCAGAGTCCAGCAGGGTTGTCCTGCAGATGTAAAGAGATGTGTTTTGGCTGGAAGTGGTCATTATGGCGGTCTGAGAAAGATGAAGAAGAAAAGGAAAGAGATTGAAGCTGATCAGAATAGACATCTGTGAATTATATGGTCTTTATATCCTGTGTACAGATGGTATCTACCTCTATGTGGTTCTGTATATAATCACTTATGTAGTATACAGATCCTGTGTACAGCTGGTATCTACCTCTATATGGGCACTGTATGGGGGAATACTAGTCTGTGTATAGGGGTTTCATCCAATACAGTATGGTGGTTTTATCCAGTTATTGTGTGGTGGCATATATTGCCTCCTTGTATACCGGTATTATCGGTCATAAAAACTTATTTTACCTATGTTAACATGATATACATATATATATATATACAGCAAACATGAACCGCAGCACACCAGATTAACGTGAAGTGGTCTTTATTCCAACCAACGGAGCTCCTTTATCAAGTCATAAGCATTTCTGAGCTCACAAGAAGAAAACACACGTTCTATCTCACAAAACATGCAGTGGTTAAAACAACATATGTGGAGAATTGACATTAAGTTGGGCCATAAATTGTATAGCTATGGGACGATAGACTACAGATAAGGATGAGGAGGGGGGGGGGGGGGGGCTGGAGAGCAGAGGTGAGAATGGTGATTATGCTGAACAGAGGAGAAAAGACAATTTTACTACAGAGCCATAGACTGAAGATAAGACTTAGACAGGGGTGGAGGAGCAGGGGTGTAATGGTGTTAGAGCAGGGAGAGGGAAGACAGTTTAGCAAAGGTTATATGAAATTTTGATAAGGGGATAAGAAGCTTAAATTCACATTAAGTCCTCTGTTCTTGGAGTCATAAAAATCTATAATTTTGGCATCAAATGTCTTTCTTTCCTGGGTGTTTTTGAAGTTTCCTTTCAGGCTCTTGATTTTGAGGTCCTGTAGGGAGTGACCTGTTTGGGTGAAATGGTGTCCAACTGGGATGCAATAGTCCTTTTCTCTATGGTTGTTGATGGACGATCTGTGGAGGTTCATCCTTTTATTGAGTGGCTGACTGGTCTCACCAATGTAACATCCCAGGTGACACTTGGTGCATTGTATCATGTAGACTACATTCTCTGTGGTGCAGGAGTATTGTCCCTTCATGTTGTATGTCTTGTTGTTGTGGGAGGCCTCAGAATTTGTGCAGATTTGTTGACAGAGTTTACAGCGCGGTTTGGTGCAGGGTTTGGTCCCATTGTCTGTATCTGATGTGTCTGTGGGTAGTTTCCTATTGACCAGCTTTTGTTTTAAGTTGGGTGGTTGTCTGAAGGCCAAGATGGGTGGTTCAGGAAAGATTTGCTTTAACACCTCATCTTCTGCTAGTATTGGCTGCAGGTCCTTGATGATTTTGTGTATTTCCTCAAGGGTGGGATTGTATGTGGTTACCAGTGGTATGCGTGATGTGGTTTGTTTCTCTCTCTATTGCAGCAGGTGTTCACGTGGTGTCTGAAGAGCAGAGTGGATTCTCTTATGGATGGTCCTTGGTTTGTAACCTTTTTGTTTAAATTTCTCAGCTAGCGTTTGTAGATGTGTGTCTCTGTCATCAGGGTTGGAGCAGATGCGGTAGTACCTGATGGCTTGACTGTATATGATGCCTTTCTTGGTGTGGGACGGATGGGAACTTGAAATGTGTAGATAGCTGAATTGGTCTGTGGGTTTTCTGTATACAGATGTCTATATTGTGTCCTTGTTTATAGTTACAGTGGTGTCCATAAAGTTTACACTTTCTGTAGAGAAGTCAATTTTGAGTTTGATGGATGGATTAAATGTGTTGAAGGCATCATGAAATTGTTTGAGTTTATCCTCTCCTTCAGTCCAAACAATGAAAATATCATCAATGTATCTGTAGTATCTGTAGGGTTTGTGAATTTGGGTATTCAGGAATCGCTCTTCAAGGTCAGCCATGAACAGATTGGCATATTGTGGTGCCATCCTGGTCTCCATAGCAGTTCCCATCATCTGTAGGTATATTTCCCTGTTGAAGCTGAAGTAGTTGTGTGTGAGAATGAATTCTATAAATTTGGTGATGATTAGTGTTGAGCGGCATAGGCCATATTCGAATTTGCGAATATTCGCGAATATATGGACGAATATTCGTCATATTCGCGAATATTCGCATATTCATAATATTCTCGTTTTATTTTCGCATATGCGAATATTCGTTTGTGCGAAAATTAACATATGCGAAAATTAGCATATGCGAATTTTCGCATATGCGAAAATTCGCACACCAGTCTCACACAGTAGTATTAGAGCCTTCTTACACCACATAAGCTGGAAGCAGAGAGGGATGATCACTGTGATGTGTACTGTGAAAAAAAAACAAAAAAACGAATATTCGTAATTACGAATATATAGCGCTATATTCGTGAATATTCGCGAATTCGTGAATATGCGATATTCGCGAATAAAATTCGAATTGCGAATATTCGCGAGCAACACTAGTGATGATCTGAGGGCTGTATTTCTGGTTGTGGGTCTGGGGGGTGAGGAACAGTGAGCAGGCCTCAATTTCATCTCTGTGTGGGATGTTACTATACAGAGATTCTACGTCCATTGTTATCAATATGGAGTTGGCAGGCAAGTTCGTAATCTGACTCAGTTTGTTAAGAAAGTCAGTGGTGTCCTGTATGAAGCTGCTGGTGCGTGTAACAAAGGGTTTTAGTGTGTTTTCTACTAAACAAGATATCTGTTCAGTTAGTGTGTCCATACCTGTTATTAATGGTCTGCCAGGGTTTCCAGATTTGTGGATTTTTGGGAGCATGTAGAATGTCCCTGTTTTTGGATCGGTGGGTATAAGTGTCTCTAATCCTTTTTGTGAGTCCTTTGGGAAGAATTGAATCAATTTTCTTAGTTCCATGGTGTGTTCTTTGGTGGGGTCTTCTGTCAGTTTCTTGTAGTATGTAGTGTCTGACAATTGTCGGTTTCCCTCTTTGATGTAGTCCTGGGTGTTCATGATCACTACTGCTCCTCCCTTGTCTGCTGGTTTGATTGTGATGGCTTGATTATTTCTTAAGTTTTTGATGGCCTCTCTTTCCAATACTGAGAGGTTTTAGTGAACACCACTTAGAGCGTGCCGCATATGAATTGTTCTACAAGAATCAAGTAAGTTCTATTTAAAACACTTACCTATAATAGCGCTGATACACAATTTACATAATTACTATTAGTTTTTAACTTTGGAGCGGCAAGTCAGGGACCTGCTCAGTTGTATCATAGCTGCTTATAAACCATCAGTGCGCCGGGGCTATAAATTCTATTTATCAAAATATATGCAGAGGTGAAAAAAATGCACAAAACCCTCAAAACCGAGCTGCTCTAGACACCCATGGGTGGTGCACACCCCTTCATATGTTTTGGCTCAAACGCTTTCTTCTGTAACCAAGGACAATTTTCAGTCCACCATACATAATGCATAGCAAATATTTTCTTTAATGGGGTACTCCGCCCCCAAACATCTTATCTCAGATCCAAGGAAAAGGGGATGACGACCCCCACGATCTCCGTGCAGTACCCGAGTTCCTGAAAGTTATTTTTAGAATGCTGGGTTTGGGCGGCCATGGCTGTGACATCACGCCAGGCCCCCTCCATTAATTTCTATGAGAGATGGGTGTGACGTGGCGTCTCGACCACAGCCGCACTAACCCAGCGTGTGTATTTATGTCTGTATGTTACAACACCATATTAAAATTGTATGGAACTGTGTGACCAATTGGATATGGTATGGCACCACAGGGGAAAATGTGACTATATAATGGCCCAGTTTTGGAACTGTACTGCTCTGAGGGTTGGCCATCCATTCTTAAGTCCACTTTAAAAAAAAAATAAAGGTCAAATATCTGGATAATTACTTAAATATATATTATTTATAGTGTTGAGCAGCATAGGCCATATTCGAATTTGCGATATTTCGCGAATATATGAACGAATATTTGTCATATATTCGCTAAATTCGCATATTCGTAATATTCGCGTTATATTTTTGCATGTGCAAAAATTTGCATAAAAGAAAATTTGCATATGCTAAAATTAGCTTAAAGGAAAATTTGTATGTGCTAAAATTTGCAAATTTGCAAATGCGTAATTACAAATATATAGTGCTATATTCGCGAATATTCGCGAATTTGCGAATATGCGATATTGCGAATATTGCGAATATTTGCGAGCAACACTAATTATTTATTGTAAAATCAAATAGATTTGTCACAGGGTACTTATGTACCCACTAATAATGATAATAATATAATTAAGAACATATATATATATATATATATATATATATATATATATATATTTATATATTTATATATATATATATATGTTCCTAATTTTTTTTATATTTGTGAACTTCTTTATCATTATTATTATTATAATTGGGTACACAAGGGCCCTGTGACCCTTGTGTTTTTAAAATAAATAATATATATTTACATTTTTACAATAAATAATATATATTTAGGTAATTATCCAGATATTTGTGACTTTGAGCTATATATTTTATTTATTTCTGGCATCTAGGATATAGATGACATGTTGGCTATTCCAGTCTTAGTGGTCAATAGTTGAGAAAGAAGCCTCTCAAAATTGTCTATATCACTTTAAAAAAAAAACTGCCGAGTTATGGAGTACAATATACAATATAGCACTATATATTCGTAATGACGAATAATTATTATTTTTTTTCTTTACAGTACTCATCACAGTGATCCTCCCTCTCTGCTTCCAGCTTGTGTGGTCTGAAGAAGGCTCTATTACTACTGTGTGAGACTGGTGTACGAATTTTCGCATATGGGAAAATTTGCATATGCTAATTTCCGCATATGCTAATTTCCGCTTATGTAATTTTTCGCATATGCACATTTACGCACATATGTATTTTTGTTTAAGCTAATTTTCGCATATGCGAATTTGTCACATGCGAAAATATAACGCGAATATTATAGATATGCGAATTTAGCGAATATATGACGAATATATTATTTATTATTTGTGGGGGAAATTTAAAAATAGGAGGGTGGGTAGCTCAACCGAAATTACAGGGACAGATTTGTATTATTTAATTTTTTTTTTTTTGCTGTACATATTATGGTAAAACGAAAAGTGTCATTATAAAGTTCAAAGTACAGCTATAATAAGTCCATTTGAACTTTAGATGGAGAAAATGCCACAGTTAGTTTTGATAATATTTTAGTCAATTTATTTTAATGCTCTTTGTTTCAATATACAGTGGTCCCTCAAGTTACAAAATGAATTGGTTCCTGGACGACTATTGTGTGCTGAAACATTGTATGTTGCGACCATAACTCTATGGAAACCTGGTAATTGTTTCTGAAGCCACCAAAATGTCATTCGAAAATAGGAAAAAGTGAGGATTAAACCCTTAACGACGAAGGACGTACATGTACTTCCTCCGCCGGCTCCCGTAATATGCCGTGGGGTCACGCGGTGTCCCCGCGGCATATCGGGTCGGTCCCAGCGGCTATCAACGGTCGGGACCCGCGGCTAATACAGGACATCACCGATCGCGGTGATGCCCTGTATTAACCCTTCAGACATGGCGATCAAAGCTGACCGCCGCGTCTGAATTGAAAGTGAAAGTATCCCGGCTGCTCAGTCGGGCTGTTCGGGACCGCCGTGGTGAAATCGCAGCATCCCGAACAGCTTACAGGACACCGGGAGGGCCCTTACCTGCCTCCTCGGTGTCCGATCGACGAATGACTGCTCCGTGCCTGAGATCCAGGCAGGAGCAGTCAAGTGCCGATAACACTGATCACAGGCGTGTTAATACACGCCAGTGATCAGCATGAGAGATCAGTGTGTGCAGTTTTATAGGTCCCTATGGGACCTATAACACTGCAAAAAAAAAGTACAAAAAAGTGTTAATAAAGGTCATTTATCCCCTTCCCTAATAAAAGTTTGAATCACCCCCCTTTTCCCATAAAAAAAAATAAAACAGTGTAAATAAAAATAAACATATTTGGTATCACAGCGTGCGTAAATGTCCGAACTATAAAAATATATTGTTATTTAAACCGCACGGTCAATGGCGTATATGTAAAAAAATTCCAAAGTCCAAAAAAGCTTATTTTTGGTCACTTTTTATACCATTAAAAAATGAATAAAAAGTGATCAAAAAGTCATTTATGGTACCGATAAAAACTTCAGATCCCGGCGCAAAAAATGAGTCCTCATACCGCCCTCTACGGGGAAAAATAAAAAAGTTATAGGGGTCAGAAGATGACATTTTTAAACGTATACATTTTCCTGCATGTAGTTATGATTTTTTCCAGAAGTACGACAAAATCAAACCTATATAAGTAGGGAATCATTTTAATCGTATGGACCTACAGAATAATGATAAAGTGTAATTTTTACTGAAATATGCACTGCGTAGAAACGGAAGCCCCCAAAATTTACAAAATGGCGTTTTTCCTTCGATTTTGTCGCACAATGATTTTTTTTTCAGTTTCGCCGTGAATGTTTGTGTAAAATGACTAAAGTCCCTGCAAAGTAGAATTGGTGAGGCAAAAAATAAGCCATAATATGGATTTTTATGTGTTAAGGGTTATGATTTTTAAAAGGTAAGGAGGAAAAAACTAAAGTGCAAAAACAGAAAAACCCTGCGTCCTTAACCCCTTAAGGACGGAGCCCATTTTCACCTCTAGGACGAAGCCCTTTTTTGCAAATCTGACCACTGTCACTTTAAACATTAATAACTCTGCAATGCTTTTAGTTATCATTCTGATTCTGAGATAGTTTTTTCGTGACATATTCTACTTTAACATAGTGGTAAATTTTTGTGGTAACTTGCATCCTTTCTTGGTGAAAAATCCCCAAATTTGATGAAAAAATGTAAAATTTAGCATTTTTCGAACTTTGAAGCTCTCTGCTTGTAAGGAAAATGGATATTCCAAATATTTTTTTTTTTGGATTCACATATACAATATGTCTACTTTATTATTGCAAGTTTTTACATTTGGTAGACACCAGAGGGCTTCAAAGTTCAGCAGCAATTTTCCAATTTTTCACAAAATTTTCAAACTCATTATTTTCAGGGACCAGTTCAGGTTTGAAGTGGATTTGAAGGGTCTTCATATTAGAAATACTCCATAAATGACCCCATTATAAAAACTGGACCCCCAAAGTATTCAAAATGGCATTCAGTAAGTGTTTTAACCATTTAGGTGTTTCACAGCAAAAGCAGCAAAGTGAAGGACAAAATTCAAAATCTTCATTTTTTACACTTGCATGTTCTTGTAGACCCAATTTTTGAATTTTTACAAGGGGTAAAAGGAGAACATTTATACTTGTATGTGTAACCCAATTTCTCTCGAGTAAGCACATACCTCATATGTCTATGTAAAGTGTAGAGGGCTCAGAAGTGAAGGAGCGACAAGGGATTTTGGAGAGTACGTTTTTCTGAAATGGTGGTCATGTCACATTTAGGAAGCCCCTATGGTGCCAGAACAGCAAAAAAAAAACAAAAAAAAAACACATGGCATACCATTTTGGAAACTAGACCCCTTGAGGAACATAACAAGGAATAAAGTGAACCTTAATACCCCACAGGTGTTTCACGACTTTTGCACATGTAAAAAAAAAAAAAAAAATCACTAAAATGTTGGTTTTCCCCAAATTTCACATTTTTAAAGGGTTAATAGCAGAAAAGACCCCCAAAATTTGTAACCCCATCTCTTCTGAGTATGAAAGTACCATGTGAACGAACTACAATGCTCAGAAGAGAAGGAGTCATATTTGGCTTTTTGAGAGCAAATTTTGCTCGGGGGGCATGTTGCATTTAGGAAGCCCCTATGGTGCCAGGACAGTAAAAAAAAAACACATGGCATACCATTTTTGGAAACTAGACCCCTTGAGGAATGTAACAAGGGATAAAGTGAGCCTTAATACCCCACAGGGGTTTCCCGACTTTTGCATATATAAAAAAAAAAAAATAATATTTCACTAAAATGTGGGTTTCCCCCCAAATTTCACATTTTTGCAAGGGTTAATAGAAGAAAAGACCCCCCAAAATTTGTAACCCCATCTCTTCTGGGTATGGAAGTACCCCATAAGTGGACCTGAAGTGCACTGCGGGCGAACTACAATGCTCAGAAGAGAAGGCGTCATATTTGGCTTTTTGAGAGCAAATTTTGCTCGGGGGGCATGTCACATTTAGAAAGCCCCTATGGTGCCAGGACAGCAAAAAAAAAAACACATGGCATACCATTTTGGAAACTGGACCCCTCACAGAATGTACTGTGTCTGGTGTCTGATAGATCTTTGGAACAGTGAGCTGTGCAAAATTTTTCATTTTCACGGACCACTGTTCCAAAGATCCGTCAGACACCTGTGTTGTGTAAATTCTCACTGCACCCCTTATTACATTCCGTGAGGGGTGTAGTTTCCAAAATGGGGTCACATGTGGGTGTGTGTTTTTTTTGCGTTTGTCAGAACCACTGTAACAATCATCCACCCCTGTGCAAATCACCTCAAATGTACATGGTGCACTCTCCCTTCTGGGCCTTGTTGTCTGCCCCCAGAGCACTTTGCGCCCACATATGCGGCATCTCCGTACTCGGGAGAAATTGCGTTACAAATTTTGGGGGGCGTTTTTCCCTTTTACCTCTTGTGAAAATGAAAAGTATAGGGCAACACCAGCATGTTAGTGCAAAAATGTTTATTTTTTTATACTTACATGCTGGTGTAGACCACAACTGTTCCTTTTCATAAGGGTAAAAGGAGAAAAAGCCCCCCAAACTTTGTTAGGCAATTTCTCCCGAGTACGGCGATACCCCATATGTGACCCTATACTGTTGCCTTGAAATACAACAGGGCTTCAAAGTGAGAGCGCCATGCGCATTTGAGGCCTGAATTAGGGACTTGCCTAGGGGTGGACATAGGGGTATTCTATGCCAGTGATTCCCAAACAGGGTGCCTCCAGCTGTTGTAAAACTCCCAGCATGCTTGGACAGTCTATTGCTGTGAGTTTTTTTTTTTTTTTTGCAACAGCTGGAGGCTCCATCTTAGAAACACTGCCGTACAATACGTTTTTCATTTTTATTGGGGAAGGGGGGTGGTAGGGGGGGGCAGTGTACTTGTGTATATGTAGTGTTTTACTCTTTATTTTATGTTAGTGTAGTGTAGTGTTTTTAGGTTACATTCATACTGGAGAAAGATTACACTGAGTCTCCCGCTACGAGTTTGAGCTGCGGCGGAAAATTTGCCGCAGCTCAAACTTAAAGCGGGAAACTCACTGTAATCTGCCGCCAGTGTGAATGTAGCCTGTACATTCACATGGGAGGAGGGTCAAAACTACAACTCCCAGCATGCACTGACAGACCATGCATGCTGGGAGTTATAGTTTTGCAACAGCTGGAGGCACACTGGTTGGAAAACCTTGAGTTAGGTTCTATGACCTAACTCAGTATTTTCCAACCAGTGTGCCTCCAGCTGTTGCAAAACAACAACTCCCAGCTTGTACTGATTGCGGAAGGGAATGCTGGGAGATGTAGTTATGTAATGGCTGGAGGCACGCAAGTACAACTCCCAGCATGCCAAGACAGCCTTATACTGTTCCTGAATGATGGGAGTTCTAGTTTTGCAAGATTTAGAGGGGTTCAGGTTGTAAATCACTGTCCAGTGGTCTCTAAACTGTGGCCCTCCAGATGTTGCAAAACTACAACTGGCAGCATGCCCAGACAGGAAACTGCTGTCGGGGCATGCTGAGAATTGTAGTTTTGCAACATCTGGAGGGCTACAGTTTGAGACCACTGCATAGTGATCTACAACCTGAACCCCTCTAAATATTGCAAAACTACAAGTCCCAGCATGCCCACACAGCAAACAGCTGTCTAGGCATGCTGGGAGTTGTAGTTTTGGCAACATCTGGAGGGCCACGGTTTATAGACGACTGTAAACTGTGGCCCTCTGGATGTTGCTAGGCAACAACTCACCTGACAGGACCCGGATGAATTGCTTCCGCCGCTGCCACACGTGGGGAATCCCCGCATGGAGGATCGCGCTTCGGGATCCAGGTAAGGGACCTTCGGCGCCAGCCCCTGGACAGTTCCCCCGTTTTGCCCGGACACCGATAGGTGGGCAAAGCGGGGGAACGGAACTTTAACCCCCCTCCCCCGGTCTGCTATAAGTCGGTCGCTCCGGCCAAATAATAGCAGGGATAGGAGGGGTGTCACCCCTGCCACCAAACTCCTATCCCTTCAGGGGGATCAAGGGTGTCTCGGACACCCCTGATCCCTCTTATTTTCCGGGTCACCAGTGACCCTTATGACACGGAATCGCGCAGATCGCAGGTCTGAATTGACCTGCGATTTGCGCCCATCGCGGTCATGGGGGGGTCTCAGGACCCCCCTCGGCGATGTGCCGGGATGCCTGCTGTTAGATAACAGCAGTCATCCCGGCCCGATCACAGCTACCGGTGACACAGCGCTCCCGGCACCCCGCGACGTACATGTACGTCGCTGCGCGCCAAGTGACACTTCGTGGCGCCGTACATTCACGTCGCTCGTCGTGAAGGGGTTAAAGGGGTTATCCAGGAAAAAACTTTTATATATATATATATATATATATATATATATATATATATATATATAACAACTGGCTCCAGAAAGTTAAACAGATTTGTAAATTACTTCTATTAAAAAATCTTAATCCTTTCAGTACTTATGAGCTTCTGAAGTTAAGGTTGTTCTTTTCTGTCTAAATGCTCTCTGATGACACGTGTCTCGGGAACCGCCCAGTTTAGAAGAGGTTTGCTATGGGGATTTGCTTCTAAACTGGGTGGTTCCCGAGACACATGTCATCAGAGAGCATTTAGACAGAAAAGAACAACCTTAACTTCAGAAGCTCATAAGTACTGAAAGGATTAAGATTGTTTAATAGAAGTAATTTACAAATCTAAAGAGAAAAAAAAAGGGGTGTAAGTGCAGCTCACAATAATAGTACACACTGAGGTCAAGCTAGGGCATGCAACTATACCCTAATTGCACAAAAGGAAAAGCCAATAGTAAGAAGTTGCCCGGACCTTCTAAGTGAGTAAAAAATGGTATGGATATTAAATAAGGAAATTTTAAATAAATGATTGTCTGGATCGTGCTTCAATGATAATAATATAAACAATTTATTAAAACAGGATAAATAGACTGTAGTTAGTTGCTTCTCACAGGGCCCATGTGAGAAGAACATATACAATAAAAACAACCTTTAGGTAATAATGTACATAAAAATGTGAAATGACAAAAATACCAAAAATTAAGATAATATTAATGGCATAATAATAATATCACTGGCATATAGTGAGTGCAGCTGGTGTTTAACCGCTAATATCTAGGCACCAACTGCACAATACGTGAAATGTAGCTGAGGGTGCCTATATAATCGCTTCCCTCTTTTCCTTCTTTAGAATATAATGTATCCTTATAATAGTTCAACAATTTGTGACAGTTTCAAATGAGTGTTACCGATCCTTTTGGTGGCAACCTGGGTAAGAGGCGCTGTTTCCACAGTGTGTAGATGGTGCCGGTACACTGGGTCCTCTGTGCAATGTTCCAGATGGTATTGGTAAAGTCCAGTAAGGTCCTGGTGAAAGCGTTTAACAAATTTACAAATCTGTTTAACTTTCTAGAGCCAGTTGACATATAAAAAAAAGTTTTTTCCTGGATAACCCCTTTAAACAAAAATAGGTAGATATCTAATCTAGACAAACCAAACCCTAACATATAAAAGTCAGAAAGATCTGCTGGGAGCTGTAAATCCCTGTCTATGTAGAGGACAGGAGCTTCTTCAGGGTCCGGTACAGTACACACAGTGTCCCAAAATTTTTTTTAATGGAGCCGCCCTTATTTGGTGTCCAAAGGAGCAGCTAACCCTGGCTCAGGTTAAGAGTAGTTCAGGATATGTAATTCCTCCCTGTACTGTAGGGAGGTGCTACTAAACATCAGTCAGTGCATGCACTTCAGTAATACAGGTAAAGAGTAGTACAGAACATGTAATACCTCCCTGTACTGTAGGGGGCGCTACCAGACAGGAATTCAGTGCATACACTTTTACCAGTGTTTTACCAGTGAATGCCCATTCTGATTTGTCACTTCTTCTGGCCATTGACAGGTGTAGGAGATCTGGACTGTCTGTACTTTGTATGTTGAGTCTGATTTCAAGTTACAATGGTCCAGAAAAGACCATTGTGTTTTGAAACTATTGTATGTTGAGGCCATTGTAAGTTGAGGGGCCACTGTACCTAACTTTTATGCTAAGGAGCAGGTAAGAAACAACAATCCCCTAAGGAAAGCAAACAACTCAGTGTTATATATTAACTCTTATTATAATGTTGTATGATGTAAACATCCAGAAGCCTCATAATATCCTATGATGTCCCAGATGATCATATTAGGTCACAGCACCATCATCTATCCAAAAATAAGGGAAGAGTAACAACCGATTGTACATGGTGGGCCATTTATATGGATACACCTTAATAAAATGGGAATGGTTGGTGATATTAACTTCCTGTTTGTGGCACATTAGTATATGTGAGGGGGGGGGGGGAAACTTTTCAAGATGGGTGGTGACCATGGCGGCCATTTTGAATCCGACTTTTGTTTTTTCAATAGGAAGAGGGTCATGTGACACATCAAACTTATTGGGAATTACACAATGATGTGCTTGGTTTTAACATAACTTTATTCTTTCATGAGTTATTTACAAGTTTCTGACCACTTATAAAATGTGTTCAATGTGCTGCCCATTGTGTTGGATTGTCAATGCAACCATCTTCTCCCACTCTTCACACACTGATAGCAATACCGCAGGAGAAATGCTAGCACAGGCTTCCAGTATCCGTAGTTTTAGGTGCTGCCCATCTCGTATCTTCACAGCATAGACAATTGCCTTCAGATGACCCCAAAGATAAAAGTCTAAGGGGGTCAGATCGGGAAACCTTGGGGGCCATTCAACTGGCCAGTTGAATGGCCCCCAAGGTCTCCCGATCTGACCCCCTTAGACTTTTATCTTTGGGGTCATCTGAAGGCAATTGTCTATGCTGTGAAGATACGAGATGGGCAGCACCTGAAACTATGGATACTGGAAGCCTGTGCTAGCATTTCTCCTGCGGTGTATATAATAGTATATAGCAGTGTATACGGATACTTGAAGCCTGTGCTAGCATTTCTCCTGCGGTGTATATAGTAGTATATAGCAGTGTATACGGATACTGGAAGCCTGTGCTAGCATTTCTCCTGTGGTGTTGCTATCAGTGTGTGAAGAGTGGGAGAAGATGGTTGCATTGACAATCCAACACAATGGGCAGCACATTGAACACATTTTATAAGTGGTCAGAAACTTGTAAATAACTCATGAAAGAATAAAGTTATGTTAAAACCAAGCACATCATTGTTTTTCTTGTGAAATTCCCAAAAAGTTTGATGTGTCACATGACCCTCTTCCTATTGAAAAAACAAAAGTTGGATTCAAAATAGCCGACTTCAAAATGGCCACCATGGTCACCACCCATCTTGAAAAGTTCCCCCCCCCCCTCACATATACTAATGTGCCACAAACAGGAAGTTAATATCACCAACCATTCCCATTTTATTAAGGTGTATCCATATAAATGGCCCACCCTTCTAGTGTGCTTCCTAGTACATGTCTGCCTATTCTGTGTAAGTTGTGTATATAAGGGGGTTTACATGCATGTGCAGCCTCGGGCTATTTTATTCTCTTTCTATTCTATTTCTATTCTCTTTATTCTAAATGTAATTATAATTCTGTATTGATTTATTGTTAATCATAGCTTTATACAGTTTTATCTGCTGTTTCGGAGCTACAATTCACTCCTTGGCCATAGATTAAATAGATAGTCACTGATACATATAAGTAGTAATAGTTGCACTATTCCCACACTTAAAAATATGATCATTTAAGAAAAGACAAGCAAATAACTTGACAAAATCAATTCTTTTATTAAATGCATATCATTAAAAATGCCTACAAGAAGTATTTAAGAGATTAATAAAGAAAAGATGAATAACAAACATATGCGCTCAGCACAAATAATATTGGATGGAAACTATCCGTATACTGTAGGTTTGATAGATTTATTTTAAACAATGGTAACAAAGAGCGTAATGTGACATTAACCAAATAAAGTAGGTAAAATAATAAGAAAGTAAACACCAAAGATCCCGTAAGAGAATGAGTACAGAAATAATAGTTGCCAAGGTGTAATTGTTTACCATTTTCTATGAGTCCTGGGCTTTACATACTTTTTTTTTTGTTATTTCTTCACACCTGACACCAGAAAGCAAGACTTTTGGGGCAGTTTTATTTTTTATTTATTTTACAAAGCATAAAAATCTCCAAAGCAATGTATTTTTAAATAAGCTGTTAGTTACTATGTGGTACCATCTGTTTACCCATAGCCATGCATGTTGCCAAAGTTTCAGCATTGTTTACCTTAAAGGAGTTGTCTGGTGAAATATAACTTATTCCCTATCCAAAGGATAGGTGATAAGTTATAGATCACGGGGGGGGGGTCCGAGCGCTGGGATCCCTGCGATCTCCTTCGTGGGAGTTGGCTGGAGGGGGGTGTGTTGTACCCGCACGGAGCGCCGGCCAACACTTGCCTCCATGTACCCGATAGAGATACATGGAGGGGGTGTATTTCCTGTGGGGTACAGACGTCAGCTTCCGGCAAACTGCAGAGGCCCCGTACAGGAGATCGCTGGGGTCCCAGCGCGCGGGCCCCCCGCGAACTATAATTTATCCCCTTTCCTTGGATAGGGGATAATTTATTTTTCACCAGACAACTCTTTTAGCCCCTTAAAGACGCTGCCTGTTTTTACCTTTAAGGGGACCTTTGCCCCTAGACATCTTATCCCCTATGCAAAGAATAGTGGAAAAGATGTCTGATCACAGGGGGGGTCTGGTCTCTGGGACCCCCACAATCACCGTGCATACATCCGGCATTCTGAACAATGTGTTCAGAAGCTGGGTTCCGGTGGCTGTGATCGTGACTTCACACCATGCCCCCATGAGACGTCACCATCACAGCTGCCGGAAACTTGCTTTTTACAGAACACCAGATGCGTGCACAGTGATCGTGGGGGTTCCCAGCACCCAGACCCCCTGCAATCAGACATCTTATCCCCTATCCTTTGGGGGTAACTCTTTAAGTGGTAATAACTTTGACATGTTATTCCTGAGCGATGCTTCTCGTGACATATGGTACTTTCTATTAGTGGTAAATCTTTGTTGATTCATGCAGCATTTTTTGTGAATATTGTGAAAGATTGGAAAATGGCTTTTTTATTATGTCTTTTAGTTAATTCACTGTGCAGTAAAAATGATGTTTTCTTTATTCTGTGGGTCGGTACGAATATGGCGACACCCAATTTTTTTTAGCTTTTTATATATTTTTTTCTTTTCACAACAAAATCTATTTTTTCTGTTGTCATGTTCTGACAGCCATTGCTTTTTAATTTTTTTGTCCAATACCATTGTGTTAAAGGGGTACTCTGCTCCTAGACATAGGGTAGGGGATAAGATGTCAGATCGCCGTGGTCCCGCTGCTGGGGAGCCCCGGGATCGAGTTCGCTCTGTGCGTAATGACAGGCGATACAGGGGACGGAGCAGCGTGATTTCATGGCTCCGCCCCTCGTGACATCCCGGCCTGTCCCCTAATGCAAGTCTATGGCAGGGGGCATGACAACCGCCACGCCCTCTCCCATAGACTTGTATTGAAAGGGGCGGGATGTGACGTCACGAGGGGCGGAGCCGTGGTGTTACGATGCTCCGGCCCCTGTATTGCCCGTCATTACGTGCAGAGCAAACTCGCTCTGTGCTGTAATGATAGCGCAGTGCCAAAGCGGGGATTCCGGGGCTCCCCAGCAGCGGGACCACGGCGATCTGACATCTTATCCCCTATCCTTTGGATAGGGGATAAGATGTCTGGGGCGGTGTACCCCTTTAAGGGCTTATTTTTGCATGATGACCTGTACTTCTTATTGGTACAATTTTTGTGATACATGCTACCTTTTGATCTTCTTTATTCCATGTTTTGGAACATCGTTTTTTTTTCACGAGGTTCACCGTGTAGGGTAAACAACATTATTGTTTTACTTTACAAGAGAACACAGATGTGGCAATACCTGTTATGTATAGGTTTGGGGTGTTTTGGGGGGGGCTTGGGGTGGGGCAGTTAATAATTTAGGGCTTTATTGGGAAAAGGGGAATTTATTTTATTTTATTAATTGAAAAATGTTTTATTTTTATACTTTTCCCTTTTTATCTTTAATGCTATACTGTACATAGCATAACATAGCACCTCATAACTGTCAGTCTTATACTGCCACTCAACCTGTGCGATTCAGCCTGTGGCTGGACCTCACAGGCTACTATGTTAGGTAGATAGGAGGCCATCAGCTGGCCTCCTGCTGCCATGGCAACCAGCGGGACCCATCGATCACATTGCTGGGTCACCGTTGGGGGACTGATCACAACTTCTACGGGGTTAATGCTGCAGAGACTGGTGCGATCCCGGTCTCAGCAGCTGTGACCCCAGTTGTGATTGACAGCCGGGTCCCCCAACTGATCTCCTGCAGTGCATAATGCTGTGCAGGTGATTGTTAGGACGTATGCATACATCCAGTTACACAAACATGTCAGCAACTGAGATGAGTGCCTATACGTCCTGGGCCAGGAAGAGGTTAAAGACAAATAAAAAGTACTGAGATACACTCAATGGTAACAGTGTTATACAGGCTTTTATACTGTTTTACATATGTTTTAAAGCTATTGGTGAGTTTCGGGTTCAGTCTTAACTAGTTCAACCTGCACAGAACTTTTTTTTTGCTAAAGTTAAGCCAAAGTGGACTATTAAAAAGTTTGCTCATCTCTTTTGGTGATCATAGATTTCAATTATATGTTATGGCTTTAATAGTCACTATTGAGAGAAGTTTGTATACAGGTCTTAAAGGGGTACTTCGCCTCAAGACATCTTATCCCCTATCCAAAAGATAGGGTATAAGATGTCTGATCGCGGGGGTCCCGCAATCTCTCTGCTGCACCCGGTGTTTATTTAGAGCATTGGGTGCAGTGCCAGAAGCTTGTGACATCACGGCCACGCCCCCTCAATGCATGTCTATGGGAGGGGGCATGACGGCTGCCATGCCCCCTCCCATACACTTACATCGAGGGGGTGTGGCCGTGATGTCACAAGCGGGCATGGTGGTGACGTCACGAGCCTCCACCCTGCATCACTAATCATCCGGCATGGAGCGAAGTTCGCTCCTTGCACTGAATGTCTGGGGTGCTGCAACCGAGATCGCAGGGGTCCCCAGCATCAGGATACCTGTGATCAGACATCTTATCCCTTATACTTTGGATAGGGAATAAGATGTCTATGGGTGGAGTACCCCTTTAAGGAATTCAATAGTGACATTCCAGGCTCCTAGGCTCCCTCTAGTGTATGATTAACATAGATAGATTTCTATAATACAAAGGGTATTCTGTCAGCAGTACAGACTCCACTGGATAGCTGTCAGGGTAGAAAACCAAACTGTCCATTTCCTGGAGCTGATGATGGTTGGCAAAGATATACAATTGACTTTTCATACCTTATCCAGGTGTCAAAGAGACAGAGCCAAGCTTCTCAGGTGCTACAGCCAGGCACACCTCTCCGCTTCCATTTACCTTCCAGTCTCCCCGTCAAGGAGGCACAGCTTGCCCCATTGACACTAGGCTGAAAATAAAACTGTCATTTTATAAGTTTTGCAACCACAATCAGTTCCAGCAGGGAAGGTACAGTTTTCTTAGATACCATACCAGCTATTCCACAGTGTCTACAGCTCTTAGTAGAAAATACAGTGGACAGATTTCCTTTAAAGGGGTACTCCGGTACTCCAGCGTTCTGAACATTTTTTTCAGAATGCTTATAGCTGGAGGCCGTGATCATGATGTCACATCCGCGCCCCCACTTGCTGTCACACCACACCCCCTCCATTCATGTCTATGGTGTTACATCACGAGGGGTGTGGCCATGACATCACGATCACTGCCTGAGTAGGCCGTGTTTGTCTAGGAAGCCAGGTGCTGTGGGAGATCGGGAGGGGGGGGGGAGCAGCAATACCCCCACGATCAGACATCTTATCTCCTATCCCTTGGATAAGGGATAAGATGTCTTGCAGCGGAGTACCCCTTTAAATGTCTATGTAGGGGATTTAAAGTTCTGTGAAGGGAAAAAAAAAGATAATATATTTGCTAATAGAGGATTATATAAAGAAATAATCACTAAAGTAAACTAAAATAAAGAATTTTCAAAGATGGCCATTCACTTTAAAATGAAGTTGCAGTTTTAGAATTTTAAAAGCAAAGTACTAATCATAAAGTCACTTTGGAATCTATCATGCTAAATAACATCTATATTAGACCACATTTACGGGATTCTCTATAAATTTATTAGGTAAATAGGATTATGGAGGAAACACTTATTTTTATTATTAAGTTCTTTTTTAAAGCTGTTTTACACACAGACTCTTATCTTGCAGATTTAAGGTTTTGTTTAAAGTGTCATTGTCATTTTAAAACATTGTCATCAATCAGTGTTTCAGCACTGAGACCCCCACTGATCTGGAGAATGAGCGGGAAGAAGCACGTAGTAGAAAGCTTTACTCCCTAGCCTAAAGTGATCTCCATTCTGGGCCAATTAAAAGTCTATGGGGCTGTAGGAAGGAGATCACTGATGGGCGAGGAGTGAAATGCTCTACCACGCGCCTCTCACTGCTCGTTCGTCTGATCGATTGGGGGTCTTTGCACAAACACCCCAAACAGCCAAAACTTTTCACATGCCTCTGTGACGTGCCAAAAGTTTTTTTTTTTTTAATGATAGGGACACTTTAAATCAGTTTATGTGAACACATTCTGCAGCTAGAAAAACTTCCAGTATAAATTCAGAATGTACATATTCTAATGTATAGCTTCTAAAGGAGGCATGGAGAAAACCTGAACATAGCTTAGCTTGTAAGTTTAGACTTACACCTACTTCTCCTTGTGAGCTGCAATAAACATGATGGCCTTATAGTCAATAAGGTCACTCACATTTGTTCTCTTCTGAACGACACAGTTATCTATAACAAATCCTTCTCCGACTAGAGCTTTCCTAACAAAATCCTCATTATATTTGAGAACATGGATCTTATCTTTCCCAACTGTGATATATGTTGTATCTAAAAGCCCAATTATCATCAGCTGTCCTCCAGGTTTCAGTAACCCTGAGAACTTCCTGAGATATCTCCTGTAATCATTTTCATCTTTGCAGATAACATCCAGGAGCCAAGCGCTGATGATACAATCTGCTGGTGGTAAGACTATCGGATCCGTCATATTTTCTTTCTCAATATTAAATTTCACAACATGTGGAATTGCCGATCTCATTTTTTCTTCTTTGTTCTGAAACTGGTCACTGAAAGAAATGGAAAAAATTTGAAAAGACCCGCAGTAAACATCAGTAAGGCATCTGATGGAGCTTAGTAGTTTGACATGGGTTATGGGATTTTAGTACTGATATAAATGCTTGAATTCAACCAAAATGCCCTTTCAACAATACCATTATTATACATGACCCTATTAAAGTGGATAAATGTTGATTTTCCAACTAATGTCTGAAATTTGATCTTTACCCTTAAAGGAGTACTCTGAAGCAAAACTTTTCTCCACCAATAGCAAGCATTGCCAAAGTTATATAACATAATAAATCACCTCCATTGACTTGCAGGCAGCCATCACAGTGTTTTGTGAAAACCGGAAGTACAGCTGGTCTGTGTGGATTATGACTTTCGTTCCCCATTATGCAGCCATCCGCAGCCATCTTGAGAACGAAGCGTCATCGTTCTCTGTATCCTCCCCACTGTATGCCGGCCCCCACACCCTCGAGACGGTCACTCCCACTCCTAAATATGCATGCCCCCTTCATTTGCTTAGCCGGCATTCGCTCGGCTGAGTAAACGCCTCCCCAGCATCCCTCCTATCATGCTGAGCTGCGTGCGCCTGCGCACTCAGCATTTACTTTGGACCAGGCATGTGATCTTCCTTGTCCAGTAATATCCCTGATAGTTACGCTGTCATTCACAAAAGGAGTTACACATGAAAGTAACGTAACACCCGTCCTATGCACATGACCAAATGCAAAATGGACCTAATGATTCACAGTAGTCTGCCTATTGGGGAGGGGAGAGCAGGAGGGAGGGGAGGGGCTGAGGAGGAGGAGGGAGGCACAGAGGGACAGGAACTTGAAGCAAGGCAGCATGGGGGATGATGATTTTTACGTCACCCTCCACACCACCATAGCCAGGAAGTGCTATGAAATACGGAGCGCTGCACCGGGAGAACGGCTGGACCAATTGCAACAAGAAGTACATGGCCAGAGAGGTACAGCCATGGGGAACATTTGTGGGATATACATTTATGAATCAGAGTACTCCTTTAAGGACCCAGCCAATTTTCACTATAGGACCCGGCCATTTTTTGAACATCTGACCACTTTCAAGTTAAGCATTAATAACTCTGGGATGCTTATACCTTTCATTCTGATTCCGAGAATGTTTTTTCGTGACATATTCTACTTTATGTTAGTGGTAAAATTTTGTCGATACTTGCATCGTTTCTTGGTGAAAAATTCCAAAATTAGATGAAAAAATTGAAAATGTTGCATTTTTTTTTACTTTGAAGCTCTCTGCTTATAAGGAAAATGAATATTCCAAATATATGATATATTGATTCACATATACAACATGTCTATTTTATGATTGCATCATAAAGTTGACATGTTTTTACTTTTGGAAGACATCAGAGGGCTTCAAAGTTCAGCAGCAATTTTCCAATTTTTCTCAAAATTTTTCAGGGACCAGTTCTGTTTTGAAGTGGATTTGAAGGGCCTTCTTATTAGAAATACCCCACAAATGACCCCATTATAAAAACTGCACCACTTAAAGTATTCAAAATGACATTGAAAGGTTTCTTAACCCTTTAGGTGTTTCACAGGAATAGCAGAAAATTGAATGAGAAAATTCAAAATCTTCATTTTTTACACTGGCATGTTCTTGTAGGCCCAGTTTTTGAATTTTTACAAGGGGTAAAAGGAGAGAAATCTTCCTAAACTGTGTAACCCAATTTCTTTCAAGTAAAGAAATACCTCATATGTGTATGTTAAGTTTTCTGCGGGTGCACTAGAGGGCTCAGAAGGGAAGGAGCGACAATGGGATTTTGGAGAGTGAGTTTTTCTGAAATGTTTTTTGTGGGGCATGTCACATTAAGAAAGCAAAAAAAAAAAAAAACACATGGCATACCATTTTGGAAACTACACCCCTCAAGGCACGTAACAAGGGGCCCAGTGAGCCTTAACACCCCACAGGTGTTTCACAACTTTTTGTTAAAGTTGGATGTGTAAATGATTTTTTTTCCACTAAAATGCTAGTTTTCCCCAAAATTTCAATTTTTTTTTACAAGGGATAATAGGACAAAATACCCCAAAAATTGGGAAATCAAGTGCTCTGCTGGCGTACTACAATACTCAGAAGAGAAAGAGTCACATTTAGCTTTTGAAAAGCAAATTTTGCTGAAATGGTTTTTGGAGGGCATGTCGCATTTAGGAAGCCCCTATGGTGCCAGGACAGCAAAAAACAAAACAAAACACATGGCATACTATTTTGAAAACTACACCCCTCAAGGAACGCAACAAGGGGTACAGTGAGCTTTAACACCTCACAGGTGTTTGACGACTTTTTGTTAAAGTTGGATGTGTAAATGAAAAAATATATTTTTTTTTTCACAAAAATGCTGGTTTTCCCCCAAATTTTACATTTTTACAAGGGGAAATAGGAGAAAATGACCCCAAAAATTTGTAACCCCATTTCTTCTGAGTATGGAAATACCTAATGTGTGGATGTCAAGTGCTCTGCTGGCGCACTACAATGCTCAGAAGAGGAGGAGCGCCATTAAGCTTTTGGAGACAGAATTTGGTTGGAATAGAAGTCGGGGGCCATGTGCATTTACAAAGCCCCCGTGGTGCCAGAACAGTGGAACCCCCCCCCACATGTGACCCCATTTTGGAATCTATACCCCTCACAGAATTTAATAAGGGGTGCAGTGAGTATTTACACCCCACTGGTGTTTGACAGATCTTTGGAACAGTGGGCTGTGCAAATGAAAAATTTTATTTTTCATTTTCACGGACCACTGTTCCAAAAATCTGTCAGACACCTGTGGGGTGTAAAGACTCACTGCACCCCTTATTAAATTATGTGAGGGGTGTAGTTTTCAAAATGGGATCACATGTGGGGGGGGGGTCCAGTGTTCTGACTCTATGGGGGCTTTGTAAACACACGTGGCCTTCAATTCCAGACAAATTTTCTCTTCAAAATCCCAATGGCGCTCCTTCTCTTCTGAGCATTGTAGTGCGCCAGCAGAGCACTTTCCATGTCTATATAAGACATGTAAGTATGTATGTTCTTACTCAGAAGTAATGGGGTTACAAATTTTGGGGGGCTTTTTTTCCTATTTTTCCACGTGAAAATGAAAAATTTAGGGTAACACCAGCATTTTAGTGAAAAAACGTTTTTTTTACATTTTTCAGTCCAACTTTGAGGAATTTTCATTAAACACCTGTGGGGTGTTCAGGCTCACTATACTCCTTGTTACGTTCCGTGAGGAGTGCAGTGTCCAAAATGGGGTCTCATGTGGGTATTTCTTTTTTTGCATTTATGGCAGAACCGCTGTAAAATCAGCCACCCCTGTGCAAAACACCAATTTAGGCTTCAAATGTACATAGTGCGCTCTCACTCTTGAGCCTTGTTGTGCGCCCGCAGAGCATTTTACGGCCACATCTGAGGTATTTCCGTACTCAGGAGAAATTGTGTTACAAATTTTGGGGGTCTTTTATTCCTTTTAACACTTGTGAAAATAAAAAGTATGGGGCAACACCAGCATGTCAGTATAAAATTTATTTTTTTACACTAAATTTATTTTTTTACACTAACAGGCTGGTGTAGCCCCCAACTTTTCCTTTTCTTAAGGGGTAAAAGGAGAAAAAGCCCCCCAAAATTTTTAGTGCAATTTCTACCAAGTACGGAAATACCCCATATGTGGCCCTAAACTGTTTCCTTGAAATACGACAGGGCTCCGAAGTGAGAGAGCGCCATGCGCATTTGAGGACTAAATTAGGGATTCCATAGGGGTGGACATAGGGGTATTCTATGCCAGTGATTCCCAAACATTGTGCCTCCAGCTGTTGCTCAACTCCCAGCATGCCTGGACAGGCAGTGGCTGTCCGGAAATGCTGGGAGTTGTTGTTTTGCAACGGCTGGAGGCTCCGTTTTGGAAACACTGCTGTACAATAAGTTTTTCATTTTTTTTTGGGGGGGGGGGGTCAGTGTAAGGGGGTGTATATGTAGTGTTTTACCCTTTATTATGTGTTAGTGTAGTGTAGTGTAGTGTTTTTAGGGTACGTTTGCACTGTCGGGTTACAGTGAGCTTCCCGATAGAAATTTGCACCTCAGCGAAAAATTTGCCGCAGCTCATACTTGAAGCAGGTAACTTACTGTAAACCTGCCTGTGTGAATGTACCCTGAACATTCACATGGGGGGGGGGGGGGGAAACCTCCAGCTGTTTCAAAACTACAACTCTCAGCATGTACTGACAGACTGTGCATGCTGGGAATTGTAGTTTAGCAACAGCTGGAGGCACACTGGTTGGAAAACCTTCAGTTAGGTTCTGTTACCTAACTGATGCTGGGAGATGTAGTTATGCAACAGCTTGAGGTACACAACTACAACTACAAGCATGCCGAGACAGCTGTTTGGGCATGCTGGGATTTGCAGTTTTGCAACATCTGGAGGGCTACAGTTAGAGACCACTGTACAGAGATCTCCAAACTGTGGACCTCCAGATGTTGCAAAACTACAAATCCCAGCATGCACACACAGCAAACTGCTATGTGGGCACACTAGGAGTTGTATTTTTGCAAGATCTAGAGGGCAGTATAGAGATCACTGTGCAGTGATCTCTAAACTGTAGACCTCCAGCTGTTGCAAAACTGCAAATCCCAGCTTGCCCAAACAGCTGTCTGGGCATGCTGGGAGTTGTAGTTTTGCAACATCTGGAGGGCTACAGTGTAGAGACCACTGTATAGTGGTCTCAGACTGTAACCCTCCAGATGTTGCTAGGCAACTTACCGGCTTCCATAGGATCCAGGGAGCCGTCCTCTTCTGCCGCACAACATGCTGCCCGTGCCGATCACCGCAGCAGATCGTGTCCCGCAGCCTTCACCGACGGGTAAGTGGATCTTCGGTGCCCGGTCCCCTTTGGTTCCCCGTTCTGCCCCGCCTAATGTGGGTGGGCAGAACGGGGAAAACGGAAGTTAACCCCCCCGCCCCCGATCTGCTATTGGTCATCGCTTTTGATGACCAATAGCAGGGATTGGAGGGGTGGCACCCCTGCCACCTCACTCCTATCCCTTGTGGGGGATCGTAAGTGACATGGACAACCGCGGTCCCCATTATATTCCGCGTCACCATAGACCCGTATGACCCAAAATCGGTGCAAATCGCAAGTGTGAATTCACTTGCGATTTGTGCCGATCGCCGACATGGGGGGTCTGATGACCCCCCTGGGCATTTGCGTGGGGTGCCTGTTGATCGATATCAGCAGACACCCCGGTCCGGTCCCCGCTCGGCGCACGGCGGGGACTGAAATTCCCACGGGCGTACAGGTAAATCCTGGGTCCTTAAGTACCAGGGTGTCAGGACGTACCCGTACTCACTGGGTCCTGAACAGGTTAAAGCATTGCTGTTGTTAAAAACATCTTTTTTTCATTCGCTACTTCCTTAAAAACTAAGCATTTTCCTAATATACTTCATAAAAAAATTATTGCTAAAGATATTTAAAAAAAATGGCCACTTGGGGTCTCTGTCTCTTTAATTTTGCAAACTAACCCTGGAAAGCAAGGCTTTGACCATGAGGGGTGTGTGGTTATCTCTCCGCTGTGTATATTTCAGCCTTCACTAGCATGAGCTGAACACCTGCGAGATCCAGACAGCTTGCAGTCTTTTCAGAATAGAAGCATTTCCATGTTCAGTGACAGGCAACACAAGGTGCTAAATCATCATTTATATGAAAAATGGTTTCTCTTTGGTCATTTTAATAACTTATTTATTGTGTATTTGCACCATATATATTCCACATGGCTGCTTTAGGGTTATAAAAAACATACACTTTTGGCACAAAGCTGTGCAAAAGTAAAACTGTTTATTTTTTTGACACAAAATGCAGGTTTTTCTTGTGTACTTTTTCTTGTGTACTTGTACTTTCACATGGCTGCATTAGAGTTATTAGAGTATGCACTTTAGGCAAAAAGCTTAGCAAATGTAAAAATGTTTGTGCAGACCTCATGACAGGGGAGAGGGAGGGGGAGCTCATCATGCTACCAGAGAAACTCCCCCAGACTCCCAGAGAAATGTAGAAAGAATGAACAAAGTAATATATAGATCAAAAGTTATTTTATATGTTAACACAAGCATGTTATGATTAGAGATGAGCGAATCGAATATGACGAATCCAAATTCGTTACAAATTTCATGAAAAAATCAATTCACAACGAATGCGAATATCACCGTGATTCTATCGCGCAAATTGCTTCATTAAACTCCATTTAGTGTGATCCAGGCTCCAGGGCATCTAAAATGGCGGATCCACTTGTGAGGACATGGGGCAAGGAATCCTGGGAAAACTGGAACAAGGGCAAGCGGGATGACCCTGAATCAGCAGCCAGTCACCCCTGTGATGTCACAGCCCTATATAATCGGCAGCCATATTCCGACTAGTCACTTCATCCTTTCACTGCAGAGAGATAGGATGGACAGCCTGTATGGTACACAGAAACTTTTTTTCCAGCAACGTTTCACCTCGCAGTCATGTCAGCGTTCTGGTGGACAGAGAGCAGTGCGTTTTTCACAGAAAATAATTTTTACTGCAACGATTAACCTCCCACTTACTTTCTACAGCATTGTTCTACAGAGGGGCAGAGAGCTGTGTGTTTCCTCATACATTTGAACAAGCTGGCTCAGCTGGAGAAACCTTAACAGAGTGCAACTCTGTGTTTTGCTGGTTATACTAGTCTGTAGACGGAATAATACCCAGCAGTCCATTCCTAATAGTCTTTGAGAATTTTGGGCAATCCTGAGGGATGCGGGTGTACAGGCCCTCAACGTCTATGGAGGCAAGAGCATAAGTATCCTGCCATTGGAACTGTTCTAAGAAAAGTATCAAATCTCTTGTATCTTTGAAGAATGATGGAATGTGGATTAATAGTGGTGACAATAACCAATCAATATAGCCGGAAATAAAAGAAGTAGTTGATCTTATTCCGGCTATAATTGGGCGGCCAGGAGGAGGTCCCTGTGGTTTATTGATTTTTGGTAGGATATACCATTTTGGATTGAATGAATTGTGAGGTAGCAATTGTTCGGCGTTTTTTTCTTCAATAATTCTATTTTCCCCATATCTACGTAGGAGGGTTCTTAAATAATTCATTATTATTTTAATAGGATTTTCTTTTAATTTCTCATATACTGTTATGTTGCCTAGTTGTTTCATTGTTTCTTTTTCGTAGTCATCTTTGTGCCATACGACTATTGAGCCACCCTTATCTGATTTGGAGACCACTAGGTCATCCCTTTCAGCAAGCCACTTCAGGGCTTCTTTTTCTTTTGCTGAAATATTATTTCTAGGTTCAGGATATAATAGCGCTTTAACCTCGGAACAGACTGCCCTGTGAAAAAGATCCACAGACCTGCCTGGAGGAACCGGAGGAGAAAATCTGGAGGGATTGCTCCCCCTAAAGGGTGTATCATTGTCGTCTGGCACAGATGGAACTAAGGTGACATCATCTGCTAGTGTAGCTAGTGTGATGACATTTAGTTCATCCTGTTTATCACATTCATTAACTATTTTGAAACCTAGGGGTCCTATTTTGCAAGTTATGTTCCCTTCCCTATGTTGCTGTTGTGTGGTGTTACTGTTGGATAATTTAGTTGCTGCAAAACATTTTTTTAATGATAGCTTACGTACAGCTTTATGCATATCCACTTCAAAACTAGTGTAATCAAAAGCCTCACATAGCCCAAAGTTTACAGTGGGGATCAAAAGTTTGGGTACCCCAGGTAAAAATTTGTATTAATGTGCATAAAAAAGCCAAGGAAAGATGGAAAAATCTCCAAAATACATCAAATTACTGATTAGACATTCTTATAATATGTCAACAAAAGTTAGATTTTATTTCCATCATTTACACTTTCAAAAAAACAGAAAACAAAAAAATGGCATCTGCAAAAGTTTGGGCACCTGCAGAGTTAATATCTTGTTCTGCCCCCTTTGGCAAGTATCACAGCTTGTAAATGCTTTTTGTAGCCAGCCAAGAGTCTTTCATTTTTTGTTTGAGGTATCTTTGCCCATTCTTCCTTACAAAAGTCTTCCAGTTCTTTGAGATTTCTAGGCTGTCTGTCACGCACTGCTCTTTTAAGGTCTATCCATAGATTTTCAATTATGTTGAGGTCAGGAGATTGTGAAGGCCATGGCAAAACCTTCAGTTTACGCCTCTTGTTGTAATCCCCCTTGGATTTCGAGGTGTGTTTACGATCATTATCCATTTGTAGAAGCCATTCTCTCTTTAACTTCAGCTTTTTCCCAGATGGCATCAAGTTAGCATCCAAAATTGGCTGAAATTTTATTGAATCCATTTTTCCTCCTACTCGTGAGATGTTCCCTGTGCCATAGGCTGCAATACAACCCCAAAGCATGATTGATCCACCCCCAGGCTTAACAGTTGGATAGAAGTTATTTTCATTAAATTCTGTTCCCCTTCTTCTCCAAATGTCTCCTTTGCTCATTCCGGCCAAAAAGTTAAATTTTAACCTCATTGGTCCACAGAACTTGTTTCCAAAATGCATCAGGCTTGTCTATATGTTCATTTGCAAAGTTCAAATGCTGATTTTTGTGGTAAGGACGAAGAGGTTTTCTTCTGATGACTCTTCCATGAAGACCATATTTGTACAAGTATCTCTTTATAGTAGAATAGTGCACCACAACTCCAGTGTCTGCCAGATCTTTCTGGAGGGATTGGATAGTCAAACGTGGGTTTTTAATTGTTTTTCTCACAATCCTGCTAGCTGTTCTGTCTGATATTTTTCTTGGTCTTTTAGATCTTGCTTTAACTTCCACTGTATCCGATGACTGCCATTTCTTAATTACATTCCGAACAGACGATATTTACATCTGAAAATGTGTTGCTATCTTCTTATAGCCTTCCCCAGCTTTGTGAGCGTCAACTATTTCCAGTTTCCGATTTCTAGAAAACTGCTTAGAAGAACCCATGGTGCTGATTATTGGGGCAAGGTCAGATGAGTCTGGGCATTTAAAACCTTTGAGATTGACATCACCTGGTCTTCCCAGATGATGATTGAGAACAATCCATTACACTGGCAGGTCTCAGCTTTGCAAAGGGGCAGTGCATGCTATAAATTCTGCAGGGTGCTCAAACTTTTGCAGATGCCATTTTTTTGTTTTCTGTTATTTTGAAAGTGTAAATGATGGAAATAAAATTCAACTTTTGTTGACATATTATAAGAATGTCTAATCTGTAATTTGATGCATTTTGGAGATTTTTCCATCTTTCCTTGGCTTCATTATGCACATTAATAATTTTTTTTTACCTGGGGTACCCAAACTTTTGATCCCCACTGTAACCCTTTGTTTAACACTGTAGCACATTCCTCATTAAGGACCACATCAGTCAGATTAACTATGAGATTCTGAGTCTCTACTGTCTCCACGTCACAGTCTTCCTCTTTGTTGGGCGCTGTACGGTGTCTGTTCCTCCGTCTCCCGCCACGGCGGGTACACCGTCTAAAGGGAGATTACGCTGTTCTTCCAGTCCCGAAGTCTCATCAGATAGGTTTGATTCAGATTCAGTAGTAAGGTAGTCCGTTTTCTTAGAATATTTTTTCTTAGAAAATGAATAATTTAAGAACCCTCCTACATAGATATGTAGAAAAAACAACCGAACAATTGCTACTTCACAACCCATCCAATCCAAAATGGTATAAACTACCAAAAATCCATAAACCAAAGAGACCTCCTCCTGGCCACCCAATTATAGCCGGAATAGGATCACCTACTTCTTTCCTTTCTGGCTATATTGATTGGTTATTGTCATCACTATTAATCCACATTCCATCATTCCTCAAAGATACAGGAGATTTGATACTTTTCTTAGAACAGTTCCAATGGCAGGATACTTATACTCTTGCCTCCATGGACGTTGAGGGCCTGTGCACCTGCATCCCTCAGGATGCGGGTGTACAGGCTGTCAGAGAGTTCTTGGAAAGCACAGAGAAATCAGTAGAGTTTGTGAATTTTTGTTTCTGAGTCCATTGCTTTCATACTACAGAATAACTGTTTCCAATATAACAATCAATGGTATAGGCAGCGCCATGGAACAGCTATGGGCACGCCCATTTCATGCGCATTTGCCAATATTTATCTAGCTTTGTTTGAACGTAAATACATTTTTTCTCTGTCTAATCCTTTTAGTAAACACATAAGGGCTTTTCTTCGCTTTGTTGATGACGTCTTTGTTGTATGGGATGGGACGGAGGAGGTTGTGACATAAAAAAACATAAAAAAGAACAATATCATTACCTCTGGTTTTAGAAAACCAATCTCAAAAAATGCTCTACTCCATTATGCCTCCTCCCATCCCATGCATACAAAGAATGCGGTTCCAGTAGGACAGTTTATCGGTTTGAAGAGAATAAACAACGATCCTGAGAATTATTCTGCACAAGCTGCAAATCTTGAACAAAGGCTCACGTTGTTATCCACCATCAGTAGTGAAAGAAGCCCAGTTAAAAGTAAATGAGATTCCTAGACAGAATTTATTAAGGAAGAAAAAACAAAAAAGTATCGAGAGATTTGCCTTTGCATTCAGGAACATCCCTATGAATGACTGCATAAGGAAATCTATCAATACATTTTGGTATCTGCTACAACAGGATCCTGATTTGATTGAGACCACCAAAGACAAGCCTATAATCACATATAGAAAAAACATCACTATAGCTGATTATATAAATAAATGGAAAAGAAAGAATAAGAAGAAAAAAATCACAAAACTGGTTGAGTGATAGTCGCCCCATAGGGTATTTCACATGTGGCACATGTTCTTTTTGCAGATTTAATGGCAAACAGAAATCAGCAATTTTGGGAGGTGTCGATATTAAGATCACACAATTTTTTACTTGCAGAACTTCTTTTGTAGTTTATTGTCTCCTTTGTACATGTGGCTTTTTCTACATAGGGAAGACCATATGACCCCTGTTCCATTTAGTTAGGGAGCATATGAGATCCCTGAAGACTTGAATAGGGGCTCCCCTTTTGGTCTCACATATGGCAGAAGCCCACAAAAATAATCCTGAAGCCTTACAATTTTTTGAAATTGAACGCATAGATTATTCAGAATAAGGTTATACAAAGGAACAAGAATTATTGAGGAAAGAGGCTCTGTGGATTATTTGTACTGAAGCCACAGGCCCACTTGGCCTGAATGATAAATTTGAAACAAGTGCTTTATTGTAATTTACGGAGAGAGAAGTGTTTTTTCTTTCCCTACATATAATGGTAACATGGTATTCACTGTGGTGACTATTGAAATGTATCACACAGAGCCTCTTCCTCTCAATTCAGTTATTAGTGACTCGCATAGCTAGAAGGATATGTCTAGTGTTGCACAAAGTTTGTGTTCTCCATTCACTATGGTATGCACAGGGTTAATACACACCTGTCCCATTCCTCACTTGGTATATAACACTCCCCTCTCCTTCCTGTATCAAGCATCGGCCTGACGAAGCAATCCGGCACGTAAACGGTCCATCGCCGTTTTGTATAACACCGCGTCCGTTCCATCCTCCCCTGCATGCATCCCGACTGGTCGAAATGATCAACAAAGAAGCCTTTTACTGACCTGGTGAGTGCTCCACTACTCATTTTTCGTTTGATATCATTTGCTGTTGTTGCTTGGCGTGGTAGCACTGAAGAGGTTTAATATACTGGTTTCCAGGGACTGGGTGGATCAGGTGTCCATTCATTTGGGTTCCATGCAATGTAACGGAAGGTGCTAAGACCAGTCCTCCATGCGTATGCACATTATTAGTCAGTCGTCAAAATAACGGGATGAACAACGTCATTCCACTACTTCATTTCCTACAATACGTGTTGGAAACAATGGTCAGGGCACTGGAGACGTGATGCATCCATCTCACAGCCACATAAGCCCTGTGGGGGCTGAACTGGAGGAGGAGGAATAGGGACACAGGGGAGCACAGTTTAGGTTTCACAGCATGGGTGGTTTTTCTAGTCATCTGACTGGAGAGGAGGAGTAGAAGCAGCCAGAGGAGCTAGAGGGTTATGAGGAAGGCAAGACAGAGGACCCAGGCACACCGTGGCAGTATGCAGTGGAGATGGAGGCAGGGAGTACCTCTGAGTCACTTGCACAAATGGCACAATGCATGCTCACTTGCTGGCATAGTGACCGCCGAATTGTCACGGTTCGGCAGCGGGTTGACTTCTGGCTCTCCACCTTATTGGACCTCTCTACCGCCACAAAATGGGCGCCTTTTTTACGCCCATTGAGAGGGAGGGCAAACTGACCTAATACAGAGACATCCTACGTAGTCAGTTGGCCGATGCCTATCTGCACCATCGTCCATCCTCATGCAGGTCTGACTCGGGGGACCCTCTGCGCTCACCTTCCACTGCCATGGCTGCTGGGGAGGGGTGGGGTTTCTGGAGCAATACCAGCTCCATCAGCAGCAGACTGAGTCTACAGTCGCTGATAAGTACTTTTCTTCACCTGCATAGTTAAGCAACTCAGCAGCAGGTAGACCTGGATCAGGACCTGAACCAGCAGGTGGTGGCATACCTTTACATGCCCATGCCAACAAACCTTGATAATCCGCAACTGTGGCCACAACTAGCAGAGTTTGTCCTGGAAAAGCTGTCCTGGCCAGCCAGTAGTGTTCCATCAGAGCGGGTGTTTAGTGCAACGGGGGCCATAGTTACCCCAATGAGAACTTGTCTGTCCACGAAAAATGTGGAGAGACTGACCTTTGTAAAAAAAAAGATGAATCAGACAGGATTTCCACCAACCAATGCCTGATGTATCAGATTAGATTGACCATGGTGCCACACCAACACTTCACAAATATGTATAGTGCCTAACAGATTTAAGGCGCTGCTCCCCAGTTGTAAACATTTCTCCGCATCAGACATTTTTTTGCCCATCTTTGTCACTGGGTACTGGTATTGCCACCCACTGTACCACTTTCAGGACTCCTGATGCTGCTTCTGCCACCTCCAGGCTGTCTCATTCAGCCACTATACGTTCTATTAATGGTGCTGCCAACTGCAGGCTGTGCCATTCATCCACCATATGGTCTCTTCATGCTGCCGCCAACTCCAGGCTGTGCCATTCAGCCACTATATGGTCTCCCCCTGCTTCTGCCACCCCGAGGCTGTGTCATTCAGCCACTATATGTTCTTCCCATGCTGCCACAAGCTCCATGCTGTGTCATTTAGCCACTATATGTTCTTCTCATGCTGCCGCAAAATCTAGGCTATGCCATTCAGCCATATATGGTCTCCTCATCTACCGCAAACTCCAGGCTGTGCCTTCAGCAACTTTGTGTTCTACTTATGCTGCCGCCAACTCCAGGCTGTGCTATTCAGACACTATATGGTCTCCTCATCTGCCACCAACTCCAGGCTGTGCCATTCAGCCTCTGTATGTTCTACGCATGCTGCCGCCAACTCCAGGCTGTGTCATTCAGCCACTATATGTTCTCCTCATGCTGCCGCCACCTCAACACTGTGTCATTCAGCCACTATATGGTCTCCTCATGCTTCTGCCACCTCCAGGCTGTGTTACTCAGCCACTATATATTCTCCCGATGCTGCTGAAAACTAAAGGCTGTGCCATTCAGCAACTATATGGTCTCCTTATGCTGCCGCCACCTCCACACTGTGTCTTTCAGCCACTATATAGTCTCCTCATCTGCCGCCAACTCCAGGCTGTGCCATTCAGCCACTATATGTTCTACTCATGCTGCTGCACACTCCAGGCTGTGCCATTCATCCACTATATGGTCTACTCATCTGCCCTCAACTCCAGGCTGTGCCATTTAGCCACTATATGTTCTACTCATGCTGCCACCACCTCCACAATGTGTCATTCAGCTACTATGTGTTCTCCTCATGCTGCCACCACCTCCACGCTGTTTCATTCAGCCACCATATGTTCTCCTCATGCTTCTGCCACCTCCAGGCTATGTCATTCAGCCACTATATGTTTTACTCACGCTGCCGCCTCCTCCACACTGTGTCATTCAGCCACTATATAGTCTCCTCATCTGCCGTTAATTCCAGGCTGTGCCATTCAGCCACTATATGTTCTATTCATGCTGCTGCCAACTCCAGGCTGTGCCATTCAGCCACTATATGTTCTACTCATGCTACCGCCACCTCCACGATGTGTCATTCAGCCACTATATGTTTTCCTCATGCTGCCACCAACTCCAGGCTGTGTCATTCAGCCACTATATGGTCTCCTCATACTGATGCCACCTCCAGGCATTGCCACTGTTGGGTCTATAATATTCTGATATATTGATCGCTATATCTATACTCATATGCCTTTGCTAAATACTATATGCTAATGCTCAATATTGCAGAAGAATTTTGCTTTCCTTAATTCAAAACATTTCAGCTTGCAGTTTGCCTGTAACTAAGATTAGAACCTTGAGATGGAGACTCTGGATAAAAGACGTCTAAACATTGCACTTTGTGGAAAGAGGAAGAAATCTCAAGCTAGAAGTCTTGAAACATAAATGACTTATGCTTATATCAGCATATAGAACGATGCATAGTTTTATCTTTCACCCTCGCCCTTTTATCAGTTTGTAAAAGCCAAATTTACTTCCTGTAATAAACAGAACTCCCTGGGGTAACGAGGAGGGAACTCATACCAACCTGGCTTGGTGGGAATTTTCTTACGTCGATGGTCGGCAAAAATAGTTTAGCGGTAGTCACTCACAGATTAAGGCCGCACCTTAAGACACCCTTAACACCGCCATGTGACATTGATTTGGTCATTGATAAACACACTATTTATTCAAAGTAAATGTCGAAGCTCGGGACATTAAAACTTGGGAGTATAATCTTAAATTTCTATTTCAAAATCTTAAATTTCAATTTCAAAATCTTAAATTTCAAAATCTTAAATTTCAAATTAAAAAAATTGATGTAATCTTTCCAACACTGAGGCCCTAGGGTTGTCGACGTCATATAGTAGCTGTGGAATTACCACAAGAATCCAATGAAACAGGTTGGAGAGATCACAATGAACCATAACTGATTAAATTAAACATTTGCAGTTCCACAAAGAGTAAGACAGTGGAAGGGGGGGGGGGCGCGGGGTCACTTAGAGGCATGTGCTGGAACAGGTGGTAGCTTGCCTTCCGGTGAACTGCCAGCTCGATGCTCACCAGAATGAGTACTCTCATTTTTTAAATAAATTCAAATAAAATAAAATAAAAATTATATAAAAAATCTATTTATTCTCTTCAATTTTGATGCCATATTGTCTCCCTGCTGCCACATCCAGACACTCTGCGGCAGTGATTCTAATAGTGATGCCTGTAATCTGCATGTCATACTGAACAACAGTATTAATTCACTAACACAGCACACTCCATATGTGTGTTAGAACAAAGCAAAGTGTTCTATACCCCTATTGAAGCTCTCTGAAGGTCAGAAATAGCTCTTTTTAATAGCAATTTGTCGCAAATAAATTTGTCCTAAACCAAATTTTTGGGGAAAATTCGGCGAATCGGCCAAATCAAATTTTTTTCAAATTCACTCATCTCTAGTTATGATGCATACAGGTCTTAGGGCACATCACTACACTGACTTCAGCAAGTGTTTTTTTTTTTTTTTTTACAATTTCTTACTAATGACAGAAACGCTTTAAATAAATGTATGACTCCATATTTGTATGGGATTTTAAAGTGTACCTGTTGTTAACAAAAACTTTTTATATAATGTAGATAATACCATTACATGTATATTTGTAATATACATTGGCTAAAACATTTTTTTATTTTTGTCCATACAGCTATTGTCTGTGTGTCTCCGTAAGGAGTCAAAATACAGGAAGTATGGGTGGACATGAAAGGCTCTGTGACACATTCCCGGCTCACACATGAGGATGATTGACAAGCCAGGAGTCTGCACAGAGCCCTGCTTGTCCTGCACTCACTTCCTGTATTTGGACTCCTCATGGAGACACACAGGCAATAACTGTAGGGACAGCATTTTTTCACTCAAAAATATACAATTTTTTAAATCAATGTAGATCACAAATATACATATAATAGTATTATCTACATTTTATCAAAAGTTTTTGTTAACAACAGGTGCACTTTAAGGAATCAAGTCTATCAAACTAACCTGATCAACTATTATGAGAAGGGGAACTTAAAATTGGACTGGAGAAAATCCTTAGATGTCGTATATCTCATTTCTCAACAGCATCTGATACTGTGCCACAAAAATGGTTGGCATTTAAAATTACAATGCTTGGGCTTGGCTGGGGGGGGGGGGATGTGCATAAGTGGGTAAGTAACTAGATCAGGGATTGGAAACAGACTGTGGTAATTAATTGTACATACTCTCATTGGGTGACTGTTACTAGGGACCACAGAGGGCAGTATTGGAGGGGTCACTGTTACAAGTCCGGTATCCCAGGTGTCAGTTCTGGGCCCAATTATTTTTAATATTGTATTAATTGCCTTGTAGATTGAATCTATATAGTCAAGTATCAATCTTTGCAGATTATACTAAATTCTATAAAGTGGTTAACAGAATAGAGGGCAGTGCATTGTGTATAGTAGGTAACACAATAAAGGACAATGTATTGTATATAGTAGATAACAGAACAGAAGTGTATAAGACAACCCAATAGAGGGCATGTGTATAATAAATAACACAATAGAGGACAGTACACTGTATATAGTAGATAACACAATAGAGGGCAGTGCACTGTGTATAGTAGATAACACAATAGTCAGTGCACTGTTACAGATGGATCTGTATATGTTGCAGGCTTGGGCTGAGAAGTGGCAGATGAGGTTCAACACTGATGAATGTAAGGTTATGCACATGGGGAGGAATATTTGAGGAATATATATTGAATATAAATACACTGGGGATGACTTGACATGGAAAATGACTTAAGAGTTTAAGTGGACAGTAAATTTACCGGTAGCGACCAGTGTCAGGCAGCTGCTGCCAAGGCAAATACAATCGCAGGGAGCATTAAAAGAGACATAGATGTACATGACAAGGAAATAATTTTACTGCTGTACAAATAACTAGTCAGACCACACATGGAACACTGTAGTGGATATATAGTGGAGCTGGAGAGGCTTCAAAGATGGGCAATCAGAGTAATAAGGGGAATGGGAAGACAACAGTACCCAGAAAGATTATCAGAATTAGAGATATTTAATTAAGAGATAAACAATAAAGGGGCCACCAATAACTATGTATAAATATATCAGAGGGCAGTACAGAGATTTCTCCCATGACCTATTTATACTCCGGACTGTATATATAACAAGAGGTTCTTCCTTTGCCAGGGGAAGTGGTCATGGTGAACTCAATGTAATGTAACAAGATTACCGGTTATGTATACTAGATCTATCGGGACCGAATGTTGATCCACGGATTAATTCTGATGCCATATTTGGAGTTAGAAAGGTATTTTTCCCCTGGTATGGGGCAATTTGGCATTATCCACAGAAGTATTCTCTGTTACTATGTTACTGTCGTAATAAACAAGTATTGAAAAAATAAGGTATATTGGTAGTAAATATACTGTCTTAAATTTTTTTGGACCTGCCTTTAGAACAATATCACAATGACATTGACAGTGTTTTTCACTAATAGTTGTGGGTAGATAGATAGATATGAGATAGATAGATAGATAGATAGATACAATAGATAGATAGATAGATATGAGATAGATAGATAGATACAATAGACAGATAGATAAAAAAAAATCTGAATCAATTTGTGGCTTTATTCGTCTGGTGTAAAATGTTACGTTAGGCTGTCTCGCATAGCTTTTTTTAAGCCCATTTCAATGGCTTTAAAATGGCTGTGTGAGAAAGCTGAAACGTACCATGTGACACAAGATGAATAAAGCCACAAATTGAATCATCTGAACCAACAGAGTGCTGTTATCATTTGTATACTGGCGAACTCCTAACCCGGGCTCTGACAGCTTGCACGCGGACAATTACAGAGGTTGTGCTGCTCTAATGTGAAGTGTAAATAGATCTATCCACAATATCTATCATTGGGATATTGTACAAAACCTAGAAAGGCAGGTTTAAAAAAATGTTAGGACAGTATGTCTACTACCAGTATACATTATTTAGATAGATAGTTTTGTTTACCTGCTCCCTTGTATCTCTCCATGAAGTTTTGTGGCATGTCCCCAATGAAATGCTCCTGTCCGTGTGTCCAGCCATCTCTTCAGCTCCATGATGCATCTGTCGCTAACCTTTAGGACTATGATATGCTGGAAAAACTCACAGGCAGCATAGAAATGATGAACCAAGGAACCAACAGTAAGGTCAATCAGGATATCTCCTCTTATATGACCTGTAGAAAAAAAAAAGGTAATTCCATACTGACACATTTAAAGGGCGTATCCAGCACACAAAAAAATCTGAGCTAATTTAAAGGAAAAGGGTCCCCATCTTTTATCGATGACCTGCGCTCTGGAGGCGAGCTCGCCGGCTGAATTTAAATATTCATAAGCATTGGTCACGTGAGCGCTCAGTAGGCACGAGCCAGCCTCCAGAGCGCAAGTCAGCGCTAAAAGAGGGGGACTGTCACGATCACACCCTATCGGTCCAGCTAAGACGTTACAGAGATTGTGATGGTGCAAGGGTTAAAGCCACCAGACCTCTGGGTATCCACTACTAGTCACAGCAAGTCACCAAATTAACCCTTAGATAAACATGTTTCCACCAGAGCTGCCTTCAGAAAGGTGAGCTCATATATTTAGAGATCAAAAACCATAGCTGATCAATTAAACATTTAATCTGATAAAAGGTATCACAGTGCTATATATATAAAATTACAGGAACAAGTGACATACAGGTATAACAATATATAAAAGAGTTTAGCAAGGCAAGTTCAGAAAACAAAAGATGAAGTTCTTACAGCATGATGATGTAGCAGTCCATGAGAGTGAGTTCCAGCTGTTCTTAGGATGGTCTTGTCAGCTTGTTGCACAGCCTTCAACAACCGAGTCTAGCCTTGTTAAATAAAATATATCTGCCTTTTTGGAAGGGAGACTCCATTCCCCCCTCCCCTCTGATCCCACAAACAGCCAGACCCCCAATAAAATGCAATACACAAATCCACAGTCTGAATGACTTTTCACCCCCAAGTCTTAGGTTATACACAGATACAATAAAAACACATGTATGTTTCCATAATCAGGCCTTGGGCCTGACACCTCCCCCTTAACCCCTTAAGGACTGAGCCCTTTTTCACCTTAAGGACTCGGCCATTTTTCGCAATTCTGACCACTGTCACTTTAAACATTAATAACTCAGGGATGCTTTTAGTTATCATTCTGATTCCAAGATAGTTTTTTCATGACATATTCTACTTTAACATAGGGGTAAAATTTTGTGGTAACTTGCATCCTTTCTTGGTGAAAAATCCCAAAATTTGATGAAAAATTTTGCATTTTTCTAACTTTGAAGCTCTCTGCTTGTAAGGAAAAGGGATATTCCAAACAATTTATTCTTTATTCACATTTACAATATGTCTAATTTATGTTTGCATCATAAAATTGACGAGTTTTTACTTTTGGAAGACACCAGAGGGCTTCGAAGTTCAGCAGCAATTTTCCAATTTTTCCCAAAATTTTGAAACTCGCTTTTTTTCAGGGACCAGTTCAGGTTTGAAGTTGATTTGAAGGGTCTTCATATTATAAATACCCCACAAATTACCCCATTATAAAAACTGCACCCCCAAAGTATTCAAAAAGTATTCAGCGTTTTAACCCTTTAGGTGTTTCACAGGAATAGCAGCAAAGTGAAGGAGAAAATTCAAAATCTTCATTTTTTACACTCGCATGTTCTTGTAGACCCAATTTTTGAATTTTTGCAAGGGGTAAAAAGAGAAAATTTTTACTTATATTTGAAACCCAATTTTTCTCGAGTAAGCACATACCTCATATGTCTATATTAATTGTTCGGCGGGCACAGTAGAGGGCTCAGAAGGAATGGAACGACAAATGGTTTTGGGGGGGCATGTCACCTTTAGGAAGCCCCTATGGTGCCAGAACAGCAAAAAAAAAACACATGGCACACCATTTTGGAAACTAGACCCCTCGTGGAACATAACAAGGGGTAAAGTGAACCTTAATATCCCACAGGTGATTCACGACTTTTGCATATGTAAAAAAAAAAAAATTTCCCTAAAATGCTTGGTTTCCCAAAAGTTTTACATTTAAAAAAAGGGTAATAGCAGAAAATACCCCCCAAAATTTGAAGCCCAATTTCTCCTGATTCAGAAAACACACCATATGGGGGTGAAAAGTGCTCTGCTGGCGCACTACAGGTCTCAGAAGAGAAGGACTCACATTTGGCTTTTTGAAAGCACATTTTGCTCTGGGGGCATGCCGCATTTAGGAAGCCCCTATGGTGCCAGAACAGCAAAACAAAAAAAAACACATGGCATACTATTTTGGAAACTAGACCCCTCGGGGAACGTAACAAGGGGTAAAGTGAACCTTAATACCCCACAGGGGTTTCACGACTTTTGCATATGTAAAAATATATATATATTTTTTCCTAAAATGCTAGTTTTCCCAAAAAATTAACATTTTTAAAAAGGGTAATAGCAGAAAATACCCCCCAAAATTTGAAGCCCAATTTCTCCCGATTCAGAAAACACCCCATATGGGGGTGAAAAGTGCTCTGCTGGTGCACTACAAGTCTCAGAAGAGAAGGAGTCACATTTGGCTTTTTGAAAGCAAATTTTGCTCTGGGGGCATGCCGCATTTAGGAACCCCTATGGTGCCAGGACAGCAAAAAATCCCCCACATGGCATACTATTTTGTAAACTAGACCCCTCGGGGAACGTAACAAGGGGTTAAGTGAACCTTTATACCCCACAGGTATTTCACGACTTTTGCATATGTAAAAAAAAAATTTTTTTTTCCTAAAATGCTTCTTTTCCCAAAAATTTTACATTTTTAAAAAGGGTAAAAGCAGAAAATACCCCCCAAAATTTGTAACACAATTTCTCCCGAGTACAGCAATACCCCATATGTGACCCTAAACTGTTGCCTTGAAATACGACAGGGCTCCAAAGTGAGAGCGCCATGCGCATTTGAGGCCTAAATTAGGGATTGCATAGGGGTGGACATAGGGGTATTCTACGCCAGTGATTCCCAAACAGGGTGCCTCCAGCTGTTGTAAAACTCCCAGCATGCCTGGACAGTCAGTGGCTGTCTGGTAATACTGGGAGTAGTTGTTTTGCAACAGCTGGAGGCTTCGTTTTGGAAACAGTGGCGTACCAGACATTTTTCATTTTTATTGGGGAGGGGGGCTGTGTAGGGGTATGTGTATATGTAGTATTTTTTACTTTTTATTTTATTTTGTGTTAGTGTAGTGTTTTTAGTACAGTCGCACGGGCAGGGGTTCACAGTAGTTTCTCGCTGGCAGTTTGAGCTGCGGCAGAAAATTTGCCGCAGCTCAAACTTGCAGCCGGATACTTACTGTAAACCTCCGCCCATGTGAGTGTACCCTGTACATTCAAATTGGGGGGGGGACATCCAGCTGTTGCGAAACTACAACTCCCAGTATGCGCTGACAGACTGTACGTACTGAGAGTTTTAATTTTGCAACAGCTGTAGGCACACTGGTTGTGTATCACTGAGTTTGTGACCTAACTCAGTGTTTCACAACCAGTGTGCCTCCAGCTGTTGAAAAACTACAACTCCCAGTATGTACGGTGCATGTTGGGAGTTGTAGTTTCCAACCAGCAGAGTTAGGTAAAAAAAAATAAAAATCTGAGTTTCTCAACCAGTGTGCCTTCAGCTGTTGCAAAACTACAACTCTCAGCAGTCACCGACAGCCAACGGGCATGCTGGGAGTTGTACTTATGCAACCAGCAGATGCATTACTACAACTCCCAGCATGTTCTTTAGCTGTTTGTGCAAGCTGGGAGTTGTAGTTATACAACAGCTGAAGGTGCACTTTTTCATAGAATTTCATAAGGGAATGCTGGGAGTTGTGGTGGTCTGCCTCCTGCTGTTTCATAACTACAGCTCCCAGCATGCAGGAGGCTTTCAATCACCTCCAACTGCTGCTCCCCAGGTCAGTCCCTCGCCGCCGCCGCTCCTGGGGCCCCGATTCTAACAGGGACGCCGGGGATCAGGGTCCCCAGCTCCCGGGGTCCACGTCCCACACCCGCTCACGTGTGAATCAGGGCGATCGTGAGGTGGCACCAGTGCCACCTCGACCTGATTGTCCCGGAATCCGCCGCAGATCGCTGGGCTGAATTGTCCAGCGATCTGCGGTCATTGCCGACATGGGGGGTCATAATGACCCCCCTCGGCGATATGCCGTGATGCCTGCTGAACGATTTCAGAAGGCATCGGGCACCGGCTCCCCTTCGGCGAGCAGCGGGGGGCCGGGATTTGACAGGACGTACTCAAATGTCCTGAGTCCTTAAGGACTCGGAAAAGGGGCCGTTTGAGTACGTCCTGCATCCTTAAGGGGTTAAGATGGAGGCAGAGAGATCTTGCCTTTCCAGGCTAATAGATCTGTCTCCATTACTCCTCTATTTCTCCCTGACGCGATCGTACCAGTACTTCTGCCTGGACTGTGCTGCTGTGAGGTTGTCATGTACCAGCCCAGTCAATGTTGCATTCTATCCCTGAATCTCAGAACATACTCCACCACCTCAGGGGCAGTTAGCCCCTCTTCCCATTCCCCTCTTACTAAATCTAGGGTTCCCCGCACTTTGCGACCATACAATAACTCAAAGGGCGAGAAACCTGTAGACTTTTGGGGTACCTCCCTGTAAGCAAATAACAGATGGGGTAAATACTTTCCCCAGTCTCTGCCCTCCGATTCTACAAATGTTTTTAGCATTTGTTTCAAGGTGCCATTGAACCTCTCGCAGAGAACATTTGTTTGGGGGTGGTATGGGCTTGCTACCAAGTGCTGTACATTCACCTTCTTACAGAGACTTTGCATGAGATTGGACATGAACTGTGTGCCCTGATCAGTGAGCATTTCTCTGGGGAACCCCACCCTGCAGAATATACTGATCAGAGCATCTGCCACCTTATCTGCTCGGACAGAGGATAAGGCAACAGCCTCAGGGTACCTGGTTGCATAATCTACAACAGTAAGAATAAATTGTTTCCCTGTGCTGCTGGGTATAGCCAGAGGCCCCACAATATCCACTGCCACTCGTTCAAAAGGTACAGATAGGACTGGTAGGGGCACTAGGGGAACATCTCCAGACTTACCCACCCTTTCGCAGACATGACAGGATCTACAGTAATTTGCAACAGCAGTACCCATACCTGGCCAATAGAAATTGTGTGCCAACCTGGACTTTGTCTTGGCCACTCCCAAATGTCCTGCCAGGGGGGTCTCATGGGCCAACCTCAGCAGCTCTTTCCTGTACTGCCTAGGAACCACTAACTGCCTTTCTCTCTCCTGGGCCCCTAGCATGCCTTTGGAAAGGGACTCCCAGTACAAGATATTATTTTCCCAATATACCCGATGCCCATCTGTGTCAACACCTGTATGTTCAGCACGTTGTCTCAGCCCTTCAAGGGAAGGGTCACTGCGCAGAGCTTCCCGGAAATGCTTATTTCCCTCCTCCCATCTCGTGGTTTCAGGGAGCACATTTCCCCCAGGTGAACTAGCATCTCCACCTTCCTCTGCTGGGGCTTGCAAGTCACACAGCTTGCCCTTGCATTACCATCTTCCCTTCCTTTTAAAGCTGCAGCCCTGGCATGCTGCTGACGCGTTACCACTGCCACCATTGATATGCCTCCCTGGGGTTTACCTTCCTCCCCCTCAGTTCCAGACATAACAATACAGGCATCATACACAGGGCTATCACTCCTTCCCTCCTCCTCTTTAGGCTCACAGGATTGGGACATATCACTCACTGCTGGTCCCTCATCCTTACATGTCACCAGGGGCACACCAACCCCTCCCCCTAGCCCATCTCCACTAGGTTTTGGCATTGGCAATTCATTGTCACCACATTCCAGGACCCAGGACCATCAAGTCCTCCAGGGCCTCATAGGTAGTGACTTGTCCATTGCCTGAATGCAGTCCTTAGCTGACCTGCATGTTCAGTGCAGCTTTCTGTGGCACTTTGTTGCAAAGTCTTAAATCTTTTCCGATAAGCCTCTGGAGTCAGATTAAACTTTTTAGCAGGGCAAATTTTATTGCCTCATAGTCCTGGTCACTTTCAGAGAGAAGCGAAGCAAACACATCCATGGCGAATGTCTCAATTTTAACATCAGTGTTGAGGGATAGCCAATGTATTGTTTACATCTACCACAGTAGTGCACCCATATTTCTGTATTGTATTCTAATTGTTACACATCCACACCGTTTATCTGGTGTAGGATTCTATTGTGGCACTTGTAGTCCGCTGCAGGCATCCTCCATTGTATGCATTTTTATGCTGGGGATCGCCCCTAGCAACGGACTACAAGGGCAGGATCTGCTCCCCCAGTATAAATGCACAACCGCATTTGGGGTTGAGCACCTCCAGCCATTTGAGACCACGTTTTTTGTTGTTTGTTTAAATTTTAAATTTGGAGGTGTGTAAACTCCAACATTAATGCGCCTTGAATATCTACCAGGCAGCATTAAGGTAGCACCTGTGAGGCCAGGCACCCATAATAGCCAACTCAGGTGGGGCTTGCAGCTTGCCTCCCTCCTCCCATTGCATGTGTGCTCAGTAACACTGGAGGGTATCTGGAAGGAAGTTGTGAGTCAGCCGAATGCTGCCGTAATTGCCCACTGGCCCCTGTTCTGTTTATCAAGCACAGGTAGGACTAGCGTTAGGTCTCGCACCAATTTGAGAAACCTTGGCGTTGGTGTGCGGGCTCTGGTGTGTCCTTCATATAAGGATACACTGGCAAATGTCTCAATTTTAACATCAGTGTTGAGGGATAGGCAATGTATTGTTTACATCTACCACAGTAGTGCACCCATATTCCTGTATTGTATTCTAATTGTTACACATCCACACCGTTTATCTGGTGTAGGATTCTATTGTGGCACTTGTAGTCCGCTGCAGGCATCCTCCATTGTATGCATTTTTATGCTGGGGAACGCCCCTAGCAACGGACTACAAGGGCAGGATCTGCTCCCCCAGTATAAATGCACAACCGCATTTGGGGTTGAGCACCTCCAGCCATTTGAGACCACGTTTTTTGTTGTAGGGTTAAAGCCGCCAGACCTCTGGGTATACACTACTAGTCCCAGCAAGTCACCAAATTAACCCTTAGATAAACGTGTTTCCACCAGAGCTGTCTTCAGAAAGGTGAGCTCATATATTTAGAGATCAAAGACCAGAGCTGATTAATTAAACATTTAATCTGGTAAAAGGTATCACAGTGCTAAATATATAAAAATACAGGAACAAATGACATACAGGTATAACAATATATAAAAGAGTTTAGCAAGGCAAGTTCAGTAAACAAAAGATGAAGTTCTTACAGCATGATGATATAGCAGTCCATGAGAGTGAGTTCCAGCAGTTCTTAGGATGGTCTTGTCAGCTTGTTGCACAGCCTTCAACAACCGAGTCTAGCCTTGTTAAATATAATATATCTGCCTTTTTGAAAGGGAGACTCCATTCTCTTCCTGGCCCCTTATCTGTTTGATTATATGATGGGACCAGAGTGCATGACTTCAAAAAAGCCTTTGACTTCAAAGGAGATGTAAACAAACAGCCAGACCCCCAATACAATGCAATACACAAACCCACAGTCTGAATGACCTCTCACCCCCAGGTCTTAGGTTATACACAGATACAATAAAAACACATATATGTTTCCATAATGAGGCCTTGGGCCTGGCATGGACCTTGGGAGGATCAGGGTTCCAGACTGCAGGTAGGTATAGTGGTCCGACACCCCACATTGGTCTCCTGTTCACACGCACTATAACCCGGTGTATCGGGTTATAGTGCGGGTGAACGGGTGACCGGTTTCCTTTAAAAACAAAAAAAAAATTTAAACTAAAAAAATTTAGTTCCATACAATTTATCCTAAGCATATTATTTAACCCCTTAAAGGGGTACTCATCTGCAAACAAATTTATATGGTGGTCACTATGACCTACAGGGCAGGGCTGGACTGGCCTACCGTAATACCGGGAAAATCCCAGGTGGGCTGGTCACCTTGACTGCCGAACGGCCGGCCGCACCAAGTTAAAGAAGACTTCTTGGCCCGGCCCCTGACAGTGGTTGTCGCACGGCCGGCCGCAAGACTGGCCGTGCCGGAAGCAATGAGGCCTCCTGGGCGGACTGCAGCAGGCTGGCCAGTTGACAGCAGAGGTGGCTCTAGCATAATAGGCAGCCGGAGGGCACAGCACAGACATTGGTATAGAGTGATATACTGCTAAGCTGTGTGAGGATCCTGCTATATCCACCTATAGATCCCTATTAATAGGAATCCAAAAATCCCTAATTTCCCATATATATTATCTTTATGGTGAACCCACAAGCTTTATTAAAGTAATTGTGCATAAACATATAATGAAGACTCACATGAATTAAAAATTAGCAGAGCAGCAGCTCAGTATTTGAACTAATATCTAGCTACTGTACATCACGGCCAGTGTACTCCAGCCTATTCTGATTGGCTATACTAAAGTGGAGATGCCCGGCGTGCCTGCAGTGCACGCTGAGCAAATTCTGAGCTACTGCTTTGCTTTATATTAAAACTGAGTCCCTACTCTGCCCCCCTCGACATGTTTCGCTGCCTCTGCAGCTTTATCAAGAGGTAGCGGGCATATGAGCGCGGGCGTTCTCTGAGTTGTATTTATAGACTACCTTGATGTTCATTTGATATCCTGGCAGCCTATCACAAGATGCCTCAATCGCTATTCACATCATGATTGGACAAGGCTATGATTGGCACCTCTGATAGCCATTCAAAGGTGAAAAGGTATCTGCCAATCGTATACGGGTATCCGCTTTGCTTCTCGGATTGGTTAGGAGACCAGTCCATCATATGCGCACTCTCATCTGCGCCGTGGAAGAGATCTCGAGATTACGGACCTGCGCGATCTCGTCTGCGCTGGTACTTAGTTCCGATTGCCGATGTTAGGTCTCAATGCGCCTGCATATATCAGTATCTACGTCATCTGCGCGAATTTGATATGCGCAAGAACTTATTTTTTGGGGGGCATTTTACCTATTAGATGTTCTTCCTAACAGGTATTGGTGATTAGTAGGTAAACCCTCACATTATATACACATAGTATGTGTCTTAAGGGGGGACCTTGTAGTTGCTTGTACTTTTTGAAATCCAGATTCTTATCTGATGTCGATCAAGATTTATTTCCAAGATGTAATCTATTTGGTTCATATATATACAAAGGACTTCTCTTGATATATTGTGTAATACATCAAGTCTGTATTTTGGAGTGCTTTTTTGTGATCTTATTAAATCTTGAATATATTTATTCAGTACATTCTATATTAACTTATGAGAGTAGTAATTTTACTATCATGAGAGAGTCCTTTTTAGAAAATGGATATTGTAATTTTTGCCTATATGGTACTACATAGTTATCCCTCTGATATTTAATTATAGGAGGTTCCTACTGCTTATTCTTTCATATTATCCACCCTACTGAATATTAATTAATATAAATTAATATAATATTGGTAATGCCGATTCTTAGTGTCTTAAACTTTTAGCTCTTCGTCTTTTAGCCCGCTGTCATCGTGACCCCCCACCATTGAGGGCCATCCCCCAACCAGCGAACACACCGCATTCATGTCCACCACGTCTTGTTCCAATAACCATGGTAAGTATTCATTTTCAATGTGTAATTTTTATTTTTATTATTTTGATTCCTCATTTATTTATAATTATGAATAGAAACTGATTTCAGGCTTGCCTTACTAATGATTATTGTTGGTAATCATTTCATAGGTTTTAAGGTAAGTCTCATTATCTGAACATATTGGTTATAATTAGTATGTTTTAAAAAAAATAAAGAACTTTTTACAATTGATGGCTGGTCATAGAAAGGCTGCAAAGGTAAAGCCCTCGTTAATACCCTGGATTCTGCTATATATATATATATATATATATATATATATATATATATATAAATATATGTTACGCCTAGCGCTCCGGGTCCCCGCTCCTCCCCAGAGCGCTTACGGCGTCTCTCTCTCCGCAGCGCCCCGGTCGATCCCGCTGACCGGGAGCGCTGCACTGTCATGGCCGTCGGGGATGCGATTCGCACAGCGGGACGCGCCCGCTCGCGAATCGCATCCCAGGTCACTTACCCGTCCCGGTCCCCTGCTGTCATGTGCTGGCGCGCGCGGCTCTGCTCTCTAGGGCGCGCGCGCGCCAGCTCCCTGAGACTTAAAGGGCCAGTGCACCAATGATTGGTGCCTGGCCCAATTAGCTTAATTGGCTTCCACCTGCTCCCAGACTATATCTGATCACTGCCCCTGCACTCCCCTGCCGGATCTTGTTGCCTTAGAGCCTAGTGAAAGCGTTACTGTGTTTGTCCATACTGTGTACTTGACCTCCTGCTATTACCTTATTGACTACGATCCTTGCTGCCTGCCCCGACCTTCTGCTGCGTCCGACCTTGCTTCTGTCTACTCCCTTGTACCGCGCCTATCTTCAGCAGTCAGAGAGGTTGAGCCGTTGCTAGTGGATACGACCTGGTCACTACCGCCGCAGCAAGACCATCCCGCTTTGCGGCGGGCTCTGGTGAATACCAGTAGTGACTTAGAACCGGTCCACTAGCACGGTCCACGCCAATCCCTCTCTGGCACAGAGGATCCACCTCCTGCCAGCCGGCATCGTGACAATATATATATATAGCAGCCAGGGCAGTGGGTACAGCTCAGTGTCCTCTGAACTGGCTAGCCCATACTACACAATGTGGGCATACTGGGAGTTATAGTTTTGCCACAGCTGGAGGCACCCTGGTTAAGAATCAATGAGAGAGTGCCTACAAACCTCCATCTCATTGTTTCTCAACCAGGGTGCCTCCAGCTGTTGCAAAACTACACCTCCCAGCATGCCTTTGGCAATGTGGACATGGTGGGAGTTGTAGTTTTGCCATAGCTAGAGGCACCCTGATTAAAGGATAAGTTTCATGCTCAAAAACATTTCCCCTATTCGAAGTTTTAGATTGCGGGAGGTCCGACCACTGGTGCCCCCTGCGATCACTTGTTTGGAGCCCCCATGCAGTAGCACAAGAGCACGGCTCTCCCATAGAACTATATGGAGGGGGCGTGGCGGCCTCCGCTTCAGGCGAAGGTCATGATGCGCTCCTGTGCTAGTGCACGGGGGCTCCAAACAGGAGATCGCAGGGGGCCCCAGCGGTCGGACCCCCCCCCCCCCCCCCCTAGCGATCTAAAGCTTATTCCTTATCTTTGAGATAAGGGGAAAGATTTTGAGCATGAGACTTTTCCTTTAAGAGACAATGAGATAGTGCCTATTTACCTCAATCTTATTGTTTCTCAACCAGGGTGCTTCCAGCTGTTGCAAAACTACAAAACTATGTTTCTATCTCATATCTATCTCATATGTATTTATCCATCTCTCTCATATCGATCTCTATCTCATATCTATCTATCTATCTCATATCTATCTATCTCATATCTATCTATCTATCTAACTCATATCTATCTATCTATCTCCTATCTATCTATCTATCTATCTATCAATCATCTCATATCTATCTATCTATCTATCTCCTATCTATCTATCTATCTATCTACTATCTATCTATCTCCTATCTATCTCATATGTATCTATCTATCTCTCTATCTCATATCTATCTATCTCATATCTATCTCATATCTATCTATCTATCTATCTATCTCATATCTATCTATCTATCTCCTATCTATTTATCTCCTATCTATCTATCATCTCATATCTATCTATCTATCTCCTATCTATCTATCTATCTATCTCCTATCTATATATCATCTCATATCTATCTATCTATCTATCTATCTATCTATCTCATATCTATCTATCTATCTATCTATCTATCTATCTCTCATATCTATCTATATATCTATCGATCTCATATCTATCTATATATCTATCTCATATCTATCTATCTCATATCTATGTATCATCTCTCTATCTCTCTCAAATCTATCTAATATCTATCTCTCTCATATCTATCTCTCTCATATCTATCTCATATCTATCTATCTATCTATCTCATATCTATATATATCTCTCTCATATCTATCTATCGCATATCTATTTATATTCTATCTATCTATATCTATCTATCTATCTATCTATCTATCTAGCTCATATCTATCTCATATCTATCTATCTATTTATCTATCTATCTCATATCTATCTATCTCATATCTATCTATCTATCTATCTATCTCATATCTATATATCTATCTATATCATATCAATCTCCTATCTATCTATCTAGTCCAAATAAAAGCAGCACCTCCAGACAATACTTGTAGATGGTGCAAGCAGTTAGAGCCTCGGTGCTCACGTTCTCCTCAAATAAAGTAAATATATGCAGCACACCAACGTTTCGGTGATCTCTCATCATCACCATTTTCAAGACTTGAAAATGGTGATGAGAGATCACCGAAACATTGTCTACTGCATCATGGAAGAAAACACTGCTAGTTTGATTCACGGATATTGGTGTGCTGCATATATTTACTTTATCTATCTATCTATCTCATATCTATCTGTCTATCTATCTCTCTCATATCTATCTATCTATCTATCGATCTATCTCATATCTATCTCCTATTTATCTATCTATCTCATATATATCTCCTATTTATCTATCTATCTCATATCTATCTATCTATCTCATATCTATCTATCTATCTACCTATCTATCTCATACCTATCTGTCTATCTATCTATCTATCTCATATCTATCTCATATGTATCTATCTATCTAGAAAAATAAAGCCAGTGCAGCACTCCATAAAGTGAAAAATGGGGTGATTTATTCCATCAAAAAAATGTGTTACACAGCAGCAACGTTTCGGTCCTCTCCAGAACCTTTCTCAAGCTGATATCTATCTTTCTATCTATCTATCTATCTATCTATCTATCTATCTCATATCTATCTAACTATCTATCTCATATCTATCTACCTATCTATCTCATATCTATCTATCTATCTATTTCATATCTTTTTGAGTGTTGCTGTGTAAGAGGGGGCGTGAAAGAGGAGTTTCAAAAACTGGAGTTTGAAAGCAGGAGGTTGAGATCGCTGTGAGTTTTCATTTTTGAACCCACAAGGTCTACAAAAAATTTTAAGTGTCATTTTGACTGTCTGTTTTTTCCTATACATTTGTGAAATCCCCATAATTAGATGGCCTCCATGTTGGAAAATGCAGTCCAATGTACATCCTGTTCAATGTATGCAATCCTTGAACAACAGTTTGAGGGTGCATATTGTGCGAGATGTGTGCTAGTTGTCCGTTTGGAAGCCCAGATCCTGGATCTAGAGGGGCGACTGGCAACAATGAGAAGCATTAACAACATGGAGAGGAGTCTCCTGCTCACTGAGCAGGCACTCTCGGGAATAGAGGTGGGGGAGGACAGTGGGACGGAGTTGCAGGACAGTCAGGCAGTTAGCTGGGTTACAGTTAGAAAGAGGGGTAGGGGAAAAAGTGTCAGGGAGGCTAGTCCTGAACTGGCACACCCCAACAAGTTTGCCCGCTTGGCAGATGAGGGGGATGCCATTACAGAGCTAGCAGAACTGCAGCAGGATACCGCCTCTGACCGCCAGGGGGGTGTCTGCTCCAGTAAGGAGGGAGGGAGGAGTACAGGGCAGGCCAGACAGGTACTAGTGGTGGGGGACTCAATTATTAGGGGGACAGACAGGGCAATCTGTCACAAAGACCGGGATCGCCGAACAGTGTGCTGTCTGCCTGGCGCACGAGTTCGGCACATCGCGGATCGGGTTGACAGGTTGTTGGGCGGGGCTGGAGAGGACCCAGCAGTCATGGTACATATTGGCACCAATGACAAAGTAAGAGGTAGGTGGAGTGTCCTTAAAAATGATTTCAGGGACTTAGGCCGCAAGCTTAAGGCAAGAACCTCCAAGGTAGTCTTTTCTGAAATACTACCAGTACCACGAGCCGCACCAGAGAGGCAGCGGGAGATCAGGGAGGTAAACAAGTGGCTCAGAAGCTGGTGTAGGAAGGAAGGGTTTGGGTTCATGGAGAACTGGGCTGACTTCGCTGTCGGTTACCGGCTCTACCGTAGGGACGGGCTGCACCTCAATGGGGAGGGTGCAGCTTTGCTTGGGGAGAAGATGGCTAGAAGGGTGGAGGAGTGTTTAAACTAGGGACTTGGGGGGAGGGAACCTACAGCAAAGAGGGGGAAGATAGTGTAGATAGAGAGGTGGGAATTATAAATGTACCTGGGGGTGGAGCGGAGGGAGGGGTTAGAATAGTTAATAGGAATAGGCTTCATAGGAAAATAAAACTTACACCCTTGAATTCCATTAACCCCAATAACATAAAGGATGGAAATGTAAAGTGTATGTTCACAAATGCCAGAAGCCTAGCAAATAAAATGGGGGAGCTTGAGGCCTTGATACTGGAGGAACATATTGATATAGTTGGGGTCACTGAGACATGGCTGGACTCCTCGCATGACTGGGCCATTAATCTGCAGGGGTTTACATTGTTTCGCAAGGATAGAATGAACAGAAAAGGTGGTGGAGTCTGTCTGTATGTAAGAAATGGTATGAAAGTCAGTGTGAACGATGCCATAGTGTGTGATGATTCTGAGGATGTGGAATCATTGTGGGTAGAATTACAAAAGGAGGGAAATACTGAAAAAATAATATTTGGGGTAATCTACAGACCCCCTAATATCACTGAAGAGATAGAAGTTCGGCTTCATAAACAAATAGAGAGGGCCACCCGGGCAGGTACAGTGGTAATAATGGGAGATTTTAACTATCCAGATATAGATTGGGGTCCGGGGTTGGCTAAAACTACAAAGGGGCGACAATTCCTAAATTTATTGCAGGATAATTTTATGGGCCAGTTTGTGGAGGACCCAACAAGAAGTGATGCCTTGTTGGATCTGATCATTTCCAACAACGCAGAGCTGGTTGGTAATGTAACTGTGCGGGAAAACCTTGGTAATAGCGACCACAATATAGTTACTTTTGACTTAAAATGTAGAAAACAAAGACAGGCGGGGAAGGCAAAAACTTATAACTTTAAAAAGGCAAATTTCCCTGGGCTGAGGGCTGCACTACAGGACATAGACTGGGGGGAGGTATTCTCAAATACTGATACAGAAGGTAAATGGGACATCTTTAAATTAACTCTAAATAACTATACAGCTAAATATATACCAAAGGGGAACAAATATAAACGATTGAAACTAAATCCTACATGGCTGACACATGATGTTAAAAGAGCAATAAACAGCAAAAAAATAGCCTTCAAAAAATACAAATCTGATGGGTCAGCGATAACATTTAAACAGTACAAGGAGCTTAATAAAATCTGTAAAAATGTAATAAAAACAGCAAAAATTCAAAATGAGAGACAGGTGGCCAAAGAAAGCAAAACTAATCCTAAATATTTTTTTAGATATATAAATGCAAAAAAACCAAGGACAGAGCATGTAGGACCCCTTAATAATGATAATGGGGAGGTTGTCACAGGCGATCAAGAGAAGGCGGAGCTACTGGATGGGTTCTTTAGTTCTGTATACACTATGGAAGTAGGAGCTGACATTGGCCAGGTCAGTGCTGGTAACACATCATGTAATGTACTGAACTGGCTTAATGTAGAGATGGTACAAGGTAAGTTAAGTGATATAAATGTAAGCAAATCCCCAGGACCGGATGGACTACACCCAAGAGTTCTTAGAGAGGTAAGTTCAGTAATATCTGTACCCCTGTTCATGATATTTAGAGATTCTCTGGTGTCTGGTATTGTGCCAAGGGACTGGCGCAAGGCGAATGTGGTGCCAATCTTCAAAAAGGGCTCTAGGTCTTCCCCAGGAAACTATAGACCGGTAAGTTTAACGTGCATTGTGGGTAAATTGTTTGAAGGACTTATAAGGGATTACATACAGGAATACATAGGGGATAATTGTATTATAAGTGATAGCCAGCATGGGTTTACTAAGGATAGAAGTTGTCAAACCAATCTAATTTGCTTTTATGAAGAGGTGAGTAGAAGCCTTGACAGAGGAATGGCTGTGGATATAGTGTTTCTGGATTTTGCTAAAGCATTTGATACTGTGCCTCATAGACGTCTGACAGGTAAGTTAAGGTCTTTGGGTTTGGAAATTTTAGTTTGTAACTGGATTGAACACTGGCTCATGGATCGTACCCAGAGAGTGGTGGTCAATGATTCGTACTCTGATTGGTCCCCGGTTATTAGTGGTGTACCCCAAGGTTCAGTACTGGGACCGCTGTTGTTTAATTTATTTATCAATGATATAGAGGATGGGATTAACAGCTCTGTTTCTATCTTTGCAGATGACACCAAGCTTTGTAGCACGGTACAGTCTATAGAGGATGTGCATAAGTTACAAGATGACTTGGATAGACTAAGTGTCTGGGCATCCACTTGGCAAATGAGGTTCAATGTGGATAAATGTAAAGTTATGCATCTGGGTACTAATAACCTGCATGCATCGTATGTCTTAGGGGGGATTAAACTGTCAGAGTCACTGGTAGAGAAGGATCTGGGTGTACTTGTAGATCACAGACTACAGAATAGCATGCAATGTCAGGCTGCTGCTTCCAAAGCCGGCAGGATATTGTCATGTATCAAAAGAGGCATGGACTCAAGGGACAGGGACATAATACTCCCCCTTTATAAAGCATTGGTACGGCCTCACCTGGAATATGCTGTTCAGTTTTGGTCACCTGTCCATAAAAGGGACACTGCGGAGTTGGAAAGGGTGCAGAGACGCGCGACTAAACTAATATGGGGCTTGGAACATCTTAGCTATGAGGAGCGATTAAAGGAGTTACAATTGTTTAGTCTTGAGAAGAGACGTTTAAGGGGGGATATGATAAACGTATATGAGTATATTAATGGCCCATACAAAAAATATGGAGAAAAACTGTTCCAGGTTAAACCCCCCCAAAGGACGAGGGGGCACTCCCTCCGTCTGGAGAAAAAAAAGTTTAGTCTCAAGGGGCGACACGCCTTCTTTACCGTGAGGACTGTGAATTTATGGAACGGTCTACCTCAGGAACTGGTCACAGCAGGAACAATTAACAGCTTTAAAACAGGATTAGATACATTCCTGGAACAAAATAAGATTAATGCTTATGAAGAAATATAAAATCTCATCCCTTCCCCAATATCGCGCCACACCCCTACCCCTTAATTCCCTGGTTGAACTTGATGGACATATGTCTTTTTTCGACCGTACTAACTATGTAACTATGTAACTATGTAACTATCTATCTTGCTTCCAGCCCCTAACCCTGGGTCTTCCACCTAACAACCCCCCCCCTTCTCCCCTCCCTTGCATATATTCACTTAGATGCCAAGATGGGCTGCAGGTCCTTTAATATCAGCACAGGGGCAGCAACTACAGGGTTGCCTACTATATACTGGGGACAATATCTACTGGGGGCATTACCTGGGGGAACTTCCTACTGATGGTACTACCGACTAGGTGCATTACCTACCTGAGGAGCACTATCAACTGGTGACGTTACCTAATGGGGGCATTACCTACCTGATGAAACTACCTACTGGGGGCATTACCTATCTGGGGGCACTACCTACTGGGGGCATTGCCTACTACATGCTTACTGGGGGCATTACCTATCTGGGGGCACTACCTACTGGGGGCATTACCTTCTACATACCTACTGGGGGCATTACCTACTACATGCTTACTGGGGGCAATAAATACAACCTACCTGGAGGCATCAACTACTACCTACTGGGGATATTACCTACCTGGAGGCATCACCTACTAGGGACATTATCGATCTACTTGGGTGTCCTATCTTATAGGGGTATTCCCTACCTACCCACTGTGGGCTTTACCTGTGTGAAACGATGTAAAGGGACCTGTCTACCCCCTTGAGTGACCAACTGCCTAAAGGGGGGGGCTACCTACTCTTCCCCCCAACCCACTTTTCTACCCACTATACTGAGCGCTATAAGTGCTGGAAAAGTGCAGAGTCTTAAATGTTTGTTTGGCAGGTTCTGTGGAGTTGTGGCTGGAAGAAATAGTCATGACGGTCTGGGCCGGATGGATAAGAAAAGGAAATTGACTGACACCGATCAGAGAAGCCTCACCTGATGTAACTGTATGTAATCTCTTATATGGTCTGTAGAGCCTGTGTAGAGCTGAGGTCACTAACTTCTGTGTAAAGTGGTTTATTCAGTATTTGTATGGTAATATCACCCTGTTACTATATGGGGGTAATGTGTAGTCATAGTGTGGTACAATTATTTGAACCTTGTATAGAGCTGTGGTTGGTTACACTGGTCTGTGGTCTATGGTCTATTTATCATCTGCTGGTTTGGTGTATGTTGAGTAACTTATACAAAGTAAGAGATTATTATTATTATTATTATTATTATTATTATTGTCTTCTATTCTTTAAAGTAAACGTTTTTGGATTATTCTTAGTTCTGACCCAGTTGCATGGGATAATGGTCTACTGTAGTGTTTCCCAACCAGGGTGCCTCCAGCTGTTGCAAAACTACATTTTCCAGCATGCCCGAGCAGCCAAAAGCTGTCTGGACATGCTGAGACTTGTAGTTTTGCAACTGCTGGAGGCACCCTGGTTGGGAAAAGCTGGTCTACAATAAAGCTATTGAAGTGTAAAGTTCATATTCATATTTATGTATGTGTTTTAAAATGAATGCTTTCCCCTTTTATGAACAAGTATATAATTATGATATGTCATGAGCTTGAAAAATTACGCAATATGGGGCTGGTATGCAACTTTTTCCAGGGCTGGTTTTTATCCCCAGTCCGGCCCTGCTACAGGGATACCCCGTATACCCCGTATACCCACCGAATCCCGCAACTTCTGAGCCAATGGCTCTATCGCCAGGAATAGCCATTTTTAACAGCGATTCGCCGCAAATAAATTTTGATCAAACCAAATTGCTCTGAGGGAGGCTGAGCTGTGCCTGCGGCTATAGAGCTGCGGATACAGCCAGGGCTGGGAAGGAGATGTACATTGCTATTTTTCACCTTGTGGGAGCCATCTATAGAGATGGCCATATACTGTATATAACGGGCAGACATCCACATTCCAGTCCAGGTTCCTGTTTGGCTTCTTCAGTAGCTCTGCCCCTAGTGACAGTGATTGCTATTGAAATAAATAAACCTAAAAAAATCCCTCTATAGGTCCCAGAAATGAATAATCAATTTTACAAACCCCTTCAGGGCTTGCCCCCCTCAGGGACTAACTCCCTTAGACTTAGGGACCCCCTAAAACTTAACATTTTCTTAACATTTTAAAATAATCTACAAGGTGCTCTAAAATTGTCGTTCTCTGTCATTGATCATGAGTGCTTGGCTGCTGATAGCAGCCATCACTTACAGTCTATGAAGCTTCATAGCCAGTATTTCACTCAGGATACAAATGTACCTCCTGGTGTATTAAGTACCAGTGCACTAGGACGTTCATTTACGTGTAATGTCCTTAAGGGGTTAATATGTGACAAGCATTGGATGTTTTATATCTTTGCTTTAGACCATACCAATCGATCCTAAGAACTGACCTTAAATTTTGACTCTGGGCAAGATCAAAGGATTCCCAACTCCAATTAAGTCACAGGGTTTCCCAGTAACCTGAACAAACACTGCAGGTTAACTCTGTAGTCATTTCTCGGGACTGCCCCCTCAGTCATACTGCCGGTGGAGCACAGCTCCGATAGCAGCCTGTGTACAAGTGATACCGAGTTCAGTGTGCAAAGAAGAAAGTGAAATAAAGCTAAACATTTTTCCTTCTTTTTGAAATTAAATAAAAAGTGTAATAAAACTGCACAAAAAAATAAATGGTCTTGCACAAAATTATTGTCCTTTTCAGCCAAGTCAATAAAAAAATGTAAAAAAAAATACAAACAAACTAATTTGGATTCTTAAATGAAGAGATGGAAAAATGTACCTAATCATCCAGGCATTTTGAGACCTGGTCCTTATAGGGTTACATTCCTCATCATTTTAAATGACCAACACTTTGCTCTCTGTTATCAATACAACTGGCATTGTATTGATGATCTTTCTTACCTAAAAATAATTTCCTATTTTGTATTCAGCAGTGTACACTTTTTTAAATTAACTTAATCTATAAAATATAAGATACATACCCTCACTGAAAGTTTTTGTAAGATTTTCCATTGGAAATTTTAACGCATCTTCTTCAAAGACCATATTAGGTTTGTCCGAAAAATAATCTTCCAGGTGTTGTCTAGAATCCCAACCATGTACATGATAGAGCTTATAGGAGGTGGAATCCATTGTGTAATCTTCTATCACAGATCTGCTGGGTTCCTCTACACCAAGGTCATTTTATAATGACAAGTAACAAAGCAGGTTACTTAGAATCACCTGAGGGTTCCTTTTTTCACAAGGCAGTCATGGGAACAAGTGATTTCAAAGACTCACATGGAAAAGTAATAATCTGCAGATAAACAATGGGAAAAATCAGAAAACACTTTTCCTATTTCTTTAGATTTCTATTTTATATCTATTTTTTTTAAAGATAGGGATATAAACACTTGTATGTAGCCTTCAAACATAATAGGTCAGTGGACAGGTTTCTTTACAATCCAGCATTGTATCAATGTTATACAGTTTACATAGCCTCCACATGAAAACAAAATGTTGATAGTTTCTATTTTCCCATTATAACATGTGTTTTCCCATTCTGGTAGAATATAAGGATTACTGACATTTCATAAGTGTTTAAACTTAAATTGAAGTTCAGGAGGAGACCAGTTAGTTGAAGATCAGTTGTCGGTACAGTTGCAGTGTAGAAAAGCCTAGATCTTTATCTAAAATGCTTGCAGTTTAGGACAGTACTAGAGATGAGCAAACTTTTCAAAAATTCGATTCGGACGATTTGCAGAATTTTCCGAAAAAGTTTGTTTAGATCCGAATTTTTTCGCGGTGAATCTATATTAAAAAAGGCTATTTTTTAGCCTACAGACAGCCTCAATAGGGGTATAGAACACTTTGCTGTGTTCTAACTTGCATATGGAGTGTGCTGGGGTAGTGAAATAATAACACAATAACAGAGCCTGGTGGTGGCATGAGTGTGAGGAGACCATATAGTGGCTGAATGACACAGCGGGGAGGTGTTGGCAGCATGAGAAGACCATATAGTGGCTGAATGACACAACTTGGATGAGGCTGTAGCATTAGGACACCATATAGTGGCTGAATAACAAAGGGTAGAGGTGTTGTCAGCATGAGGACACCATATAGTGGCTGAATGACACAGCGTGGAGGTGTTGGCAGCATGAGGAGACCATATAGTGGCTGAATGGCACAGCGTGGAGGATTTGGCTGCATAAGGACACCATATAGTGGCTGAATGGCACAGCCCGGAGTTGCCAGCAGCATGAGTAGGCACAAATTAATTTTAGCAGTTCCTCCCCTGTGTGACTAGGCAAACCATGTGAAGAACAGCATGACACCACCGTGCCCTACACACATGGTACGATGAAAGGCCACTGAGATTTGTACGTGCAGTTGAGGCCGAGGACACGGTAGAGGATGAGGAGGCGGAGTCGCACACTGTCACAGGACCAACTGCCTGTCACAGGATCAACTGCCTGAGACATGTATTGTCCCTGCCCGTAGTCACAGCTCCACACATCGGCGCTGCCGTGCACTTTTGAACACACCGACAGGCTCAAGGACTGGCACACCTTCTCTTGTACAAACTTATGCAGGGTTGGTACTGCCTTCTTCGCAAAGAAATGTCGGCTTGAGACTCTCCACCTTGGCTAGGCACAAGCCATCAATTCTCTGAAAGGTGCAGAGTCCACCACTTGAAAAGGGAGGGACTGCAGCACCAGCAACTTGGACAGGATGCGCCGTTGGATGAGTGGGCGCATACTGTTGTCTCTTGGACATGGCGTCACTGATGGATTGTTGGCAGAACGGCTGACTAAAAGTGGGAGAAGCAGAAGCATCTGGAGCGACAGAAGGAGGGTTTGACACACAGGTCCCTTCGGCTGAGGTGGTGGAGCCTTGACTGGATGAAGGAGGGACCGGATGGCCACTGGGTGATGCAGCAGGCTGGACCACTACATCGGAGCCACGGTTCTCCCAGGCCGCTTTATGGTGGCGAAGCATGTGTTGACGCAGGGCCGTGGTGCCGACATTGGGACCCAGGCCACGCTTCACTTTCTGCCGACATATCTTGCATGTGGCTACGTGAACCTCCTCCGGATGCCTGATGAAAAACTGCCCCACCACCTACAGTCCGCACTAATTGACTGCTACTGGTGCCGTCTCCAGGAACCTGTTCAACTACCTCCCGGGAAGGTAGGCTGCTGTGAAGCAGGTGGTCTCCCCCGGGCACGTTTGGCACCAGAATTTCCACTTCTGCCACCATGCTGACTGCCAACCATGCTACCACCTTGCTGCCTCAAGGGCAACCTGCAACTCTCTTCTCCTGATGATGATGAAGCCCCTTCTGCACCCGGCTCCTAATTGCGATCGGCTTTATCCTCATCCTCAATGTAAGCCTATAGCAGCGGGCGAGACAGCTGTCTCTCCCCCTGCCATAGACTTGCATTGAGGGCTGGAGCATGACGTCACACGGGGCGGAGCTGTGATGTCACGATCACAGGCCCCGTCATCAGACCTGGAGCCTGATGAGAGCGGGGTGCTGCGTGCGAGATCGTGGGGGTCCCCAGCGGCGGGACCCTGCATGATCAAGCAACTTATCCACTATCCTTTAGATAGGGGATAAATTGTCAGCACGGTAGTACCCCTTTCATTTTTGAGATGAGCAAACTTTTCAAAGGTTCGTTTCTGCCACCAAACCTTTACTTCACCAATAGCCCTAAATGTGTGATTAACGCTGTGTAAGAACCTTTAAAGCCCTGTTTAACAATGTTATTTTCAGGATCCGGGTTGGTAGCAGGAAGAACACGGTCATTCCACCCGATAGCGACTCAACCTCACTGATTTTTGAGACAGGCGCCGTACACAAGGACTAGGCAAAGGCAAGGTCGGACGTAGCAGAAGGTCTGGGCAAGCGGCAACGGTTCGTAGTCAGGGTTAACGGCAAAAGGTCTGGATAAACAGGCAATAGGCACATAGAAATGCTTTCATTGGCACTAGGGCAACAAGATCCAGCAAGAACAGGAAGGGGAAGTGGGTTTTTATGTGCAGGGAGTGAATAGGAACTGATTGGGCTAGGCACTAATTAATGGTGCACTGGCCCTTGAGAGCGGGGCGGTGCGCGTCGGGACTGAGCAGGAGGACGGGGCAGGTGAGAAAATCGGGATGCGACCCTCGGGCAGGCATGTCCTGCCGCGCGGATCGCATCCCCGCCGGGGGACACAGAGCAGCGCTCCCGGTCAGCGAGTCTGACCGGGGCACTGCAAGGAAGAACAGGACGCCGCGAGCGCTCCGGGGGAGGAGCAGGACCCGAAGCGCTCAGCGTTACAGTACCCCCCCCCTTAGGTCTCCCCCTCTTTTTGGAACCCAAAAATTTGTGGATAAGCTCCTTGTCCAAAATATTGGCCTCCGGCTCCCAGGACCTCTCTTTAGGACCACAATTCTCCCAATCAATTAAAAATCTTTTACCTCGAACAACCTTGGAGGCGAGGATCTACTTGACAGAGAAGACATCAGAGGGGCCAGAAACAGGAGCAGGAGCAGTGACCTTGGGAGAAAAGCAGTTAAGTACGAGAGGTTTGAGAAGAGAAACATGGAAAGAGTTAGGAATGCGAAGAGAAGAAGGAAGATGGAGCTTGTAGGAAACGGAATTGATTTGATTCTTGATCTTAAAAGGTGCGAGGTAACGAGGACCCAGCTTGTAGCTAGGGACCCGGAACCGAATGTATTTGGCAGAGAGCCATACTTTGTCACCAGGGGCAAAGACAGGAGGAGTTCTTCTCTTCTTATCCGCATGTCTCTTTATGCGAGACGAGGCCAGTGAGAGTCTCCCTCCAGATAGATGAGAAGTCCTGAGTTAATTCATCTACGGCAGGAACTCCAGATGAAGTGGGAATGGGGAGGGGGGGGCAGCGAGTGACAGCCGTACACTACAAAGAATGGAGATTTAGCAGAAGACTCAGAATTCTTGAAATTGTCTGCAGGATGAAAATGAATTTGAAAGTTCAAGCGGGCAAAGAACAACGACCACCTGGCCTGGCGAGGATTTAAACTCTGGGCGGACTGGAGATAGGACAGATTTTTATGGTCAGTGTAGATGGTGATAGGATGAAGGGACACTTCCAGGAGATGTCTCCACTCTTCAAGTGCCAACTTGATGGCCAACAGTTCACAGTCTCCTATAGAATAGTTTTTTTCAGGAGGCGAAAAAGTTTTAGAGAAAAAGCCACAAGAAACGTTTTTTCCCTTAGCGGTTCTTTGAAGGAGAACAGCTCTGGCTCAAACTGAGGAGGTGTAAACCTTGAGGAAAAAAGGCTTCAGAGGATCAGGTCTGGACAAGACTGGAGCAGAGGAGAAGGCAGCTTTGAGATGGTTAAAGGCTTCCTCCGCTTGTGGCGGCCAGGATTTCGGATTAGCATTTTTCTTAGTCAGTGCTACAATAGGAGCAACGATGGTGGAGAAGTGGGGAATGAATTGACGATAATAATTAGCAAATCCGAGAAATCTTTGGATGGCTAGCACGCCAGTGGGACGTGGCCAATCCATAACCGCAGATAGCTTGTCAGGGTCCAATTGAAGGCCTTTGCCGGACACTATGTAACCCAGGAAGGGTAGGCTGTTGCGTTCAAAGAGACATTTCTCAATCTTGGCATAAAGATGATTTTAGCGTAGGTGCTGAAGCACTTGACAGACATGGAGGCGATGTTCTTCTAGGTGCACGCCAGTGGGACGTGGCCAATCCATAACCGCAGATAGCTTGTCAGGGTCCATTTGAAGGCCTTTGCCGGACACTATGTAACCCAGGAAGGGTAGGCTGTTGCGTTCAAAGAGACATTTCTCAATCTTGGCATAAAGATGATTTTTGCGTAGGTGCTGAATCACTTGACAGACATGGAGGCGATGTTCTTCTAGGTTGGGGGAAAAAATGAGGATGTCATCTAGATAGACTACCACACAGGAATACAGCATGTCCCGAAAGATCTCATTGACAAAGTCCTGAAACACTGCAGGGGCGTTTCAAAGTCCAAAGGGCATGACAAGGTACACGAAGTGACCATCTCTAGTATTGAAGGTGGTTTTCCATTCATCACCTTGTCAAACACGGATGAGGTTATATGCGCCCCTTAGATCTAGTTTGTTGAAAATTTTTGCCCCACGCAGTCGGTCAAAGAGTTCGGAGATCAGTGTCTAAAGGATAGGGGATAAGATGCCTGATCGCGGGGACCCGCCGCTGGGGACCCCCATGATCTTGCATGCTGCACCCTGTTAGAATCAATCCACGGAGCGTGTTCACTCCGGGTCTGATTACTGTCGATCACAGGGACGGAGCATTGTGACGTCATGGCTCCGCCCCCTCAATGCAAGCCTATGGGAGGGGGCATGACAGCTGTCACGCCCCCTCCCATAGGCTTGCATTGAGGGGGCAGAGCATGATGTCACACGGGGCGGAGCCTTGATGTCACAACGCTCCGGCCCCGTGATCGACAGTAATCAGACCCGGAGCGAACACGCTCCGTGGGCTGATTTTAACGGGGCGCTGCGTGCAAGATCCTTTGGATAAGATGTGTAAGTGCCAGAGTACCCCTTTAATGATAAATTCCTAATAAAAATCATATTTTGCAGTCATACAAAAGACTATTGTTCTTCTTCATAAATGTCTGCCAATTGGTTTTTGTAAGCTGTGTAAATTCGGGAGTGTATGTAGTATTACCTGTGCAGTCTAGAGCCATTTCATTCTCTTTAATCCCTTAAGGACTCAGCCCATTTTAGCCTTAAAAGGGTATTTCAGTGGGAAAAAAAAAATTCTAATCAACTGGTGCCATCTTAATCATTCCAGTACTTATCAGCTGCGGTAATGTACAGAGAAAGTTGTCTAGTTCTTTTCAGTCAGACCAAAATGCTCTCTGCTGACACCTCTGTCCGTGTCAGGAACTGTCCAGAGTAGGACCAAATGATTTATAGAAATACAAATTAATAGAAATAAAATTTATAGAAATTATACAAATTTATAGAATACAGAACCTGATTAATACTGGAAGGATTTAGATTTATAAATAAAAGTAATTTACATATCTGTTTAACTTTCAGGCACCAGTTGATTTTTTTTTCCCCAACAGAGTACCCCTTTGAAAACAGCTTAAAAGTACTGAGATACAGTGTTATACAGGCTCTCATACTATTTTATACAAGTTTTAGAGCTATTGGTGAAGTTCAGGTTCAGTACCCCTTCAAGGACACAGGAAATATATGTTTTTCGCTTTTTTCTCCTGACTTGTTTATTTTTCTTCCTACAGACCCATTATAGGGCTTGTTTTTTGCATGATCAGTTGTACTTTGTAACAACATCTTTCATTTTAATATAAAACATAGGGCAAAACAAAAAATATATTTTATTTGTTGAAAATTGAAGAGAAAATCACAATGTTGCAACTTTTGGGAGGTTTGTTTTTTACGCGGTGCACTTTATGGTAAAAAATATGGGCTTTAGCCTT